>NW_026991709.1:69642900-70267900 GCF_029215605.1 Mirounga angustirostris | reverse complement strand
GTGGGGTCAGAGCTGCAGTTGTCCTTGGCGCCCAAGAGGGCTGCGGGTGTTATGTAACTGGTCTTGACCAGACATTCTGGTTCCACAGGTACAGCCTGCAAGTTAAAAATTGTTCTAAAAATGCAGTGCAGCTGCCTAAACACACAGACCCAGAGGAGACGGCTGGGGGCAGAGGCCAGAGTCAGCAGAAGGATGTGTTTTCCGTGGTGACGTTGGGCCCAAGCGCTCTGACCCCAGGGAAAACATCACACTCGGGGACATGCCTGCTCCCCAGAAATAGGTTTGTGGCCTTACACCCTCCGAGCTCTTTTCTCTAGAGCTAGCCTGTCTCCCTCGTCCCCTCCTCCCCCCCCACCCCCAAGAGAAAGTGGTTCTGGCCCCGCCTCCTCATAATCCTGTCTGGTCTCCACCTGTGCCTGCTCAGCAGTCTTGCTCTTTCTGGGCTATTTTGTCATCTTGTTCCATCCATTTCCATACTCTCAGGCTCCTCTAACCTTCCTCTACTTCTTTTCTGGTCCCTTCTCTTCATTTTCCTCTTTTTCCCCCTTGCCTTGCTCCCTTCTACCTACCAAGTTAATGGGTATGGGAATTCCTTTCTCCCCTCCTTAAACTCTGCCCCTCACCCTAAGCCTCTGGTCCCTCCATGTGTGACCTTGGGGAAATTCCTTCGCGTCTCAGCCTCTGTGAAGCAGGAACAATCCACTGCATTCTCTGCCTCACAAATGGTTGTGAAAATCCAAAGAGGTGACGCTGACTTCCATACACATGGACAAGGACCTTACAACATTTGTTCTTCAGTTCATTTGTCAGGTATAACTTGCCAGACACCGTGGTACGTCCCGGGGTACATAATGAGGAATGAAAGACACCGATGGGGTGGTGTCATCAGATTTACATGGAGAGCTTCAAGAAAGACAGCCCCCCAACTTGCACACAGACCTACAGGATCAGAATCTGCAAAGACGGGGCCCCAGGAGGTAGGGGTGTGTCTGTGTTTTTACAGCTTCTCTGGTGAGCCTGACCCCCAGTGTGCTGGTGAGGGAAGGAGCTGAGGGAGCAGAGGAGGGAAGGCAAAGCCAGAACGCACTTTGGGAAGACTCGGATCGCCAAGGAGGGGGAAGAAGGTGGAGGAAGCTGGTTCAAGGTGGGAACAAGAGGGCATTTTTCTCCTGCTTCTTGACTAGGTCTGCCTATGTACGTCCATTTCCAGGCTAGCTAGCAACTGATAGCCTATGATAGATTCTTTTATTTTTTTTTAAGATTTTATTTATTTGCGAGAGAGAGAATGAGAGACAGAGAACATGAGAGGGAGGAGGGTCAGAGGGAGAAGCAGACTCCCCGCCGAGCAGGGAGCCCGATGCGGGACTCGATCCTGTGACTCCAGGATCATGACCTGAGCCGAAGGCAGTCGCTTAACCAACTGAGCCACCCAGGCGCCCTGATAGATTCTTTTAAAAAGTAATAAAAAGAACCACAAAGGAAATAACAGGTGGCTTTCTCCCCTCAACTAGGATATTTTATAGGATATTTTGCTCACAGATCAGCCTGTCCCTATTTGTTTTGTCTAGAGAGTCTATTCCTTTTTTTAAAGATCTTATTATTTTTATTATTTTTTAAAGATTTTATTTATTTATTTGACAGAAAGAAAGCACACAAGCAGGGGGAGCAGTAGAGGGAGAGGGAGAAACAGGCTCTCCGATGAGCAGGGAGCCCGATGCGGGGCTCGATCCTAGGACCCTGGGATCATGACCTGAGCCGAAACCAAGAATTGGAGGCTTAACCAACTTAGCCACCCAGGCATCCCAAGATCTTATTTTTAAGTGATCGCTACACCCAAGGTGGGTCTCAGACTTACAATCCCAAGATCAAGAGTCACATGCTTCACTGACTCAGCCAGCCAGGCGTCCTGAGAGTTCATTCTAAAAGTAGGCATATGTTTTCCACTTTGTTCTTGGTGTATGTGTAAGTAAAAAAAAAAAAAAAAAAAAAAAGGTTTGTTTCTTTAAATATTAGTGATATTTATTCTGATGTTGATGAAGCAGTTATTAAGTCTTACTGCCTGGAAATTTAAATTTATGCCCATTAAGAAATGAGCAGAGGGGCGCCTGGGTGACTCAGTTTGGTTAAGAGTCTGCCTTCAGATCAGGTCATGATCTTAGGGTCCTGGGATTGAGCCCCACATCAGGCTCCCTGCTCAGTGGTGAGTCTGCTTCTCCCTCTCCCTCTCCCTCTGTGCTCTCTCTCCCTTTCTCAAATAAATAAATAAATAAATCAAAAAAGAAAGAAAGAAAGAGAGAGAGAGAAAGAAAGAAGCAGAGGGGTGTTTGGATGGCTGGGTCGGTAGAGCATCTGACTCTTGATCTCGGGGTCATGAGTTCAAGCCCCATGCTAGGCATAGAGATTACTTGGAAAAAATAAAAAAGCAAAAAAGTAAAAATAAATGAGCCAGGGAAAAAAGGACAAAGATCTAACATCTCCAACCTCGATGATTTGTACACATATTTTTTTAAAATTTTGAAGGGTCCTTGAGGAACCATGACCTAATGTTCAGCAACTCCTTCATTCTACTACAGTATCTTTTTTCCTTCTGTTAAATTTAAGTTAAAATGAATGCCTGTAATTTTGTAATGTTATCAGTGATTTTGTTTCTTGTTCCACAGTTATTTGAAGAACCAGTCACTGTGGACGGGAAGAGCAGTGAACAAAACAGACAGAAGTCCTGACGGAGTTTACCCTCCAGCTGGGGAGGGGTAACAAGCCAAACAAACCAGATGCTCTAAGAGCACGGTTAGTATAAGAGATAGTAATGAAGTGCTATGGAGAGAAAACAAAAATCGAGGATGAAAAATACAAAAGGAGTGTCACCAAGATGAGGCGGGAATTTTAGGTAGGAGAGCCTACAAGATCTCCTGAGAAAAAAGGTTTTTAAACTTTTCATCCCACAAGATTTCAAAGAGGCAAAGGCAGAGAGAACAATGAAATGAATGCTTATGTGTCCGTCATCTGGTTTCAACAAATATTAACATTTTGCCAATTTGGTTTTATCTAATTTTCTCCAATCTTTTGTTTGTTTGGTCCTGGGGTTTTTAAAAGCAAATCTGAGATTTCACACACATTTTCCTGTCAATGCTCCAGTAAGCACCTGAACTGTTAAGCTAATTTTTAAAATTACATATTTACCTTGTTATCACATGCCCCCCCCAATTAACAACAATCTCTTAACATCGTCTTACAAGCAGTCCATATTCTTATTTCCCAGTTGACTCAGAAATATATTTTACATTTAGTTTCGAAACAGGTTAACAAAGGTTAATTCTAAGTGAAGACATTCATTTTAATACTCTATTTTTCAAATTTTCTACCATGAGCGTGTATTGCTTTTATCATTTATTAAAAATGTAATTTTAAAAAAGAAAAAGAAAAGATGACTGGCAAAAAAGGTTGCAGCAAAGTAAGACACAAGATTAGGTTCATCAGGGGCACCTGGGTGGCTCAGTCGGTTAAGCGTCTGCCTTCGGCCCAGGTCATGATCCCAGGGTCCTGGGATCGAGCCCTGCATCGGGCTCCCTGCTTGGTGGGGAGCCTGCTTCTCCCTCTGCCTGACGCTCCCCCTGCTTGTGCTCTCTCTCTGTCAAACAAATAAAATAAAATCTTAAAAAAAAAAAAAAAAGATTAGGTTCATCAATAGCTAATTGAGAATGATTATGAGCAAAGAATACAAACCAAATTTCATTCAAGGGGAACTTAAATAGTAAACACCACGCCCTACCAGATTAAGCTAACAAGAGTCAATCATATTACCACCACCCCAAAAGCTCTCTGCGGAGTTGGTGAGAGCGTGCTTACATACTGCTAGCCCAGTGTAAATGGTTCCACCGGGGAGCAATATAGCCATACAGCATTAAAAAGCTATAAACAAGCGGCGCGGGGGTGGCTCAGCCAGTTAAGTGTCTGCCTTTGGCTCAGGTCATGATCCCAGGGTCCTGGAATCGAGTCCCACATCGGGCTCCCTGCTCAGCGGGAAGCCTGCCTCTACCTCTCCCTCTGCCACTCTCCCTGCTTGTGCTTTCTCTTTCTATCAAATAAATAAATAAAATCTTAAAAAAATAAATAAAAAGCTACAAACAAATATGTTTATCTTTAAGAGCAAAAAAGAAGCAAACTAAATACCCAGGATTAAGAAAATGAATAACTATGGGCAACTGGCTGGCTCAGTCAGTGGAGTATGTGACTCTTGATCGAGGGGATCTCGGGGTCGTGAGTTCAAGCCCCACTTTGGGTATAGAGATTACTGAAAAATAAAATCTTTAAAAGAAAAGAAATGAATAACTAAATGTAGCTTCATCAACCTGATGGAAGATCAGGCTGCCATTAGAAATTCTGTATATGAAGGGGCACCTGGGTGGCTCAGTGGGTTAAGCGTCTGTCTTTGGCTCAGGTCATGATCCCGGGGTCCTGGGATCAAGTCCCACATCAGGCTCCCTGCTCAACGGGGAGCCTGCTTCTCCCTCTGCCTGCCGCTCCCCCTGCTTGTGCTCTCTCTCTCTCTCTGTCAAATAAATAAATAAAATCTATAAAAATAATTCTGTATATGAAGACTATAGCATAATGAAGGAGCATTTATTTTTAACATGTTAAGTGACATGCATCATATGACCTAGATCACCAGAAGCACAGCTCTGTATCAGGTATGCGTGCATTTAGGCAAACAGGAAGGACTAGACAGAAAGAAAACAACAATTTGGGGTTAGAATGCTGAGATCACAGGTGTTTATTTTTCCTTTAAAATTTCCTTTAATGTCTCTATATTGTTTTTACAACAGTTCTTTTTTTTTTAAAGATTTTATTTATTTATTTGAGAGAGAGAGAATGAGAGACAGAGAGCATGAGAGGGAGGAGGGTCAGAGGGAGAAGCAGACTCCCTGCCAAGCAGGGAGCCCGATGCGGGACTCGATCCTGGGACTCGATCCCGGGACTCCAAGATCATGACCTGAGCCGAAGGCAGTTGCTTAACCAACTGAGCCACCCAGGCGCCCTACAACAGTTCTTTTTAAAGAGAAGTCAGGATGTGGGTAAAAATGTGAAATAATGTGGAAAACACCTCACGTGCATCTCCTCCCTCTCCTGCAGTCCTTCCCGGCCTCCACCTCCCGCCCAGCCTCCACCTCCTGGGAGTCCCGCACCCTGCCAGGCGGCCAGGTAGACACTCCTGCTCACCCAGCCCGTGGCGGCCCGGTGCCTGGGGCTTTGCAGGAACAGCGGGCCAGCTGCCCCCCTTGGCTGAGCCTGCCTTCCCGCCAAGCTCTTACACACTTTATCTCAATGTAATGCTCGCGAGTCAGCGAGGTGGTGCTATTATTTCCATTTCTTAGATTTGACCTGACACATAGAGCGTTGGAGAACTTGCCCAAGGTTGCAGAGTGGGTCAAGAGCAGAGCCAAATGCAAGTGTCTGCTCTTAACCTGTGTGCTGTGCCGCTGGGCTGGGGCTCTGGGCAGCCCTGCCAGGCGGCTTGCTGTGTGGCAGAGCGAGCTCTCTAACCTCTCTGCTCTCCTAGTCCCTCCTAGGTAACAAGGTGAAGCACCTGGGGAGAAACCCACCTTCCTGGATCTGGGCTCAGAGCTCCACATGAATCTGAACAGTGCAGAGGGTGGTGGAACCCTCACCTCCATTGATTCGCTCATTCATTCATTCCTTCCATGCATATCTACTGAGCTCTCTCTATGCACCAGGCACTGTTCTATCTTCTGATACATAACAACCCAGGGTCTCCATTTAACAAAGGGAGGAAGACACATCAACAGAGAAGTACAATGAAGTATTCTCTTCATTCAAATGTCACCACCTCCGCGAGGATGCTCTGGGCCATGTTACCGAAAGCATCTCTCCACAGCCGCTCACTCTCCCACTACTTGTTGTTTCTTCATAAAATCTATTGCTGTCCGAAGTTCTCTTAGTACTTAGAAGTTCCATGAGGACGGGGACTTTCCTCATTCTCCTCTGTATTTCCCAGGACGTAGCACAGAGTTAATGTTTCATGACTCTTTACTGTTCACCGCATCATCTGAATGAATGAAAGTGCTGTAGGCACCATGGTAGACACTTGCAGGGCTGAGCAGAGCTGGGAGCCAAGGGCATGATTTCAGGAGGAGGAGAAGGGGGCGGAGAGATCGCCTGTGGGACGGTTTGAGAAAGGGAGGGGAATCTACTTCTTTGGCCAAAGATCACACTATCGACACACTTTCAACCCAGAAGAGATGTGACCAGGACGATGGAACAACAATCACAGGGTTTAGAGGCAGAGATCCTGGCCCCAGCCTCGACTCTGAAGAGAAACCAGACCCAGACAGTCCAACCTGGAGGGAGCCCCTGAGCTCATCGGGGCCAAATGGTTTAAAAAGGCATGCCAAAGAGACTGCGTTACCTCCAGACTAGCAGTTTATCTCCTATAATTTGGCCTAAGCAAATAATGACAAGTGAGAGCAAAGATGAGTCCAAGGATATTAATCACGCGGTGTTGATAAGGACACCAGCTGTGAAAGCCTGCCCAGTCACAGGGGAATGGCTCCTAATGACGGGGTCACATGATGGAATAGGATGTACTCATTAACATGCATGTGGAGACCTGCATATTTATAGATTTGAAAAGGTACTTGAGATATATATTTCACGAAAAACCACATTTCCAAACAGTGTGTTTGATATTACTTCATTTTGACCATTTTATATCTAAGTATGAGACAAAAATAGATTAGTTATCTCTGGTTGGTGGGCCCACGGATAATTTGTGTCTTTTTTTTTTTGCTTATTTTTGAAAAATTTTCTGCAATAAATATAACTGGTGTGGATAATAAAGATAAAAAGGAAATAAGAATAAATAAGCTCTAGACTATCCTCTAGAGTTGGGGTTTAGTAGTATGATCTGACAGGTGTGAGTTGACTAAAGGGAAAAGCACATGGGATTCCCAAGGAGCAATATTCCCAAGGGAGAAACCTCAGTCCCCATGTATCCTCAGAGAAATAAAATCCTGCCCGAACAGAGCAGGTATTGAAACCCAGTCACCTAACTCTAATCAGCTCAGTGTTCGTTCCTTACACCCAACTCAAGGCATAGCCTGCCAGGTGTAGGGATAATGGGTTTAGAAATGCAAAATTGATTTCAGGACCACAGGGGACATGAGAGGGTGGCAGCTTGGGGTAGAGGTCAACAGCTGCGTTCCAGGCCTCCAAGCAAGTGCCAGACCTTCTAGGCCCTTGGGTGTCTGACCCTCACAGGGACGGAGGGGTGGCAGAGCCTCCTCCCTGGGGACCACTTTCCTGTCAGTCCCCATCCAGGGAGTTCTTCCTTACACCAAGTTAAGTGTTCTGCCGCTATAATTATAAATATTGTATTTTCATTGTTTTTCTCTGATTATAAAATACTCAAAAGATAGAAAAATGTATCGGTCACCTGGCTGGTTCATGGACTCTTGATCTCAGGGTCGTGAGTTGGAGTCCCACATTGGGTATAGAGATTACTAAGGAATAAATAGATTTAAAACTTGTGATTTTGCTTGGCTTTGTTGCTGGTAACCCACATAGGAAAAGCTAGAGTGATCCCCCTCACACAGGTTGGCCTGTTGCTGATTCTCTGACTTGGGAACAAGTGGTTCCCACCTTTTGGCTTGGATGCTGGGCCACGGTGAGACCCTCAAGAGTCTCCACCTCTGTCCTCCCCATCCAGTCTGCTTGAGGTAACTCAGTACTGCCAGAACATGCAGGCTGACACGGGGCCCTAGAAGGGCCCCACCAGTGAAGTCTACACAGGCCCAAACCTACCTACCTTATCCCACTGAGCTAGCCTAAGGCCAACACCCACCTTCCTCAGCTTCCCTTACTTCCCCCGGAGGCTACACTATGCAAAGCATAAAACCTCTACTCCAACGCAGCCATTTGCCTCTGGTTTATCATCACAATTCCCAAACCTTTACTTTCTAACAGGCTCCCTGCATCAGCACTCCATGGGAATGCAAACTCTTTCTACAAGATTTTCCTCCGATCAAAAACCTCACGGTGGTTTCCTACTTCACTCAAAGTTAAACCCATTCCTGGGACACCTGGGTGGCTCAGTTGGTTCAGCGTCTGCTTTCAGCTCGGGTCATGATCCCGGGGTCCTGGGATGGAGCCCTGTGTTATTGGGCTCCCTGCTTAGCTGGGAGTCTTCTTCTCCTTCTCCCTCTGCGCCACCCCACCCCCCACCAGCTTGTGCTCTCTCTCTCTCTCAAATAAATAAAATCTTAAAAAAAAAAGTTAAATCCATTCCTTACAAGGCCATCTTCTACGACTCCACTGGGCTCCTTATTGTTCTTCCAATACATCAAACATGCTGCGTCCTCTAGCTGGAATGCTCTCAACTCAGGTACCCATTTGGCCACCTCTCTTACCTCAAGTCTTTGCTCAAACCTCTCCTTCTCAGTGAGGCGCACTTTGTGCCCCTACTTAATCCTATAGTCTGCATTGCTAACAGCACCACTCGTTCTGCTCTATGCTCCTTTTTCAATAGCTCTATGGCCTTCTAAAGATCCACATTATGAACTCATTTATTATGTTTTGTTTTTTACTGTCCAGACCCTACCACCCAGACTGTAGGCTCCAGGAGGGTAGGGATCTCTGTCCCTTTTGTTCACTGATAGATCTCTAGAATGGTGCCCTGCACAAAGCAGGTATGCAAAAATAGGCATGGAATGAATAAACAAAATGTATTTAGACTTCGGTTTCTAGGAGGAAATTACTGCTGGAGAAGAATGAATGTACTTTTACTTGGGGCCAGAGGCAGAAATAGGGTGGAAAATGTCCACCACTGCCTGAACTCCCAGTTTGTTTTGGAATCTCCAGCTCATTCTCTCACTCTGCCCGGTCTGCCATGGGGAGAAAGTGTGCTGTGAGCACACACTCTACGTCTGTAGGCAAGGCCCTTCTGGAGACTTCTAAGATAAACAGGCAGATATGCCCTAGGCCCGCCTTAGTCCCCACCTTAGACCAGCTAGGTGTGATCTCTGAGAACTTCCTGGACCATCCCGGACAATCCCAGGGAGTGAGGTGCCGCTGACAAGAGTCCAGTGGGTGGAGGGCCTACAGAATCCTTCTCTCTGGTGATACTTTTCTTTCTTTTTTTTTTATTAAAGATTTTATTTATTTATTTATTTATTTATTTATTTATTTATTTATTTATTTTTAATTTTTTTTTTTAAAAGATTTTATTTATTTATTTGACAGAGAGAGACACAGCAAGAACAGGAACACAAGCAGGGGGAGTGGGAGAGGGAGAAGCAGGCTTCCCCAGAGCAGGGAGCCCGATGCGGAGCTCGATCCCAGAACCCTGGGATCATGACCCGAGCCAAAGGCAGACGCTTAACGACTGAGCCACCCAGGCACCCCAGGTGATACTTTTCTTCCTGGGCCCAGTTGGGTGTGTCTTATCTGGAAGAAATGGGATGAATTCAATGATGCTCTAAAAGTTCCTGAGACAGCTGGGATGTGGTGGGAAAAGTAAATGTTTTGTAGACAGAGGATGTGGGTTCGGGTTCCACCGCTGCCAATGCCTAGCTGAGTGATAGCTTTGGAAACTTTTCTCTGGTAGGAAGAATAATAATCCCCAAGGATGCCCATGCCCTAATCCCAGAATTGTGAATGCCTTACATGATTTGGCAAGGGGACTTCGCTGATGTGATTAAGGCTATAGGCCCTAGGGGCGCCTGGGTGCCTCAGTGGGTTAAGCGTCTGCCTTCAGCTCAGGTCATGATCCCAGGGTCCTGAGATCGAGTCCCACGTCAGGCTCCCTGCTCCCCTGGAACTCTGCTTCTCCCTCTGCCTGCCACTCCCCCTGCTTGTACTTGTGCTCTGTCTCTCTCTCTCTGTCAAATAAATGAATACAATCTTTAAAGGAAAAAGACTACAGGCCCTGAGATGGGGAAATTGTCCTGAATCATCCTGGTGGGCCTAACTTAATCACATGAGCCCTTAAAAGCAGAGAACTTTCTTTCTCTGACTAAAGGAAGAAGGCAGATGAGGCCCAAGGGGAGGTCAGAGAGATGTGAAACACGAAAGGAGCTCAGCCACCACTTCTGGCTTTGGAGATGGAGGAAGGAGGCTATGAACCAAAGAATGCAGGCCGCTCCGGAGGCTGAGAATGACCCCAGCTGACAGCCTGCCAGACCACTAGTATGTCATCCTACACAGCATGGAACTCACTTCTGCCAACTACTGGCTTGAGCTTGGACGCAGATTCATCTTCAAAACCTCCAGAAAGGAACACAGCCCTGCTGACAGCTGACTTCAGTATTGCAAAGCCTGGAGCAGAGAACCAGCTGAGCCAGACCCTGCCCTGACATCTGACCTACAGAACGCTGAGATAATGCATTGGTGTGGTTTTGAGCTCTTAACTTTGTGTTGATGTGTTACAGCAACAACAGAAAATGAATATTCTCTTTGAGCCTTGATTTGCTCAGCTATAAAATGGGGGACAGTGATTATAGTATGCCTCTTGCTGACTTGCTCAAGCGACTAAATGAAATGGTTGAGTATGGAGGTGCTGGGGAGACTGGAGAGTACTCTACTATCGAAGGCTGTAAGTTGTTCCATGATCGAGTAATCTCCCTCTTAAGAATCCGGGGCTTTCCTCTCAGCCCGGACAGAGACAAAGAGGGAAGCTCACCCACGACTTGGTAGAGACCAGAACTCCAGCTATGTTCAAGAACACTAGTGAAGGGCCCCGATTCCTGGATATGCTAGTCCTGGCTGATGCCCCTTCCTCTCTGACTGTGGCCAAAGCTGCAGGGAAGGGAAGGGCCCTGGTCAGAGGGGGTGAGAAGCCCATCCCTGGCTGCCCTGAAAAGCCGGGCTGCTGCTAGCCACACCCCAGGGGAGGTGAGGCCAGGCAGGCAAGGTGGGGAGACAAAACTTTTATGATGGACACTGCTCAGAGCCCTTCCCTTGCCACCCTGCTTCAATACGATTCAGCATGTCTGGCCCTGCCATGCATGATGAGGAGGCGAAGACAGAGACTCCAGGGAAATGTGAGGCCCTCCCTGCGTCTACCAGGGCACACGGTCCGGTCTCCGCTGCTGTTCTCTCTGTGTCAGGAGTCCCCGTGGGTCCCCCAGGCACCTGGGAGATGTCCTTGGCCCCTGGCATTCCCATTTGGTGCCCCTTCCCGCCCTCTCTGCCTGCCCTGTCTTGGTTGAGGCTGGAAGGGGCAGTCCCTACGTTGGGAGCACAGAGCAGGAGTAGCAGGAACTCTGGCGTTGGGTCCTTCGAGAGGAGGAAGCCCATCCTTCTAAGACAGGCAAGAGGGCAGTGAACCCTCTTCCCAGCTCCAAAGCCAAGGCCACAGTGGCTGAGAGGAGAAGTGGTCAGGGACCCCACCGCCTGTTCCTACAACCCCCTAATATACAGTTCTGCCTCTCCGGGAAGTACTTCACGGACCCCCGCCCCTGACGCGTATGTATCAGCCAAGTTAGAAGGGCTCTTTGAAAACCTCTGGCCCAAACTGTCATATACTTGGGAAACTGAGGCCCACAGAGAGGGGTCCTTGCATCACAGAGGCTCTTACTCTGAAGTCGGTAATGAGGCCTCACACCTTATCTCTCTCTAAAATTCACACTATGTGCTCTACGAGCTGCACGAAAAAGTAAGCTCAAGTCCCAAATGGCCCCCCACTGCCACCCACCACGAGCCCTATCCCCTGCATCAGCTGGCAGCTTCTAGACAGGGGCCAAGCCATCCTGTTTACGCTTAGCCAGAGGGACTTTCGCAGAGGTAATCGCATTCTCCCAAGACAAAATAAAAACAGCCACACTTCCAGAGATTCATTCACTTATTTATTATTTGTACCACACCCACTTCCAAAGCCTATTTGAGGTGGCTCGCAGTAAAAGCCACACGTACAACAGAGCTATTCAAAAGGGAATAAATGACCAATCAAAAACCTTTCAAGATTTTCAGACCGTGGAAGTGATTTTTTATTTTTTTAAGGACAAAAGAGGTCTTTGAGCTGAGGGTCAGGTCTTGAGGGTAGATATTTAAGTGTGCCTGGTCAGGTTGAGTAGTTAAAAGTGGAGCATCTGATGAAGGGCAGGAATCAGGGGTAAGAAAGAATAGCCATCAGCAGATGAAGAGCAAGTGGAGAAGTCAAAGGTCGGGCACCTGGGTGGTTCAGATGGTTAAGCTTCTGCCTTCGGCTCAGGTCATGATCCCAGGGTCTTGGGATCGAGTCCCACATCAGGCTCCCTGCAGGGAGCCTGCTTCTCTCTC
Organism: Mirounga angustirostris; assembly: GCF_029215605.1. NCBI lineage: Eukaryota > Metazoa > Chordata > Mammalia > Carnivora > Phocidae > Mirounga > Mirounga angustirostris. Next base: position 70,255,609 of record NW_026991709.1, on the reverse strand, counting down.
TGCCTCTCTGTCTCTGTCTCTGTCTCTCTCTGTCTCTCATGAATAAATAAATAAAATCTTAAAAAAAAAAAAGTCAAAGGCCCATTTTATCCTACCCCCCATTCTTCCTTCTTGGATGCCGAGGTGTGCCGAGGTGAGGCTTAGAGCTAGAGCCACTGTCTTCCGGCCATGAGGCGAGACACACCCAACATGCTGAGGATGACAGAAGGGAAGGAGCCTCCTAGGTCCTCGAGGACAGAGTTGAGCTGCTGAACCCACCCCGAAGAGTCCACCATCTGTTGTTTGAGAGCTGATGAAATGTTTCTATTGTGTAAGCCACTATTAGTCAGATGTTCTGTTACTTGCAGCTGAGTGCCTACAAATGGATTAAATGAAAGCTCCTTGTGGTCACTAGGAGTTACAGTGGAAGCACAAAGGGTGGACGACTTGTTTTACCCAAATGGATCCTAACAAGCTTCTTAGAGAACACCATTGAGGAGGGTCTTGAAGGATGAGTAGGAGTTTGGTAGGCAGGCAGGGGAAGGCAGGTGTGCCAGGCAGGAGGATACCACATGTGAAAGGCATGGAGGCTAAGAAGGAAGATGCAGGTCAGAGGGGTCGCTCACAGAGAGGCTGAGATGTGAGAAGGCGTCTGGAGGAACGTAAGCAGAACACAAGGGGCCCTGGAGCCAGGGCAAGTGTGGATTTGGTCAAGCGGGCAATGGGGAGCCAGTGTGGGAATTTAAGCCCGAGCTAGCGAAATATCCATGAGGAAGGGTGAGCATTAGGAACAAGTCAAAGGCACTCAGACTACGGAGGAGTCAGAATCAGTATCAAGAATTTTTTACCAGGGCGCCTGGGTAGCTCAGTTGGTTAAGCGACTGCCTTCGGCTCAGGTCATGATCCTGGAGTCCCGGGATCGAGTCCCGCATCGGGCTCCCTGCTCGGCAGGGAGTCTGCTTCTCCCTCTCCCACTCCCCCTGCTTGTGTTCCCTCTCTCGCTGTCACTGTGTCTTTCTCTGTCAAATAAATAAATAAAATCTTTAAAAAAAAAAAAAAGAATTTTTTACCAAAGAATTTCTCACTTTTGTTTTGGGCCTTCTCTAGGGACTGTTTGTTTGGTAGGAACCAGTGGTGAGAACGGTCAGTCACACAACAAACCAGCAACTGCTGGGAAAAACCTTACGAGGACCAGGAACTCTCACAACGAACACGACAGCCTTGCACATCAGCAGGAGCGTAACCAATGAGGTTTATCTGAGGCACGATTATTGCTAATTGAGAATGAACATGCCATGTGCTAGCATGTCAGAGCATCTGGCCAGACCCTTCGTGGCACAAATGAGCAAACTGAGCCCTGAGAAGGGGTGTGAGCCACCTGGAACCCGGTTAGCCTGGTCCTAGGCCTCACGCTCAGCCCCGCCATCCTCAACTCCAATCATAACCATAGATGGCGGCAGATCCAACAGAGAACAAACGAGAAAACCGGGCCCAACAGGATGACACAGCCCTGCCTCCCCCTCAAACAAAGAGAAGACATCAACGGATCAACATCTGAAGCATATGAATAGCCCCCCGCCCCCCAGAGTGAGGAAGTGAAAGATAAAATTCCTTAAGCCCATACTGATTACTTTTAATGCCCTTTCAGAATCCCTAAGAAACTAAACTTCTATTAAAAACAAAACAGAACAAAAACCAACAAACAAGCTTTGAAGTTGTTTGAAGATAAGAAGTATTTTGTGGGCCAAGGCTGGCGAGGGGATGGCTTCCGTGCATTTTGAAACAAACTTTGGAGAGCCCATCCCAGCTGGACAGGATTCTGCTGGGAGACCACAGACGTATTTGTCAGCATCTAGCTGAGAGAACATTCAGCGGCCTCAGCGTCTGTCAAGACTTGCTCGCGTTACATGGCCCTCACGTGCAGGGCGGCCCTGGCCGGCTGGGTTCAAGCCCCAATGTCATCGCCTGCCAGCTGTAGGCTAGTCCCCTACTCTCCCTGTGCTTTGTGCTTTGATTTCCTCCTCCATAAACAAGGACAATGATAATAATAGTCACCAGCTCATCATGCTGTTGTGAAGATCGAATGAGTTAGCGTTAAGTCTGAGAACAACGGTTGTGCTCTGTTGGTGTTCATTAGCACTAGTTCTGGAAATCTCAGTGGGGAGAAATAACCCAGCCGTATACAGCCTCATTGCGCCTCCTCGGTCACCGGTCACTCCCCGGCTATTACGCGTGGTCCTTGGACCAACAGTAACTGTCACCTGTGGGATGGTTAGGAAGACTGAATCCAAGGCCCGACCCTTAGCCTTCTGAGGCAGAATCCTCATTTTAGCAAGATCCTCATGGGATTCAGGTGAGCATTAAAGTTTGAGAAGCACTGAGACAGGCCCCTGTAATGAGCAACTGAAGGCATCCCTAATTGGAGGGGTTTGGCCCCTTTGCAGCCAGAATCTGCTGGCCCTCTTGGTCTTGAGACCAGGGCTCCTGGAGCTGCTGTGTTCTGTCTCCCTCCTGCCTGATAGGGATGCTTGGCCCCCAGGACCTGTCCAGCCTGACTCCTGCTTCCCGCAAGTCTGTGTGGATGTGACTTTTGTTTCCTGTTCTCTGGTTTGTGTCCAACAGGTTAGGGCATGTGGGAGACCCTGGCCATGCGTTGAATTTGCCTGGAACAGGGAATGGCTGGTGCATCTTCGGTAGAACCTTTAGCTTAGCCTGAGGGTGACCTTCCATAAACTCCTCTTTCACACAGAGCTCAAGGCACCTTCCCCTAAATGCCAGCTAAAGGACAGCCCACCCTGCCACTGAGACGGTCATGGGACTGTCTGCGGGGGTGACTAATTCTGAGAAGCTGAAGTCAACTTGGCTCTCAGCCAAGCAGAGCAGGAATCATTCATTCATTAATTCTCTCCAGGAACATTTTTTAAATAGATGACTGTACTTTACTTAATTGGTTCAAATAGTTCCACTTGCTCTGGGAGTCAGGAAATCCTTGGTGTTGCCACTAAATATTTGTGTACTTCAAGCAGCTCATTTTCCATGTCTGGGCTCACAAGGGATTTGTTGTAAAATGAGGGAAGTTCTCTAGGATGACTTCTCTCTGTTCAGAAGTAAAATAAATATGCCTGATTCACCAAATGGGGATCCAGTTAAAAGGACCTGGAAGGGGCGCCTGGGTGGCTCAGATGGTTAAGCGTCTGCCTTCGGCTCAGGTCATGATCCCGGGGTTCTGGGATCGAGTCCCGCATCGGGCTCCCTGCTCAGTGCAGAGCCTGCTTCTCTCTCTGCCTCTGCCTCTCTCTCTCTCTCTCTCTCTCTGACTCTCATGAATAAATAAATTAAAAAAAAACATTAAAAAAAAAAAAAAAAGGACCTGGAAGGCCAAGCTATAAGATTCAGACTTGATGCTCTAAACCTGCGTTGTCCAATATGTTTACTACCAGCAGCCTGTGGCTATGAACTTGGGACATGGCTACTCTGAAATGAGATATGCTGCAAGTATGAAACACATACCAGATTTTGAGACTTTGGGCGCCTTGGTGGCTCAGTGGGTTAGGCGTCTGCCTTCAGCTCACTCAGGTCACGATTCCAGGGTCCTGCGATCGAGCCCCACATTGGGGTCCCTGCTCGGCGGGGAGTCTGCTTCTCCCTCTGCTGCTGCTCGTGTGCTTTCTCTCTCTCAAAATAAATAAATAAAATCTTAAAAAAATAATTAAAAAAAAAGATTTTGAGACTTGTATGACAAAAAGAATGTAAGATATCTCATTATTATTATGTGGATACATGCTGAACTTATAATGTTTTAGATATGCTGGGTGAAATAGCATACTTTATTACAATTAATTTCACCTGTTCTGGGTTTTTTAAATTTCATTGTAAATGTGGCTACTAGAAGATTTAAAATTACGTATTGAATTATATGAAACATCTATTGAACAGCACTGCTCCGGAGCTACTTAACTTCTCCAAACAAAGAGGAGTGAAACCAAAGATGAGTTCATCTTTGGTTAGTGCCCTGTGGGAATCACTTCCAAATTTAACCGTCATCGAAATTATTCATTGCGAGCAAAATGAGGGATAATTCTACAGATGTTCTCATGAAAGTTCCAGATTTTGCTTGTACCTCCCCAAAATGTCCATTCGAATGTATAACCTATTCTTTTGTCTTTGGGGCATGACCTAGTGCTCGGCTGGTTGTGAACCAGGGACAGGTGTCTGGAGTGGGAGGATAGTTCTTCAGGTCCTTCTTTAATGACCTGGCAGAGAGGTAAAGATCTAAAATGAAAAGACATGCTAATGCTGGGAATGGTATTGCCACGTATTTTCCTGATACAGTGAATTCTTCCCAGGCACATGAGGCAGTGCTTTGTGGTTTGGATAAAGACTGGAAGATGAGGTGCCTGGGTGACTCAGTTAAGTGTCTGCCTTCCGCTCAGGTCACGATCCCAGGGGGATCCTGGGATCCAGCGCCACATTGGGCTTCTCGCTGAGCAGGGAGTCTGCTTGTCCCTCTCCCTCTTCCCCTCCCCCCATTTGTGTTTACACTCTCTCTCTCTAAAATAAATAAAATTAAAAAAAAAAAAGACTGAAAGAACAGCAAAACGTTAGCAGCAGCTTACAGGAAGGAAATTGCCAGACCATGCCCCTGTGGGTCAACTTCCTCTCATGAGATTCCCCAAAGCAGCCCTGTACTCATTTGCCATGTGGACTTTCCTTTCTTCACCTTCTGGCCTCCTGATTTTCTTGACCAGCTGCCATTTGGGGAGGTCTGGTCTGGATGCCTCTTCTCCCTTGTACATGTCTGACCTTGCTCTGTTCAGGGGCTGCCTAGGCTGGGGGCCAAGGTGGCAGTTAGAGCAAGGGTTGCAAGGGCACAAGAGAGGAAGAGCGTTTGCTTGAATGTCAGCTCTGGGCCTCCCATGGTCCCAGCCGAAGTGTCCCGACAAGCTACAGCCCGGCAGATCCAGAGCGGCTCCCACTCCCGGCTTCTGCTGACTCTACCCAATTCTCTGAGCCCTTGACAGTTAAGCATGGGACACTGTGAATGGGGCCACTGTACATCCTCCGCTCCAAGGACCATGTCCTATGGGGCACTAGGATTGTATGGCTTGTGCCCTTTGGGCCAGTTGCTTGGGCCATGTACAAGAAGCCGATTTTTCTCTCAGTGTTTTGGAGAGGAACCAAACTCCCTTGACCTAAGCTCTCGTTGTACAAACAAATGATTCCTCAAAAAGCCACACAATGAAAGGGTCATAGTGACTACTTCTGGAATAAAAAGTATAGATAGAGGATCAGATAAGAACGGGCTTATGTGTGGTGTGAATGGAGCGATCTGCTCATTTCGCGGAAGCCTCTTTCTCCAGCCTCCACAGCACACCCTCTCCATCCACCCCAGTCACCAAACACTGAGCTTTCTATTACAAGGATCCAGAGGAGGGGACCCCTGGCTCCACCGTCCCAGCAGGGAGGGGGCATTTCTGATTCTGGTCCTTCCAGAACCAAGTGCCCCTGGAGCCCTGGGCTTTCTTAGCTGGCCTGGCCCTGATTGTCTCGGGCATCAGGACTGAAACAAGCGTCATTCTTGCCTACCTTTCTTCCTTCCTTTCTTTCTCTCCCTCTCTCCTTTCCTTCCTTCCTTCCTTCCTTCCTTCCTTCCTTTCTTTCCTTTCTTCTTTCTTTCTTTCTTTCTTTCTTTCTTTCTTTCTTTCTTTCTTTCTTTCTTTCTTTCTTTCTTTCTTTCTTCTGTCAGTCCCTTGTTTTTCATTTTTGCATTATCTTGACAGTTTGATGTGTATAAGCAAAATAAACAATTTAAGAATGGGCCGAGAGTTTGGGGGAATTTCTCTCAGAAACTAAACCTGTTTAGAATAAGAGTTCCTGGTCTCAGTGCAGCTGAGTCAGGGACTCGTGAGTTTTACATTTAGTTTCTCCAATGTAAAAATGTAAGGTGACTCCTCACCCAGAGGATTTTTGCTGGTGTCCACCCTCAGGATCCAGCCCCCCCTGCCGCCCGCCCCCCCCTCCCCGGCCTGGTCCAGCTGGGGGCTTTCTGTGGAGACTCATTGTGGGAGGTGTTGTCTGGAGCACTTAGCTCCAGCTTCCAAGTCAGCGAGCAAGCGGGAAGAACAGGATTTATAACTCAGGAGCAGACGCCATTGGCTACATAAAGAGGCAGCCTAGTGGGCAAGTGCCATCCAGCAGTCCCTGCTTACCCCTTCCCTCCACAGCCAAGGCCACTTAACTCCGGCCATGTGTTCTGGGAATGATCCTGTTTTAGATCAGGAGCTGAATTTGATTCCAGTCCTGCTCTGACACTATTATTTATTTATAGTTGTAATCATTAACCATTTGTTGCACTCTTGCCATGTGTCAGCTGTTCTACAGATACTGACATTTAAAACTCTGGGAAAAGAAAGCAAGCAAGCTCTGGGAGCCCTACAAGGGCGGAACTACTAAGGTCACGTAGAACATGACAAAACTGAGGTTGAGAGATTCAGGGACTCAGTCCCAGAGCCAGGTTCCCTCCAGCTCCAAGTCTGCATTTTGTCTTTCTTGATTTTTTTTAACTGTAAAATATGTCTCAAAATAGTATATATACACATATAAATGATTTAATGAATTACAATATATTTTTTATATACAAATAATATTTTTATATTATATAGTTTATTTTTTTAAAGATTTTATTTGTTTGAGAGAGAGCACACAAGCAGGGGGAGCAACAGACGCCTGATATGGGGCCTGATCCCAGGACCCCAGGATCACGACTTGAACCAAAGGCTGACACCTAACCCACTGAGACACCCAGACACTTCTGTTGGCTACATAGTTTAGTGATATGTTTGTAGCTTGTTTTTTGCTTTCTTTATGGAATCTTTTAATAAAAGCAAATTCTTAGTTTTAATGGAATAGAATTTAGCAATATTTTCTTTTATGATTTGCCCTTTTCCATAGCATGTTTAAAAACTCATTTCCTATTCCAAAGTCCTAAAGATGGTTTCCTATATTGTTTTCTAGTTGGGCCTTTCATGTTTATATCTTTAAACAAGCTAGAGGTTTTTTGTATGGGCTTTTCTGGGTGTTTTTTGTTTTTGTTTTTGTTTTGAGCATGATGTAAGGTATACTAATTTACAGACTTTATGTGTGTGTGTAGTCTCTAAACTCACACAGGAACTACACAAATCAGGCTTACTTCTTTCAGTTAAATTTTACAAGATTTTATTCAGTATTTACTGTGGTCTATCTAGAAGTAGGTCCTATATAGGAAAAAAAAAAAGAGGAAATTACGGATTATGAAAGTTTTGAATCATTAATTAGGAATTTACTGTTAAGGAGAACACCACATATTTTTTAGCTTCCTGATTGATTGTTTTCACATGGATATATATATATACATGGTTTATATAGGTTCTGTGGGCCCCTGGGGATTCCCAAACTCACTTCCTTTGAAATGAGTCGTAATCGCTTCTTGGCCTTTTGGCTAAGATCAAGTGTGAAATGAGCCTGGTAAGCACTGATGTGGTGTGGTGAACCTTGGGTTCTTGTTCACATTCTATTTTGTTACTTATCTTTCTCCACAGAGATATGCTATGGTCCAGAAGTTTTTCTTAATATCCTACAATGATCCTCTACTTTTCCACAAGTAGAAAGAGGTGTTTATGAACAACTAAATGCTTCATGTGGCTAGATGCTTCCAAACCTAGGGATAAGCATGGTTAAGATTAATTGGGCCATGTTTTGGTCATTAGGTCCAAACAATTGGCTTACCATAAACCTACCATTGCCACTCTAGATAAACCACTCAAAGCTGATGGTCCATTATGTTTGAATTTGTAGAAGGGAGGTAGTTAGGGGAGATCTTTATTATCCAATATGAAAAATTCCTTTTATTATAAAGTCACTATAGGAAGGGTTTCAGCGGGCGCCTGGGTGGCTCAGATGGTTAGGCGTCTGCCTTCGGCTCAGGTCATGATCTCAGGGTCCTGGGATCGAGTCCCGCATCGGGCTCCCTGCTCCTTGGGAGCCTGCTTCTCCCTCTGCCTCTCTCTCTCTGTCTCTGTCTCTCATGAATAAATAAATAAAATCTTTAAAAGAAAAAAAAAAAAAAAAGGAAGGGTTTCAGCAAAGACTTCTGGAAGGCCTTTGCAGCCAGACTCCTCATGCAAAAGAAATGACACATACAAAGGGGAAGAAAACATCTCCAATAGTACAGAAGGCTATAAAATGAAAAACAAATTTCTCTTTCCCTCTTTCCTAACTTGACCCACTCCCTAGAGCTAATCATTATCCATAATATCTTATGTGTCCTTTCAGAAATTATTTGTAAGCATTTGTAAGGAAAAAATATTTCTATTTCCTCTTTTATAACACAAATGGACACATCCATGTAACCACCACTCAAAATGAGATATTAACATTTCCATCCCCTAGAAGGTTTCCTCATGCCCCTTTCCGAAAAGTCAGTTCCCATTGTCCCTACTTCCTGCCTTCCCAAAGACAACAATGTTGAAACTTGCTTTTTTGACTGAATCTATCTTGGATGTGATTTGGTGTCAGTGCTTAGAGCTTTACCTTGTTCTTTTATTTATTTATTTAGATTTTTTTTTTTTTTTTTTTTTTTTTAACAGAGATAGAGAGCACAAGTAGGCAGAGCGGCAGACGGAGGGAGAGGGAGAAGCAGGCTCTCCGCCGAGCAGGGATCCCGATGCGGGGCTCAATCCCAGGACCCGGGGATCATGACTGGAGCCAAAGGCAGACGCTTAACTGACTGAGCCACCCAGGTGCCCCTACCTTGTTCTTTTAAATAGTTGTATAATATGCATGATATGGATGCATCAGAGTTCCTTATAGATAGACATTAGGAATGTCACCATTAAAAAAAGTACAAAATATATCAACGCAATGCATTAAATTTCAAGTGACAGCAAGGCAGTCTCTCAGCATGAAGTCCCAGCATCCTCTGTCTCAACAGGGACCTCTGGTCTTACCCTTCCATGGATTTTGTTTGCAACCTTTGCCCCATCCAGTTAAATACCAAGTCCTCCTTTAGCTATGTAAAATGATGCTATTATTTAAAAATCATCATCAGGAGAAAAAGTAGATACTATTAATCCTACCAACAAATACAATATTTCTAAAATCTTGTACCAGCAACTACCCCTCTTCAAAGGAACTCACTGGACCTCAGTTCTGTACATTATGGGGAGGGATAAGATGAGTGCTAAGGATCTTTCTTCCTAAGTGGGCAAATAAATATAATTATGGGCATAAATCTGAAGGTTTGGTTTTTTTTTTCAAATAACCAACAAAAACAAACTGAGGTAGAGTTTGAATAAATTCTTGAAAAATAAATTCTTGAAAAATAAAGCCTATTTTGATATTTAATAAAGTATATAGAGCTGAGGAATGGTTGATATGCTCTCCTACTTAAAGAGTAAGCACATTCAGGGGGCGCCTGGGTGGCTCAGTCAGTTAAGCGTCTGCCTTCAGCTCAGGTCATGATCCCCAGAGTCCTGGGATCAAGCCCCGCATCGGGCTCCCTGCTCCGCGGGAAGCCTGCTTCTCCCTCTCCCAGTCCCCCTGCTTGTGTTCCCTCTCTCGCTGTCAGATAAATAAATAAATAAATTTTTAAGAAAAAAAAATGAGTAAGCACATTTGGGGGCATATACAAGAAGAGTGAATGAATATTTGCTTCCAGTAAGAGTCAAAGCAAATAATAAAATTAAGTTATATCAAAATAAAAGATCAAGATATCAAGATATCTAGATATCCAGATCAATGTGATCTTGATAACTAGAGTAGTTTTATGCATGAAACTTGGTGTCTATCATGCATAATGTCAGTTGGGAATCCAGAACATTTCTTATCTGGCAAGATTATCGTGACAAGCTTGGTCAACAGACCCAAGGCCAGGACGCCTGGGTGGCTCAGTCGGTTGGGCGTCTGCCTTTGGCTCAGGTCATGATCCCAGGGTCCTGGGATCAAGCCCCACATCGGGCTCCCTGCTCTGCGGGGAGTCTGCTTTTTCCCTCTCCCTCTGCCCCTCTCCCCTGCTCGTGCTCTGTCTGTCTCTCAAATACATAAATAAAATCTTTAAAAAACAAACACACACACCAGACCCAAGACCATGTCTCTCTAAAAGTAAAGAAAGCTAAAACAGGCCGCGTAGACCACAGGAGCAGAGGAAATATAGCCATTCCCAGTGAGAAGAGACTTTCTCTTGGCTGCCCCTCCACTTACCAGCGTCTGCTCTGCATCTCAATAATACACACTGGAGAAAATGTGCCCAATTAAATTACTATTATGTGACTATGGCCTCCCAAAAGTGGCAAAATACACATTTAAAGACATGTTGATGCTTTTTATGTGTACAGAGTTATAAACTCTGTCAAGGACTTCGGAGGACCCTCCTTGGAAGTGTAGAATAGTCACCCCTGAGTCCCATAGATTTATATGCATTCTTTCTAATCTCTGCAGCTGAATCAGCGACCTGCAAGTTAACCAGGGGTACGGGCATTAGTTCTCCTAGTGTTTTCAGGGAGTGAGCTTCTTTTTGCAAGCTGGAATTGGACACCTGTGTGTGTTTCCCTCTTTCCTTAAATCCCTGCAGTTAGGGCTCCATTAAGGAACTCATTACTATTAAAATTTAAAGTGTGGGGGCACCTGGCTGGCTCAGTAGGTGGAGCATGTGACTCTTGGTCTCAGGGTTGTGAGTTCAAGCCCCATGTTGGGTGTACAGATTACTTAAAAATAAAAAAAAAAATCTTAAAAAGATTTTTTAAAAATTTTGATTAGTCTTGAAGATTTTTGCCTCTTTTCTTACTCAGCACAACCAGTGGGTTTTTCCTTTTTGCTTAACTTGAGACGCCAGGACAATAACAGAAACTCTATTTTTACTAAGGAAACTTACAGAGTGAAGCAACTTTAATGGCAAATACTTCTGAGAAGTATGATTTGGACTGTTCCTCTTCAAGTGTTTGTGAGATTGTTAAAAATTTTTCACTTGGGTAAGAGTGGAGGAAACCTTAAGACTTTCATATTTTCTCCCCATCTCTAGCTTTGATCATTTTCTACAGATTACCGAGTTTGGAGGACATGGTATCCTATCAGGGGACCAGCAAGGTACATGCCCACTGTGGAGACAAACACATTAGACTGTCAGAGATGGGGCCATTTAATAATCAAACCATACAACTGTCTCAGGAAGGGTGTCTGGGAAGAAGACTAAGAGGAAGATTTACATACAGGAGGTTATTAAAGATGTCTTTACAACTACCACCTGCAGAGGAGGAAGGGCAGCAGGGTTGGGAGAAGTTGGCCTGGGCTGCAGGTGGACCAAAGGCCTCAGCCAGTCCTACAACAAGAAGCTTCTGGAGCTTCATGGCCTCAGGAGTCAGTCGACCTGGATTCAAATTTTAGCCACACGCCGTACTAGTTGGACAAATTCCTAACCACCCTAAGTTTTCTCAGCTGTTCGATGGGCATGGTGATTACATGAGCACCCACCTCACTGGGTCGTTAGGAGAATTGACTGACACAGTGTACTCACAGTGTATGACACATTCTTTTTTTTTTTTTTTTAAGATTTTATTTATTCATTTGAGACAGAGAGAATGAGATACAGAGAGCATGAGAGGGAGGAGGGTCAGAGGGAGAAGCAGACTCCCTGCCGAGCAGGGAGCCCGATGCGGGACTCGATCCCGGGACTCCAGGATCATGACCTGAGCCGAAGGCAGTCGCCCAACCAACTGAGCCACCCAGGCGCCCTGTATGACACATTCTATGTGCTCAACACGAGTTGGCTATTGGCAGGAATCTATTATCTGCATCGTGATCAGCATAAGAGAAAGCTATGCCTCATTACGTAATAGAAGTAGACATAATATGGGGCGCCTGGGTGGCTCAGATGGTTAAGCATCTGCCTTCGGGCTCTCTGCTCCTTGGGAGCCTGCTTCTCCCTCTGCCTCTCTCTCTCTCTGTCTCTCATGAATAAATAAATAAAAATCTTTATAAAAAAAAAAAAGTAGACGTAATATGGAAGTGAGAAAGCCAGGGTTTGTTTTTAAATAAATAATCATTGTATTTTTTCATGGCTAAAAAATTGTGGTAGGGGAAACAGGAAGATGTTGGTCAAGGGGTACAGAATTTCAGTTTTGGAAGATGAATAAACTCTGGAGATCTAATGTACAGCAATATGACTATGGTTAATAAGACTGTTTTATATACTTGAGATTTGCTAAGAAGGTAGATCATAAGTATTCTCATCACAAGAAGAAAATGGTAGCTATGGGAGGAGAGAGAGATGTTAAGTAACTTAATTGTGATAAATATTTCACAGTGTATGTGTATATCAAATTGTACTCCCTAAATATGTACAATTTTGAACTGTCAGCTATACCTCAATAAAGCTGGGAAAAAAATAACAGTTTTTTTTAACGGTCAAAATAATACACATTCGGGGTGCCTGGGTGGCTCAGTTGGTTGGGCGACTGCCTTCGGCTCAGGTCATGATCCTGGAGTCCTGGGATCGAGTCCCGCATCGGGCTCCCTGCTCGGCGGCGAGCCTGCTTCTCCCTCTGACCCTCCCCCCTCTCATGTGCTCTCTGTCTCTCTCTGTCTCAAATAAATAGATAAAATCTTTAAAAAATAATAATAATACACATTCAATAAGAAACATTTAATGAAAAAGAAAAAAAGTTTAAAAAATTACCTGCCATTAACTTTTTGGTATTTTTTTCTTCTATTCCTTATCAACAACTATGTGCATATGTGCGTATATATGTGTGTATTTCTGAGCAACTTTCAAATTATTATTATTAACTATAGTCATCATGCTGCACATTACATCCCCAGGACTAATTTATTTGATAACTAGAAGTTTATACCTTTTGCCCTCCTTTGCCCATATATGATTATTTATTTTCTTTTTTTAAAGATGTTAATCATTTATTAGAGAGAGAGAGAGAACATGAGTGGGGGCGTGTGGAGGAGGAGCAGAGGGAGAGGGAGAAGCAGGCTCCCCAACTGAGCAGGGAGGCCAACGCGGGGCTCCATCCCATGACTCTGAAATCATGACTTGAGCTGAAGGCAGACTCCCAACTGACTGAGCCACCCAGGTGCCCCCCATATGTGTTTTCGTAAGTAAACTTTTTACTTTAAAATATTTTTTTGATTTACAGAAAAGTTACAAGGATAATACAGAGAGTTCCCATATAGCTCACACCCAGCTTTTACTGTTGCCTTACATTGCTACCGTACATTGTGGTACATAAATGTATCATTTATCACAACTAATGAGCCAACGTTGATACATTATTTTTTATAAGTAAGCTCTATACCCTATGTGGATCTTGAATTCACAACCCCAAGATCAAGAGTCTTGTGTTCTACCAACTGAGCCAGCCAGGTGCCCCAATACCTGACTCTTAACTGCAGTCCATAGTGAATTTACATTTCTCTGTTTTTATGTATGTCTCACTTCTCTTCTAGGATTTCTTCCAGCACACCACATGACATGTAGTGATCATGTCTTGTTAGGCTACTCTAGAACATAAGAGTTTCTCAGACTTTTCTTGCTTTTGGTGAACTTGACAGTGTTGAGGAGTCCTGGCTAAGTATTTTGTAGAATATCTTTCATTTGGCACATATTTGATGTTTTCCTCATGATTAGACTGGGGTTATGGGTTTGGGGGAGGAAAACCACGGAAGTAAAGTACCATTTTATCACATTATATCAATGGTACTATCAACATGACTTATCACTGTGGATGTTGACCTTGATCACCTAGTTGAGGTATTCTTTGTAAAGTTTTCTTTTTTTTTTCTGCCCTTTCATTCTGTATTCTTTGGAAGAAAGCCACTATGCACAGCCTATACTTTAGGGGTAGGAACTTATGCTCCAACTCCTTAATGAAATAACATCTACGTATATTGTTTGGAATTCTTCTGTATAGGAGATTTGTCTTTTTTCTACTTAGTTATTTAGTTAATAATTTATTGATATCAGGGGCGCCTGGGTGGCTCAGTCATTAAGCGTCTGCCTTTGGCTCAGGTCATGATCACAGGGTCCTGGGATTGGGCTCTCTGCTGGGTGGGAAGCCTGCTTCTCCCTCTCCCACTCCCCCTGCTTGTGTTCCCTCTTTCGCTGTGCCTCTCTCTGTCAAATAAATAAATAAAATCTTAAAAAAAAATAATTTATTGATATCAGTAGTTGGATCTCATGGGTATTTATTTTATACCTTGAGTTATAATCCAGTATTATGCTATTTTGTTGTTGACATCATTCCAATTTGGCTGTTGGGAGTTCCTTCAGTTGGCTCCTGTGCCATGGACATAACCTTGTAGGTTTTTCTTTGAGCACTTCCTTACTTTCTGGCACTAGAAGATGCTCCATATTTATGTTGTATTGCCTGCCCCAGCCATTTCTCCAAGAAGCCTAGTTTCTTTTTATTGAGGAATGGTATTAGAAACCAAGACCTGGGCACTGGGTGTGCTCCATGTACCTGGGTATTGCTTCTGGGCCCTTTCAGTGGACAGAACTAAGAAATATACATGTATATACTAATAGTTTTTTAGTGGATTCATTAAGATTTTCTACATATAAAATCATATTATCTGCAAATATAGTTTCACTTCTTCCTTTTCAATCTAGATACTTTTTATTTATTTGTTTTTTCTTGCCTAATTGCATTAGCTAGAACCTCCAGCATAATGTTGAATAGAAGTAGTGAGAGTGGACATCATTGTCTTGTTCCTGATTTAGGGGAAATTATTTAGTGTTTCACCACTAAATAAATGTTCTTTATTAGACTGAGGTAGTTTCCTTTAGTTTGTTGAGTATTTTTTATAATGAAAGGGTGCTGGATTTTGTCAAATGCTTTTTCTACATCAATTGAGATGATCATGTGGGTTTGGTCCTTTATTCTATTGCTTTGGTATATTACATTAATTGATTTTCAGATGTTAAGCCAATCTTGCACTCTTGGGATAAATCCTGCTTGTTCATGGTGTAGAATCCTTTTTACATGTTGTTGAGTTCAGTTTTCAAGTATTTTGTTGAGAATTTTTACATCTATATTCATATGAGATATTGCTCTGTTTTTTTCTTATAAAGTCTTTGGTTCTGGTATCAGGGTAAGACAAACCTCATAGAGTGAGTTGGAAAGTGTTCCTTCCACTTTTATTTTTTGGAAGAGTTTGTGAAGAATTGTTATTCATTCTTCTTTAAATATTTATTAGCATTCACCTGTGAAGCTATCTGGGCCTGAGCTTTCATTTGTGGGAAGTTTTAAAATTACTAACTCAATCTCTTGTTATAAGTTTATTTAGATTTTCTATTTCTTCTTCAGTCAGTTTCAGTAGTTTGTGTCTTTCTAGGAATTTGTCCATTTCATCTAAATTATCTAATTTGTTGGCATATAGTTTCTCCCAATATTGCTTGATAATCTTTTTTATTTCTATAATGTTGGTAGTGATGTTCTCTTACTCCTGGTTTTCATATTCTGAGTGAGTTTTTCTCTTTTTTAATTTGGTCAGTTAAGCTAAAATTTTGTCAGTCTTGCTGATCTTCAGAGGATAATTTTGGTTTGGTCAACTTTATTGTTTTTATATGTGTATACTAATCTGTGCATATACATACAATCATAGTTGTTACTATATTATATCCATCTGTATCTATATTAAGCTAAACACAGGTTCACAATGATGTCTCCAACTTCAATCTAGTAGCACATGATTCATTCTAGCCTTTCCCCTTGTTTATCTGTAACTTCACACTCCAAGAGTGATAAATTTGGCTCCCATTATCTGCCACCCATATACTTATTTGTTCAATCCTAGTATATGTATATGGTGGCTTCAGAATTGTCAACCTATATCCCCATAGGAAATAACTTTACCATTTAGAGTATAGTGCTTATGTACAGTTCCTTTTGCTTTAGTCTTCCAATCTCCACTCATTTCCAAAGTCACTTAGGTAAGCATCCACTCTCTTCAGTTATATCATATATATATATATTTTTAAAGATTTTATTTATTTATTTGACAGAGAGAGAGACAGCGAGAGAGGGAATACAAGCAGGGGGAGCGGGAGAGGGAGAAGCAGGCCTCCTGCCGAGCAGGGAGCCCGATGCGGGGCTCGATCCCAGGACCCTGGGATCATGACCTGAGCCGAAGGCAGACGCTTAACGACTGAGCCACCCAGGCGCCCCTATCATATATTTTAATAACAGTTAGATTCTTTTATCATAGTCTACATTCTGCTCTGGGATTTCCCTGACCTTTTTTTTTTATTTGCATACATTAAGGTTGACTCCTTGTGCTATAAAGTTCTATGGGTTTGAAAAATGCATAGTCTCATGTAATGTACAGAATAGTTTTACTGCCCTAAAACATAGTTCACCTATTCAACACTCTCCACTCCCCAAACTCCTGGCAACCGCTATATATTTTCTATTTCTATAATTTTACCTTTTTCAGAATGTTATATAAATGGAATAGCCTTTTAAGATAGGCTCTTTTCACTTAGTAATATGCATTTCATTTAGCAATATTTTCTATGTTGCTGCATGAATTAATAGCTCATTCCATTTTATTGCCAAATAGTATTCCATTGTATACAGTTTTTTTTTTTTCATACCTTCCATACAGTTCTTTTTCATACTTTCACGTATTGAGGACTATCTTGGTTACTTCCAGTTTTTGTAGATTATGAATAAATCCACTCTAAACATTAATATGTGGATTTTTGTGTACTTTTTTAAAAAAGATTTTATTTATTTATTTGACAGAGAGATTGACAGTGAGAGAGGGAACACAAGCAGGGGGAGTAGGAGAGGGAGAAGCAGGCTTCCAGCAGAGCAGGGAGCCCGATGCGGGGCTTGATCCCAGGGCGCTGGGATCATGACCTGAGCCGAAGGTAGACGCTTAATGACTGAGCCACCCAGGCGCCCCGATTTTTGTGTACTTTGAAGTTTTCAAATCTGTTTAGTAAATGCCTAGGAGTATGATTGCCGGATTGAATAGTATGACTATATTTAACTTTTTTTTTTTTTTTACAGATTTTAATTATTTATTTGAGAGGGAGAGAGAGAGCTAGAGCACAAGAGTAGGGCGAGGGAGAAGCAGACTCTCCACTGAGCAGGGAGCCCAATGCTGGTCTCGATCCCAGGACCCTGGGATCATGACCTGAGCGGAAGGCAAACGCTTAACCGACTGAGCCACCCAGGCGCCCCAGACTGTATTTAACTCTATAAGAAACCGCCAATCTGTCTTCCAGAGTGGTTCTACCATTTCGCATTCCTGCCAGCACTGAATGAGAATTGTTATACACCATGACAGAGGACTTTTCAGCTAAAATGACTTCAAATCCAAATTTATGGCTTTCTGTTAATCTTGCTCTTTATGCTTTGATGGATTGAAAGCCGTGGGAAGCTGCAGGAAAGTAAGGGTGTGTCTGGGAGGGAGATATGGACCCTTTGATTAATTTTATCAATCTCTTGGCCAATGGCTAACCTTATAAACACCAGATGTCCAAGGATATCTCATTCTGCTAACAGAAAACGGCTATAGTCATGAAGAGGAAAAGTTCTTTCCTCACTAAACTGATAATCTCAACCTCTCGTGTGAGATTTCCCCCAGGCCATGTGTATTTTGCACCCCCTCCCGATAATCCTGATGGTACCATGCTACAGAGGACTACAGATAATATGTTTCTCAAAAAAAAAAAAAAAAGCTGTAGCTATCCCTTTTGATTTTGTTGTTTATAATAGGACAAGTATACATTTGGGTTGAATGTCTTAGGATAAGATGGTCCCTTTCTTATTATCTTTGAATTCCAGCTAGAGATGCATCTTAAGATACAGGGGCAAATAAACATGGTATTGGGAGTACCTGACAGGTACTAGGACAAATTTGGGGAAAGGGGGTCAGGATGATCACTGATGGGGAGAGGCAAAAAGAATAAGAACTTACCCGGGGAACAGGGAAGGAGCCCATGGCAGGCGTGGGCGATCCCCATGGTGGAGAGCCCCCTTGGCTTGAAATGGGGGTGGGTAGAAAAGGAGAAAGATGCAGGAAGTCAGTCTAGAAAGTCAGGAGAGGCGAAAAAAATTGGGGTCTGACCTGAATGGAAGCTGAAAGTGAGAAGCTTGCGGAGAAGAATCCGAGGCTTCAGTTAGTTTAGGAGTGATTCTGACCGTAAGTTTTGACAGCAGTATGAGCAACAGCTAACATGCTAAAGGCCCTTCTAAGCTGCCCAGACCTGTCCTAAACACTTTACTTCATTATCTCATTTAAACCTGTGTGGTGAGGGGCGCCTGGGTGGCTCAGTTGGTTAAGCCTTTGCCTTCGGTTCGGGTCATGATCTCAGGGTCCTGGGATCGAGCCCCACGTCGGGCTCCCTGCTCAGCCGGGGAGTCAGCTTCTCCCTCTCTCTCTGCAGCTCCCCCTGCTTCTGCTCTCTCTCACTATCTCTCTCTGACAAATGAATAAATAAAATCTTTTAAAAATAATAAATAAATAAACAAAGCCGTGAGGTGAGCACTATTATTCATATTTTACAGATAAGAGATGATTGAAGTTTAGAGAATTTAAGATACTTAGAGATAAGTATCTTTAAGACACTTAGCTTAAGTTGAGATTCCAATCTGGGATTGTTTGGTTCCAAGGTCCCTTCTTTTTGTCTGTGGGCTCTTGAACATCTTCTATGCTTCAGCGGTGGGGTATCAAAATGCTCACAGCCTGCCCAGATCGAACCTTCAGGATTCCCCAGGCCTCATTTCTTCCAGGAGCCCTGCTAGATGCCCCTGGCCAGTCCCCCCTCCTCTGAACCCCTAGAAGCCCTTGTCTAAGAGCTCCCTGGCAAGCACATCTTCCGTTGAGTTTCAGCTTTTGCATTTATTATGCAACTCCTGAACTTTTAACAATCTGCTTTTTCATTTGTTTTTTTTTCTCTAATCTTTTTTGTTTTCAAATAGACTTTATTTATTTAAAGTATGCTCAATGTCCAGCATTGAGTCCAACTCAGGGCTTGAAGTCACGACCCAAGCTGGGATCCTGGGGCACCTGGGTGGCTCAGTCGGTTAAGCGTCTGCCTTGGGCTCGGGTCATGATCTCGGGTTCCAGGGATTGAGCCCCGCATCGGGATCCCTGCTTAGTGGGGAGTCGGCTTCTCCCTCTGCCCTTCCCCACCCCCTCATTCTTTCTCTCTCTCTCTCTGATAAATAAATTAAAGCTTAAAAAAAAAAAAAAGACCTAAGCTGAGACCATGAGTCAGATGCTTCACCAACTGAGCCATCCAGGTGCCCCTAGACTTTATTTTTTAGAACAGTTTTGGATTCACAGAAACATGGTAAAGACAGTACAGAGTTTCTGCCCAGTCCCCACACTCCGTTTCCCCTATTATTACCTGTTAGTGTGGTGCATCTCCCTCTTGACTATTTTCTATGCACTTACATACACATCAACATACTTCCAGAAACATGTTTGGTGTTTCTCAGCCTCCTCCTCACAGCTTAGCCTGGTACTCTGCTGAGAGAAACCATCACAACACAGGCCAAGTATCGTGGAGCCTGGCCAAGGTGAAATCCTTGCTCTTCTTCCAGAACAGGGATTTGGGGTGACATGCTGAGGTTTCGAAGCAGGATGTGCCAGTATCTTCCTTCCTTTCTTGTGGAAACCTGAAACTCTCCCAAGAGTGAGCTCTGATGAAAAACAAAGACGGAGATGCTGGAATCTGTTCTCTGTGAATCACCAGCAGTGCCCACTTTTGTGATCATCTCTAATTCAGGGCAACTGGTTTGGAGAAGTTATCTGATGAACAAGCTGGTTTTGTCTGAGCCCAGGAACAAACCGATGCCAAAGCTCCATTCAGTAAACATTTATCAAGCACCCATCAGGGGGCTCTGGGGAGAATCCCCACAACTATCAGAACTGTCCCCTATATCTGTAAAACACAGTGTCCCTGAGCAGGAAAGACAGGAGGCAGGGGCACCAGCTTCTGGAGAAGGATGTTAGGTTCTCTTTGGGACGAGTTGAATCTGAGTGGGTTATCTAGGCGCAGGTGTCCACAGGCCCCTGGGAATAAAGATCTGGCACTTAGGGAGAGAGGACACAATTTGGTATTTGTACAGTGAGCAGAAAGAATCTCATCGTAGAGATCCAGATGGGAGCACGTGGGTGCCTGACCTTCAACTCATCACGTACTTTTTCTCAGGTAATTCACGGCATTTGCTATCTGTTGCCCATGTCATTTTTATAAAACTTCTTAGAATTTAGATAATGATGAAGCACTTCCATAGATCTGCTGTACTAGCCATTTGTCTGTTTTAAGTGGTACCCAAATATGAAACAAGGATGCTTTTCATAATGTTTCAAAGGTTTTTGGTGCTGTAGAAGTGGAATAATAGGCTTCTGGAAGATGGATAAGTGATCAGATAGAACTCAAGGGAAGCACTCTGAGGCAGCTCTTTGTCACTGGCGCTTGGCACGGTGCCTGACGCACAGTAGATCCTCCATAAACATCCTTTAAATACACCACAAAGAAGATGAACAGATCAAGGCTCACGCATTGACAGACTGGTTCTCTCTATTCCGTGAACACATGGAAAATGAGAAATATCCTTCAGAAAGGGAATAGGGACTCGACAGATGGCCCAAAGCAGGCTCAGGATTAGAAACAGGATGAGGAGAGCGCCTGGGTAGCTCAGTTGGTTAGGCGTCTACCTTCATGGCATCTACCTCAGGTCATGATCCCGGAGTCCTGGGATTGAGCCCCTCATCGGGCCCCCGGCTCAGCGGGGAGCCTGCTTCTCCCTCTCTCTCTGCTGCTGCCCCCACTTGTGGTCTCTCTCTCTCGCTCACTCTCTCTCTCAAATAAATAAATAATATTATAAAAAAGAAAAAAAAAACAGGACAAAGTAATATAGTCTCTCTTGCAGAGGGAGCTGAAACCGGGCAGACAAGCCCCGGCCAGTGCCCCTTGCCACCAGGCAGGATGCTGGCTTAGGGCTCCTCATGACCCAGCCCAGTGGTTGTGCTACGTAGCCAGAGAGCAGCGGATCAGGGCAAGGGCTGGCCTTCCAGGAGCTAACTGCCCAAAGATATCCAGACAGGCTGAAACAGTGTCTGCAGGCTCAGTCTCTGAGGGCCTCGGTGGGCCAGGGGCGCCTCAGGTCCAGGCGACCCCGGGCAGAAAGGATAGTCTTGAGAGACCATTCCCAGGCAAGGGCCACAACGCCAACTGCACTGTGCCCGGACCAGCCCCCTGCCGTTCCAAGCATGAGTGTCCTTGTCAGAAGCCACCTCCCTCTTCCTCCTCAGAGAGGAGAAGAAGAGGAAGCAGGTCAAGGCTGGTGCCCCGCTCCAGCCAACCTTTAACTAGACTCCAGAATTAGATTTCCAAATGCACGCTCTGTGGGCTGTTTCATTTCTTGTGAGGGTGTGAATGGCTTGGAGGGGGGCAGGGAGGAGTGATTTAGTATTTGTTTCCCTTTAGTTTCTCAGTAAGAGTTTTTGTTTGTTTGTTTGAAGGGATGGGGGGGATTCATGGTGGTGTTTGATCATTTTTGAAAAATCCTACCCTTGCCCCAGCTCCGGCTGGGTCGGCAGGAGAGGGAGGTTCCCCTGGCAGTCTGCAGGGACTGGCTAGCCAGCCGTTCTTCCCTGGAGTACTCAGTGAAGTTCACAAGAGGTCATTCCTCTACTTCAGTTTCAGAAACTCAATTTTTTTTCAGTTCACCCATGGTCATGAGGCAATCTGCTATCCAAGGGCACAAAACACCGATTCACTGGGCCTTAGAGCTGGCAAGGTCGAATTTTTGCACTGGAGCCTAGTGTCCACTCAAGAATTAGGATGAATGGGTTGTTTGGCAATCGTGGAGTCCCAGCAAAGGAGCTGAGTGGTCTTCAAGGCTGTCTTATTGAAGCTGTGATAGCCCCAAGAATTGCCCTTGTCCACTGACAAGCTTTGGAAAATATAGGCCACTACAGTGACAGAAAAATAGCAACCAAGCAGAAACCACTTCCAAGCCAGCTGGCCACACTGCCTGCTCGGCCTGTGGGGCGTGCTGGAGACACGCTTAATGAAAACCTCTCTTTCCTCTACCACCTACTCAGACGCGCTCTAAAACCCGGCAGCCTGGGCGGTCACCCGGGAGCTTGTTAGAAATACACAGTCAAGGGCGCCTGGGTGGCTCAGTTGGTTAAGCGACTGCCTTCGGCTCAGGTCATGATCCTGGAGTCCCGGGATCGGGTCCCGCATCGGGCTCCCTCCTGGGCAGGGAGTCTGCTTCTCCCTCTGACCCTCCCCCCTCTCATGTGCTTTCTCTCTCTGTCTCAAATAAATAAATAAAATCTTTAATAAAAAAAAAAAAAGAAATACACAGTCAAGTCACAGCCCGCCCCTCCCCGCCCCATTCCCCAGGACCTCTGAGTCAGAATCTGCATTTTAAAAGACCCTCCGGGAGACTCTTAGGCACTTTGAAGTTTAAGAATCCCCAGGCTAGAGTCTAGGCTCTGCGTGGATCTCAAAATTCACTGCAGTTTGATTTATCTCAGCACCTGCAGGGAACCTGCCTTTCCCTTAATAAAGTCCGGGCAGGACCTTGGATCTCCGCCTGAAATGCGGACGGCCCTGAGCTCAGCAGAAATGCCTCCTGTTCCCTGGGTTCTCTTTGCCTTTGGAGCTCTCCGCTGCCATTGCTTACCTTTCAGTCCTGGGTTGGACTTTATTACACAAGCCCGTGGGTCCCTTCAAATGCTTCTTTGTTTGAATCCCGTCTCAGGAGCAGTAATCTTAGGAGGTTTAGAGGTGGTTTCTCATGACTACATTTTAGCCTGGCTGCTTTTTGCTTACCTGGTTGTGGGCTGTGGACCTTCACGTCATTAGTTAAGCAAATTCAAAATCTCACTCTAGCGTAGGTTACTTCTAGGAGGCCTTCTGAGAGAGAGTTATCCCAGACACACCGCACCTAGTGAGCTTATCTTTATATTTTGGGGTCTTTTAGGGGCACCAGGGTGGCTCAGTTGGTTAAGTGTCTGCCTTCGGCTCAGTTTATGATCCCGGGGTCCTGGGATCGAGTCCCACGTCCACGTCCAGCTCCCTGCTCAGCAGGGAGCTTGCTTCTCCGTCTCCCTGCTTGTGCTCTCTCTTGCTATCATTCTCTCTCTCTCAAATAAATAAATAAAATCTTAAAAAAATTTTTTTTTCTATTTTGGGGTCTTTTATTTTGTGCCAATAACATCATATTTAGTTATAAACTGGACTCAAACTTTCCGAAGATGGGTATGGTTATAAGGTCCAGGCTGGAGCCTGGCAGTAAATTACTCTACTCGGGACACAAAGCTTCAACCAGCTGCCTGCTGGACAGTATTTCAAAATTCCAACCTGAGATACAGTGAAAGGTGGTTTTAAGACAGAAGACCTCAACGATTTCAAGCTAGGCTATGCCATTTAAAAATTGTGGCACTTTGGGGCTCCTGACTGGCTCAGTCGATGGAGCGTGCGACTCTTGATCTTGGGGTGGTGAGCTGGAGCCCCACGTTGGGTGTAGAGATTACTTAAAAATCTTAAATAATAATAACAATAAAATATGTGGCACTTGAAGCCGATTGTTCTGTATTCTTCCCACTTCCACTTGTTCACCTACAAAATGGGTATGGTGTCTATTTCACAGGATCGTTGGGAGGCTGAGATACGGTAACACAGGACAAGCACCCAGCCCAGCCCCTGGACAGGGTCTGGGCTCAGTGAATGTTAGTAGATTGCCAGACACATGGGAACTCTAGCTCTGGAAACCTCGCTCCGGGACACAGCTTCCCTGCCATTTAGGAGACTGTGTGAGATGAACTGGGGGACACCAGGCCAACCCTCACAGATGTAACCATCGCAGGATTTCTTTTCCATTAGTGCCCACGGTTCTTGGTCACGCCCCTTCAAAGAATGAAGAGGTAGACCCAACAAAGAGTGGTGGGCAACAAAGCAAAGTTTGTTGAGGGATAGTATAAGGCTCCTGAGAAGAGGGAGGGGACCCCAGAGGGCTGCCAATTTGGTATTTAAATCTAGGGGGTTTTATGGGCTCTTTGTGTGGGCTGTTTTAATCTGATTAACCCTCCCGGTGCCTGTCACTCAATCAGGTTTTTGTCATCTACCTATGGGGGGGAAAGGCGGCGGAAGGATGGAAGGCTCCTTTCAGGATGGTGTTTCGTAGGGGGATCTAGAGGGCAGTGCCACCAGATCAAGCTCTTTGTTTAAATATCCCACTGGCTGTTGAGCTGGCCCCTGGGCCTCGGTTAGGACACCCAAGATCATTCCCTTCTTTTCTGTCACATTCAAGTTGTATGTAAGTCCTCCTCATAGGGAGACTTAAAGCTGGGGCACTGAGTAAAGCCTACAACAACAGGATGGGATCTTTTTCCTTTTAAGGGTAGTTTCCTCTTTGAACAGGGGGCCCCTTGTCCCTGCCTGCCTTTCTCCCTATGATCCTTCATTGTAACCACCAAAAGGTTGCCTCCTTGCCCACATTTCCATGTATGAGAAATAAAAACTTTGGCAGAATCATTTTCCAAACCAAGGGCACATTTGTCTACTTATGTCTATTAAGCTGAAGAAACCAAAAAGTTTCTGATGATATGACATTTTTCCTGAACACTGGATTTGCTGACTTGGAATTTAGATTTAATCATCTGATTGCAAGTGCTTTCTTTACACATAGGTTCATTTCCCCTGTTTACGTCAGCAACTACTCAGTATGTCATGATGTTCTTTCAAAGGCCTCTTTTTAGCCTTTTTTAAAAAGTCCTCAATTTAGGCAAAGTTTGGCCGTATGGCATACAGTTTATCAGAAGTATTATTGTTTAAGATGCCAGATGTACACCATAGAGGAAGAGAAACTCAAACACATGTGAAAGAATTGCAAACTACAGATGTTGAAAGGAGGAAGATGAACGTAAGAAAAACTAAACTGACTCACTGATATTTTGGAAACAAAGTTAATATAATTCTTTTAATTCAGTAACTCTCCTTTAGAAGGTAGTATAGGTTGGGAGAATTTAAAGAAACCAGGATCGGGGCACCTGGGTGGCTCAGTCGTTAAGCATCTGCCTTCAGCTCAGGTCATGATCTCAGGGTCCTGGGATCGAGCCCCGCATCGGGCCCCACTCCGTGGGGAGCCTGCTTCTCCCTCTTCCTCTGCAGCTCTGCGTGGTTGTGCTCTCTGTCAAATGAATAAATAAAATCTTAAAAAAAAAGAAACAAACAAACAATTGGAAGGACAATATGAACACACTGCAATTCTGTTAAACATGTACCTGATTGTCTGGAGCATCAGTTATAGTACAAAATCTCGTGTTTAGAATATCTGAGATTTCTTCCTCAACCTGAATATGAATCCAAACTTTGAAATGCAATTAAAGCTGAAATGAAAAATAAATGGATCCCCCAAACTGGATCTTCTCAAATTGTCCTACTTGGACAATCTCTGAACCGCTTTCTTTTATTTTAAGATTTTATTATTTATTTGACAGAGAGGGAGAGAGAGCTCAAGCAGGAGGAATCCAGGCAGAGGGAGAAGTGAGAGAGAGCACAAGCGGGGGAGGGGAGAAGCAGGGTCCCTGCTGAGCCATGATCCCAACGTGGGGCTCGATCCCAGGACCCCCAGATCATGACCTGAGCTGAAGGCAGACACTTAACCAACTGAGCCACCCAGGCGCCCCTCTAAACCTCTTTTAATAAAGATTCTGCCTTAGGGACAAGTCTGAAGTGCTACGTGTAAGTCAGTCTGTGCCATGACTAGATTTGTGAAGAGATAGTAGAGTGGGGTTTTTTAGGGCTGGGTTCAGAAGCTAGATTGCCTAGGTTTGAATTCTGGTTATCACCACTTACTAGCCATTATGACCTGGGGCAATTTTTTAACTTCTGTATAATGCCATTTTTCACACCTGGAAAATGGGGATAATATTAATTCTTATTTTTAAGGATTGTCGTGGGGATCACATGAACTAATACTATAAAAGGATTAGAATTGTTCCCAGCATCCGTAGATGCTCAGGAAATCTTAGCTCTTACCTTCTGTTATCCTTTAGTGCTCATGGCAAGGGTGTTCCCAGCCAAGTAGGTGAGGCTTGAGCTGGCTAGGCTGGTGATAAACTGGGGCAGTCTATGCACAGCGTATCCGACTGCAACAATATCTGGATATCACATTATCCATGGAAATGAGGGCAAATACAGCCTACTAGTACAATTAGCTAGTACATGGCAAAACTAGATTTTGAACTCAGGTCTCTCTGTTCCAACGGCCAATCTGTTCCCATTGAACCCTGTTGAAAGTTCACCATGAATTGACAACATGCAGTGACTGTTAGGGTAGTGAATGGGGTGGCAGACCGATGGCATTTGTAAAGGCTCTAGCCTCTAGAACAGAAGAATGTGACCCTGTTCCACCTAGATTGGGCAAACCACACTTCCAAAGTGACCAGTGGGTGGGGAGATGCGGAATTGTGTCCTGTGGTAGTCCTTAGAAGGGATTAGCATATTGAGTCAAAGAAAAGGAGACAGCTGTGGACATGAGTGCACAAGCAATAACAAATTTATAAAGTAGAGGGAGAAAGAATTCAGTTTAATGCAAGGAAAAGCTTTCTAACCATCGGAACTATTCAAAGCTCTCTGCCTTGGGAAGCGATAGATTTGCTCTCATTGGAAAGGTTAAGAGAAGCTAGATAAGCACTTGGTAGGGTGAAGTAGAGGGATTTTGTTCAGTGAATTCAATGTAAATTTACTGAACATCTATTATAGGTCAGGGATGGTATAAGAGTTAAATTTCCTTCCAAACTCATAGTTCTATTTTGTCCGGATGAAATGAAATAGAACCTCATATCCTGCTCCAAACTCCAACTGAGACCATTGTACTCATTGGCATAAATGTCCTTATAATCAATTTAAAAATTAATTATGCTTCTTTCCTTGCCCTGAGTAACTTTTGCCAACTTGCTATAAAATAGCGGCAAACTCTTCTGTATTAACCTGGATATTGCTCTTGTTCTATGTTCTCCTACATAAGCTTCCTTTTAGTACAGGGGAAATTTAGTCAGCAGTATTAGGACAGGAAACCGATGGTTCCCAAGTACATTTTTAAAGAAAAAAAAAAAAAGAAAGAAAGAAATGCAAAGGAAAATGGAAAATAGTACCAAACTCAAATATGTGAGCTGACAGTTTACCTCCGTTCTGTGGAATGTATCCTGTTCCAATGTGCAGAGGTCCACATTTTTATTTTATGATTCTGATCCTAAAGTGATCGCCCCAGGCTTAGGGATTCCAAAGTAAAGAAAATGGATACAGTTTGTCAAATAGGAGTTGTGGTCAGAGTCGAATGTAGGTTCCGGTGGCTTCTGGGGTGGTTGCTGTGAGGACCTACTATGTGACAGGCAGAGTTCTGCAGTGATTGACCAAAGTATGTGCCAGATTTGAAAGCATTTGAAAAGATGTTATCTGTGTTTTCTAACTCTGCCTCCCAACTCATAAAACTTCAATCAATATTTGCTGAAGTGTAGAGTGGTAGAAAGTTGAAACAGTGGGCAAAATAACAGGGAGAAACCTTGGGAGTTGAAATTTAACTTTGAGCAAGTCATTTGTCCTGTTCACTAACAAGACTTGTGCTCTGAGACAGGACATGGCCTCCAACTTTGCTTTTCCAACACAGGTCACAGCCCATTGAGAAATCAATTTCATGGGTTGAAATCAGCATTTTAAAAATTAAATGGAAAATTCCAGAGTGTTTTACACTAGCAAAGATATTATTTCATGAAACTCTTATTTCATGTGAATATACACACATACATATATACACACGTATACTGAGTTGTGAAGTAAAATGGATGTTTTACCATTGAGTGATATCAAAAATATTTGACCCTAATAAACCCATTTAGCATTTGGACCATAGATCGGACCCCAGAAAGAGCAAATGGTTTTGGATCTACTATTACTGAGTTGGCATATTAATGTGGCTTTTTAAAAAAAAATTGTGACAAAATATACATAACATAAACAGATCAATGTTTTTAAATGGAAGGAACAAAATACTAAAACTAAGAACCTCCCACCTCCAATTTGCATCATCTTGTAGGTTTGGGTTTACAATGCCTCCCTGCCTCACCGACTCACCTTTTTTTTTTTTTTCCCCTTCTAGGACCCTGGTCTGTAACTAAGGTGAGAGGTTTATGTTTTGACTTTAATCTTCTGGGCCAAGCAGCCTAGGCTCCCTCTTGCATCTGTGCCTGAGTTAGAGAGAAGTGTTTACGTGCAATTGTACTTTTACGTTGAAAATAGATTATTAAAAAACAGTTAAGCATAAAAATTAACTTGAATCTAAATAGGCATATAATTTGGAACAGGATTTAGAGAACCACAGGTGTGCCTTGGGACACACCAAAGCTTTATATATCTTTTCAGGTCTGGACATGTGGCTGTCACAGTACCCAGCTTGCTTTTATTTTTGCTTGTATTTAACATTTGCATCCTTGTTCTCTGTCCTTTAAGTATAAATTCTGTTTCCCCAGCTACTTTGTCTTTTCATGGGTATAGATTTGTTTCGTATCTGCCTACATGCCTTTGCCTAACACAAAACACTACTACAGGGCGCCTGGGTGGCTCAGTTGGTTAAGCGACTGCCTTCGGCTCAGGTCATGATCCTGGAGTCCCTGGATCGAGTCCCGCATCGGGCTCCCTGCTCGGCAGGGAGCCTGCTTCTCCCTCTGACCCTCCCCCCTCTCATGTGCTCTCTGTCTCTCATTCTCTCTGTCTCAAATAAATAAATAAAATCTTTAAAAAAAAACAAACAAAAAAAACCACTACTACAATAAATGTTAATAATGATGGCAATTAATTACCTTTTCTTCTCAGCCATTATCAATAATGAGTCATTTTTTTTTAAAGATTTTATTTATTTATTTGAGAGAGAGAGAATGAGAGAGAGCACATGAGAGGGGAGGGTCAGAGGGAGAAGCAGACTCCCTGCCGAGCAGGGAGCCTGATGCGGGACTCGATCCAGGGACTCGATCCAGGGACTCGATCCAGGGACTCCAGGATCATGACCTGAGCCGAAGGCAGTCGCTTAACCAACTGAGCCACCCAGGCGCCCTTTTTTTTCTTTTTTTCTGGAATCAGGGCCTTGAAAGCCGTTAAAGACAGTTTTCCTTTCCTTAAGCAATAGTTACTTAGAACTTTACCGTTTCCAGGCTTCTCCCCCTCTGGCCACATTTACTCACTTGGCTTGGGCTCTGAACTAGCAGCACCTTGTATTTGCATAACCATGTAGTTTAAGGAACTTTTCCACTTTTTCATTCACTGGCGAAGGAAATAAAAGGGTGTTATCTCCATGTGGCCAATGGGGAAACTGAGGCATGGAGCCATTAAGCCCATGTCTCTGCATCACAACTGGTAACCACTCCGAGGCCAGTTGCTGACTTCTAGGCTGGGATGGCTTTCTGGTTTGTTTTTTCCTGCAATTTCTCCTTCACCAAATAACAGAACTTTGGCTCTTATCTAAAAGGTGAAGAAAAAAGGGAAAGGGGGAGAATTTTCCAGCTGATGACTCCTGTACCCCTTCTTCCACCAGTAATTCCCTGGGAGTAACTGTCAGGTATTTCTGTAGAGTAGGATCTTCAAACTATGGTATGCCACAGGCTCATCCTCACTTCGGAGTCTTCAGGCAAGCCATTCTCCTAGGGTGAAGGCCTTATTTCTTCCTCTTCATTAACCTAAAATCCTATATTGGTCTGCAGACATCTTCCATGTTACTTTCCTGCCTGACTCTGCTCCATCCCACCCATCTGACTCAACCAATGCTGACCAGTGTCTCTACTATGTGCCAGTTTACTGTGTGTTTTTAGGAGCTTGGGATTGTCTTACTGCATTTAAACCCACAGAAACTCTGCAACGCAGGTATTTTTAATCCCATTTTAAAGATTTATTTATTTATTAGAGAGAGAGAGAGAGACAGCAGGGGAGGGGCAGAGGGAGAGGGAGAGAAGTAGACTCCCTGCTGATCATGGAGTCTGACATGGGGCTCAACCCCACAACTCTGAGATCACTACCTCAGCAGAAATCAAGAGTTGGTCACTTAACCAATGAGCCACCCAGGCGCCCCAATCCCATTTTAGTGCTGATACCAGGCTCATGAAATTTGAGAACTCCCATTCCTTGATTCTGTGCTCTTTCCCCCAGACCTCAAGGGCTTTTTTTTTTTGAAAGTACATTGTACATTCCTCTCCAACCTCCAGTTTCCTTTATGCAAAATTCTGATAACATGACTCAAAAAAAATTTCTGTGTGCCTTTTGGAAGAATGTGAAGGGAAGCAGAATATGTGACCCCAAAATATACTATTGGGCATGTGGACTACATTGAGCTGAAGGCAACTAAGACCTGCAGGCTCAAGAGAAAGGTTTGCCCCTCCCCTAACTACCATGAAGAATCTAAACTGGGGGTTTTACCCAGAATAAGAGTTATTACCAGAGATAAATTTTGTCTGAATGACCCATCAGTATGGCAGGGCAAACATTTAATTACTAAACATCTGCTCTTCTTACGGTCCTGTGAATTATCCTCTTCCCTTTGAAAGCCCTAGGCCCCCATCTTATTCCTTAACTCCTGATGGCATATAAGCCTCAATTGTCCAACTTGTCCTTGGGTCTCATATTCTTGTGGGGCTCCCATATATCTGTAATTACATTTGCTTTTCTCCGGTTACTCTGTTTTATATCAACTTACCAGCCAAAGAACTAGAAGGACAGAGGAAAAAATGGACCTTCCCCCAAGCTGCAAGAATTTTAGTTCTAGTGTGACTTTAATGTAACTGTCTGAAGAAGGTTGGAACTTGAATAATAGTCATTTCAGTTTGCCGGATAGTTTAAATAAAGGTTAGTTACCGGGGCACCTGGGTGGCTCAGTCATTAAGCGTCTGCCTTTGGCTCAGGTCATGATCACAGGGTCCTGGGATTGGGCTCTCTGCTGGGCGGGAAGCCTGCTTCTCCCTCTCTCACTCCCCCTGCTTGTGTTCCCTCTCTCGCTGTCTCTCTCTCTGTCAAATAAATAAATAAAATCTTTAAAAAATAAAAAATAAAGATTAGTTACCAAAAACTTATTTCATTGCAAGCATCCAAATTATTGGGTCCAGAAGTGGGATATAAAGCTATGTAATAATGGCAACAACAACGAAGATCAGATTAAAAAAAATAAAATATTTGAACATTTGTATGGAATACCAGACAAAGCAGAATTGTCTCTCAGTATGTATAGATTCTGCAACGAAGCAAGAGAAATTTATATTCATCTACTTGAAACTGCAGAAGAGGGAGATCCTGCAAAGCTTCTAGGGAGAAAGGGATAGGAAAGGGAATTTAATTACATTCCATTATTACTAATAAGAGGTATGAAATTAAAAATATAATTGACATGCTCTTTAAAGTAGTGTCTCCTTTATTGTTTCATTTTAGTGACTGTAAATTTTTTTCGTGTTACTTTTTCTTTTAATTTTTTTTTTTCCATCATGGTGAGTGTACTCTTTAATCCCCATCCCCTGCCCCTCCCCCCATAAACATCAGTTTGTTCTCTATAGTTAAGAGTCTTGGTGTGTGTGTCTCTCTCTTTTTTCCTTTGCTCATTCATTTTGTATTTTAACTTCCACATATGAGTGAGATCAGATGGTATTTGTCTTTCTCTGACTTCTTTTGCTTAGCATTATACTCTTTAGCTCTAAGCATATTGTTGTAAATGGCAAGATTTCACTCTTTATGGCTAAAAAGTATTCCATTGTATATATACACCACATCTTCTTTAGCCATTTATCTATCAATGACACTTGGGCTGCTTCCATAATTGGGCTATTGTAAATAATGTAAATAATGCTGCAATAAACATAGGGGTGCATGTATCCCTTTGAATTAATGTTTTTGTAGTTTTTGGTAAATACCAGTAGTGCCATTACTGGGCCCTAGGGTGGTTTTATCTTTAATTTTTTGAGGAACCCTCATACTGTTTTCTATAGTGGCTGCACCAGGGCATGTAAATTTTTAATTTGGATTTTCATAGGTTCCCTCCCGACTGTGGTCTCCTAAGCCCATTTCTCCATATATGGTTATAAGATTTTCACCTAGACTCTAGCATTGTTAAGATCCCAGCAGTCAAGGAAAGGGAGAAGAGACTCATTCAGCTGGCCCATTGTCTGAATTTCAAGGCGGCCCCTCCACAGCTAATCCATAACCATCCCATTCGCCGATTTCACTTTTTCCTGTGTAGATCCACTAGGATGCAGCGAAGCTCCTGCTTATAAGATTTAAAAATATTTCTCCCTGGGGAGAGATTTTAGAACTGGGCCAGAGTGAAGGGCGGTGTGCAAACCCCGTGTTATTTCCTCTAATATATCGCAGAATAGGGGAAAGAGCCGGGGCCGAAGCCAGGAAACGGATTTGCATTTTAAAGGACGGTCCTGCGTCCCTCGGGGCTCTGACCTGGAAAGTGCTTTATCTGTAACCCTTTTACGGCCCTGGATCCTCTTCTCGCTTTGTAGCTGTTTGTAAAATCGTCTAATCTCCCTCCCTGGACTGCAATTACCGCCTAGAGGCGGGGAGAGGGTGTGGATGTTGGTAAGAGTTTAAAAAATGACAAGAATCCTATTTTATTTGTTATACACTGCACAACTCTGTAATAACAATAATGGCAATGAACATAAAAGTTCATCTACAATTCTATCCCCCTAATAAATCTCACTTGTTTCTATTTTCCCTTTCATTCCTTCTTGCATTAAACATTATGCAAAGCACTGTGCCAGTCTTGGTCCATGTGCATCTTTTACACATCCTATGTACAAATTTGCATTTTGCTTTTAATTTTTTTCCTTTTTGCTTATCCTAAATATTTCAGAGGCTGCAAAATATATACAATATGGCGCTAGTGGCTACCTAATATTCCAACAAGGTCATACACTTTACGGAATTATTTTCGTGTATGTATCCAAAATTTAGGAGTAAACGCTAACACCATTTGCCTTTGCACTGCAGGGCCTGGAGGTCGGTCAAGGTTAGACGGCGGGATCGGGGTAGCAGGGCTGCGGCCCGCGCGCGCCGCAGCGGAAGGCGGCGAGGAGAAAGCCAGCGCGCGGATCCCACCGCTGCTCCCGGCACCTGCAGTCTTGGCGCCTTTTCTGTGCGACCACGCCCCGCCCCGCCCCGCCCCGCCCCGCCCCTCCTCGCCCCTCCTCGCACACTAGCCGAGGGTCCTTGTCCCGGTGCGTGCGCACCCCTCGCCCCAGGCAGTCCATTTCCAGGGCACCTCTTGGGTCTACGTGAGACAGGAAGTGACGCAAAGCCTGGGAGAGGGGTCGGAAGAGGGTGGGGCCAAGCTATAAACAGCCGGTTGGGGGCGAACATCCCCCAGAGAACGTCAGCTTCGGCCTGTGGCGGCTCTGTCGGTAGCGGCCGGAGGGGTGTCCGTGTGAGTGACGCGCCGAAGCCGGAATCCCGGCGGCCCTCCTGGCCTCTCCGCAGCCGGCAGGGCGGGGCCGCACCGGAGGCCGCTGGGTGCTGTCCAGCAGCGTCCGGGAGCCGCAAGGGGCGCGGGGAGGCTGCGGCGACTTCCAAGAGGGCCGGGCGGGATGGAGCGGGGTCCGTGTGCGGGTCTGGAAGGCGCCGCGGCGGCGCGGGGAGCGGGCTGCAGGTGCAGCGAGGTGGAGCCGCTGTGCGGAGAAGGGCTGTCCTGTCTGCTTTTCTGCGCCTTGTCTCGGTCGCGGAGCGGCGAATGGTTTCTCCATTAGGGCACGGAGGGCGAGATGAGGGGTCCCCCACTGTCGTTCTGACCCCGCCATTCTGCTTCCGGTCCTCAGGCCCACCCGGATCCCTTGTCCTCACTAGCTCGTCCTTAAAAGATGCGGGACCTCGTGGGACAACCCTAGGCCGCGGGCGCGGGAGTGCGAGCCACGCTGCCGCAGCGTAGACCAGCTCTGCGGGGAACACGTGGCCGCTCCGGGAAGTGTCCGCAGGGAATTGCTGTAGGGGTGCATGGGTGACCTTGAGCTTGTAGCCCTTCGCTCTCGGGGCCTGCGCGGGCCCTGGTCTCACTGCTGAAAGGGACAGAGCTGTCCTCGACTCGGTTACGAGTGTGTCCTGGGAATTTGATGGGAGTTTCTGTAAGCCGTGCGTTTGAACTCTGGTACGTCCTGATCTTCAGCGTTGCAGCTGGCCTTGTGTGTGGGTTCTCAGTTTTCCCCAGGCAGAAGCCCCCTGAACTCCGCAGGTATTGACTCGAAGATTATTCTGATTGCTAGGCTCTCCTTGTTTTAAGGTGGGAGACGCAGAAATGAGACTTCTGCTTTGTGAACGCTATGGTCTAGAGGCTAAGTAAAAGCTGTTTGGATTGGAATTGGCTTTTGCTTTCAGGAAATTAGCGATATGGCTAAAAGGCTGTGCTATATTGATAAATGCCTTAGAGGCCCATTGTATTAGTGTTTCTAGTGGATGGCTAAAGTAGTAGTGGGTAGGGTAAGAAAATAATATTTTGTGACTTGACTCTTCGGTTAACATTTTTCCCCTGCTTCCAGCGACCGTGGATAGACCAGGGAACTTAATTGCTTTTGCTTTCTTTTCTGGGAGGTGTGGGGTAAGAGGATTGAAGTAGGAAATAGTTGTCCTCTTACAGAAGTATTTGGATACCTGATACCTTTATTCTAGGCTTAGATATGAGTTGGAATACTAGATGCTGATTCAGTTGCGGCTGAGCTGGGCGGCGGGGGGCTGGGGGGGGTGACCTTATTGACAAAGACATTTAAGGTGATTTCCAGAAGTTGTTTTCTATTGCAAAACTCAAGTTTAGGCTCTCTACAGTACTTGTTGGCCCTGCTGGGTTTTTTTCTCCGTTTTAGATTATAATGAACTCAATATACTTCACAAGAAGACCTAAAATTAAAAAATTTTTTATCGATATGAAATATTTTCCAAAAATTTATATATAGCACAGCACCCTTTAACTTTTCGTTGGTGGAAGGTTTTTGTGAAGTAATGGTTGTGAAGTTAGCCTGTGCTGAAGATTGTTGGGTAGAGACAACGACTCTACTGACTCTGCCCTAAGTTGTGGCAGTTATTTGCCTCTGATAATGTACTTTATCTATAATGGAGCAAGGTTCCTGATGAAACCTGAATCAGACAACAGTGAAATCTAGTTAAAAATGACCCTCTGAGGCCTTTTGGAACTCTTCTCTGTGTGCTTCTTGTGTGCTGTCTCAGATGAACACCATACAGGTAGATGGCAATGACTTCAAGTGGTCCTGACCTTTGAGTTGGGCAATCTTTTTACAGAAAGCTGAATAGGAATGAAGATTCTCTTTGTTTTCCTCCACGGCCTTTTCATTTTTTAAAAAGATTTATTTATTTATTTGGTGGGGAGGGGCAGAGGGAGAGAATCTTCAAGCAGCCTCCCTGCTGAGTGCTGAGCCTCTCTCTGGCTCGATCTCACTACCCATGAGATCGTGACCTGAGCTGAAACCAAGAGTCAGATGCTCAAGCGACTGAGCCTCCCAGACACCGCACAACCTTTTCATTTTAGACCCTTAAAACTAGGAAAGACCTTGTCCATCTCTTTACAAGTCATCCTGGGTGTACACAATAATATGTGTCCTGAGGGCTCTGCAGAAGCTTTGTAAATTCATGTAACCTTTTCATTTTCACCTGCAAATGAATAGGGAAACAGTTTGCAAAACGGGTATCCATACTCAATTGCTTAAGAACTTGGAGCCCTACCAGGTAACCTTTCTGCCTTTTTTTTTTTTTAAGATTTTATTTATTTATTTGAGAGACAGAGAACACACACAAGTGGGGGCAGGGGCAGAGGGAGGAGGAGAAGGAAAGAATCTCAAGCCAACTCTTTCGCAGAGCTCAGAGATCTGCTGCTGGATGCCTGTCGCAATCCCACCACTCTGATGATCATGACCTGAGCCGAAACCAAGTGTCAGAGGCCCAACCGACTGAGCCATTCAGGCGCCCCTAAAGTTTTTCTACTTTTTAAAATCTCCCTACTATCCGTGCTTTGCCCAGTGATTCCAGGATAAACCAGAATAGTGGCAGGAAAGGGAGAAGATTCCAGGTCCAAGATTTTCATTATATATTTTATGTAATTTCCAAATGATATGAAAAATGAACTTCATATACATTAAGCATGCCCCAATACTGTTAAGAAATAAAATATCTTTATTCTTTGTTAATTCTTTGTAAATTATTTTTTTTTTTAAGATTTTATTTATTTATTTGACAGAGAGCATGAGCAGGGGGTGGGGGTAGAGGGAGAAGCAGGCTCCCCGCCAAGCAGGGAGCCTGATGCGGGACTCAATCCCAGGACCCCGGGATCGTAACCTGAGCCGAAGGCAGATGCTTAACCAACTGAGCCACCCAGGCGTCCCTATTTTTTGTAAACTATAAATTGTAGACTGTAGTCTAGCTAGTACCTTTGCCTACTTCCTGTCTTCCATCCCATGGCTCAATTAACACATTACCGATCCTCCTCCCATTTTGTGTTCAAAACATGGGGGGCTCTGTTTGCTTAGCTTAGTTTTCATTATTAATGTGAGAAACTGAATAGGTTTTCCAGTTATCTGAGAGCACTAAATATATACAAGGTGCTAGTATGTATAAAAATCAAGGTGATGTTTGGTTTGTCTCTTGTTATAGATTATCAGCAGTGGTGACATCTTGAAATAAGCCATATAAAAGTTGTTGGCGTTAGGTACTAGCTAATACAGTCCTGAACTTCCTTATAATTCAAATCGTTTTATTCCTACTTTCTGGAAATGTGGCATTAATTTCTATTTAATTTTTTAAAATACAGTAACTACCTTGAGGTCTTAAGCTACTTTGGGGTGTCTTAAAACCAGGAGTCTGTACACAATACATATATCCTTATGTCTTTTAACATAACCACCTGTTTATAGACAGTTATAACTGGTATGGAAAGTTTCTCCCATGCTTTTAGAGCACATAAATTAAAGTGATCTCAGTTGCAAGAAAATTTATTAGGGGGTTCTTTTAAATACAGAGCTTTACTGTGTGTGAGGTCATTTTGAAAGAATGACTCATTTGTTATATATAAAACTTAAGGAACAACTTTTATAGATCATAGAATTATCATGTTCTTCATAGATGTGGGATTAAATTATGGGGTTAAAATGGAAATTGCCTAGGTCACAGTTTTTTTCCTCTAACTTGATTTCTTTTATGTTATAATCTTAATTTTGTGTCTAGGTATTGAAATAGAAATAACATACTGGTTTTCTCAGTAAAAAATGTATTTTGATTTTAATTATACAAAATCATAATTATATTCTATTAATATCTTTGTTTATGCAGATGTGCAGTCATTTAATTTCATTGTCATTTATTTAAATCCTCAGATCATGTATTTAAAAGTGTTGTCACTTTAGTCTCAAAATTAATTTAAAGCCAGAAACCTTGAGGAATGGCTGATTCAGAAGAATATTAAACTTGAAAGCTGCTCTTTCCTAGAAAAGGGTGATTAAAATTGGTTCAGGGTGGAGTCTTCTAGTTCTGGTTTTAGTGATTGGGTTTGTACCGTTCTGGTGCAGTGATAGTGATAAACTTTTTGTACCAGATAGGGCAAGAGACTGTGCTTCTAAGATGATCTCTTACTTCTTAGCTCTGGTCTTTAAAGCGTGGGCATTAAATTTTTGTTGTTGTTAATAGGTTTTGATAGGAGACTTTTCTAATTGCCAGTTTATATACTGTCTTTTACAATCTGCGTGTATCTCACAGTTTGCTTTGTGCCATGTGGATGTTAAATGTGCAGTAAGTGTAATTGTAGTATCGGAAAAGCCTTAAAATAGTATGAAATAAGTGGCCATTATATAAAATAAATTTCAACATAATATAACTTTCAAACATCTAGAGGCACTCAAATAAAAATAATTAGAAAATCCAGATTTCAGTTAATACCTATGCTTTAACTTAATATAGGACTCTCTTGGTTACAGAGTTGTTTTGTACTTTTAAAGTGGTTGTCAGGGCGCCTGGCTGGCTCGGTCAGTCGGTAGGGCATGTGACTCTTGACCTCAGGGTTGTAAGTTGAAGCCCCACATTGGATGTAGAGATTACTGGAAAATTAAAAAAAACTTAAAAATAATAATAAAATGGTTGTCATTTATTTTAATTGATGTGTTGATGTATAGTTGACATACGATATTATATTAGTTTTAGGCATAAACATAGTGATTCAAAGGTTAAGATTAATTTCTTAAATTTCTGGAGATGAGAACACAATTTTTATAACCCAGTAACCCATTGAACTTCAGTTTTGGGTTATGTTTTCGGCCTTGAACAAGACACTTAACATCTCAGATAATTGGCCTCTTTGCATACTGTGTTTTTCTTTTTTTGTCTATTCTTTTTGCATCAAAGATCTACCAGATCATTTGTAAGAACTGTTCATTTACTCAGAAGGATCAGGTGTTTGCTCATTTTTATTGGAGATGCTTTGTTACTGGTCTTTGTAGCATGACCATTCTTGGCTTAGTTCTACTTTAGTTGGGTGTTTGTTTTTTTTTTTTCAGGTGCTAGTCTGTTGTCTTTTGTATTTGTTCTTTTGACTACTAAATTCAGTTACTTAAATCTACTTAACATGGGTGGCATTCTAACTAATTTTCCCCACATATTTTTTAAGATTTATTATTTATTTGGGGGGGGCAGGGGAGGAGCAGAGAGAGAGAGGAAGAGAATCTCAAGCAGACTCCCTGCTGAGCGTGGATTCCCACCATGGGGTTTGATCCCACGACCCTGAGATCATGACCTGAGCTGAAACCAAGAATCAGACGCTTTACCCACTGAGCCACCCAGGTGCCCCCCCACATTAAAAAAAAAATTTTTATTGTTATGTTAATCCCCATACATTACATCATTAGTTTTAGGTGTAGTGTTCCATGATTCATTGTTTGTGCATAATACCCAGTGCTCCATGCAGAACGTGCCCTCCTCAATACCCATCACCAGGCTAACCCATCCTCCCACCCCCCTCCCCTCTAGAACCCTCAGTTTGTTTTTCAGAGTCCATCGTCTCCCATGGTTCGTCTACCCCTCCGATTTCCCCCCCTTCATTCTTCCCCTCCTGCTACCTTCTTCTTTTTTTTTTTCTTAACATATATTGCATTATTTGTTTCAGAGGTACAGATCTGAGATTCAACAGTCTTGCACAATTCACAGCGCTTACCAGAGCACATACCCTCCCCAGTGTCTATCACCCAGTCACCCCATCCCTCCCACCCCACCCCCCACTCCAGCAACCCTCAGTTTGTTTCCTGAGATTAAGAATTCCTCATATCAGTGAGGTCATATGATACATGTCTTTCTCTGTTTGACTTATTTTGCTCAGCATAATACCCTTCAGTTCCATCCACGTCGTTGCAAATGCCAAGATCTCATTCCTTTTGGTGGCTGCATAATATTCCATTGTATATATATACCACATCTTCTTTATCCATTCATCTGTCGATGGACATCTTGGCTCTTTCCACAGTTTGGCTGTTGTGGACATTGCTGCTATAAACATTGGGGTGCACGTACCCTTTTGGATCCCTACTTTTGTATCTTTGGGGTAAATACCCCAGACACATGAAAAAGTGCTCAATATCACTCGGCATCAGGGAAATCCAAATCAAAACCTCAATGAGATACCACCTCACACCAGTCAGAATGGCTAAAATTAACAAGTCAGGAAACGACAGATGTTGGCAGGGATGCGGAGAAAGGGGAACCCTCCTACACTGTTGGTGGGAATGCAAACTGGTGCAGCCACTGTGGAAAACAGTATGGATGTTCCTCAAAAAGTTGAAAATAGAGCCCCCCACATTTTTAATTTTGAAAAATTTCAAGCCTATAGGAAAAATTGAAATAGTAGTACAGTATATATATACTTGTACCCTTTACTCTGATTCATCAGTTATTAATAGTTGCCACATTTGCTTTATTTCTTATACACTTTTTAAAACTGAACTGTTAGGATGTGGGGCGCCTGGGTGGCTCAGATGGTTAAGCATCTGCCTTCAGCTCAGGTCGTGATCCAAGGGTCCTGGGATAGAGTCCCGTATTGGGCTTCCTGCTCAGCAGGGATCCTGCTTCTCCCTCTCCCTCTATTGCTTCCCCTGCTTGTGTGTGCTCTTTCTCTGTCAAATAAATAAAATCCTTAAAAAAAAAAAATAGAAGTTATGATACTTTATTCTTTTTTTAAGTTTATTTATTTATTTATTTTAGTAATCTCTTCACCCAACATAGGGCTTGAACTCACAACCCTGAGATCAAGAGTTGCATGCTCCTCTAACTGAGCTGATACTTCATTCTTGAAATCTTCAGCATTAATTTCCTAAGAACAAGGGCATTCTCCTCCAAAAACAGAATACCATTATCTCACTCTCCAAATCTAACATTGATACAGTATTGTTAACCAGTATGTAGTTTGTATTTAGATTTATTTCTCCCAACAATATTCTTTGTCCCTGTCCCCACCCCCACCCCACCTCAATTCAGGATCTAATCAAGGATTACACTAAGTTTAGTTATCCTATAAACTAAATATCTTTGTTAAAGACTCTTTCTAGAAAGGTGATAATATATTTAAAAGTAAATTTGATGTATAATAATCTAGCATGATAATGAAAAGCCCTCACTTATCTGATATAGTGGTATCTATCTCATATTAATTTTCTGTTTTAATACTAGGCTCTTCTTCTGTGTGGCAGCTCAGAATGATGGATCAAGCCAGATCAGCATTCTCTACCTTGGTAAGATATTTTAGGTTGTATTTCTTGTCACCAGTTTGTGAGAATATGAAGTATACAAGAATGACTCTCACCCAGTAAGCATGAAGTAATATTCAAAGGTATCATAAAGTATTTGTTTATGTTGAAGTGGTGGTCTTGAGATGTAACAGATCCCACAAAGGAAGGGTATATTCAGTCTTGAGTAGAGTGAACTTGGAAAATCCTATAAGAACTTCCAGGGTATTTTTTGGGTGGGGTGGGAGGGGGACAGCCAAGTGGATAAGAGGAACTGAAGAAAGCGCTGTTCAAAATATATACCTATGTTAGTAGACATACATAACAGACACCCTGAATGAAAAGGCTGAATGAGAGGAAGGCCAGTGTGTGACCTAGCCTTCATCTGTCATGGACAGAACTAGGCATAGGGAAGCATGTCGCTTTGAAAGAGGCACTTCTTTTTTCTTAAGAATATATAGCAAGTCCTAATAATGGCCCAATAATAAGTACAGTACCCAACCAAACTTTTTGTAAATGTTCCTCTTCCCTTTCTTCTCTTTCATAATGCTTTCTTTCTCTCTTTTTTTCAAATCTCAGTTTGGTGGAGAACCATTGTCCTATACCCGGTTTAGTCTGGCACGGCAAGTAGATGGTGATAACAGTCATGTGGAGATGAAACTAGCTGCAGATGAAGAAGAAAGTGTTGACAATAACGTGGGGGGTAATCATGCCAGTGTCACAAAACCAAAAAAGCTTAATGGATTTATCTGCTATGGGACTATTGCTGTAGTCCTCTTTTTCTTGATTGGTAAGAGTGACCATTCAAAACTTAAATGTTCCTTGTTAAAGACTCTAGGAAGGGTGTTAATTCAGCCAAGCAAACATTTATTTTGTACCTTTTTATGTGCCATTATGCTAGGCACTAGGTATACCAATGATGAAGAAGATTCCAGGCCTGCCTTGAGTTGAGCCTGGTGGGGGGAGAAAGACACATGAATCATTTCATTGTAATGTGCAAATGTTATACTAGAAATACTCACAGGATATTTGTAGCATAGAAGCTTGCCCTAAGGATTCAAGGAAGGCTTCTGGGAAGAAAAGTTACCTATATCTTTAAAAGGTAACTATTTAGAGACACGTGGCTGGCTTAGTCAGTAGAACATGTGATTCTTGATCTTGGGATCATGAGTTCAAGCCCTATGCTGGGTGTAGAGATTATTTAAATACATGGAAAAAAAAACAAAATAAAAAGGTAACTATTTCGAGTTATTATACATTTGACTCTTGAACGACATGGGCTTGATCTGTGTGGGCCCACTTATATGCAGATTTTTTTCAATAAATATATTGGAAAATTTTTTGGAGATTTGTGACAATTTGAAAAAACTTATAGACCAAACTGCATAGCCTAGAAATACTGAAAAAGTTAAGAAAAAGATAGGTATTGTTGTAAGAATATACTGTATAATACATATAAAATACAAAATATATGTTAATCGATCATTTATGTCATCCTAAGGCTTCTGGTCAACAGTGGGCTATTAGTAGTTACGTTTTTGGAGAGTCAAAATTATATGCAGATTTTTTTACTGTGTGTGGGGTCTGCACCCTAAACCCATCCCCCCACATTGTCCAAGAGTCAACTGTATGATTTATTAGATTGAATGGTTTAAAATTATACAAAACTGAGATTATTTACTTTCAAACTGCTTACAATTTGAATAAACCTGTATTTTTAAGGCTTAGCTGAAAATATTAACAGTTCCTATGGGGATATATTATAAGGGAAAATCTGTGAGTTCAGCCATGAAACTTTTTATCCTTAGGATTTATGATTGGCTACTTCGGCTATTGTAAACGTATAGAACCAAAAGCTGAATGTGAGAGACCATCAGGAACGAAGTCTCTGGGGACAGAGGGAACAGAACCTTCAGAAACAGAAGAGTACTTCCCTGAAACACCTTCTCGCTTATTTTGGACGGACCTCAAAACAGTGTTGTCAGAGAGACTGAGTAACACAAACTTCCTCACCACCATCAGGTAAGCTTGAGCTACTTCACAAATTTAATCTCAATACCTAAACAAATACCAATTACTCAGAGCAGTGCAACACAACAAACGTGACAGTCTGGAGGAAAGCCTTCTTAGAGTTAGGGGAAGCTTCCTGTGTTCAGCTGGAGGGTAAACGATTAGTGAAGAATTCAAACTATGTTGGATGGGGAGAAGTGTGAGGACACTCCTTTTTCTTTAAAAAAATCCATAGGTCTTTGATCTTTTTGTCATCTGGCTCTTTATAGCTTGTTGCTTGCTGTCAGACTTTCTTCTGCTTTGATTTTTCATCTTAACCCCTTGTAAGTCATGCTGAGCTTTGCTACTATCCACAAGGGTAGCAGTAGCCTTCTTTACTCTTTAGATCAGGACTAACTTGACTGCCCGACTTGATATAGAGACATATCATGTCTTTAGTATTCCTTGATTTCTTCTTGTTCTCATTAATCTATACACTAAGAAGTGTCCTTAAGGTTTCTGTCCTTTGGTTTTTAAGATCTTCTGTAGAC
Organism: Mirounga angustirostris; assembly: GCF_029215605.1. NCBI lineage: Eukaryota > Metazoa > Chordata > Mammalia > Carnivora > Phocidae > Mirounga > Mirounga angustirostris. The sequence continues at coordinate 70,212,284 of NW_026991709.1, read as the reverse complement.
ACTTACCTAACTCTGTGTAAAGAATGTATTCATCTTTCACCTATTAGCTGGCTTCCTACAGTTGCAGTGGTACAATAATTCTCTTAGTCTTAGGTTAGGAATCTTGGCATTTTTACTTCATCTAGTGAATACTTTTGTGTATACTATATACCAGGCATTATAGATAAAATGAGAGTATAGTTTACGAAAGAAAAAAATCTATATGATCTATATATATTTACAATGAGACATAGGAAATCAGAACAAGGAGTAGTTTTGCTTCAAAGTAGGTGAAAATTAAAGCTGTACTTCTTGAGTTCACCAACAGTAACACTATCTTTCATTTTGCTTACAACAGATTTCTTGGAAACTATTCATTTCCCCTAAAACTATCCTAAGCAGGTACCTCCTTAGGATGGGGCTCTTGAAGGACCACTTTACTTTGGATAAAGAGTTTTTAACAAGCTGAAGACATAAATTCCTTCAGATATTTGGCCATTTTTTCCTAAGTTTGTCTTTAGTCAGCCCAGGAATTTTGGGTCACAGTTAATTTAGCTATGTTGAGTAGTATTGAGTTATGCTTTTAAAACAATTTGCTTGATATTTGAGTTCATTGTTTATTTTAAATTAAATTTCAGTTCATTTAACAGTGACGGTTTTTCCTCTAGGCTGCTGAATGAAAATTCGTATGTCCCTCGTGAGGCAGGATCTCAAAAAGATGAAAGCCTTGCTTTTTTCATTGAGAATCAGTTCCGTGCATTTCTACTTAGCAAAATCTGGCGTGATGAACATTTTGTTAAGATTCAGGTCAAAAGCAGGTATGTTGAAAGATGGTAAACTGATTTTATGTAAGTAGCTGTTTTCAGGTGTGCTAATATAGCAGAGACTTTCAAAGTAAATAATGCAAGTCAAATGCTAAATGTATTAAAGCCATTTAATTTTTTTCCCCAAGGTTGTCCTTAGCTTCAGCTTCACTTTAACTTAATCTTTTTTAGCAGTGCTCAAAACTCGGTGACCATAGTGGGCACGGACGGTGGCATGGTGTACCTGGTGGAGAGTCCTGAGGGTTACGTGGCATACAGTAAGGCAGCGACAGTTACTGTAAGTAAGGCAAAACAGTGCATGAGATTTTTTTTTTTCCCTGCTGAGGAGCTCAGAAACTCCTTATCATTACTTTTCTTAGGATTTTGGTGTAAATTTACTTGTAAAATGAAACCGATCGTGAGATGCTCTTGTTCTCAACCTCCTATGCCACAGTGAAAGTAAAATCCCAGGTCCTCATCTAGGACAGTAAGGCCCTAGTCATCCTCCTGCTCTTTTCCTCCTTCACTGTGCTCTGGCCACCCCAGCTTCTCTGGGTGTTCCTCAGACTCTCAAACGCAGGCATGCTCCCACCTCAAGGCCTTTATAAAACTTACCTTTTCTTCTGCCGGCCCCACTCTTCCCTTAAATACCAACATGGCCTGTTCCTCATTTTGTGCAAGTCTCTGCTCCACTTCTTCCCTTCTTTAGGGACGTCTTCCTTGATTATCTTGTTAAAAATGGCCGTCCTCCATTCACTTCCCCTTATCCTGTTTTATTTTTCTTCATGGGACTTACACACCTGACATTTGTTTCCATGCTAGAATGTAAGCTACATGAAGGGCTAGAGGTTGGCTTTATGTACTGCTATGTCACAGAGCCTTGGACAGTGCCTGACACATGATGGTGTTTGCTGAATGAATGTGTATATCAAGATGCCATGTGGGGACAGAGAGAAGTAACCATCTTGGCTGGAGTCTAGTCTTAGCTTGAATTTTTAATGCTTGATCTTTTAAAATTTAGGCAAATATGGCCAAACTACTACAGAAATTGAAAAATAGATCTATCTAGGTTTTTCAGGTGAAAAAACATGTTTGTATATCAGGGGTCTATCTGGTGGATGCCTTCAAGCCAGATAAAGTCTTACGTGTGCCATATCACTTTCCCTGGCTACCTACAAGCTAGGAGTTTGGAGGTGGGTGGACTTCTGGCCAAGAACATTGAGGGTTTGGGAGCATCTGGGGCGTAGTCAGTTAAGCATCCGACTCTTGGTTTCAGCTCAGGTCTTGATCTCAGGGTGGTGAGATTGAGCCCTGTGTGGGGCTCCACGCTGAGCACGGAGTCTGCTTGGCACTCTCTCTCCCTCTCCCCCTCCTCCCAACCCCCCCTTTCTCTCTCTCTCAAATAAATTAATTAATTAAAAAAAATAAAAGAACACAGGGTTTTCGTTCACCTGCGAGCTTTCTATATTTGGATATTTGCTTGTCAATGTCAGTTGATAGCTCTGTTAATAAAATTTAGGAACATTATGAGACAGCTTTTATAAACATCTAAAAGTTGATCTATGCAAGTCACTTCATTGTAGTAGTATTCAACAATTTTCACACAGGTTTATTATCAGAACTTTCAGTTAAGACCCATTCCTATGGATGTCCTCAATTATCTAGCATTCAGATGTTAGGAACTTTATGTAATTGGTGCGGCCAGGGCTAGCCTACAGTATCTATATTGGTATATGTCTCTTTGTTTATCATATTCTGTTTGCTTTTCTCTTCCCCCCAAATACTGGAAGCAATGTAAAAGAGATTAAAAGTCAATAGGTCAATGCGAATTAGATTAAAGGCAGCATGTGATGGTACCAGACGTGAATATAGGAGGCCAAAAGTCTTGATTCACTCCTGATAACTGTGACCGGTTCGACTAGAACTCTCTTACATCCTTTCTAGGCTTTCACCTCCTTTTTGTCTTTTTGTTTTCTCTCTTGGGTTTGATCTGTAAAAACCATCCTGTCTCAGACTCTATGGCTGTTCTAATTACCATAATGCTCATTAACTCTGATGTCTTTATTCTAGGGTAGACTGGTCCATGCTAATTTTGGCACCAAAAAAGACTTTGAGAATTTAAACTCTCCTGTGAATGGATCTTTAGTGATCGTTAGAGCAGGGAAAATCACTTTTGCTGAAAAGGTGAGTATAAGTTATTGAGTACACTGGTATCATACCATTCTTCATTTAAATGGTATTGATTTTTTTTACATTCTGAAAACTGTCAGTCTTAAACTCTCATACCTAATAACATAATTTATTAAAGTGTTCAACAAATTACGTACATTCCAATTCTCTAAACTGTAGGACACTTGTAAAACTATGGCAGAGCCACTTGGAGTATTCTGCAGTCATTGTCTTTCAGTGAAAAAGAAGTAATCAGAAATGCTTAAGTGAAAGCAGTTTAAATTTAAAATAACAATATTCTGTTGTCATATAGGATTGTTAAATTATTGTTAAATTAAGGTGCTTTAACTGTTATGTTCTATATAACCCAGTTTTATGTATATAGAGAATTCAGTTCTAACTATGCTTTATGAAAAGGAAAATTAAAAGTCAAAGCTCTATAAGCACCTAGAATGGAACATAGCAAAAGACCGTGGTTGTGTTGGATGGGTTTTTATTATTTGTCTTTGAAACTCCTTGATGAGTTAGTTAAGGCAAGAATTTTGTCTCAACATATAAGCTATTTGAAACATTGAGGGGTTTCAGTGCAGTCCTCTCTAACCCTTTGTCTTTTAGCTTAAAGCCCAATACATATTCTTCTGATTTTGTGTGATTACATCTTCATTTTCTGATCTTTACATGTTTTCCTTTAGGTTGCAAATGCTCAAAGTTTCAATGCAATTGGTGTCTTGATATACATGGACCAGGCTAGATTTCCCATTGTTAATGCAGAGATTCCAGTCTTTGGACATGTGAGTTTTTTTCTTAAGTAAATAAGTTTTTGGATTCTACAAATTGTTGCTGGGTTCCATCTATATTAGTAGAAGTATAACATGCCTTCCTTAAATGCTCTTTTTTTTTTTCTGGGAGAGTCTAGCACTGACAAGAAGATGGATTATGTGACTTTGAGACCTAGTTATTATTGCTAACGGAACCTTCTCAACAGTGTCTTGAATTGGGAATTTGGCGTATGCCATATAAAAACAAGAGTAACGTGTTGTAGAGCCACTCAGACCTTCAGGCTTTGAGGTGCTAAACTAAATTTAGGCTATACCCTCATACTAAATCTGAATCTTCTAGGGATTTCTTGAACAAATGCCTGACAGAGCACTTATTCTTTTGTCTTACTAGGCTCACCTGGGAACAGGTGACCCGTACACACCTGGATTCCCTTCTTTCAATCACACTCAGTTTCCACCGTCTCAGTCATCAGGATTGCCCAGCATTCCTGTCCAAACAATTTCCAGAGCTGCTGCAGAAAAGTTGTTTGAGTAAGTTCTTATTGGAAAGCTCTCTTATTTGAAAACTGGTTTTGTGATTAGAAAGGAATAGTAATCGTTTCAGTTAATTTGATAACATTTAAAACAATTGGCTATAATTTTCCATATTTGGCATATCATGGGGTGGATAGCTGTTAACTTGTAGATAAACATGAATTTTTTCCTCCATAAGGTGATCTTAGTAATTAGACATTGGATTTATAAACTCAGTGAGTCCTTGGTCAATTTACCCAGTGAATTCCTTGTATACTATTCCTGGCATATAGCTTCTGCTTGAGGACTTCCTGAGGTAAAGCACTTTGTTGCCTATGGCAACCCATTCAGTTTTTGGAGTAGGTCTGTTAGAATTCATGTTGAGCTGAAATCTTACTCCCTGTAACACCTGTTAGTTTTAGAGTTTCTTCTTAGCAAAAGAACAATTCAAGTTTTCTAGTCCATAGATTGAATATCTTCAGTTCTCGTGACAGTTCCCAGATGCTTTACAGTCATGATTAGTCCTGGATATCCTCCCTAATGTTTTAGTATCCCTCTTTAATAAGAGAACCCAATCTGATTAGAGGAATTGTCATTAACTTTTATCTTGATCTGGACATATTTCCCACCTGGTATTGGCACAGGATATCGATCTAGTCTCAGACACTTAGGTGAACATTTATTTGCTGTGTGACGTAGAACAAGTTACTCTAACCCCACTGATCATGTTTCTTTGACTTAATTAGATAGTTGAAATATATTCTACCTAATAGGGTGATTGGTTTCAAATGAAGAGCATCTACATGTAAGGATACCTGTATAATACTATGCGACTAGTAACAATGCTATCTGCGAGGCATTTTTAATAGGTGATTTTTATCGTTCGATCACCACTTACAAGTCTTCCCTAACCTGTGAAGCCAGCTCCCTATTTTATCCTTGTGTTGTGGGGGGTAATAATGTTTTGACATACTTCTGTAAGTGAAGCAGTCATTGTTTGGATAACATATGAGGAATTTGATAGGGGAAGATACCTAACTATTAGCAGCATGAAAATATTCTTTTATAACTAAGATAAGAATGTATACTGGTTAGTAGAGAGAGTGAGGAAACATGGGGATGTATTAATGGGCTTGTATGTAAGAACTTCATTCTGAGTCCATCTTGGTATCTACTTAAAATGTAAATTATAACTGGGTCTCTGGCAGAAAGGCACGTGTCAGATGAGGACAGGTAGAGAAATTTTTTAAACACTGGTTAAACTTGGAGGTAACTGATGTTCAAATGATTGCCTACAAGTCAGAGTAAGATACAGATGGTTGGGCACCAAGAAGTAAATTTTGTATATGTTTTCTTTATATGTCCTCTTAGCCTAGACCTTCCCCGGGCAGTAAGGAAGACCGATTTTGAAAGCCTGGGGGAAGCAACAGTAACTCAGAACTCTGATGTTTCTTTTCTTCTTCTAGAAATATGGAAGGAGACTGTCCTTCTGCCTGGGAAATAGACTCCTCGTGCAGGCTGGAGACTTCCCAGAACAGGAATGTGAAGCTCACTGTGAACAATGTGCTGAAAGAGATAAGAATTTTTAACGTTTTTGGAGTTATTAAAGGTTTTGAAGAACCTGGTAAGACCTTTGTTTTTGTTTTGTTTGTGTTTTCCTAGTTCTTTTTTTTTTTTTTTTTAAGATTTTATTTATTTGCGAGAGAGAATGAGAGACAGAGAGCATGAGAGGGAGGAGGGTCAGAGGGAGAAGCAGACTCCCTGCTGAGCAGGGAGCCCGATGTGGGACTCAGTCCCGGGACTCCAGGATCATGACCTGAGCCGAAGGCAGTCGCCCAACCAACTGAGCCACCCAGGCGCCCCTGTTTTCCTAGTTCTTAAGAATGTGGCCAGAAGAGGGAGTGCAGGAAGGCTGGCTTTGGCTTGGTTTTGTGGAATGCTAACTCTTGTCTGTCCTAAAGCGAACTGTTTTGGTGTCAGTTTTATTGGGAGATAATAAGACCCTAGGAAATTAACTTGTCAAAAATTGGCTATTAAGATTAGAAAATCTCTTTTAAGTTACAGGATAGAACAGCAGTAAGCACCTTTCTTCTTAAAGGGGGCAGATAATAAACATGCTGCAGGCTATCAGTCTCAGTTGCAGCTACTTAACTCCAACGTCGCAGCATGAAAACAGCCATAAATGATACGTAATGAACGCGTACGTAGGCTGTGATTTACCACTGACCCCTTGAATGGGCCATCTGTTTAAGTAGAATCTAATAGTCCTATCATTTAGTAAAGAAAGCCCGTGGACTTTGGTTGCTTATTAAACAATTAGTGGGCACTAATAGGTAGCCGATGAGTAAACTTAATTGGTAATGTGGAAAGAGTAGCAATACTAATAAGGAGAAAGAGATTAGTATTGTCATGTGAATTTTTAATTTCTGGAGTCCTAAGTCAGATATGAAATATTTTGTTTACCCTTAGAGCATATACCGCATTTTTACCCTTTTTACTAACATGATTATTCTAGAGTTCAATATTAGAAAACAGTTTAAAAGTTGATTGTATAATTTATCCTTTTTTTTTTTTTTTTTTTTAAGATCGCTATGTTGTAATAGGGGCTCAGAGGGATGCCTGGGGTCCTGGAGCTGCAAAGTCTAGCGTAGGAACAGCTCTCCTATTGGAGCTTGCCCGGATATTTTCTGATATGGTCTTAAAAGGTAGAGTACAAATTTTGAGAACTTGAATATCTATGTGCTGTGTATAGTTCTAAATATTATATGATTTCTCACTTTCGCCTATATTATTATGGTTCACTTATGCTGGGCTCTGAGCTCTTAGGTATAAAGCAGATCATCTTTTGTTGGATCTGCCTTTGACTTTGAAACAGCTTTCCATGTAGTGTCTTCATTGCATTGGGTATCAGCTCCTTTTTGAGACACCAAAAAAGTATTGTACTGGACCCTAATTCTTAGTTTGACATATTCAGAATGATATGGCAAATCTAACATGGTCCCTAAGGAATCTATTTTAAAGCAAGCAGTGGTATACCTCTGTACTAATTTTCTGTAATTTTGTTATAAAGTTGTAATATGTAATTTTATATATTATACTTAGAATACTAGGTATGTTCATATATATTTATAATATATAAACACTTTCAAGCCTTTCTCCCTTGGTACTTGGCCACTTCTCTACACACACACACCCCCCCCCCACAAACCCCCATCACCTTCTTGAATCTTTGGGTCAGAGGGTAAGTTGCAGTGCTTAACTTTTATGCAAAAGTACATAATACAAAAAAATACATACCCAAGGAAAGGGGAGGAATGGAGGGCAGTGGCACATATAGTCCCAAAAGGAGCTGTCATTAATGTAATTCCTCTGAAAACTCTTTCTTATAACTTAAATGTGAGAATTTGTATTCTATTTCATAACAATTGTTTGTAAAGTAACCCAGCATTTTAAGTGATTGACCTCTGCGCAGATTGTTTTCAGAGAAGGTACACGTTGTAGTTATACCATGATTTCAAGTATTTCTTGGTCCAGAAGTTAAGGGGCTCAAAGAATAGAGTTGGGAAAAAAGTAATTTCCTATAAAAACTGGTCCCTACCATGTATTTGAAATCTTTTTTGCAAATGATCTCTTATGCAAGTAATCCTTGTAGATTATTTTAAAATTTATTTTTATTCTGTCTGTTGTTGTTCTTTCACCTGGGGCCTCAAAAGGGAAAGAAATATTTTTTAATCTGCCGTCTTGAATTAGAAATTTCTGACTTCATCTTATGTCAGTTGCCTACCTATAACCTGTTCTAAGATAAAACAACTTGTTGTTACCTTTTAGATGGCTTTAGACCCAGCAGAAGCATTGTCTTTGCCAGCTGGAGTGCTGGAGACTTTGGAGCAGTTGGTGCCACTGAATGGCTAGAGGTATTATCTGTACAGCACCCATCCCCAGAATGGGCAGCTGAACTTGTCTTGGCTTAATTTGTCCTGCAGAAACTATACTCTTTTAGATTTGATTACAGTTGATCCTAAACAACACAGGTGTGAACTGTGCAGGTCCACTTATGTGTGGATTTTTTTATATATAAATACAGTGTAGTCTTCTAAATGTATTTTCTCTTTCTTATGCTTTTCTTAGCATTTTCTTTTCTCTAGCTTATTTTATTGTAAGAATACAATACGTAATACACATAACATACAAAATAAGTGTTGATCAACTATTTCTGTTACTGGTAAAGCTTCCAGTCAACAATAAGCTATTCGTAGTTCAGTTTTGGGGGGTCAGAAGTTATATGTGGATTTTCAATTGCGTGGGGAGGGTGTTAGTGCCCTAACCCCCACGTTAGGGGGGTCAACTGTATATCATTTTTGCCTTTGTATATTTAATCTGAATAGACTCTAAATTTAAAAAGAGGCCCCTAATAATAGCTGCTCCATGTGACAGTTGGATTAATACATATTAGTACATTTAGTATTTTTCCTTCTCTTCCAGGGATACCTTTCCTCCCTGCATTTAAAGGCTTTCACGTACATTAATCTGGATAAAGCTATTCTTGGTAAGTATCCTTTTCATTAACTGTTTATGAATTTAGATAAACTACTAATAAAACAGAAGAAAGCTTTTTACAGCAACACTCATTATTTTCTACAATTTACATTGTCCATTCCCTGATTAAGACTGACTTAGCTTTCTCTTAGTAGTCCATTAAATTGTAGAATGGGTGCAGATTGCCTTGTTGAATGCAACAGTTCCCAGTGTGGTCCTCAATTAGCAGTATTCGGATCACCTGGGAACTGTTAGCAATGTAAAATTTCAGACCTTTTGAGTCTGAAACTGGAGCACAAGTCCAGCAAACTGTGTTTTAACAAGCACTGTGGTGATTCTGATGCACTAAAGTCTGAGTCTGGATTGTTTTTTAGACAAGAAGGAACTAAACCGTACCATATAGAATGGTACTTCTAGAGACTAATTCACTTCTAGCTAGATGGTGGCATCACAAATAGAAATACCAGGTAGTCAAACTTCTAAAAGAATTTGAATGTTATTAAAAGTGCAGAGGTAGCCAGTGGATGAACTGAGAATAGTAAAATATCTCATTGGAAAGAAAAAGGAAGGAGTTAAAATTGAACTAAATTTTTATTGGATTCGTCGTTATTGCTATCTTACCTATACAGCAGAATGTATGGAGTGTAGCGAGCAGACAGTAGCTAGCAGATGACTGCCCTAATTAGGTGAACTAGAAAGGTACCAAAAAACCAATCATTAACATTAACATATGCCAACTCAGGAGTAAGAGCTTCAGTCGAGTCAAATTAGGGTTAGCAGTTACTAAAGAAGTTGACTCTTAAATCACTTCTTTTGTCTAGTTCTTGAAGAGGATAATTGTATTTGGCCACTCATCTAAGTTATTGTCTTCCTTTTTTGTTGAGTACTTTTGGTTGTAGAAGCTGCCATGTAAAAATTACTTGACTAGGGAAGGGGCAGTGTTTTTAAAATAATCTCTTTGCAGGTACCAACAACTTCAAGGTTTCGGCCAGCCCACTGTTGTATTCGCTTATTGAGAAAACGATGAAAGATGTGAGTGTATACCTAATTACAAAATCTGTAACTTATTTTTCATCTAATTTACAATAAGATGGAAAATGATGTTTAAACCCTCATAAGTAACCACGGTTTGCAACAGGGAGGAATGAGATTTGGCGTAATGGGCTTAGAGGCCATATATATCGGTAATGATTTTTTTTTTAAGGATTTTATTTATTTACTTGAGAGAGAGAGAGCACAGAGAGAGAGGGAGAATCAGACTCCCTGCTGAGGATTCTGAGATCATGACCTGAGTCGAAGGCAGACGTTTAAGCAGCTGAGCCACTCAGGCGCCTGTGGAATGATTAAAGACGGATGGAACAAGGGTCAGAGAACTTGACCTGGATCCTATGGGAAACTAGGAATTGCTATAGAGTCTCCAGCAAGGCAGTAATGTGTTTGCAGGTTAGGCTGCAGTAGTATAAAATGAGCTACAAGGGAAAAAAAACAGAAACAAGATAGGCCTATCATGAAGGCTAGAAAGGGCTTTTAGAATTGAGGCTAACCCACCTTTAAAATGGTTAAAGGAGGAGAACATTTTTTTCTCCTTGTAACTGAAGGGAACCGTGACAGCATGAGCCTAGTAGGAATAACTTTAGAAATTTGAGATTGTTTTAACGATCTTAAATTTTTTTCAAGAAGATACAGTAAATTTTTCAAGAAGATACAGTAAATGTTTATAGATCTAAATATGTTTGTGACCAGCCTGAATAACTATGTCCAGAAAGATTCATTTTAGTGACAAATTAATTTTTTATTTTACAGGTGAAACATCCGGTTACTAAGCAGTCTCTTTATCGGGACAGCAACTGGATCAACAAAGTGTAAGTTGAGAAAAGTGAATGAACGGCTTATAGAAAAGCAAAATCATCCAGTAGCACCTGCTATGTTAGGTAGAAATCTAAACCTAACCTTGCAGTGAGCTTACCTGTACTTAGAGTCAATTTAAGAATTTATTTGGGGATAGGGGTAGGGTTGCATGATAGCACAGTTTGCTACTTAGAAAACTTTCTAGAGACACATTCTTGCTTTCCTTGCAGAGAGGAATTTTCTTTGGATAATGCTGCTTTCCCTTTCCTTGCGTATTCTGGAATCCCAGCAGTTTCTTTCTGTTTTTGTGAGGTAAGTCTGAACTCTAAAGTTATATCTTAGATCTTCTTTCATCAATTTTGAGACCTAGAGTGCTTAAAATGTTTTAAGAAGTTATACACATGCAGTTATTGCATGCTCCCTTATTATCAGTCTCGACGTAGAATTGTTCTCAGTTAGCTTAATTAGCAGTTGAATTTATTTGCTAAAACATCTTCAATTAGGTATCATGAGTTTTAATAACAAGGCTACTACCTATTGGACAGTGCAGATATAGAATATTTCCACCAAACAGAAGGTTCAACTGGACATTGCTGTACTTGATACCTGTTAAGATATCGTTCTAGACATTTGTCCAAAGATGTTAATCTCTTGAACAGGGATTATGGGTAAAAGCACAAAAACCAAACAGATGTAAGGTTGTTACGAGACAGAATTTTGAACAGACCAAGTTGTAGGAAAGCAAGATTGGCTTGTTTCAGGAGCCAATTAGAAGGCCCTGAAGGCTACTCTGAGTAAACAGAAGGATGAAGGCCTCTGTGCTGAAGTGCTAAAGTTGGAAAGCCAGGCCTGTAGTGGGCTCTCCAAGGGATGAAGAGATCCTGGAGTTTTAGTATAGGAGGTCAGGGTGGAAAGTGTTAACTTTTGCATCGAATTATTGATCTCATGGAGGCCAAGTCCTCACGTGACTTTTTATCACTGGATGTTTTGGCCTGGGACTAGGAGGGGAAAGGTCTGAAGCAAGGGAGTGATGTAAGATCTGGATTTGAAGATTAACATAGCTGGAACTCTCTTGACCTTCTGCTAGAACAGCAGTGTGGATGGCATTGAAATAGCGGGTCACAATATCTGTTTAGTACATTAGGAAGAACTGAATGTCTGGTCCTAGGGTTGAGGAGATTTATGAATGATTTCTGTTGACCTCCAGAAGGTTTTTAAAAAACTTCTTACTGACTTCTTACATGTCAAAAACCTAGCAGGTAATACAGAATAGTCTATATAGTCTGAAAGTAAAGAAAATAGAGTTGAAGAAATAGTTACTTAAATTGTCTAATGAAGGTAGAGACAACCTCTTGTTAGAAAGGTAACACATATGAATGGATTGAGTGCTGAATCATTAGAAAGAAGGTCAATTTTAGTCTAAGTGTGACACTTTATATCAAAAATACACTTCACATATGCTGTCCTCTTTCCTTATTTAATGAGCCAAACTTCCCAGAGAGTGGAAAATAAGGATACAACCTCAAGAAATTTGGCTGGACATCTGTTCAGGGTATATGATGCAATAGAACAGGGATTCTGTAGGACCTAGAAGAAAGCAGTCATTCTAGGAGCAGGTTAGGTTCAGAGGAAGTAGCAAAAGTGGTACCAGTGTAGTAGATGGGAGATAAAATTGGAGTAGGAATACATTAGAAGCAAGGGAAGAATCCCAACTACTATTACCTTGATAGTGAAATGAATGTGGGGCTCCTGTTCTTAGGACCCACCTGTGAGTACATTCACCTACCTTTGTTTTTCAGGGCACAGATTATCCTTATTTGGGTACTACCATGGATGTCTATGAGAAACTGAAACAGAAAATTCCTCAGTTGAATGAAATGGCACGTGGAGCAGCAGAAGTAGCTGGTCAGCTTATAATGAAACTTACCTATGATCTTGAATTGAACCTGAACTATGAGATGTATAATGACAAAATACTTGCATTTGTGAGGGATATGAACCAATTCAGAGCAGACATAAAGGTGAGCACTAATTAAAATCAGGTTCTTAGTGCTGAAATATCCAACAGTTTGAAGAATGATGTTTAGCTGTTCCTGAGGAGGGACAGGGTTGGTAGCTGAAGTACATTTTAAAGTGAACTAATGTATAAGTTTTCATAGAATTTGTAACTCATTTGAAAGGAAAGTTGAGAGGCTGTGGGTTATAAATCTAGGCTATACCACAGTAAGTATTTCAGAATCTAATTAGCCTAAGGTATGTTATGTTTATGTAATTCCAAGCGACCTGTAAAGAGGACCCAGAGAATATAAAGATCTCAACCATGACTCTGGACCTATGAGTTTGGGCCATATATCATATGATATCTCTATATATATATCTATATATATATATCATATATCATGCCTTTCAGGGATGTCACAGATGGAGAGAGAACATAGCCAGTAATTACAATCTTACTTAGTGTTGGTTCTGTGTGCCTAGTATTCAAATCCTTGATAAAATCAAATTAATAGTAATAGGTGGCTTCCAACTGGTTTTATGGTACTAGAAGTCAATTTAACAGATCCCTTAAATGAAGTAAATCACTGATAAGTCTTAATGATTATGGCTTTCTTGAAACTTGATACTATAATTGATCAGAAAATGGGACTTATGAGAAAAATTACTAGATTGTGAAGTTCATTGAGCCAAAATGGTTAAGATTTTCCCCCATCAGCAAACTGGCCTGGAAACAATATACTGCACAGGATTATATATTAAGTAAATTCTGTTAAATTTCTTGATGAGGACGGCTTCCTTGGGAGACTAAGAATGGATAACTGTGCCATCTGCTGGGCTCAGATACGAGTGTATTACTCTAGTTCATAGAGCCTGGGGCCTCATGGGCAAGGTGCCTAAGTCTAGCATTCTCTGCCTGCGAGTCACCCCCTTTTATCAGAACTGTCTCAGTTGCTACCACTAAATTAGAAAGGTATGTAGAATAATATCCTTAGAATAAATATCTCATAGAAGTTTCATGTCTTTCTGCTTCAGGAGATGGGTCTGAATCTACAATGGCTGTATTCTGCTCGTGGAGACTTTTTCCGAGCCACCTCCAGACTAACAACAGATTATAAGAATGCAGAGAGAACAAACAGATATATCATGAGGGAGATCAATGACCGTATCATGAAAGTAAGTAAATGTCTAAAAAAGGGAGAACTAAAGTATGTTGATATTTCATTGGTAAATCTTGCATTTCTAAAAAGTAGAGTAGGGATTCCAGGACCTTAGAATCCTTTGCTGCTTTAGAATTGAGCACAGATTTTTAACTCTTATTAGCAAGACCTAGAACTGACATATCTAAACTGGAAATACAAAAGGCATTTGACCTAGTATTAACCTTTTTAGAAAGGGATCATTAATGATTTTTAGCTGTCATTTTCTCTGTATTCCTGTTCTCTAATTCAGCCCTTAACTGCTTTTATCTTAATCTGCTTGGAAGAGGCAGGAGACTTCATTACAGTGGGAACTTGTAAATCTTCCATATGTATGCTCTGTAACTAAAAAAAAAAAATACAATTAGAGTTCACTTTTACAAATGAATTGACAGTTTACTTTATAATTTTCATGTTAGAAGATTAGTAACCTGGTTCTCCACGTTCTTAAATTTGGGGATTTTTAACATTTAAAGTGAGAGAATGACGGTTGTTTTACTACATCAGGTCCTCCCCTCACAGCAAAAGTCCCAGCACTGTGTAAGTTCTCTTGTATGTTTTTGTTTCCATAGGTGGAATATAACTTCCTCTCACCCTACATATCTCCGAGAGATTCTCCTTTCCGACACATCTTCTGGGGGTCTGGCTCTCACACTCTGTCAGCTTTACTAGAGCATCTGAAGCTGCGTCAGAAAAATAACAGTGCTTTTAATGAAACACTGCTGAGAAACCAGTTGGCTCTAGCAACTTGGACTATTCAAGGAGCTGCAAATGCCCTCTCTGGTGACATATGGGACATTGACAATGAGCTTTAAATGTAATGCCCATAACTTCTCTAAGAACATCAGGGTAGTGTGATTTCTAGACTTGTGCTGGTTGTGCTAAATTTTTAGTAGGGCTACAAAACCTAATATTGTTAAAATTCTACCCAACCATCTTGGTACTCCTAGATATCTTTAGGCAGCAGCTTTTATTACAGGGTAGGTACCTGCACTTAAAGTGAATAACGACTTAAAAATGTTCATAATAGAATCTTTTCTCTGATCATCTCTAAAATTTTAAATGCTTTGTATGGTAACTGCCTCTTTCTTGTTACAGTTATGAAAAAGTCAGAACCAGTTACATGAATTATTGCTCTAAATCCTAAGGACATGAACTGCTATCTTCTAAGGGGGAGGAGGAGGGTGGTACCTGCTGAAGGCTGGAAGTGGTGGCTTGGTGTGATCCTCTGCCTTCATTTGGTGCTGGATAGGAGATACCAGGTTGTAAGACCTCATTCTCCAAATGAGATATATGCCTTCTTTAAGGATTTAGCTGGTTTCCACATCCTTGAATGAAACAGTTAACTTTCAGAAGAGATGGGACTTGTTTTCTTGCCCATGAGGTCTGAAGCAGAGGTCCTTCAGTTGAATAAAATGAGGTTCAACTGTTTATCACAGGAGTAAGGCCTTAATGTGTTAACCTCAAGATTATTTATGAAAAGAGGAGACCAGAAGCCAAAGACCTATATTTTCTTTTCATCTGCCCCTCCCCCGTAAGCCTTTGTTCATTAGTTTTTTGTCGTTTTTGTGTTTCCCGAAGTATTTTGAAAGAGAACCAGCTTCAGGTGTTTAATTTCAAACTCAGTTTGTCAGACGTTAAAGAACACACTGCCAAATTTTGGCCAAAGTGTTAATTTTTTGGAAAAGCTTTCTATCATTTTGGCACTGAGATATTTATTGTTTATTTATCAGTGACAGAGTTCACTATAAATGGTGTTTTTTTTTATAGAAGATAATTATCGGAAGCAGTGCCTTCCATAATTATGACAGTTATACTGTCGTTTTTTTTTAATAAAAGCAGCATCTGCTAATAAAACCCAACAGATACTGGAAGTTTTGCATTTATGGCCAACACTCATGGGTTTTAGAAAACAGCCACAAGCCAAATAAAATTTTAAAGCTAAATATCAGTAAAGAATTCCATTTAATTGGGGGTTGCTAATCAAGTTAGACTTCTGTTTAGCCAACCAGATAAAAATAGCAGTTCTCCTAAAGGGAAGGAATTGTAACCAAGTCATAAATTAATGTCACTTAAAGGCTTGATAGTACTCATATGTGTGAAATTTTACAGCTCAATTTATCCAAGGTGTAACTTTAATTCGAATTTTGCAAAATTTCCAGTACCTTTGTCACAAACCTAACTCACATTATCGGAAGCAGTGTCTTCCATAATGTATAAAGAACAAGGTAGTTTTTGCCTACCACAGTGTCTATATCGGAGACAGTGATCTCCATATGTTACACTAAGGGTGTACGTAATTATCGGGAACAGTGTTTCCCATAATTTTCTTCATGCAATGACATCTTCAAAGCTTGAAGATCGTTAGTATCTAACATGTATTCCCAGCTCCCTATAATTCTCTTTTAGTTTTAGTTGCAGAAACATTTTATGGTCATTAAGCATTTGGTGGGTGAATTCAACCACTATAAAATAAAATTACTTCCTTCAAGATTCTTTGTTTTTAAACCTAATGTAGTATCTCGTTATATTTGTGGTTTCTCCAGGTCTTCTGTTTAGCGGGAAAGTAGTATACATTTATAATGTTTGCCGTTGACAAATGAATTTAACTTTATCCCCGTATTTGTATGTTCTCTCCTGTAAACTTAGTTCATACAAGTTGGAATCCAGAATTGACCTTTTAGCTTAAATCAGGGGAAACTTGCGTAGGAGGCCTGGGGTGGGGGGGTGGGGAGTGAAAGGTGTAGGGAAGTGAGGCTTGCAAAAGGATCTTTGATCATGTCTACCTACCCATTAGTATGTGGTGGTTTTCAGTTAAATATAGATGTAAACAAATAAATTTGAAGCTACATGAGTAAGACTTTATTTTCTGGTCAGCCATCATTATAAACCTGATAATCAGCTGTTTGTCATAGGGCAGTAGTTCACCCTAAGAAATCGTCACGTAAGAAAAAGTCCATAGGGTCTCTTAAGGTTCCTAAACTTAGCGTCACCTGCCTAAGTTAGCCTCGATCTAGATGATTACAGCCTCACTGAACTGCTTCACTGCTCGCAGTCTGTTTAGTCTTCACAGTGTTTTCTCTTGAACTGGTATTTAGTGTAGCTGAGTGAAAAGGTCATAGCTGAGATCCCTGGTTTGGGTATCATGCTTTATCATACTTTAATGAAAGCTCAGTAACTTCAAGACATAATATGAATAATGGGCATCCATTTACAGCAATAAATCTCTTCAAAAACCTCTTTTCCATGGTGAGGATTCAGTTATTTCTAATCCAAAAAGCCACTAAGTGGTAAGAGGCTTAATATTCCTGAATGAAATGTGTATCTGACTAGCAACAACCTGCTGGACTTCAGATTTTTTCTGGTTATAGATATCAAGTGCATTTTGAAGGTAAAGGATAAAAGAAATGAGCTCTATCATGACTCACTGTTCTAGAACTTGCATGACCTTTACTGTGTTTCCTCTTTGAATGTTCTTGAAATTTCAGTTGGCTAAACATGGCTTATTAGACTTGCCAACCTACTGCTCATCTATATCTTTGTAAACAAGTGATATGCCCTTAAAATTGTGTCCAAGCTGGTATGTGCAACAGTGTGGAAATCCCTTACCTGATTTAATAAAAATGCTTGAACACTGAGTCGTCATTTTTTAAAATAGACTTTATTTTTTTAGTGCAGTTTTGGGTTCATAGCAAAATGGAGCAGAAAGTATGGAGTTCCCATAAACTCTCGGCCTGCACACCCCTGGCCCAGCTTCCCCCACAATCAACATCCCCCACCAGAGTAGGACACAAGTTACAACTGATGAACATACATTGACACATTGCCCAAAGCCCATAGTTTACGTTAAAGTTTAATTTCAGTGTTGTACATTCTGTGAGTTTGGACAAATCTACAATGAAATATATCCACCATTTATAATACAATATGGAATAGTTCTACTGCCTTGAAAATCCTCTGTTTTCCGCCTCTTCATCTTCCCTCTCCCTAATCCCTGGCAACCACTGATCTTTTTATTGTCTCCATAGTTTTGCCTTTTCCAGAATGTCATGTAGTTAGAATTGTATGGTATGTACAATTTGGCTTCAACTTGGCTTCTTTCACTTAGTAGTAATATGCAGGTAAAGTTTCTCCATGTATTTTTATGGCTTGATAGCTCACTTCATTTTAATGCTGAATTTTACGTTGTCTGGATGTAACTTAATTTGTTTATCCATTCATCTACTGAAGGACCTCTTCATTACTCCCAAATTTCGGCAATTATGAATAAGGCTGCTATAAAGATATGTGGACCGGTTTTTATGTGGACGTTTTCAGTTCATTTGGATCAATATCCAACCAAGGAGTGCAGTTGCTGGATCCTACGGTAATAGTATGTTTAGTTTTGTAAGAAACTGCCAAACTGGGGCGCCTGGGTGGCTCAGCTGGTTAAGCGACTGCCTTCGGCTCAGGTCATGATCCTGGAGTCCCGGGATCGAGTCCCGCATCGGGCTCTCTGCTCGGCAGGGAGTCTGCTTCTCCCTCTGACCTTCCTCCCTCTCATGCTCTCTGTCTCTCATTCTCTCTCTCAAATAAATAAATAAAATCTTTAAAAAAAAAAAGAAACTGCCAAACTGTCTTCCAAAGTGGCTGTACCATTTGAATTCCTATAGCAACGAATGAGTTCCTGTCGCTTTGCATACTTGCCACATCTGGTGATGTCAAGTGTTTGGGATTTCAGCCATTCTAGTAGGTGTACTAGTAGTGATACCTCATTTCCATTCTGCCTATGACATTATGTTGGACATCTTTTCATGTGTCTATCAAGTGTTTATCTTTGGTGAGGGGTCTGTTCAGGTCTTTTGCCCCTTTTTTCTAATTGGGTTGTTCATTTTATTGTTTTAAGAATTTTGTGTATATTATGGATAACTGTGATTTGTCAGGTATGTGTTTTACAGATATTTTTGCCTGGTCCGTGGCTGGCTCGTCTTCTCATTTTCTTGACAATGTCTTCTAGGGAGAAGTTTTTAATTTTAATGAAGTCCAACTTTTTCTCTCACGGATCGTGCTTTTGGTATTTCATCTAAAAAGTCACTGCCAAACCCAGCGTCATCTAGATTTTCTCCTGCGTTATCTTCTAGGAGTTTTATAATAAGTTTTGCTCTTACATTTAGGTGTGTGATCCATTTTGAGCTCATTTTTGTAGAGAGCATATGGTTTGTGTCTAGATTCATTTTATTACATGTGGATGTCCCAACTGGTCATGAGTTTTTGTTAAGAATACTCTACTAAGGGGCGCCTGGGTGGCTCAGATGGTTAAGCGACTGCCTTCAGCTCAGGTCATGATCCCAGGTCCTGGGATCGAGCCCCGCATCGGGCTCCCTGCTCCGCGGGGAGCCTTCTTCTCCCTCTCCCACTCCCCCTGCTTGTGTTCCCTCTCTCGCTGTGTCTCTCTCTGTCAAATAAATAAATAAAATCTTTAAAAAAAAAAAAGAATTCTAAGACTCCCCCTAGAAATATGAGCTATGTATGTAATTTTAAATGTCCTTAATAGCCACATTAAAAAACTAAAAAGAAACAGGTGAAATGTTTCTATATTTAACTCCATATATCCAAAATACTATCATTTCAACATGTATGCATTAAAAATTATTGTCAAGATATTTTATATTCCTTTTTTCAGGGTAAGTCTTCAAAATCCATTGTACTTATAGCACATCTCAATTTGGAATACCCACATTTCAAGTGCTCAATAGCTACTTATGGTTATTGGACACTGCTGCTATATAGTGAAAGGCATGATTGGTAAGATTTTTGGTTTTCGTTTTTTTTTTTTTTAAACAGGCTTTCTACTATGCAGTTACCAAAAAAGCCATCATACAATTTAATCTCCTCACTACAAGTGCCAGCCGGGATTCTTCAGTAGAATTGCAGGAACTGCCCCCACTAGAATAGAGAAGCTTTTTAATTGCTTCACCTGTGCCCAAGCTTGCTCCTGTGAGAAGGCGTAGCTGCGTGCATACTCTTGAGAAGCATGACAAAAATTAAACTGCTGCGCCTCTGTGAAAGATGGTGGGCCAGAAGGCAGCCCTAAACAAATATTTGAAGGCATGTTTATCTGCAAGATACACTTTCACTTGGAATATAACATATCAGATACTGCTATCTTCCTTGTGGCTACCAATGGGTTTACTTTTTTAGGTGATCAGGATAGAGCCTTTGCCATTTGCTACATCTGTCCTTTAAACTGCCTAATGTTTAATCCATCCCACATGGACTGCTTTGACTAGTTAATACCCCCCCTTTTTTTTTGACTAGTTAATACCTTTTTTGAAAATACGTACATTCTAATGGTCAAAGTGCAGAGGGGTCTGTATTGAAAAGTTTTTCCTCTTGTTTTTCACAATTTCTCCCTATATCCACAATCACCAGTTTATTTCTTTTCCCCTCAATCACCGATTTCTTGTGTATACTTCCAAAGTAGTCTATGCATAAGTGAAAATGTCTATGAAACCTTCATAAAAGCACACGTGGGGGTTTGGTTCCACCCACTATCACAATGTCAGCCCTACCAACCCAACCCTCCCACCACTTAAAATGACAAATTGGTTAAAATAGAAAGAAAAAAGGAAGAAAGAAAACCACACAAGGGCTTTAAAAAGTAAAGGCAAACAGACTGGAGGGGAGTAAAACCTGAAGTGTTCGGCAAGAACACAAAGAGGGGACAAAAAACTAATTGAATAATTGTATGCCAAAGTCCAACCATATCAATAATTATATATTATTGACCTATTAACATTCTAATTAAAAGACTGATAGTGGGTTAGGGAAAAGCTCATATGCTACCTATTAGAAACACTTTAAAGACACAGATGAGGGGGCGCCTGGGTGGCTCAGTCGTTAAGCCTCTGCCTTCGGCTCAGGTCATGATCTCAGGGTCCTGGGACTGAGCCCCACATGGGGCTCCCTGCTCTGCAGGAAGCCTGCTTCTCCCTCTCCCACTCCCCCTGCTTGTGTTCCCTCTCTCACTGTCTCTCTCATCAAATAAATAAAATCTTCAACAACAACAACAAAAAAGACAGATGAGTTTAAAGTCAAAGATGGAAAAAATAGAACATGCAAATTAGCATAAGATTAGAGTGGCTATATAAATCCCAGATAAAATAGACTTCAAAGATTATTGCCATAGATAAAAATTAGGAATGTTTCATAATGATAAAAGGGACAATTCATCAGGAAGATAGTACAAGTATAAATGTGTATATGCTTAACAGCCTTAAATTACATGAATAAAGAGTTTAAAGAATCGAAGGAAGAAACTGACAATTTTGCCATAGATTTAAAAAAATTTTTTAAATAGGCTCCACGCCCAATGTGTGACCCTGAGATCAAGAGTCACATGCTCTACTGACTGAGCCAGCCAGCACCCTGCTGTAGTAGATTTTTAACACCCACTTAGCAGTTCATAGAACAACTAGACAAGTCAGGACAAAAGACTTAAACCACTTTATCAGCCACCTCAATCTACTTGACACTTACAGAACACTACCTCCAACAATAGCAAAATACTTTTTTTCAGGTATGCATGGCATATTCATCAAGATAGAATATATTCGGGGCTGTAGTATTAAAATTATACACAGTGTATTCTCTGACCACAGTGGAGTGAGAAATTGGTTACAAGATATGCAGGAAACCCCAAAACATCAGGATATTAAACCACATATTTGTAAGTAATTTATGGGTCAAAGATGAGATCACAAGAGGAATTAGACAAATTTGAATTTAATGATATAAAATTTGTGGATGCAGGTAAAGCAGTGCTTAGAGATACACTGCTCAATTCAGTAGCCACTAGCCACATGTGATTAAATTTAATTAGAATAAAAGTTCCAATTCCTCACACTGGCTACATTTCAAGTGCTTAGTAGGTACATGTGGCTAGTGGCCACTGAATTGGACAGCAGAAAATAGGATATTTCCATCACTGTAAAAAGTTCTATTAGTCATGGCTTAGAGGGAAACTAAGAGTTTTAAATATTTATATTAGAAAAGAAAAGACATCTAAAATCAATCACCTCAGTTTCCACCTTAACAAGGTAGAGAAAGAAAAGCAAAGTAAGCCCAAATGAAATAGAAAAAAAAAAAAAAAAAGGAAATATAATAGCAAAAATCAAAGTAGAAATCAGACAATAGATAACAAAGCCAAAATCTGATTTTTTGGAATGAAAAGCACAACTAAAAAACCCCTAGCTAGACTGATAAAGAAAAATGTATGAAACAATCACCACTATCAGAAATGAAAAAGAGGTTATCACCACAAGTTCTATGGACATTAAAGGAGAAAAAAGGTATACCATGAACAACTTTATGCCCACTAATTAGACTACTCACACAAAGTCAACAAATATATTTATAATTCAGCTTAGCCAAAACTAACACAAGAAAAATCTGGAAATCTGAATGGCCCTATATCAAAGAAATAAAATGTATCAAAACTTTCCAAAAGGAAACTCAAGACTCAGTTTCACTGGTGAATTCTACCAAACATTCAAGGAAGGAATACCACCAATCTTACAGAAACTTTTTCAGAAAACAGGAAGAGGAAACTGTTGAGGTTAATACAACATACCAAAAGCCTAACAGACATTACAAGAACTACAGACCAATATTATAGTAAATATAGATGCAAAAATCCTCAACAATACCAGCAAATTGTAAACAATGTATAAAAGGATAATATATATATATATGTTATGACCAAATAAGATTTATTCCATTCCAATGTATCATGACCAAGTAAGATTTATTCAAAGAATGTAGGGTTAATACTCAAAAATCTATTTATATATATATACATATACATATATGCATATAACTGAAATGAAAACATATGTCCACACAAAAATTTATACAAGAGATCATAGTAGCATTATTCATAATAGTGTTCATTACCTCATGAATGAATAAACAAAATGTGGTATAAGCATACAATGGAATATTATTTGGCAATAAAAAGGAAAGAACTGAAGTAATATGGAAGATGGCAGAGTAGGAAGCCATTCCTTCACCTCAGTAGCTATTGAGCTGGCAAGAACTGTCTAACTATTTTGGAATTCGAGTCTAGTTGAACACTTGCAATGTCCAGGGTAGAGCTTGATGAAGAGGCTAGTAAATTTCCATAAACTCTAGTCAGTTTTGGTCTTTCACATAGTGGCTACCATCCCCCACTTCCCAGCCTCAGCAGGCAGCTGGGAGGAAGGAGAGTGGCCCACATTCCTGGTGCAGCTTCCTGGAGCCAGAGTAGGCAGTAAGGATTTTGTCCTCTAAATATCAAGAGTTGTGTGTTTTGACTGACACTGCTCTTGATCACTTTTTTTTTTTAACTTTATTTGTCAGAGAGAGAGATCACAAGCAGGGGGAACGGCAGGCAGAGGGAGAAGCAGGTTCCCCGCTGAGCAAGGAGCCTGATGCAGGACTCGATCCCAGGACCCTGGGATCATGACCTGAGATGAAGGCAGATGCCATGGGCAAAGAACTAAAGGAAATCAGGAAACCTGTAGAACAAATGAGAATATCAGTAAAGAGATAGAAATTATAAAAAGGAGCCAAACATTCTGGAGCTGAGACCTAAAATAACTGAAGTGAAAAACTCATGAGAGGTATTCAATGGCAAATTTGAGCAGGTAGAAGAAAGGATCTGTGAACTTAAAGACAAGACAATTGAAATTATCCAGTATGAGAGCAGAAAGAAAAAAAGATGAAGAAAAATGAACAGAGCCTGAGGGACCCATGGGACACCATCAAATGTACCAACACAGGCATTACAGGAGTCTCAGGGGAAGAGACTTTTGGGGCAGAAAACACTTTTGAAGAAATGATGGTTTAAAGCTTCCCAAATCTGGGATGCCTGGCTGACTTAATAGAGCATGCAACTCTTGATCTCTGGGTTGTAAGTTTGAACCCCATGCCGGGTGTAGATGTTACTTAAAAATCTTAAAAAAACAACAAAAAAAACCCTTCCCAAATCTGAGGAAAGACATAAATCTACATATCCAAGGTCAGTGACCTCCAAAGAAGATAAATTCAAAAAGAGGACATATTATATTTAAATTTTCACAACCAGAAGAAAAAGGGAGAAGTTTGAAAGCAGCAAGAGAAGTAACTCATCTCATACAAGAAAACCTCAATAAAATTAATAGCTGATTACCCTCTGGAAGCTATGAAGGTCAGAAGGTAATGGGATGGCATATTTAAAGTTGTGAAAGAACTGTCAACCAAGAATTCTATGTCTGGCAAGACTTTTTTTCAAGAATGAAGGAGAAATTAAGACATTGCCTGTAAGGCACCTGGGTGGCTCAGTTGGTTAAGTGTCTGCCTTTGGCTCAGGTCATGATCCCAGGGTCCTGGGATCGAGCCCCGCATTGGGGGGGTCCCTGCTCAGCAGGGACTCTGCTTCTCCCTCTACCCCTTCCCCTTGCTCATGATCTCTCTCTCTTTGATAAATAAATAAAATCTTAAAAAAAAGAAAAAAAGACACTGCAGGTAAAAACTGAGGGATTTCATTATCAATAGACCTGATGTACAAGAAATGCTAAAGGGAGACATTTAGGCTGAATTGACAGAACACCAGACAGTAACAGAGAGACATGAGGAAAAATAAAGGACACTGGTAAAGGTAACTAGGTAAACATAAAAGCCAGTATTATTGTGCTTCTGGAATGGTATGTAACTGCTCTCTTCTTCCTATATGATTTAATATGCAAATGCATAAAACAATAATTATACATCTATGTTAATGGGCATACAATATATAAAGGTGTAATCTGTGACAACAGCATAAAGATGGAAGGATGGAAAAGTATAGGAGCAGAGTGTTTGTATCCTATTGAAACTAAATTGGTGTTTAAACTAGGTTGTTCTAAATTTAAGATGTTAATTGTAATCCCCAAGACAACCATTAAGAAAATAATTTAAAGGGTGCCTGGGTGGCTCAGTTGGTTAAGCATCTGCCTTTGGCTCAAGTCATGAACGCATGGTCCTGGGATCTCATGTCAGGCTCCCTGCTCAGTGGGGAGTCTGCTTGTCCCCCTCCCTGTGCCCCTACTCCCACTTGTGTGCACTCTCTCTCTCAAATAAATAAATAACATCTTAAAAAAATAATTTAAAAATATACAGAAAATGAAAGAAGGGAATTGAAATGTCACAGTACAAAAAATAAATTAAAAAAAAGGCAGAAATAGGGGAATTGAGGAACAAAAAACCATAAAGGACATATAGAAACCAAATACATGATACATGGCAGAAGAAAATCCTCTTTTTTCAGTAATCACATGAAATGTAAGTGGATTAAACTCTCATCAAAAGGCAGGATTGGCAGATTGGAGTAAAAAAATAGGATCCATCTATATGCCATCTACAAAAGACTCACTTTAGATTAAGGACACAAAAAAGTTGAAAGTAAAAGAATGGGAAAAAATATGCTATGTAAATATAACCAAAAGAAAGCTGGGTGGCTATATTATTATCAGACAAGATGGACTTTAAATAAAAAACAAAAACAAAATAGGTGCCATGTGGGCAAAGATGGGTAAACCAATTTTATTTATTTTTTTTTGAAGATTTTATTTATTTATTTATTTATTTGACGGAGAGAGAGAGCGCACAAGCAGGGGGAGGGGAAGGCGGAGGGGGAGAGGGAGAAACAGGCTCCCCACTGAGCAGGGAGCCCGACATGGGGCTCGATCCCAGGACCCTGGGGATCATGACCTGAGCCGAAGGCAGCTACTTAACCCACTGAGCCACCCAGGCGCCCCAAACCAATTTTATACAAATCATGATTGCATGGTGAAGAAATAGCATAAACCAATCATAAGTCAATTGACAAACTAATAAAAAGTATTTTCTCCACACATAAAAACTTTCCTTAATACCTAAAGAGGCTCTATAATACAACATCATTCCCCTGGCTCCTCCTTTCTTCTGTATTTGCTGCCCTGTTTCCTGTTCCTCTCCCTGCTGAAAAGTTTGTCCTACATAAGTGCCCACACCAAGGACCAGGAACCTCATCAGCTCAAATTGTGACTATTATCTATGTCGGCTACCGGTATTCAAGAAGAAAGCGTATGTGGGTATGTTCATGTATGTGCAAGTTGGAGGGTAACAGGGAGGCCCTAACGGTCTAACCTCTCCCTGTGCTAGAATCCAGTCCCAGCCTTTCTTGATATCCAGCTGGTCCCCTCAATAAATCCCTTGAGGTGCTTTCTCAACACTCCCAACCAATTGTATAGAGACTGGGCCACCATATATAATCCTTATATGTAAGTCCTCAGCTCCATTAAAATATTTTTACTTATTTTATTTATTTTTTGAGAGAGAGAGGGAGAGAGAGTGCGCACAAGCCAGCGGGGGGTTGGGGAGGGCAGAGGGAGAGGGAGAGAACCATAAGCGTGGAGTCTGACGCAGGGCTCGATCTCATGACCCTGAGATCATGACCTGAGCTGAGACCAAGGGTCGGATGCTTAACCGACCGAGCCACCCAGGTACCCCTCCACTAAAATATTTCCACTCTCTTGGGTTTGTTTTTGCAGCTCAGCTTTGGCATGGCATACATGTATGTGCGAGAGAGGTTAGGGAGTTAGGTGAGAGAAAATTAGCACAGTTCGTATCTGGGTCATGGAGATTCTAATCCAAGTTCAGTCACCACTTTTAAATTGTTGGGTGTCCTTGGGTGACCTGGTATACCCCTCAGTTCTCTCGCTTCTACATGAGGGGGTGAGGTCTGATGGTCTCTGATAGCCTTTCTAGCTCTCACATAAAATCCCTCTCCCACTGAGAATGTGCGTTTGCTCTTTCAACCCCAGATTCAATTCTCTCCTTTAAGGGTACCATTATAATCCTTTCTTCCCCTTCCCAAGAGTACAGCTGTGCTATCGATGTGACTGTGTTAACCTGAACTTATCTTGTAGGCAGTCGTCAGGCACTTGTTCAGGTGCTCTGGGGGTTCTCCTTGGTCTCACCATCTCATCACCTCCTTTGGGGCTGTTGATATTGAGGGGTCTTGGACAACTAAAACTAACGTTCTAGGAACTTGCCCTTTTACTATGGACAAGCCCACCCTTGTAGGAGTTATAGGTTAGTATCCTTGCTGATTGGTGACTTGTATCTGCTGTTCTAGCTGCTTCTCTGATTTCCAACATACTGACTGCCTTGTCTTCTGGAAACAGGATTTTCTTGGGTTCTAACCCAAGACCTGTCTTGACCTCTAGTTTTAGCCCGTTGGCCCATCAGGACCCAATTTCCCACTGTTACCAGGAAGAATCACCTGCTGTGAGTTGTAGACTACTTAGGGGGAACTGGGGAGCGATGAAAAGTTCTTGAGTAAGGGGCGCCTGGGTGGCTCAGTTGGTTAAGTGACTGCCTTCGGCTCAGGTCATGGTCCTGGAGTCCCAGGATCGAGTCCCGCAGGGAGCCCGCTTCTCCCTCTGACCCTCCCCCCTCTCATGTGCTCTCTCTCATTCTCTCTCAAATAAATAAATAAAATCTTTAAAAAAAAAAATTCTTGAGTAAGGAAGCAATGTGATTAACAGGTGTTTTAGAAAAGTTAATAGAGAATTAACATGGAGGCAAAAAGACTGAAGTCCATAAGGTCATGAAAGGACATTTATGGTAAAACGCCATTCAAGGGGATACATGTGTCACAGTATCATCTTGTCAAATCCTCACAGTCTCCCCGGGAAGGGAGAAACAGAGGCCCACTGATGAAAGGATTTGTCCCACCTCACAGGGAAATAAATGTGTAGGTAGATGTGGAGGTCAAATGATGTGCTGAAGTTGGGCCCTGGGCCCAGGTTCTCCCTAACTGCGCTGAGGTGGTGGCTGAGAGGAAACTAGGAGAGGAGGCAGGAGGGAGGGTGGGACCCTACAATGTTTGGGGTCTGCAGAGAGTGCTGACGGAGATGGGTAAAGAGGCTGCCAAAGACCTGAGTCTGGTTTCTGGGCCAATGAGAAAGCTAGGGCAGTAAGGGAGACAGAGCTGGATTTGAGAGTTTGGATTCCGTCGCCGCTTCCTCAGATCGGTGTGACCAAATCCAAGTGTCTGGGAGTCGATGAACATGGCCATTCGTCCCTCCAGAGGCAGCCACAGATGCGGGAGGCTCTATCCATGCAGGCCTCATTAACTCAGATGTGTGTGTGTTAGTGGACATGAGCTTACCAAGCTGGGATGGTGTCTCAAAAAGCAGCTGGGAGGGGCTTCTGGGGGAGGGTCCTCTTTGGAGCAGAAGGAGAGAGAACAGGCAGCAAAGGGCTGTGCTGTCTACACTACCAAAGGGGAGATTTAAACAAAGAAGGAGAGAGGTACAAAAGTGATAAAATATCTCGCCATTTAAGGGTAAGCCCTGACAGCTCCTCATTTCTAAACTTAGTACAGTGAATTCCAGGGGAAGCCAGAGTTCAGATTTCGGGGGCGTAAAGGAGTAGGTAGAGCATAAGAGGAGCCCGTCTTTCATATGTTTAGTCAGTAGCAGTTTCTGGATTGTGCACGTTGGGCCATGTCTTACGTGACTGCGCCGGACACTGGCTGGACACATGATAAATCCTGAGTACCTGTCCCCACGGGTCCGTTTGTGGGTTACTAAACTTCAATTCTAGGTGTCCACCAGGGGGCGTCAGAACCCAGGTCCGTGGTGCTCCGTTGTGAATAGCCACCGTTGATGGAGGGTTTGTAATCTGTTGGCTCATTCGGCCTCTTCAGTGGCTGGGCAGAGGGGGCAGGCGCGGGGGAACAACCGGCAGCACCCCCTCCCAGTGCCCGAGTAAGGTTTTGAAACTGTCTGAATTGCCTGGGGGCACGTGAGCCCCGCCCATCTGAGCAGTTCCGGGGAGCTCTGGCTTGCTTGATAGGGTAAAGGCACGGTCTGTTCTTAGTCCTGGGAGGACATGGCCTGGGTTGGCAGATAGCCCCATGCCTAAGAATTCCTTCAGAAATCCCTCCTCTCACCTCCACTAGGAGACAGATGGTCCCTTCCTGACTAAGAAATCTTCTGCCCTTTATCAAATTGGATTGTTGGCTCAGATACCAGACGTGACCCACACCTCACTCCCCTCTCCCCTCAGCTCAAGCTTTATTCTAGGCACTGGGGCTGCGCAGGGGACCAAGGAGCTGCCATTTCTGTTTGCATCCTGGAATCACCTGGGGAGCGTTTAAAAACTATGGATGCTGAGCCTCACCCCAGAGATTCCAATTTAATTATTCTGGAGTGGAGCCTGGGCATCCGTGTTTAATTTTCGCTTTTTATTTTAAGTAGGCTCCACACCCAATGTGGGGCTTGAACTCACGACCCTGAAATCAAGAGTCATGTGCTCTATCGACCGACCAAGCCAGCCAGGCACCCGTGGGCATCAGTGTTTTTTAAAAGCTTCTCATGTGATTCTTATGTGCAGCATTATTGAAAATCTCTGGGTCCGAAGCCTTGCTATTCAAAGTGTAGAAGCTTGATAGAAATGTAGGATCTCAGCATCCCTTTCCCTACTTGCTGAATCGGAATATGCATTTCAACAAGATCCCCAGGTCATTCAGTTGCTGAATGACCCTGAAGCTTGAGAAGCGCTGATCTAATTAGTACATTGTTCTGCTTCCCCCACACTCTCACCAGGTCTGAATCACAGCCACCACGACTTTCTCAAGCTGGAGCACAAGTGTTTGACTGTGACCTACAGAAATAGATTTTATATCAAGAAGTAGAGCACATGTGTATATATAATGAAACAAAAATGTCACAAAAAACCAAAACCTTTACTACCTGTAAATGCAATTCATCTAATATTGTTGGCACCCACTGCATGGTAGGCATTATCCCGGGCGCCTGCGCCAGTCTATTCAAAGATAAAACTCTCCGTCATTGTGCGTTTGGGGAGGGAGGAGGGTTGTCAGAGAGTTAAAAATAAATCCTGAGTACGGAGGGCATGTTAGATTAATATAATAACATTTACTTTAAAAATTAAATTTGGAGGTACATCTGGATGCTGGTTATATATGTCCTGTTTCTTGATCTGGGTGCTGGGTATATTCACTTTGTAAAATGTGCAAGTTTTTGCACTTCTCTGGATGTATGTCATACTTTAATAAAAAGTTCAAAAAATTATTCTGATATTTTATATTGCATTATTGTCCTCTTGCACTAAAAAAAAATCCAGTCAAAACCCACTGAACCCATTGAATTCAGTTCACCTCCCACTCATATAGGCTGCAATAGTACTTTAAAACAACATTGCTCTATTTAAAAAAAAAAGAAAAAAAATCTTCAGCCCAATCACTCAGCAGCATCCACCATCTTGGCTGAGCACCTGTTTGCAGGTATAAGCCAGGCTGCCCGTCACCACCCCGCAGTTGCCTTCCTTGGCCTTCTGTATACCCTCCAGTGCAGCCATCTCACAGTGGAGATTCTTTTTTATTATTATTATTATTTATTTTTTTAATTTATTTGAGAGAGTGAGAGAGAGAGCACAAGAGGGGGTAGGTAGGGTCAGAGGGAGAAGCAGACCCCCTGCTGAGCAGGGAGCCCGATGCAGGACTTGATCCAGGGACTCCAGGATCATGACCTGAGCCGAAGGCAGTCGCCCAACCAACTGAGCCACCCAGGTGTCCTCACGGTGGAGATTCTTTTTTTTTTTTTTAAAGATTTTATTTATTTATTTGACAGAGAGAGACACAGCGAGAGAGGGAACACAAGCAGGGGGAGTGGGAGAGGGAGAAGCAGGCTTCCTGCCAAGCAGGGAGCCCCATGTGGGGCTTGATCCCAGGACCCTGGGATCATGACCTGAGCCAAAGGCAGACACTTAACGACTGAGCCACCCAGGCGCCCCTCACGGTGGAGATTCTTAAGGGCACCCCCACAAGCATCCCTCAGGCAGCTTGGTCCGCCTCCACTTACTTAGAACGAGACCCGACAAGCCCTTCTCCCTGCAGTCACTCGGCTGTGGGCAACTCTCCTCAAGTTCCAGATCTGGAAGAGACTGCTACAGGCACGTTACAGGGTTGGGGTTTATCCCCACAGCCACCTCCTGAAGCTCCTGAGCTTTATGCTTCTAGACTGTGTCTCATTTCCTCCCATAAGCTGTCAGCTCCCTGGGGGCAGAGCAGTCTCCCTAGGTGTCTCCAGGCTATTAGTCCTGGGCTCACGCAGAACAATGCAGAGAAGGAGACTGACGGTCTCAGAGAAGGAGACTGACGGTCTCAGAGACCCCTCCGTACAGCCCCCAGTGCTCAGTGGTGGTGGTGGAGACATCCAGGAGTTGGGACTAGGCAGGATGGGGGAAGGGAACAGGAGACCTCTTTTCTGTGAAACTAAAGCTCCAGATAACCTTACACTAAGGATGTAAGAGGCATGGATCTGGCTCATGGGCAACTGGAGGGGAGGTGGAAGAATGGGGAGTTGGCCTCCTTAAGAAAAACACCTAGCGGGATACAAGTGCCTCGACCTCTTGCTTTGTTTGATTTGGAGCTTGATTTATAGGCAGGAAACTTGCTCCAAATTAGTTGTTTGCATCTCTTGACCCCCCAAATCTAGTCAGCCCCAATGCATCCAAGGTGAGGCTTCTGGGTTCGGCATTGCTTTCTTGTGTGTTCGTGGCTCCGAGTGGACTTTGGAGTCAAAAACTGGTCTGAATTCTGGCTTTTTTTTTTTTTTTTAAGATTTTATTTATTTTTTAGAGAGCGAGCAAGAGAGAAATAGCATGAGAGGGGAGAGGGTCAGAGGGAGAAGCAGGCTCCCCGCTGAGCCGGGAGCCCGATGTGGGACTCGATGTGGGACTCGATCCCAGGACCCTGGGATCATGACCTGAGCCAAAGGCAGATGCTTAACCATCTGAGCCACCCAGGTGCCCTGAATTCTGGCTTTAATACTACCAGCTGTATGACCCTGAGCAAGTTACTTAACAATCTTTAAAATGAGGATGGTAATGTGTACCTTATTCGGTTGTGGTGGCAGGTAGATAAGAATACATGCCAAGCAGGGCTTACCCATAGGAAGGTTCCATAAACCTTAGCAATGGTCATTACTGAGGTAGTGTGAAGGAGCTTGGGAGGGGACTTCTCTCAGATTCCTTCCCCTCTGGGTTTCCCCTCTGAGATCAGGCAACAGGGGGAATTTGGCCGTACCCAGAAGTTGTCAGTCCTGCATGCTCTAGACCCTCTCTTGGATCAGGTAGTGTGAGTTCACTCTCTGCCTGGTGGCTTGGTTTCCTGATTAAGGGAAGCTGATACAACAATGTTATCAAATGATTTAGTGGAGGGACACCTGGTGGTTCAGTTCGTTAAGTGTCTGACTCTTGACTCTTGATTTTGGCTCCCATCATGATCTCAGCATGGGATCAAGACTTGAGTTGGGCTCTGCGCTTAGTGGGAGTCTGCTTGAGATTCTCTCCCTCTTCCTCAGCCCCTCCCCCTGCTCATGTTCAGCTCTCTCTCTCAAAAACAAATAAATCTTTAAAAAAAAAAAATTACTTAGTGAAAAGTTGTCCTGCCTACCTCACAGGGCAAGACACCATGACGCAAATCCACCCAGTCCAGCCCCCCATATGTGTCTGGAACCCATTCCTTTTTCATTGCCCTACTGCCCTCTGGCCAGGGCCCTTGGGTCCAATGCCAGACCGTAGGGGTGCTGAAAGAGCCATATTACACGGTTCTTTGATGTCTGATCCTTGGGACAGTTCTCTCTGGACTTGTTTTATTATTGTACCCATTTTATAGATGAGATAGTCAGTAACAGGGCCAAGTGGCCTTAAGCCTTTGGGTTCTAGGCACCATGGCTCAAGGCTGCCTTCAGCTAGCTAGGGTCTGGATCTGAGGGCTGTACTATCACTGGGAGGAAGAGCTCTGAATTTTCTCCTTCTTTGTGGGAGCCAGGAGGAGAGCACCCAAGAGGGAGCAGTGCAGGAGGGAGGAAGGTCCCTTTGCCAGAGACTTTTTCTGCCTGTGTTCCCAGAAGGAAGTGTCACAGGCCTGAAACCACCTCTCCCTTGTTGAAATGTCCTCCTTTGGCCCCAGGCAAAGGATGGGGGTGTCTCAGGTTCCCAGGCCTCATGGCTCCTGCTGAGAGATTAGTCCCTCTCTGCAAATACTCACTGGATTGTGGACTTGGAAACTTTCCAATCCAGCCTCCCCATTTTAGAAACAAAGCAACTGAGACCAGATGGAAGTGACTTTTCACACTGTCACAAGGTAAGTCAGCAGGAGCTGAACTGCTGCTACTGAGAATTGGAGACTCCTGTTTCAGTGCTCCTCCATTGGGCCCGGTTGACTGCACAATCTCAGTGTGAACTCCCTACCTTCGGCTTCAGGCTCTCCTCCC
Source organism: Mirounga angustirostris (assembly GCF_029215605.1). Classification (NCBI taxonomy): domain Eukaryota; kingdom Metazoa; phylum Chordata; class Mammalia; order Carnivora; family Phocidae; genus Mirounga; species Mirounga angustirostris. The sequence continues at coordinate 70,179,129 of NW_026991709.1, read as the reverse complement.
GTAGGCACATAAGGCGCAAGGCGGATCTAGGGTGGGGAGATTCCGGTCGGGTGAAGAAGGGGGATTGGTGGGGGGACTGAAGAAAGGGGAGAGGGGAGGAGCAAGCGAGACCTGGTCCCTTAAGAGGGAGGGCCAACACCGCCGGACCCCGCCCCCCTGGGGCGGCGCACGCGCAGGCGGGCTCCAGGAACTCAGGCGGGAGGGCGGGCGCTCCTGGCTCGCGGGCCGGCGCGCGGGGCCGCAGCACCTGCGGGGGCCGGCGCTGGGCGCGGCGCCCGGCAGGCGGACGTTGACGCCGGGAGGCTAGGGCGGGGAGGCGGGCCCGCGACGGGGGGGTGGCCGCGGAACCGGAGGGGACGCCAGCCCGCAGCCCCCTTCCCAGGGGGACCGGGCGGAAGGAGCCGGGCGGGGGTCGGTGTGAGCGGTCGCCGAGGGCAGCACCATCTGGAGGGGTGGGACCGCGCGGCCTCTTGGGGGCAAGCGAGTGCGCTGGGCAGTGCGGGCAGGGGGCCCCGGGCGGGGAGCGCAGGAGGAGCGCGGTGGGCTCAGCCCGGCGCTGCCGGAGCAGCAGCCACAGCGGGTCGGGGTTCTCAGCTGGGGCCCGCAGCAGCTTCGCGGGCTGAAGCTCGGCGTGGAGGAGCAGGGGGGCGTGGGTCCGGCCGTGCAGGAGGAGGGCGGGGTGGGCCCGGGGGTGCAGGAGCGGGGCGGCCGTGGCCACGAGCCCAGCCTGGGGGTGGTGTGGGGTCTGCCGGACCGCGCGGACTGGAGGCGCCCGCCGCCGTGGACGGGCTCGGCTGGCTGGCCTGTGGTGCAGGAGGAGGGGCTGGGGCCCCGCAAGCAGCACCAGGAGAAGGGGGGAGGCAGCCCCGCAGTGCAGGAGCGTGGGGAGGCCCGCGCCGGGGTGCAGGAGCAGGGGGAGGGGAGCCCACGCAGGCTGCTGCAGCAGTCCGAGCCGCTCTCCGAGTTCGGGGACCGCTCCAGGGAGCGCGGGGAGGGGCTCGAAAGTTCCGGGGAGCAGGGGGGCCAGTACTGGGAGAGCTGTGGGCACCTCAGGCGGGAGGCGGTGGTCCTGGGAGCGGCCCCAGCACGCCGGGAGAGACTCGAGCTAGCGGGGAGGGCCCGGCCTGTGGGTCCCCAGGGGCCTGAGGGGGAGGGGCGCCTGGGGGTGCAGGAAGCAAATTGGCTTCCTGGGGTGCAGGAAGGACAGGTGGTGCGGGCTGTCCAGGAGACATACCTGGACGAGAAGGCGACCCGGGAGGGAGAGGGGCCCCCTGAGGGGCACAGGATCCGGAGGCGCCGGCGGAGGAGGAGGTGGTAACCTGCAGGCCGGCTGCCCGGCACGAGGATCGCTCCAGGGCCGAGGTGAGCGCAAGATGTAGGGGTTTGGGGATTGAAGCGTTGGAAGCCACTGCCCGAGAGCAGGCAGTGTTATCCTGCTGGATCCTCTTCTGCCACCTCAGCCTGGACCTCGTGGAAACTGTCTGCAGGGAGGCAGCAGAAGGCAGCAGGTAAGGAAACGGAATTATCTTCGCAGCGGGAGTTGGTGTGTTTTGAAGCAGGGGGCTGCAGCTGTTTCAGGAGAGGGTGGTCGCCAAGCTACTGGTGTTAACCCTCCTGTGTTTAAACCTGGGGAGGGAGGAAGCAGTGCAGTTTCAAGAGCGAGACAGGATCCCTCCCCCAACTACTAAAAATGCCAACTGGAGTGATGGGGCATTTCCTTAGCGTCTAGACTGGAGATGAGACTATCTGGGCGGCTCCCAGGCCTGGGCAGAAGGAAGAGCCGGGTAGCCCCAGGCTGAGGTTGCAGAGGAGGTAGCCACCCCTCCAGCTGTCTGCCCCTGTTGATGGGGTGCCTCCATGCCAGGGCTGGGATGGTGCAGGCAGCGCAGGTTTTCTCAGGTCCTCAAAACACATTCCATAAAAGGGAAGGGGCAGCATTGCATTAACTGGACCTTATCTAGTAAACCCTGTTTGCCACGTGATCTGAGACGTGCGTGTGGCCGCTGGCGACTTGAGCTAGAACCTGACCTGCTCCCATCACACCTTCTTGTCACAGCTGATTACTAACCCAGGGCCCAGGGCCAAGGATGAATAGGGGCAGAAGGCCAGAGAACTGCTGGTGAGGCCTTCTCGCTGTGGGCTCTCAGGACCCCAACCTGAAAGGGGTGGTTGAGGAGGGCGTGTCTGTATTGCTGGACTCTGGGCATCCTCTGTGGCCCAGAGCTCAGCCCTACCCGTGGAGGTGGACAGAGGGGCAGCTGTGGCATCATGGGTTCTGTACTGGCCAGGGCCAGCTCCTAGCCCAGCCTAGAGGTGGGGCTTGCAGGGGTGGGGACTACATTTGGCTTCTTGTGGACTGCCCCGTGGCCTGGGTGCCAGGCCTACTCATTCCTGGCCCAGAGGGGCTTGGTTGACCAGTTTGTGGGCCTCATCCTCCTAGGGTTGTTCACTTCTTACCTGGCACCGTGTGCGTTCCTGCTTCTCTGGCCCTCAGGTTGGGGTGGGTGCAGGGTTGCTGCAGGCCTCCGCTGGGTCCCATCTTTGACCCAACTAAAGGCGTGGTCTCTGAGTCAAATGGCCCCAGACCCTTGTCTGAACCTGTGTGGTTGCGGATAGTTCTCTCTTGTCCCGGCAGGGGGAGTGGTGGTGGTGGCTGCCCGGCAGAGCCTTAGGCAGGCGGCTGCTGGGACTGTGCTGGAGGAGCCGGTTAGTCTGCTCCTGATGCAAACCCCAAACCGACTGTCAGCTTCGTCCCACGCCTGCCCGTCACACTGCCACCCCAAACACTCATGCACCGGAAGTTCGGCTGCTGTGTCCATGGTACCTGGCTCTTCTGGGATGGCCAAACTGGTTCTGGCTCTCTGGCTTCAATGGAGAGAATTGTCTGTTCTAAACACATGCACACAAGCATATATCTTTATCCTAGTTCAGGTCAACTTGTTTGAATTTGTGGTAGATGAGGAGAAGCACTTGGACAGATCCGGGTTTAGACCACTTCCTAGCTGTGTAACCTCCTGGGGCAAGATACTGTCTATGGGCTTCGGTTTCTGTGCCGTGGGCCGTGGTTTTCCCTACTCTGTCCTGAGTGTAGAGGGCTCAGACCCCTCTTCGGCTGTCTGGTGCCCGCTTTCTCAGGAGCCCTGGCTGGCAGATGTCAGGGAGCAGGTGTCTGTGCTCCCAGATCTTGTCCTCTGGTCCCTAAATCCAAGATTATCCCCTGCCCTGTGCTTTATTCTGGAAAATGAAGTGTTTATTCTTTTTGTTTTTAATGACAGCTTTATTGAGGTATAATGATATATAGTGAATGGAACATACTTAAAACTGTAAGTTTTAACGTATGTGTATATCCGTGAAACCACCACCACAATCAAGATAATGAACATTCCTATTATTCCCAAACCTTCCGAAGTTTTTTGTGCCCCTTCCTAATTCCTTCATCCTGCCCCTCCTTTACTATCCCTTTTGCCCAGGCAATAGACTGGTCTGCTTTCTGTCACTATACGTTAGTCCACATTGCCTAGAATTTTATGTCAATGGAATCAGACAGAGTGTGCTCTTTTTTTGCCTGGCTTTTTTCACTCAGCATAATTATTTTGAGATTCATTCATGTTGTGTATTTCAGTAACTCATTCATTTTGATTGCTGAGTAGCATTCCATTATATGTATATACCACAGTCTATCCATTCTCCTGTTGATGGGTTGTTTTTAGTTTTTGGTTATTACAAATAAAACTTACATATGTGTAAGTTTTTCTATGGACATCTTATTTTATTTCTCTTGGGTAAATCCTTAGGACTGGAATTGTGAGTCAGACAGTAGGGATACATTTAACTTCTAAGGAAATTGCCAGACTGTTTTCCAAAGTGGTTGTACTATTTTACATACCTGCCAATTGTGGATGAAAGTTCTAGTTTGTCCACTTTTTTGCCAACACTTGGTGTGATCAATCTCTTTAATTTTAGACATTCTGGGCACCTGGGTGGCTCAGATGGTTAAGCGTCTGCCTTCGGCTCAGGTCATGATCCCAGGGTCCTGGAATCGAGTCCCACATTGGGCTCCCTGCTCCTTGGGAGCCTGCTTCTCCCTCTGCCTCTCTGTCTCTCATGAATAAATAAATAAAATCTTAAAAAAAAAAAAATTTTAGACATTCTAATAGGTCTGCAGTGGTTATCTCATTGTGATTTTAATTTGCATTTCCCTAATGACTAGTATTACTGAGCATCTTTTCATGTGCTAATTTTCCATTTGTATATCTGGTGCTGTGTCTGTTCAGATCGTTTACCCAGGGGCGCCTGGATGGCCCAGTCGTTAAGCATCTGCCATCGGCTCAGGTCATGATCCCAGGACCCTGGGGTTGAGCCCTGCTTTGGGCTCCCTGCTTGTCCCTCTCCCTCTGTGCCTTCCCCTGCTTGTGCGCTCTCTCTCTGTGTCAAATAAATAAATAAATAAAAATCTTTTAAAAACAAAACGAAACAAGAAAAAACAAATCCTTTACCCATTTTTCAGTTGTGGGGTTTTTTTCATATTCAGTTTTGCAAGTTCTTTATATATTCTGCATACAAACCTTTTATCAAATATGTTGGGATTGGATGTTTGATTGCACATATTTCCTTCCAGTCTTTGGCTTGCATTTTAATTCTTTTCACAGTGTCTTTTGACAAGCAGAAGTTTTAAATTTTAATGAACTCCAGTTTAACAACTAGTTCTTTTATGGTTTGTGCTTTTTTTTTTTTTTTAAGATTTTATTTTATTTATTTGACAGAGAGAGAGATAGCGAGAGCAGGAACACAAGCAGGGGGAGTGGGAGAGGGAGAAGCAGGCCTCCTGCCGAGCAGGGAGCCCGATGCGGATCTCGATCCCAGGACCCCGGGATCATGACCTGAGCAGAAGGCAGACGCTTAACGACTGAGCCGCCCAGGCGCCCTATGGTTTGTGCTTTTGGTGTCATGTCCAAGAAATCTTTGCCTAAGCCAAAGCCAATGGTTTTCTCCTATTTTTCTTCTAGAAGTTTTATTTATTATTATTTTTTAAGATTTTGTTTTTAAGTAATCTCTACACCCCGCGTAGGGGCTTGAACTCACAGTCCCAAGATCAAGAGTCTCATGCTCTACTGGCTGAGCCACACAGGTGCCCACTTCTAGAAGGTTTATAGTTATGGGTTTTACATTTAGGTCTGTGAGCCGTTTGGGGTTAATTCTTGTATATGGTGCAAGGTATGAATTGAAGCTCAGTTTTTTGCATGTGGAGATCCAACTATTCCAGCCCCATTTGTTGAAAAGACTTGTCTTTCCGTGGAATTGCCTTTGCACCTTTTGTCAAAAATCAATTGTCTGTATATGTGTAGAAGTAATTCTGGACTCTCTTTTGTTCCATTGATCAATTTGTCTGTCTTTATCCTAGTACCACACTATCTTGATCACCGTAGATTATGGGAAATCTTGAAATAAGATCTTGAACTTTGTTCTTCCTTTTCAAAATTCTTTTAGTTACTCCACATTCTTTGCACTTTCATATGCATTTTAGAATCAATTTGGTAATTTCTACAAGAAAGCTCACCAGGATTTTGGTTAGGATTACATTGGATCTATAGATGAATTTGGGGAGATGTCCATTATCTTAGCAATATCTGACCTTCAGACCCATAAACAATGTTTATGTCTGTATTTATCTGGATTTTTAAGAATTTCACCAATGTTTTGTAGTTTAGGTATACAGATCTTTCACATTTTTTGTCAGATATACTTAAGTATTTTTTATGCTATTGTAAATGGTATTTTTACATGGTGTTTGGCTTTTTTATTTTAATTGTGGTAAAATATATATAATGTAAAATACACCATTTTAAGCATCTTTCAGGGTATAGTTCAGTAGTGTCAGGTACATTCACATTGTTGTGCACTATGACCGCCACCTATCTCCAGAACTTTTTCATCTTGCAAAATTGAAACTATACCTATTGAACAATAGCTCTCCATTCCCCCTCCCCCCCAGCCCTCGAAGCCACGTTGTACTTTATCTTTATGAATTTGACTATTCTAAATACCTCATAGGAATAGAATCATACAGTATTTGTCCTTTGGTGACTGGCTTTTTTCACTTACCATACACAGTGTACTCAAGGTTCATCCATGTTGTGCCATGTGTTAGAATTTCCTTCTCTTTTAAGGCTGAATAATAATCCATTGTAAGAATATACCACATTTTGTTTCTCTATTCATCCACTGGTGGTTGCTTTCACCTTTTGGCTGTTGTCAGTAATGCTGCTATAAAATGGTATTGTTTTTAAATTTCAATTTCCTGTTGCTTGTTGTTAGTGTGTATATAAACACAACTGATTTTTGTATATTGACCTTGAATCCTACCACCTGTTAAATGTATTCTAGTAGCTTTTTTTTAGCTTCCATTGGATTTTATACATAGACTGCCATGTCATTTGTAATAAAGTCAGTTTTACTTCTTCCTTTCTGATCCTTATGCCTGATAATTATTTCTTGTTCTTGTCTGATTGCGCTGATTATGTCCTCTGGTATAAGGTTGAATAGAAGATGAGATTACTTGTTCCTGATTTTCAGGGGAAGACATTCAGTCTCTCACCATTACGCATGATGTTAGCTGTAGGTTTTTCATATATGGTCTTTATCAGGTTGTGCTCCCTCTATTCCTATTTTGCTTTTGTCAAATATTTTTTTCCTGTGACTGTAGGATTTTTTTTTTAGTTTGTTAATATGTTGAATTAACTGATTTGTTAAAACTGGTTTTCAAATGTTAAACCATCCTTGCATTCTGAGGACAAACTCTACTTGGTCATAGTATATTATTCTTTTTTTTTTTTTTTTTTTAAAGATTTTATTTATTTATTTGAGAGAGAGAATGAGATAGAGCATGAGAAGGGGGAGGGTCAGAGGGAGAAGCAGACTCCCTGCTGAGCAGGGAGCCCGATGCGGGACTCAATCCCGGGACTCCAGGATCATGACCTGAGCCGAAGGCAGTCGCTTAACCAACTGAGCCACCCAGGCGCCCTATCATAGTATATTATTCTTTAACTGTATTGTTGGATTCTATTTGCTAAAGAATTTGTTAAGAATTTTGCATCTTTTTAAAAATCTTATTTAAATTCAATTAGCTAACATATAATGTATCATTAGTTTCAGATGTAAAGTTCAGTAATTCTTCAGTTGCCTATAATACCCAGTGCTCATTACATCATGTGCCCTCTTTAATGCCCATCACCCAGTTACTCCATCCCCCTCCCACCTCCCCTCCAGCAACTCTCAGTCTGTTTCCTATAGTTAAAAGTATATTTATGTTTATGAAGACAGTTTTCTTATACTGTCTATGGGATTCATATTATACTTCTTTATCTTATAGTCTGTGTTCAAGTATAAATATCTATATTTTTATTAGTAATAGTGTAAATAGATAATAGTATAAAAAACCTATATTTTTATTTCCTCTGTTTATGCTATTACTGTCAAAAATTACTCTTATACACGTTGTAAATCCACACTATACTGGTCTTATTTTTGTTTAAACAGTCAATTTATCTTTTAAAGTAATTAAATAATAAAAACATCTTAACTTTACCCATGTAGTTGCTATTTCCAGTGCTTCATTTTTTTTCAAAAGATTTATTTATTTATTATTTATTTGAGAGAGAGAGAGAAGGAGTGGGGGAGGGAGCAGAGGGAGCGGGAGAAGCAGACTCCCCGCTGAGCAGGGAGCCCGTTGTGGGGCTCAATCCCAAGACCTTGAGATCATGACCTGAGCTGAAGGCTGGCAATTAACTGACTGAGCCACCTAGGCGCCCCTCTTTTTTTTTTTTTTTTTTAAGATTTTATTTATTAGAGAGCGTGCACAAGTGGGAGGAGGAGAGGAGGGGCAGAGGGAGAGGGAGAAACAGACTACCCGCTGAGTGCAGAGCCTGACGCTGGGCTCGATCCCAGGACCCTGAGATCATGACCTGAGCCAAAGGGAGATGCTTAACCAACTGAGTCACCCAAGTTCCCCCTTTTCTTTTTTAAGATTTTATTTATTTACTTAGAGAGAGAGAGAAAGCATGAGCAAGGGGAGGAGCTGGGGGGGGACAGGGCGAGGGAGGGGGAAAGAATCTCAAGCAGACTCTGTGTTGAGTGTGGAGCCTGACCTGGGACTTGATCTCACAACCCTGAGATCATGACCTGAACGGAAACCAAGAGTTGGATGCTCAACCGACTGAGCCACCCAGGCGCCCCTCCAGTGCTTCATTTCTTTGCATAGATCCATATATCTATATGGTATTATTTTTCTTCTGTCTGAAGGACTTTATGGTAGTGCAGGTCTGCTGGTGTTAATTCTTTCAGCTTTTGTATGTTTAAAAAGCTTATTTAGTCTTTATTTTACTTTTTTAAAAAGATTTTATTTATTTGAGAGAGAGAGTGAGCAAGCATGAGCAGGGTGAAGGGCAGAGAGAGAAGCAGACTCCCTGCTGAGCAGAAAACCTGATGTGGGGCTTGATCCCAGGACCCTGGGATCATGACCTGAACCAAAGGCAGAGGCCTAACCAACTGAGCCATCCAGGGATCCCTAGTCTTTTTTTTTTTTTTTTTAAGATATTTCCATTGGACTAGAATTCTAGGTCATTAGTTTATTCTTTCAGTACTTAAATAATGTTGTGCTACTGTCTTCTCATTTCCATTTCTGTATGAAATTTGCTGTCATCTTTTTTTTTTTTTAAGTAAGCTCTATGCCCATTGTGGGGCTTGAACTCAAGACCCTGAGATCAAGAGTCACATGCTCCACCAACTGCGCCGGCCAGGCGCCCTCTCTGCTGTTATTGTTATCTTAGCTCTCTGTCTATAACCTATCTCCTTTGCCCTCCCTAGGTACACTTTAAGATTTTCTCTTTATAACTGATTTTGAACAATTTGATTATGAGGTGTGTTGGTATAGTTTTCTTCATGTGTCTTATGCTTGGAGTTCATTGAACTTTTTGAGTCTGCGGGCTTATAGTCTTTGTCAAATGTGGAAATATTTTGGCTATTCTTCAAATATGTTTCTATTTACAGCTCTTTCTCCTTTCCTCAGGGAACTCCAATGATGCAAATGTTAGGCCACTTGAAATTGTCCCACTGCTCACTGATGCTTTGTTTATTTAAAAAAGAATTTTATTTTTCCTCTCCACAGTTTCTATTACCGTGTCTTCAAATTCACCAGGTTTTTTGTCTGCAGTGTCCAGTCTGCCTTTAATTCCATTCAGTTTATTTTTTCATCTCATGCAATGTAGTTATTTATTTATTTATTTGAGAGAGAGAGGGAGAGCACAGAGGGAGAATAAGAGGGAGAAGCAGACTCTCTGCTGAGTAGAGAGCCTGACGTGGGGCTCAATCCCAGGACCCTGGGATCATGATGAGCCAAAGGCAGACGCTTAACCAGTTGAGCCACCCAGGCGCCCCTCATGCAATGTAGTAGTTTTTATTCTAGAAGTTCAATTATACTCTCTTTAGAAATATATTTTTAGGAGTGCCTGGGTAGCTCGGTCAGTTAAGCATTGGACTCTTGATCTTAACTCAGGTCTTGATGTGAAGGTCATGAGTTCAAGCCCTGTGTTGGGCTCCATGCTGGGTGTGGAGCCTACTTAAGAAAAAAAAAATTAAATAAATAAATATTTTAATAGTAATATAGTTTTATAGTAATAATTTCTAAATGTTTAATTATTTTAATTTCCTTGTCTGCTAATTCTAACACATGTGTCAGTTCTGGGTTGGTTTTGTTTAATTGCTTTATCTCCTCATTATGGATCATAGTTCCTGGCTTTTTTGCCTGCCTAATAATTTTTTGTTGGATGCCAGACAATATAAATTTTACCTGATTTGTTGCTGGGTACTTTTGTATTCCTGTAATTATTCTTGAGCTTTATTCTAGGATGCAGTGACTTGGAAACAGTTTCATTATCTTACGTCTTGTTTTTAAGACTTGTTAGGTAGGACCAGAGCTATGCTCAATCTCGGGCTACTGATTCTCCTGCTGAGGCAAGACCCATCTGTGAATTCTACCCAATGCCTAGCTTTTCCAGTTTGTCTGGTGGAAACAGGCACTTTTCCCAGCCTAGTGAGTACCAGGCATTGTTACTTCTAGTTGTTTTGGGTAGTTATTTTCCTCAGCCTTGGGTAATTTCTGCACATTCATGTGATGATTAGTATTTAGCTAAATACTTAAGGCGGTCCCTTTACAGCCTTCTGTGCTACTCTCTTGTCTCTGATGCTCTGCTCTGTGAACTCTGGCCCCTTGAGACTCCCCAGACTCTCAGCTCCATCTCCTCAACTCATGGAGTCTTTTGGGATCTGACTGGTTCCCTTCTCTGTGCTGTAGCCTGAAAACTCAACCACAGGGCTGACCTCTTTTGTTATATGTATCACTTTCGTTTGTTTCCTGATATCTGGTGTCTTCAAAACCATTTTGTATATTTTGTCCATTTTTTTCTTGCAGTCAGGAGGGTGAATCTGAGCCTTGTTATTCCATCTTGGCCAAAGATGAGAATTTGAGTTTATTTCCCTCACTGCCACCCTTCCACCCTCCCCATTTTTCAGTCTGTCCACTCTTGAAGTATCTCATTTTTCCTTCAGTCTCCTGTGTTCACATTGTTACCGTGTAGTAAATTGTGATGACTTTTCCTTTCCTGCACACCTTTTTGTTCTCCCTGGAGTTGCTTTTGTTTGTTTGCTTAGGCTTCTATGCACCTTTCAATTAGCCAAATTCCAGTAGCTGTCTAAATTCCTCAAGATGTCAATTCCATTAGGTGTTCTATTGAATGGATCTTTCTGAAGAAGTCTCCGTCAGAGCCTTGTGCCCTGCAGCAGCATGGCCTGGTTGCTGTCTATCACAGATGCTTAGCTATCCTCCTGGGACCTCCTTTCAGCATCCTGGGCATCTCCTTCACTGCTTTTCTGTGTTGGATCACCTGTGTCCATGTCTTCCTCTTTGTTGGTTTACTGTCTGGTTTTGGTAGAGCCTGTCCTTTAGTACCTTCCTGAGAGGAGGGTATATGGGCAGGAGATTATTTGGAGACCTTGCCAGCCTGATAATCAACTGAATATAAAGATCTAGGTTGGAAATTGCCTTCCTTTGGCATCTTGAGGATATTGCATTTAGGTTCTAGAGTTAACACTGAAGTCTAAAGTCACTCTACATCCTCTGTGGGACCTGTGTCGTACCCTCTCCCTTTCCCAGGAGTGTGTAGGATCTTCTCTTATCTCCAGTATTCCGGATACTGGATATTGGAGATATGGATACTGGATCCATATGGATATGGATCTGGATACTGGATACTGGAGATACTCTTTATCTCCAGTATTCTGTTCCTAATGATTTCCTAATTATGTAGCTCATTGTGGGTCTGTTTTCATCTTGCACTGTATGTTCAGTGAACCCTTTTAATTTGGCAACTTGTATTTCAGGTCTGGGAAGTTTTCTTGTTTTATTTTGGTCATTTCCCTCCTTCCCTGCTCTCCCCTGTACTCCTTTTGTTTAGATGTTGGACCTTCTTATACTGATCATCTGGTTTTCTTATTTCTTTCTCTTCTGTTTGCCATCTTTATGTCTTTTGCTCTTTATTGTGGAAGACCTGAACTTTATCCTCCATCCCTTCTATTGTAATTTTAGCTATTTTGATAGCAGTAAATGTCTATTGATACTTTATCCCATGTGTGGCATGCATGAGATAGACACAAAACTACTAAATTCAACTTTAGTGATAGGAACATTGGGAGAATGGATTAGGATTTTTGATTAGGGAAATACCCACATTTCACTAAAACAAACAAAAAACTCCTCCCCAAAAGGGCTTAACTTGAACGTTTTAAGGTCCAAAGTAAGAAAGATATTAGGAAGGTTAGGAGAAGTGTGAGAATCTAATCAGGAGAACATTCTCAGAATGAATTTCTTGGGAATTCAGTAGAATGATTTCTCCATCCACTGGCATTAACGGGACTTACACAGAATTGAGAAGCATCGTCGGTATAATAAGTCGCCCTATAAACTGATGCTCATGGCCATGGTGAAAAGGGCCTTCAGAAAGAGTGGTCAGTGTCAACAATGGGAGAGAATATGTGCGAACAGGACTGTTCTGGCTAAGTCAAATGATTGGCACAATTACAGGCTTTCTCCAGAGCAGTGGCTCTCAACTCCCCATCTGGATTCATCTGAAGAGACTTTAAGATATGATGCCTCAGTCTCACCTAGGCCAAGTTGATTAGAAGCTCAGTGGGTGGGGCTTCCACATGGACACTCTGCTAGCTCCAAGTGATTTTAATGCCTAGCCAGTACAAATAATAACTCCAGAAGACCCTTGCTTCCCAGAGTGTGGTCTACTGGACCAAAACATATGTCACTTAGGAGCTTGTTAGAAATGGAGAATCTTAGGGGCGCCTGGGTGGCTCAGATGGCTAAGCGTCTGCCTTCGGCTCAGGCCATGATCCCGGGGTCCTGGGATCAAGTCCCGCATCGGGCTCCCTGCTGGGCGGGGAGCCTGCTTCTCTGCCTCTGCCTCTGCCTCTCTCTCTCTCTCTCTGACTTTCATGAATAAATAAAAAAAAAAATTAAAAAAAAAAAAAAAAAAGAAATGGAGAATCTTAGGTCCCACCCCATATCCATGGAATCTGAATCTGCATTAAAGTTTGAAGTCTGAAATTTTCTTCTCCTGCGTAGTCTGTTTCCTCTTGGTCACTTTTTCTTGTGTATTTTGCTCTCTCTCTTCCATGTTAGAGGCTTGCCCTGGTGTCTGGTAATTTTGTGTTGTCTGCTCTCAGCTAAGGGTGGGAAGCTACAGCACTGGATGGTCTTGTTGGTGGAGCTTCTTTGTGTGGTGACCTGGATGGGCCATTTGTTGGGAACTCCTGGTGTTGGTATCTTTCTGCCTTCCTCAGCCTGGTCAGAGTCACCAGAAGAGACACTCTTGTCTGCTGCCGAGAGGTGGAAGCCTGGCTCCATGTTCCAGGAGCAAGTGGTGAAGGGGACCAGGATCTCACCATCTCTGCGAACTTTCCTTGTTTGGGATGTGCAGCACACACATACCCCTCCCTCCCGCCCCTGCCCCTCATTCTCCACCAGGCCCACTGTGCCAGTCCAGACGTTCCATTACCCCTATAGGGAACTCTCTGCCCTTTGCAGGTTGGTAGAGGGATAGTCACCCAGTGGCTTTGTATGGGGGGAGGGGTATAGGTGGTCTTACTGCTTCTTAAATAGCTTTTAAGTAATACGCTATATTTTTAGCATTTCCCTCTGCCACCTCTTCTTCTCGTAGAGGTTTTTGGGGCTTCCATTTCCCAGGCTGTTGGAGGATTCCGTGGGGTCAGTTAGGTGCTTCTCACCTTGGGGGTTGTGATTTTTCTCAGCTCTCCTACCCCTTGTCACTGGCCCAGCTGCTTTCCAGCTTCCACAGTTTTGCTGTGGTCATTTCCTCTGCTGTTCTTCCCATCCTTAGGGACTTCTGCCATTCAAAAAGTTTCTCTTAAATTTTTTTTTTCTCTTTTTAAAATTGTAGTTTTGGTCGGGTTTCAGGAAGGAGTGGAATTATGTCTATGTGTGCAGTCTGCTGTCTTTTCCTGGAACCTCTATCCTCTCTTTAAACTTCCTCACAGAATCCCTGAATTCATTCAGTATATATTTAATGATAGGACTCCAGCTCTGCCCTCTGTGGGCCCGCATCTCTGAGCCAAGAAATTCAGTGTGCAGTTGTATATGGGCTGAGTCCTGGCTTCCTCTCTTACTTTCTGCGTTACCCTGGTCACCTCTTTAAACCTCCGTTTTCAAACCTCCGTTTTCTCATCTGTAAAACAGGGATAATGCAGGGTAGTAAGGGGAGGTTTGTAATCAGTCAATGAAGATAAAGCTTGGGCGACCCTCTCGGGTCCCCTCCCTCTTTGGGAGCTTTGTATTCTATCTCTCAATAAACTGCTTTCCTGCCCACCAAAAAAAAAAAAAGAAAAAAAGGATAAAGCCTTTTTTGTTTTTAAATTAATAATTAGATCAAGATCATTAGATCTAATTAATAATTAGATCAAGACCTGAGCTGAGATCAAGAGTCAGGTGCTTAACCCACTGAGCCACCCAGGCGCCCCTAGATAAAGCTTTTATTTATTTATTTTTTTAAAGATTTTATTTATTTATTTGACAGGGAGAGACACAGTGAGAGAGGAAACACAAGCAGGGGGAACGGGAGAGAGAGAAGCAGGCTTCCTGATGCGGGGCTCAATCCCAGGACGCTGGGATCATGACCTGAGCCGAAGGCAGACGCTTAACTGAGCCACCCAGGTGCCCCAAAGCTTTTAAAGAACCTGCACATAGGGGCACCTGGGTGGCTCAGTCGGTCAAGCCTGTGACTCTTGATCTCAGGGTCTTGAGTTTGAGCCCCATATTGGGCATAGAGATTACTAAAAATAAACACACAAATTAATTAATTAAAAACCCCATTGCTTTCCATTAAAAAAACAAAAAAAGAACCTGTACATAGTGTCTTCTTGAAGGCCCAGACTGTAACTTCTCCTTCCTATTTCCCCAAAAGCCTAGCACAGGGTGAGCACATTGTAGGTACATAGTGAGTGACTGAGGAGAGGATTGGCGCGAGAGTTTTGGCCTGGTCTCTTCCTTCAGCAGTGGTGCGTCCTGGGAGACCTGGAGCCAAGGGCCTCAGCTGGGTGTGAGAACACCGGGTCCTTCCTGTCTCTGCCTGTCTCCTAATTGCTGTGTCTCTTGATAAGGCAGCGTCTCCTCTCCTGGCCCCTTACCTTTACTCTACTCGTCTCTGACCTTGGCGTGTCTGCCCGTCTGTGACTAGAAAAGAATCACCACCGCTCTGAACTGCTGATCTCCCCCCAAGTCTGGATGATAGTCTGTAAGTGCGTTGGACCAGGCAAGTCCCTTCCCCTTTCAAGGTCTGGGTTTCCTTATTGCTAAAATGGAGAGGCAGGATATAGTGGGTGGGAAGTAGTCCCAGGTTCAGACCCTTCATCTCCTGGGCCCTGTAGCCTGTCCTGTACTGGATGTTGCTAGCTCCTGGGGTTCTGGTTCTGGACGTGGTCCAGAGGGGATGAGCAGTCCCTCTTGCAGAATGAATGTGACTCTACCAGTCACAGCTCTGGCTTCTTTCCCCACCCCACCTCCAGGGCTCAACAATAGGCCCCTTCAGCTCTAGGCTCTTGCTGAAGGGGTGGGGGTGGGGCGGGGCCTGAGCCAGCAGGCAGAGCACCAGGCAGAGCACCAGCCCGGCAGCCCCTGCCCAGCCCTGGAAGAGCTCTGGGAGTGGCTGGCTGCCGGCAGCTGGACTGCCTCCTTCTTCCCGGGAGTTACTGCATCAGTGGGTGCTGTGATGATGATGCCTGGGCCAGAGGATTGGCAAGAGGCAGCTGTCTGCAGAACCCTGCATCCCAGCCCTGGCACCAGGACATGCCTGGTGTGCATGTGCACAAAGCCCGGACAGCTGCTGGAATTTATCCTCTGGTGTTCTGTTGGTGGGAGGAAAGCTCCAGGAATGTGTAGGGCTCTTGGGGTCCTGTCTCTGGGTGTCAAGGTTGGCGGGCCAGTCTTGAGCTGCTGGAGCACGAAACAGCTGCAGAATACTTCAACACCAAGTTGGTACGTGTGGGGAGGAGTTGAGTTCAGTGTGGTCTGTGCAGTGGGGTTTAGTCAGATTCTTTCCTTTCTTTGAAAGTCATACCTCCTTCTCTGCTGCAGTCGAAGATGAGGCATAGCAGGTCCCTGTATCTGATCTGGGTCCCTGCTTCTGTGCCCTGCCTTCCCAGCCTGTCACTCCCTCGCGCCGCCCCCACCTCGCCTGCTGAGGCTGGGATGCCTGACACACTGGACTTCCTTCCCATCAACGCTTCCATGTCGTGTACTCCAGCTCTCCCTGCAGAGTCCAGTGAGAATGCAGCCTTCTGCAGCAGGCCAGTTGCGGGCTCTCTCTCTCTGCCTGAGAGACTGGCGGTTTCGTCCCTGGTGCTGAACCGGCTTTGTGGGAGCAAAGCAGCTTATGGGTCTGGGACAGGAGTGGCTGTACTGAGATTGGCAGCCCCTCTCTCCACAAAGGTGCTTGCTTTTCTGGATTAGAAATACCGGGAGGGAGCAAAGCCAGGGCAGGCGGAGGCAGGGGAGGCAGTGAGGCTTAGTCCTGGTATCTGCTGGAAGTAGGGCAGCCCTTCTTTCTGCAGGGTCCATCTTACAGGTTTGAAGTCCCTTTTGGCAAACTCTCTTGACCAGGTACCTTGCCAGCTTCTGCATTCAAGTTGATAGATAAAAACAGATGGTTACTTTACAAGGTAGAAACCACAGTAGAGGTTTGTGTATAGAACTCTCTCAGTAGAATTATGTATTGATACAGATTGCAGATTGTTATAAGAATAGTGACCCATTAAGGATCAGAGCATGATGGATAATTAAAAAATTTTAAATTCATTTGGCTATTTTCCACATGTACTATACTATAGTTGACTCTTGCACAACGTTGGGGTTAGGGCTGCTGACCCCTCTCACACAGTTGAAAATCTGCACATAACTTTTGACTCCCCAAAAACTTAACTACTGATAGCCTACTATTGGCTGGAAAACTTAACCAATAACATCAGCAGTCAGCACATATTTTATATGTTATGTGTATTATATACTGTATTCTTACAACAAAGTAAGCTGGAGAAAAGAAAATGTTATTAAAAATCATAAGGAAGAGAAAATAACATTTCCAGTACCGTACTGTATTTATCGAAAAAAATCCACATATAAGTGGATTTTATTCAAACCCATGTTGTCCAAGGGTTAACTATATTATGTGTTTATACCATTCCTGTTTTCAAATATTATTTTAACAATAACATGGAAGGAATGGTAAAAGTAACCATTTGGGGGTAGGAAATGGTTTACAGAGGAGATGACATGGGTCTTGAGGGATGTGTAGGAGTTCATCATGTAGACAAAGAGAAGGACCATCACAAAGAGAATAGCTCAGAGACATTTAAAGAAGGGAGTTGGGGCGCCTGGGTGGCTCAGTTGGTTAAGCGACTGCCTTCAGCTCAGGTCATGATCCTGGAGTCCCGGGGTCGAGTCCTGCATCGGGCTCCCTGCTTGGCGGGGAGTCTGCTTCTCCCTCTGACCCTCCCCTCTCTCATGTGCTCTTTCTCTCTCTCTCTCATATAAATAAATAAAAATCTTTAAAAAAAAATAAAGGGAGTGTGTCTAGGGAAGGGCAAGTATCTTTTTTTAAATTTAAATTCAATTAATTAACTTACAGTGCATTATTAGTTTCAGAGGTAGAGGTCAGTGATTCATCAGTCCTATATAACACCTAGTGCTCATTATATCATGTGCCCTCCTTAACGTCCATCACCCAGTTACCCCATCCCTCCACCTCCCTCCCCTCCAGCAACCCTGTTTGTTTCCCATGATTAACAGTCTCTTGGGGTGCCTGGGTGGTTTAGTCGTTAAACATCTGCCTTCGGCTCGGGTCATGATCCCAGGTTCTGGGATCAAGTCCCACATCAGGCTCCCTGCTTGGCGGGAATCCTGCTTCTCCCTCTCCCACTCCCCCTGCCTGTGTTCCTGCTCTCGCTGTCTCACTCTCTGTCAAATAAATAAATAAAATCTTTAAAATAATTTTTAAAAAGTCTCTTATGGTTTGTCTCCCTCTCTGATTTCATCTTGTTTTATTTTTTCCTCTCTTCCCCTATGATCCTCTGTTTTCTTAAATTCCACAAATCAGTGAGATCATAGGATAATTGTCTTTCTCGGATTGACTTACTTTGCTTAGCATAATACCCTCTAGTTCCATCCACATCGTTGCAAATGGCAAGATTACATTTTTTTGATGGCTGAGTAATATTCCATTGTATATATAATATATATATTATATATGTATGTGTGTGTGTATATGTATATATATATATATATATATATGTCATCTTCCTTATCCATTCATCTGTCGGTGAACATGTGGGCTCTTTCCATACTTTGGCTATTGTGGACATTGCTATAAACATCAGGGTGCTATACATCGGGGTGCAGATGCCCCTTTGGATCACTACATTTGTATCTTTAGTGTAGATACCTAGTAGTGCAGTTGCTGGGTCATAGCTCTGTTTTCAAGTTTTTGAGGAACCTCCATACTGTTTTCCAGTGGCTGCACCAGCTTGCATTCCCACCAACAGTGTAGGAGGGTTCCCCTTTCTCCGCATCCCCGCCAACATCTGTCATTTCCTGACTTGTTAATTTTAGCCCTTCTGACTGGTGTGAGGTGGTATCTCATTGTGGGTTTTTTTTTTTTTTAAAGATTTTATTTATTTATTTGACAGAGAGAGACACAGCGAGAGAGGGAACACAAGCAGGGGGAGTGGGAGAGGGAGAAGCAGGCTCCCCGCAGAGCAGGGAGCCCGATGCGGGACTCGATCCCAGGACCCTGGGATCATGACCTGAGCCGAAGGCAGTCACTTAACCAACTGAGCCATCCAGGCGCCCTCACTGTGGTTTTGATTTGGATTTCCCTGATGCCGAGTGATGTTGAGCATTTTTTCATGTGTCTGTTGGACATTTGTATGTCTTCTTTGTAGAAATGTCTGTTCATGTCTTCTGCCCATTTCTTGATTGGATTATTTGTTCTTTGGGCTTTAAGTTTGGTAGGTTCTTTATAGATTTTGGATACTAGCCCTTCATCTGATATGTCATTTGCAAATATCTTCCCCCCATTCAGTAGGTTGTCTCTTGGTTTTGTTGACTGTTTCCTTTGCTGTGCAAAAACTTTTTATCCTGATGAAGTCTCAATAGTTCATTTTTGCCTTTGGAAATGTGTCTAGGAAGAAGTTGCTGCGGCCGAGGTCACAAAGGTTGCTGCCTGTGTTCTCCTCTAGGATTTTGATGGATTCCTGTCTCACATTTAGGTCTTTCGTGCATTTTAAGTCTATTTTTATGTGTGGTATAAGGAAATGGTCCAGTTTAATTCTTCTGCGTGTGGCTGTCCAATTTTCCCAACACCATTTGTTGAAGAGACTTTTTTCCATTGGATATTCTTTCCTGCTTTGTCAAAGATTAGTTGACCATAGAGTTGAGGCTCCATTTCTGGGCTCTCTATTCTGTTCCATTGATCTATGTGTCTGTTTTGTGCCAGTACCATACTGTCTTGATGATTACAGCTTTGTAATAGAGTTGGAAGCCCGGAATTGTGATGCCACCAGCTTTGGTTTTCTTTTTTAACATTCCTTTAGCTGTTTGGGGTATTTTTTGGTTCCATACAAATCTTAGAATTTTTTGTTCTAGCTCTGTGAAAAAAGTTGATGGTATTTTGATAAGGATTGCATTGAATGTTAAGATTGCTCTAGGTAGCATAGACTATTTTAACAATATTTGTTCTTCCAATCCATGAGCATGGAACGTTTTTCCAGTTCTTTGTGTCTTCCTCAATTTCTTTCATGAGTGTTCTATAGTTTTCTGAGTACAGATCCTTTGCCTAAACCTGGTTAGGTTTATTCCTAGGTATCTTATACTTTTGGGTGCAGTTGTAAGTGGGATTGACTCTTCAATTTCTCTTTCTTCTGTCTCATAATTAGTGTATAGAAATGCAACTCATTTCTGTGCATGGATTTTATATCGGGAAGGGCATGTATCTGATTTGGTTGGAACATGGAGACATTTGAAGAAAATGATAAGGTATGGAGGTGGACAAAGAGGCAAGGAGTAGATCCGGAAGGGCCTTGTATTTGGCTTACTGAGGAGTTACAGAAGGATATAAGCAGGGGAGGGACTTCAGATGACAATAATAGCAATAGGCAGCTATGTGCCAGGTGCTGTGCTAAGTGTCCTATTCATTATCTCATTGAATCTGCACTCTACGAAGGAGGTGCTGTTTACTCCCATTTTACAGATGAGGAAATTGAGTCTTAGAGGTTAAGTCATTTGCCCAAAAGTTGCCCAACTAGAAAGTGACAGAGCCAAGATTTCAGCTCAGGTCTGTCTGATTCTTGATCCCATTGGTATTGATCAGAGGAATAAAAAGGAGGCAGAAACAAGATTTTGTGGCCTGCCTAGTGGGGAAGGTAGGAAGTTACGGTTGGGGTGGGGGTGAGGTTTCTAGCCTGGGTGGCCAGTGTTGGCTTGTGATATTTTCAGTCAGGATATAGGGGCATGTGTTAGCTAGCTTTAAGGGGGTGCTCATGAGCTGAGTTTGGATATACAGAATTTGTGGTACCTATGCATCCTCCTGGTGGAACTGCCCTGGAACTGTCTGGAAACGTGGGCCTAGAGCTTCAGGGGGTTAGAAATGGAGACAGAGCACGTGGTAATTGCAGCTCCGGGGGAGGAGAGGAAGTGACACCCAGAGAGCAGAGCATGCACTGAGAGGAGAAGGAAGGGCTAGTTCAGAAGCCTTTGGGAAATGTCAGCAGTTAAGGAGAAGGGTGAAGGGGCTCCAGGGCTGGACTTGAGGCCTGGGGGCCCAGCACCACTAAGCCAGTATGCCTTGGCTTTGCCTCTCCTCAGAACTGCAGCTTGCCAAGCTCTCCTGGGAGGGGCTGGGCCCCTGCGTCCTGGAGATGGAGAGGGTGTGGACAGCCATGGTGTGTGTCTGAATCACCCCCTCTCTCCGTTGGCCCCAGGCCAGCCTCCTCCCCAGACCAGTGTGATGTCAGACCTGGGCTGACCTGAAGGTGTGGGGTTGCCTGGTGCAGTTCCCTCTGGGATGAGGTCCCAAGGGGAGCCAGCCTGGCTTTGGTCCAGAAGCTTGGGGCCTACGTACAGAGGGGTGAGTTGAGGCTGACTGGGCTTGGTGGGGCTGGCATGTGGAAGCAAGATAATCCTCTGACTGGGAGAGGAACTATAAGTCCCCCTCCTCTTCCCCAATATATTGTTTTCCCTCCAGGTCTTAAGAAGGAGGGCAGGGGTGGGAGAGGGCTGGCTTGGAGGTGAGGTTGGCATATATTCCCATGAATACGGTAGATTGTTTTGGAAAAATCTCTTGGCCGGAAATTACATGTCATGTCTGCTCCTCAGTGTGGATTTGTCACTTCACTGATGCTGCTGGAGAGGCTGGGGGAAGGGAGTGGACAGCAGAGGCAAGCTGGTTCCTGGCCACTCCCAGCTCCCTTTAGAGATAAGAGGGCAGGTTATAGACCGGAGGGGTATACATGTAGGGTGGATTCCCCAAATCCTAGAGGCAGTTTGGATCATGCGGATATCTTACAGCAGAATGCCATTAGGAAGCAGGGGAGTTATGGATGGAGGAGGTAAGGAGAAAGCAGGAAGGAGGAATGATTTGGATCAGATCCTTCATCCAGCGATGGGCCTGGCATTTTCAGCCTTTTTTTCTCTAACTTTGGGTCAGTACAGCCTCCTGACTTTGGGTTCTTACAGCCTCCCACAAACCTAGTTTCTGTTAGAGCTGCGGTAAGATGCCCAGGAACTTCTGCCTGGAATAGATCCCCTGCCTGGCTGGGTCATCCCCCACCCCAGCATGCTTCAAGGCAGAGAAGGAGCTTGTGAGGAGAGTGAGCCTTGTAGGAACTCATCTAGTATCCTTCTGGGGTCTCTTTCCTCAGTTTTGAGGTTGAGTTTGTTGGGGGTGGGCGGAAGGGGGTTAGGTATCTCAGCATCTCCCTCCTCCTCTGCCCCAACCCCGGAAGGGGAGGGTTCCCTGAGCTCAGCCCTAAATACCTGGTACTAAGGAGTCAGTGGATGCTTCAGATGCCGGCAGAATGAGAGGGTGTGCGTGGGGCACCTTGGGGCCCTCAGGGCTGGCGGGAGAGGAGGAGCCTCTGCCGTGGGACTTCCTCTGCTAGCACTGACCTCACCCCAGTGCTGGGTGGCAGAGCCCTGTGTGGGCACGTGTTGGAGCACCTTCTCCCACGGGGAGTGTGGGCACTCGAGGTACCCTTCTGAGGCCAGAGGTCAGCCCCAGCCCTGTGCCCTGCCCTGAGCTCCCAGGCACACAGCCTGTGCAGTCTTGGGGGGGTGGGGGGGGCCGGCAGGGAGATGTCAAGGCCGGGCTGGGAGGAGGCGTGGGGCTGGGGCGGGCTGTGGTCTCGCTCCGGGTGCTGGAGGCGTGGCTTCCATGGCTGGGCAGGTTCGCGGGCGCTGAGGGAGTGGAGTGCGGAGTGGAGCGGCAGGGAGCCCGGCAGGTGGGCGCATGCTTGGAGCCTGGTGGTGTGGAAGCCGGGCAGGTGGAGGGATAGGCATCAGGCCCCAAGGAGGGGAGGGGTCTCAGGTCAAGTCAGGATGGGGCTCCTCTTACGTGAGCTTCTTGGACGGACCTCCTTATGGAATAGGGGCCTCCTTTATGAATCCCCAGGACCTAATTGGTGGCGGTGGAGCTCTGGGGTCCTGGAGGTGGCCCAGGGGCTGAGGGGAGCTGTGGCCCTGCGGTCATTGGCGGTGGGGCCGTGCTGCGGCACCTGGCGCTTTCCGGGGGTCAGCCGGTGGTGGTGGTGGTGCTGCGGAGAGGCGGCGGGAGGCGGCGGCTCCTCGGAATGGAGGCTGGGGACCGGGTTGGGGGAGGGGCCGGCCGCGGGCCCGGCGCAGGAGACCGCAGGAGACCGCGACCGTCCGGGCTGGGCTGGGGCTCTGGCCGGCCGGCCAGCCAGTGGCGGATGAGGGGCTGTGGGCGGGTGCGCGGGGGGGCCGTGGACCGGCCTCCCCCGTTGAGGCGCCCCTCCTTCTGGAGGATGCTGGAGGCCCGGCCCCTCAGGACGCAGGGCAGTGACGCTGCCGCTGCCGGTACCGCCGGAGGGGCGGGGGCTGCGGGAGGGCTCTGCTCCCCTCCCTGGCACGACCGCCGGGAGTTTGGGTGCCATGGGGGAGAGATCTGCATATCAGCGCCTGGCTCGGGGTGAGGAGGGACAGCAGGTAATGGGAGAAGCCTGGGGGTTAGCCAGGTACCCGGGTCCTAGACCCCATCATCTGCCAATGAGCTGAGGGCCCAGCCCTGCTCCGCAGCAGCCTCTCAGGAGTGAGGGGTGTCTGTGCTT
The DNA here is from genome assembly GCF_029215605.1 of Mirounga angustirostris. Taxonomy (NCBI): domain Eukaryota; kingdom Metazoa; phylum Chordata; class Mammalia; order Carnivora; family Phocidae; genus Mirounga; species Mirounga angustirostris. The sequence goes on along the minus strand of NW_026991709.1, from coordinate 70,156,161 downwards.
CTGGGCCCCAGGACAGATCCTGGGGGGACTGAGAGGCTGGGTGAAGAGGTATTTGTGTGTGTGTGCGATGGGTGAGGGGCAAGTCAGTGGTGGTGAATTACTGATGCTGCCACCTGCTTCAGTGTCTCTGGGTTCTCTGGGACCCAATTAAATGGCCTTTTGGGCTTTTCTTCAACTCTCCATGGGAGCCCCCAGGAGCAGTGCCTGCCAGGATTTGGGTGTAGTCTTTTATGGGCACTGAGTCCTTGTTCCCTGGACATTACTGCTTACTTTCCGAATATGCGTATCAAGCTAAATGTCCTTGTTTGCTTTAGAAAAGATGATCACTGTATTTATGGGGCCGCTTCCCTTCTTGGAGATCAAGCACTTTCTCTCTTGGTCGGCAGAGGGCGGTAGCTGACAGGACAAAGGGGGCCAGAATAGGTGGAGGGTGTTTTCCAGGGCTAGGAGAAGGGGTCCAAGAACTGGCCTGAGCTCTGACCTCTGACCATGCTTTGCTTTTCCGCACAGCCTTTTCCAGCTGGATTGCTGAACAAGCTGCTGAGGCTTGTTCTTACCCGACATCTAAGGGAAGAGTTAGGCATGGGGTTCTGATAGATTTGGGGCACATCTTTTGGGGGTAGCTAGAATTTTTATTTTGGCCATTCTGATCCAGCAGTCCCTATCTTACAGTAGAGGGAGTAATTTTCTTAAATTGTTCCCTAAAGTCAGGTCTTCGGGGCTCCTTCAGAGTGGTGCCTGGTGGGAAGTAGGCAGTAGGCTTCTCTGAGCCATGGGCATTGTCTGCCAGGTTTTGAGAAAAGTCATTTCCAGTGTGACCTCATCCTGACTTCATCTTGTCCATTAGCTCTGACCCCAGCCTCAGACTGGTGATTCACTGGACCAAGGGGAGGCTGTACCTGGCTGGCTCCACACGCTTTGGGTGGTGGGTGACACAGCACTGGGTAAGAGGGACTGAGTGCTGGGAGTGCCCACCAATACCCACACCCCCTACCTACCTTCTTGTCTCCCCCCCCCCCCCCCCCCCCGCAATGGGGTCAGAGCAGGAAATGGCTGACCTTTCAGGTAACCTTTCTGCGAGGAAGGTCGAGTACTAAGAGAGGTCTTGGAAAGAGAGCCTATATGCTAACTCCCCAAAACTGTCACCCAGCTGCCTGCCCCATCAGCCGGCTGGGGTTCCCAGAGCCAGTAGCCAGCTGGATAGGGACAAGAGAGCAGTGTACAAGAAGTGGGCTCCCTGGGCATGGCTGCTGGGGGGGGGGGTTGCTGAGGGAGACTGCGAGGACTTCCTGCAGCTGTCAGGTGTGTCTGGGGGCTGTAGTGAGGGGAGTGTAAGGGCAGCTGGCTCTCTTGAGGGGGGGCAGAAGGATCATTTGTCAGCTGCAGGAACATGGGGGGCCTATGGGGGCTTGATGGAGTGTCTCCAGTTCCTTTTAGCTGAGGCTGTTGTCTGTGCGTGGGGGTGCTATACAAGAAACATCCTATAGTCTGGAATCCTTGCTCTGGGGTGGGGGCATCCCAGCAGGGTCTAGGGACATATTTGTTTATTTTGAGGGGGTTTTGGATCTTAGCCAGCTGGTCTGGGGGAGGAGGCACCCTGGATGTTGTGGGCAGTGCAAGGCAACCCCAGGGGAGGGGGTGGAGATTCCTCACCCCCACAGCCCCCCCTCGCTCTTGGCTGGACTGCCCCACTCTGGCAGGCTGCCGGCCTCCTATTTCCGTCGGGCACCAGGGTAACAGGGCCACATTAGGGCCTGAGCCAGCAGACGCCCAGCCAAGGCTTGGACTTGGTGATGGGAGAGGGTCTCTGAAGGGTCTGCCTACAGGGCCCAGGAATGACTGTCCGGGGCCCAAGCCCCCAACTCAGGCGGTGTTCTAGCCCCCACAGCCCCAGACAAGCCCATGTGGGAGCCTGTAGCCCCTCTTTGTGCATTACTACTTGATTCACATAACCCCCACCCTAAAATCCCAGGAGTTGTCTGCAACTATGGGGGCTGGGGTGGAAGCCAGAGACAGGGGGCCTTGTGTATGGGGAGGCAGGGGGGCCAGCGCGGGTGGCTGGGAGGAAGAGTCCCCCCATTCCCGCCACCCTCTTGGCAGTGATTCAGAAAGGTCCTTTTTCAGCCAGTGTCAGAGCTGCTCAGCTGGGGAGGGAGGGAGGAGGGAGGGAGGGAGGGAGGGCGGTCAGGCGGGGGAGCCCGGGAGTAGGGCTGAGCTGTGACCACTGCACTGAAGAGAAGTCAGAGAAACAGGACAGAGGATCTGGGCTGCAGCCGGGAAAAGAGCTAACCCGCTCCTGCCAGACTAGCCAGCTGTGGAAACAGCTGTGCAGCCGAGAAAGGGGGCCCACCCTGTTCTTTCTGTCCCATTTCCCACCCCTGGTGTGGGATTTGGGGGACTCCTGGGCCAGACCTGTGGTCAGCTTCCATCCTGGGCAGAACCTTGAATTCAGGAGCTAAAGCCCCTGCTCCTCCTACTTCTTGGGCCAGAGCCCCAGTGACCTGGTCAGGGGGTCCAGCTCCGTGGAGATGCCGGCGGCTCGTCGCTTCCCTGGCCTAGAGCTCTCCTTCCCTCTCCTGGCCAGACTACGGCGACGCCTGTACACAGTGAGTGGGGGCTGGGGGTGTGAGTAGGACTGACCGGGGACTGGGTCAGCAACCCCCCCTCCAGCCCCCCAGAGCCAGCAGTTCACTGAGGGGCAGAGTACAGGACTGGCAATGGCTGAGGGCTTGATAGGGGTTCTGGGCTCGGGGCCTCTCCCCTCGGCTGCTGCATTCTGGTTGGTGAGTGTGTTAGGAGAATGTACGCAGGAAGTGTGCACGCCAGGAGAGCCCCACGCCAGGCGTCAGACACAGGTGTGGGACTGCGGGTGTGCCGGGGGCCAGGCACACCCACAACTGGAGAGTGTGAGCAGGGTTGGGGAGAAGCCGGGGCAGTGCCCTCCCTGTGCTCCACAGACAAAGAAACTGGCTGTGGAAGGGGCAGTTAGCAGAGGGGAGGGGGCTTGTCCTGGCTCACCCGGGGCCAGGCGGTAGAGACAAGACTGAGACCCTGATTGCTTGCTTCTCACTGGGATCCCGGTGTTCTTCCAGTTCCCTGCACACCCCTCCGCAGAGCAAGCCTGTTCCTGGGGCTGGAGAGCGGGGAGGGGAGTGTCCAGCTGAGCAGGGAGATCTGTTCGCTGTTGTCTTGGGGAAAAGAAACAGGCCAGACTGTGCTTTCTGAGCAGCTTCAGGGGAAGGGCTCTGTGTCTCCCCCAGTCCTGACCACCCGGTACATGGCTTTGAGCTGCTCTGAGGAGCCGCTGCCTCCAGAGCAGGGTGGGAGTGGGGAGCCTGGAGCCCTGAGACTTGGAGACTGGTCAAGAAGAGGAGGGGGTCTGTGGACTGCTTTTGCCCCACTGGCAGGCACAACTTAGGGCCTGCAGGGGGTGCGGTCTCTTTGCCTCAGAGACAGGGCCGTGATGATGGAAGTCCTGGCCGGCCCTGCATGGCCAGGCTGCCGAGAGCTCCAGCCTGGGTCGGTGATTTTCACAGTGCGCCCTTGGGGCCGCCTTCTGGAAAGCAGCAGTGTCCTGCCCTCTTATGTCCACACTGCTTTGTGCGGAACAGATAGTTTTGTTGAGGATAAGTGAGTTAATACAGCCAGATGCTTAGAACCATGCCTGGCGTATAGTAAGTATCAAGTGTTAGAGTTATTTTTATTGTTCTTCTTAAATAAAATTAATAGAAATATGTCCTTTTTACCGTGTGTGTATATAGTCAGTCAACATGATGTCACCTATAGTATGAAGGGGAAATGAAAGGAAAGTGAGGATAACATTTCAGGTATTCTGATATGTCAGGACGTTCTGACATGAAGTAGTCAGTGCGGAGCCCTCCAGCAGAACCACCGTGGAGGCAGCGCCTGCAAGTGCTGACTGATAGGGGAGTTTGGAAATCATAAAGGTGGGTTGCCTTCCGTGACGTTTTTCGGACTAGCAAACAGCTTTTGGTAAGTTCTGAACAAAACAAAGGCCAGTTTTCCCTCAGTGTACGTATTAGTTCCACTCTAGGAGGATTCACTGTGTATCTAGACTGCAAAATACTTTTTTGTTCATATGTAAGATGGAATTCAGTTCTAGGGTCAGGTGATTGTAAACCAATTTTTCACCTGCATGAACTAAGTTGTGTGGGATTTGGGACAGTGGGTGAGATTGCTCTGTACATTACAGGATAACTTGTGTTCTTGTCTCCCAGCCACTCACTAAATGCCACTCGAGGTCCCCCAACATGATGACAACCAAGAATGTCCCCTAGGGGGCCGTACAGCCCTTGTGAGAACCGTCTGGGTAAAGGGTCACAGCTTGAAATTTGGAAACCCCCCCTGTAGCCCAGCTGCCTTGGTGGAGGAGCCAGGGTTTGAACTGAGGGCCTCCCACTCCCGTGTGTCACTCTTTGTACTGTCCTGAGCTGCCTGGGAAGGTCTGAAGTCCTGGCACTGGCCGCCAGGAGCTGTCGGGGCAGGTGGCGCATGCTAGGCCTGAGCTGCAAGAGTCTGCTTCTCTGAGTGCGCACTGTGATCAGAGCCGGGGGCCGAGACCGCCTCTGACTTGTTGGGGGGGCGTTGAGGGGTCGCTGGCCTCTTCCCTCTTGTGGGTCTTCTTTGGTGGGGGACTGAATGCGGGTCAGCCCTCAGCTCTGAGGTGTCTGACTTGGACAAGGATGGGTTCGGGTCCAGCGGGTCAGGCTGCTTCGTTTCAGGGGTGCCCCTGTGTCCTCTTTCTCTGGGCCGCAGAGAGTGTAGGTCAGAGGTCGCTCACTGGTGGCCCATTGGCTGATGATAGCCTGCACTTGTGTTTTGCTTGGCCAGCACAGAACGTGTGTGTGTGTGTGTGTATTTCAAACTTGAATTGGTTGACATAATTAAAAAAGTCAGGAGAATGTTAAGTGAAAACAAGGAACAGAATGGTGTGCTTGATGGGTGAATGTTTGTGTGGGGGAAAAACAGTCTGGAAGGATATTTAGAAGTCCTTTATGGCAGCTGGCTCTGGGGATGGGGGGCTAGGGGGCTCTGCAATAGGGCAGGGAATGAGACTTCATGGCTCCTGTGTGCCTTTTGAATATTTTATCATGTGCATATATTACCTTTTCAAAAAGAATTTTAATGGCGAGATTTCACATCTAGATTCAGATTTCCAGCATTTCTTGAAAAAATTGAAAGCTTTTTTTTTTTTTTTTTGTAGATTTTATTTATTTATTTATTTGACAGAGAGAGACACAGCGAGAGAGGGAACACAAGCAGGGGGAGTGGGAGAGGGAGAAGCAGGCTCCCCGCAGAGCAGGGAGCCCGATGCGGGACTCGATCCCAGGACCCTGGGATCATGACCTGAGCTGAAGGCAGTCGCTTAACCAACTGAGCCACCCAGGCGCCCGAAAAAATTGAAAGCTTTAACAACACAGGGCAGCGGTCTGCGGTGACAGCTGTCGAGGGAGGTAAGCAAGGCTGCCTCTTTGAGCCAGCATCTAAAAGCCCACCCCAGGGGCGCCTGGCTGGCTCAGTCGTTAAGCATCTGTCTTGGGCACAGGTCATGGGATCGAGCCCTGCATCAGGCTCCCTGCTCGGCGGGAAGCCTGCTTCTCCCTCTCCCTCTGCCTGCCGCTCCCCCTGTTTGTGTGTGCTCTATCAATCAAATAAATAAATAAAATCTTTAAAAAAAAAAAAAAGCCCACCCCAGCGTCTGCGCCCCTTTTGTCTTCCACTCGTGTGGTCCTGACGGCACTCGAGCGGTCTCCTGTGGGATGGTCTTTGGATCCGCGGGGAGAGGCTCTGGTGATGTCAGGTATTGGGTGGAACTTAGAGCTCATCTGGTCCACAGTGCTTTCTCTGGGGTCCCTCAGGTCTGGGGAACCTATGGATGGGTCTCAAGGGACCCTGCACCACCACCCCCCAACTAAAAATATGTATCTGTTTTAAGTAGGTGCCACACCCAGCATGGAGCCCAGTGTGGGGCTTGAACGCACAACCCTAAGATCAAGACCTGAGCTGAGATCAAGAGTTGGACACTTAACCAACTGAGCCACCCCGGCGCCCCTAAAAATGTTTTATTTTTAAGTAATATTTACACCCAGTGTGGGGCTCCCACTCACAACCCTGATCAAGAGTCACATGTTCTACGGACTGAGCCAGCCTGCTACTCCTCCCCAATTTTTTAATGCAAACTTTATGAGTAAGAATGTGTCTGTTTTCCTGGAGGCACAGTCGGTAGTTTTTGTGGTTCTCAAAGGGTTTGTGGCTCTGAGAACAGAGAGGTTGATCTCCGGTCACTACAAAGTTTGGGCTTAAGACCCCGACGCCAGGGCTTGGGCTGTATTGCAACTGTCCCAGTTCCATCCTTGTTGCTGCTGGGAAGAGGGGCCCAGGGGTACAGGGCATTCTGTACAGTTTGGGGGAGCAAGAAGGTGGTTCGAGCCCTTCGTTGAAGCAGCGTAGTAGGATGTGGGTGAGCCCAGGGCACTCAGGGCGGGCTCGCCTGCTACCTCCCTGCACGCCTTGGTCCCTGAGCTGTTCTTCCCTCCCCACAGAGGCTGGGGGGCAGCAGCATGCAGCCGGAGGAGGGCACGGGCTGGCTGCTGGAGCTGCTGTCCGAGGTGCAGCTGCAACAGTACTTCCTGCGGCTCCGCGATGACCTCAACGTGACCCGCCTGTCCCACTTTGAGTATGTCAAGAATGAGGACCTGGAGAAGATTGGCATGGGCCGGCCCGGTAGGTGGGGCCATTGGCCTTGCCGGTTGCTTCCCCACTGACCATTTACCTCCTCTGTCATTAGGACTGCCAACTGCATGGAAGAGCCCTCCCCCTTATTCCATCGGGTGGGAGGCCGTGGCCTGCCCAGGAGCCCCCAAGGTGGGGTAGGGGGCATCAGTAGATGCCGCACGCCATGAGCGCAGGAGGACAGTTGGCAGTCGGAAGGGTGACCTGGAGTTGGAGGAGAATGAAGTCTTCTAGCTCTGGATACTCAGGATTAAACACACACCCCTTTTGGCTTGTTCAGACATTTGGAGGATGCATTTCCTCCATCTCCTCCTCTGCTGTGATTGTGGCATTGAGTCGGCCCGGTTCATCATTCTGAACGCCAGGGTCAGTGTCCAGAGAGCCCCGTATGAACACGAGAAGATAAAAACCCTCAGAGGGTTTGCTAATTTTCTCTTAATCTGTCTCTGTCTCTCAAAGATCTGCTGTAGACTGAGCTCCTTCTGTCTCGTTCCCGTGCACCAAGATCTGCTGTATCAGCTGAACTCATTTTTTTTCTATGTATTTATCCTAAAAGTACTGATTGTAACATCTAGAAGCCATGGTATTCCTTGTAGAGCATTAGAAACTTACTAGTACATTCAACTTAAAATAGCTAAATAATAACATGCTAAATTAGACATCGACATATGCTAGTTTTGGCTTGGATAGTTGGTATCTGATGTCAGGAACATAAAAAAATTTTATGGGAGAAAAAAACTCAAAATTGGGCAAATTCTACCCATTACCTTGATTTTTTTTTTTTTTTTCCTTGAGAGTTGGAAAAAGACCACTGCTGTTCAATTTTGGTGGTTAAACACCTCCATCTAGTTCAAGAACCACTGCCTAGACGTGGAGTGCCGTCTGGTTAACTGTGGCCCCTGGTGGGTTGGAATGGTCTGTTTCCTTGGTGTCATTGTGCTGGGCAGTACCTTGCAGTGGACCACCCCAGGGTGACCAAGGAAGCATGCAGGCGGGCAGCTTCTCTGGGGGATGTGAGCTACCTTAACATTTGAACCCCTTCCTTCCCCACAGGCCAGCGGCGGTTATGGGAGGCGGTGAAGAGGAGAAAGGCCATGTGCAAACGCAAGTCTTGGATGAGCAAGGTGCGTGGACGAGGTGCAAGATGGGGTGGGCAGCCTCGCAGGCCTCCCTGTGATGTCAGTCCTGGGAAACTCCCCCATTCCCAGGCAGGTGTAATCTGTACCTGGTCCAGACCTCCCTCCTCCAGGGTCTTCCTGGGCAGGGTGCTTGTAGAACTGCCCGGCTAAGTGTCTCATCCCCACCAGAGATGGCACGTGAGTAGCCTGTGCACCGCGGTGGCTTCCCATCCCCTCCCGCTGTGCAGTCGTGCTGGGCGTGGAACAGGCGCTCGCTGACAGGTGCGCCGTAACCTGAGCCCTTGCTCTGACTGTTGGGGCCAGTGTCCAGGGCAGAGTGGTGGGGACTGTCTGGACCTGGGACATCTTTGCCTCGCTCCCCTCCTCCCCCACCCTCCCTAGTCTGCAGGGGTTTCTCTGGTCATCTGGCCCTGCTCACAGCTTCCTTCCCCACAGCCTGCCCCCCTTCTCCCTTTGCCCTAATTTAGGTCTGTGAGTGGTGAGTCCCTGTTCTGACTCAGTGGAACTTTGCCCATTGTCTGGAAGACAATGCGAGAGGAAGTGAACCAGCCAGGGCCTTCCCTCCCTGCTTCTGGCCTCAGGGCTGGGTGGGGGGTGAGGGGAGTGGGCAGGGCAGAACAGCTGGACCAGGATTGGGCAGCAGAGATTTCCTGGCTCTGGTCTGGCCAAGGGGCTGTCTCTTGGGAGCCTGTGGCCTTTTCTGGGGACACTCTCCTGGTCCCTTGCCCAGGTTTTAGGGAAGGCTGGGTTTGTTGGGCGGATGAAGGCAGGAGGGAAGAGCTGTGCAGCGCGCCGGGATTCAGGGGTCGTGGACCCACCACATAGGCAGTCTTCAGGTCGGTCGGTGAACCTCTCTAGACCTGAGGGTCTTCAGCAAGAGTGCTGGTGGCACTTGTCCAGCTCACCTCACTGGGTGGTAGAGAAGGTCCCTTGAGATAAAGGCTGTGAAGGGCCTTGCTAGCTGAGCACTGCTTGCAAACATAAGGGAGTTTAGTTACTGGGAGGAAAGCAGTGGCTAGAAGAGGCCCTCAGAGTGGAGACACCCCCTACCCCATGCAGATAAGACCCTGCCAACCTTTGGGGGGCAGGGGCTCAAATGGACAGAGTCTGTGGCCTGAGGCCAAGGCTTTGGATGCCCCAGTGGTGGTGGCCAAGTCAGATCGACGGGGCCAACTCTGCTACTCAGGGCCTGACCTTTGGCCCCTTCCCTCCATAGCCCAGGCTGCAGAGTCCCCTCCAGCCTTCTTTTCTCAGCTCTCAGCTCTAGGCACCCCTCCAGAAGCCCAGCTGTCTTCCCAGGCCCTTCCCCAGCAAGACCTTGCTTCATCTGCGCTACCCCCCCCTCCCCCCGCTCCCGCCACATACACACATTCACGGTCCAACCTCAGGCTCAAATTATCCTCTCCCCCTGGCAGGATGAAGGGCAGTCAGCTCCCCAGGGAGGGTGGAGACAAACAGCGCCAAATGGGCACCCCAGAGAGGGGGCCAGGGCTAAAAATGGAAAGGGAGGTGTTTGTGGAGGGCCCCTCGGGCTCCTGCCCATCTGCTCGGGTTAGGGGCCGGAGTCTGTGTTGGGTAGGGGGACAGGGAGGGACAAGTGGTGCAGTAGATGGGTCTGGAGTGGCTTTGGGCTCTCCCTGACCCCGCAGCTGGGTGTGGGGCCACAGCAGTCACAAGCCACATGCCTGTCAGTCCATTTCTGGCACATACCCCGAGGCCACACTGAGACTGTGGATTCCCATTTGAGGGTGTGGTCTGGAAGAGGGGAGGGCCTCCAGCCAGGCTGCCCCCTGGCACTTTGGCAAAGCCAGGACCTCTGGAGGCCTAGCCGAGGATCCTATGGGGCAGGACTGAGTGACCAGCTCCGGCGCCTGAGGCTTCCGTCTGGCCCCTGGCTGCTTTCAAACAGGTGTTCAGTGGAAAGCGATTGGAGGCTGAGTTCCCCCCTCATCACTCTCAGAGCACCTTCCGGAAGACCTCACCCACCCCAGGGGGCCCGGCAGGGGAGGGGCCCCTGCAGAGCCTCACCTGCCTCATTGGGGAGAAGGACCTGCATCTATTCGAGAAGCTAGGAGATGGCTCCTTTGGCGTGGTGCGCAGGGGCGAGTGGGACGCCCCCTCGGGGAAGACGGTGAGCTTCTGGGTCCTGTGGGGTGTGGTGGAGGGACAGGCCTCGAAGAGACTCTGGCAGAGTCCCCCTCACTCTGCCTCTGAGGCAGATCTTTCCCCTCTACTGGGATGTGAATGGGGCTGGGCACAGGTCGAAAGGGGCGTGCTCCGGATTCCACGCTCAGCTTTAACTTGACATGTCTGTTTCTTTTTTTTTTCAATTATAAAAATTTACTTATCATAAAACTGGAAATTTTTTAAAAATAAGAAAACAATGGTTTGTAATCCCCCCGCTCAGAGGAAGCAGAGTTATTTCAGCCTAGTGAATTTTTACGTATGCATGGGCCTATGTAACCGCTGCCCCAGTCATGATAGAGAACGGTCCCAGCACCCCAGAAGACTCCCTCTTGCCCCTTCCACTGAGTGTATCTTCCTCCAAGGGAAGCACTCTTTTGATTTCTCTCACCATAGGTTCGTTTTTTGGCTATATATATGTATGTAGTGTGTATATATACATATATATGTATATATATGGTTTTTTTTTTTTTAAGACTATTCATTTGAGAGAGAGCACAAGCGGGGGTGGGGGGTGGAGAGGCAGAGGGAGAGGGAAAAGCAGATGTGGGGCTCGATCCCAGGACCTGGAGATCATGACCTGAGCCGAAGGCAGATGCTTAACCATTTGAGCCAGCTACCCAGGTGCCCCTTTTGGCATTCTATTTACAACATTTTCCTTCCACACCGAAAACATTTCTAGTATTGCATTTTATGACAACATTTTAATATTCTCGCATCACACTGATCATCTCTTATTGTAGGTTTGCTATTTAACCTGGGCGTTGTCCCAGGAAGGGGAGGTCCAGGGTAGGTCAGTAAGCTGCCCTGCTCCAGCCGGGCCACAGGCCCCTGTGACGTGCTCACCTATCCAGACGAGCAGACCCAAGACAGGGCTGTTGGGACTGAGTTGGAGGGAGGAGCAGGTGGCCTCCAAGTGTTGGGGCCTGGGGCCTGTCCTGACTCCTTTCCATCCCCACTCTGGGCAGGTGAGTGTGGCTGTGAAGTGCCTGAAGCCTGACGTGCTGAGCCAGCCTGAGGCCATGGACGACTTCATCCGGGAGGTTAACGCCATGCACTCGCTTGACCATCGCAACCTCATTCGCCTCTATGGTGTGGTGCTCACGCCGCCCATGAAGATGGTGAGTGCTGCGGGTGGTGGACGGGTGCTCAGGCAGGGTCTCTGGGGCCCCAGATCTGCCCATCCCCCCGCCTATGCTGTGCTTCGTCCCTCCATTCTGATGAAGGACGCTTTGGTCCCTCACTGATATGGCAGAGTGGCTCCTAGGGGCCTAGCCTGGTACCATGTCCGCTGGAGCCCAGGTCCATCTTTGGATTTTGTTTGTGCTCATTGGCAGAGAGTTGTACTCATAGGAGGGGCTGGCCTTAGAGTTTCATTTTTAGAATTTCTAATCTGAGCCTCTGTGGGTTGCTTCTTTCTGGGCCTCCGTTCCCATATTACCTGGAGGGAGAGGCTTGGGGAAGCTGGAGAAGTCCTAGAGGTCCCCAGAGTACAGGCCAGGAAGGAGCATGGAGCATGGCTCAGGCCTTCAGGAGAGGGACTGGGAGCCGAGCATGGGGCACTGAGGGAGGGGCAGGGCTCAGCCACATTTACTCCTCCTGCCTCCCCTGTGGCTTCAGGTGACAGAGCTGGCACCGCTTGGATCGCTGTTGGACCGGCTGCGAAAGCACCAGGGCCACTTCCTCCTGGGTACTCTGAGCCGCTATGCTGTGCAGGTGGCTGAGGGCATGGGCTACCTGGAGTCCAAGCGCTTTATTCACCGTGACCTGGCTGCCCGAAATCTGCTGTTGGCCACCCGTGACCTGGTCAAGATTGGGGACTTCGGGTTGATGCGTGCGCTACCCCAGAATGACGACCACTATGTCATGCAAGAGCATCGCAAGGTGCCCTTTGCCTGGTGAGGGACAGGTGCTGCCGCCTCATAGGGCCTGGACCCCATCCTGCCCCATCCCAGTCCCTGCGTGCCCCAGGCCTCAGAGTCTCACCACATAGCCTTTGTCTTTTCTGGGCCTGGGGTGCCCTTGTGTGTAGTTCATCCACTCATCCATCTAGGAATTCTCTGGGCCCATGTGCCGGATACTGCAATGCACAGGGATGCGTGCTGTGGGAGCTTGGAAAGGCTTCCTAGAGGACTCCATGGGAAGCTCCTGAAATATCAGCAGTTAGCCAGGCAGACTGGTTGGCAAGTATGTTCCATGTAGAGCTAGCCACAGGCAGGGCTGGACCATGCCGGGCCTGGCAGGCTGACCAGGGACATTCACCTGAATGCTAAGGGGGTACCTGGCCCCACCCTGGCCCCTGTGTGAGTTTCTCCTGTGCTGAGACCATTGTGGTCCATTGGTTCTGGACGTACCGGAAGGAGTGTGGTCCCTTGCTTTGGGGTGCGAGGAATAGGTCTAGTTCTTGCCAGAAAATCCTTCTAACCCAGGATGCACCCCCCCCAATTAATAACTGATTTTATATGTCGGGTGACCACACATTCCGGATTATGCCTGTTATTCTGGAGCAATTAATAGCACCCCCTTCATACCCAAGCATCCTGGTTTGGGTGGTAAATGATAAAGTCCCCTTACAACAGCACTGTGTGATGAGCAGATGATTGTTACTCGAGTTTCACAGATGAGAACATGAGGCTTGGGGATCTTGAGTGACTGTCCCTGGATCCCATCCCCTTCGAGTGGCAGGGCCAGGTTTCCAGTCCCAGGAGAGAGTCTCTGGTTCTCCATTCGGTCGGCTTCCCTGTCACTCCACACCTTAGACCCCTGGGAATACCCCTGCTGGCTTCACTGCGGTGGCGGTTCTCTGTCTCACCCAAAAGGGAGTCCCAGAGGGAGTGTGGGGTATTTGGGTGAAGCCGGTGTAACTGTTTCCAGCCATTTCGGTTCTTCCCCAGGCCCTATCCAAATTTCCCACCCACGCCTTCCTGCTGAAATGACCCAAGTCCCAGGATCCTGCCCCAAATCCGGAAATTGTCATCCTCCCACCACGATTAGAAAACAGCCCGAGATTTTATCCCCTGTCCTCTCCCTCACCAACTCCTGGAGCCTCTGACCTCTGCCCCCACTGCTTCCCTGACCTACCAGACTTCACCCTCGTCCTGCCCAGCCTCCATGGGAATAAAGACATGAGCATAGATGATTTTCTCCCAGTCTGTGCATCGCACAGTAAGTCCTGTCCCTGTTCACTTCACACGTGTCACCAATACCTACTGTTGAGCCTGGCCCACAGGCTCCCAACATGTTGTTGAGTGAGTGTTTTCTGTCCGTTGGGCTGATGTGGGTGGGCATGCTCTGAGAGGCCTTCCGTTTGACCCCTGCTTCTGCCAGGTGTGCTCCTGAGAGCCTGAAGACACGCACCTTCTCCCATGCCAGTGACACCTGGATGTTTGGGGTCACACTGTGGGAGATGTTCACCTATGGCCAGGAGCCCTGGATTGGCCTCAATGGCAGTCAGGTGAGGGGCTGGAGATGCGCTCCCTACAGGACGGGTGGGGGTTGATTGGATTCCTGGCTCCCAACCTGCCCCTGTCAGAACTGGCTCTTACTTGCTAGGATCCCCATCCCCCTTGCCCTGGGTCGGCACATGACGGCTCAGATAGCTGAGCAGAGAGAGGGGCCCCCAGTGGTGAGGAGAGGGACAGATTGGGGCTTGCTCTCATTCTTTTCCTTGCCATGGCCGCCTACCCAGAGGCCCCAACCAGGGGCTAAAGGTCAGAGGCCCCGGGATAGGTTCCTGGAGACACACCTGTTCTTTGGGGTGCAGGCATGGTAGCCCACAGCTCCAGTGGTTCCATGGGCTGGAGGGCAGGTGGGAAGTGAAGAGCTGGGTGCTCTGCTCGTGCTCAAACTGCACCGCCCCACCGCCAGATTCTGCATAAGATTGACAAGGAGGGAGAGCGTCTGCCGAGGCCGGAGGACTGCCCCCAGGATGTCTACAACGTCATGGTGCAGTGCTGGGCCCACAAGCCCGAGGACAGGCCCACCTTTGTGGCCCTGCGGGACTTCCTGCTGGAGGTGAGGGCCCGTCTGCGCCCCGGGGCTGGGATATCTAGGCAGGCGTCAGTCCCAGGCTGGACCTGTCTCTGCCCCCAGGCCCAGCCCACGGACATGCGGGCCCTTCAGGACTTTGAGGAACCAGACAAACTGCACATCCAGATGAACGACGTCATCACCGTCATCGAGGGAAGGTAGGGAGTGCGGGGCCACGCCTGCACTGCCTTGAAGGGTGCAGGGTGGGGATGGAGAGGCCTGCTGGCTGAGCGCTCTTCTGCCTCCAGGGTTCCCATGACGTCGCAGGCCGTGCAGTAAGGGGAGGACGGGCCTGGCTTCACTCTGGAGCGCCTGGGGTTAAGTACCAGATGCCTCTGCTCCAAGGGAATTTCCCTGCCCAGCACCACCTCCTTTACCCTTTTCCCACTAGGCTCCGGCCCTGGCTGTGTGGGTCAGAGCCAAGCTGCCATATGGTGAGGCCTAGGAAGTGGCTCAGCTGGGCCTCAGGGCCACGACTAGGGACTCTGGAGCTCCTGAACATTCCTCTCATCTTCTCTCCCTTCCCTTCCCGCCGCCTCCTCCAGGGACTCTTGACTGCCCACCTGGGTGCCTATGAGTACCCCAGAGCAACCCACCATCTTCCTGGCAGCCTCTGTCCTCCCACTGAGCCCCACTGCCCCCTCGGGGGCTCCCCTCCGTTCTCTGCTGGGCTGCCCACCTGGGCTCCTTCGCCCCCAGTCCCCCTCCCAGGGCCCTCTGTTCCTGACCCCTCCCCCTGCCAGACACCTCGGATGCTTGTCTCTGCCTCCAGGCCCTGAGTCATGTCTCCTTCCTGCAGCCCCTGTTGAAGCCCTTCTGCCCAGGAGGCCCTACCCACCACTCACCCCACCCTCTGTTATCTGATCCCCAGGGTGGCTGAGAAACTGGTTGGGGCAGGGCAGGCTTGAGGTGCCTTTGGGGTAGGGGGTGAGCATGGAGGACCAGGAAGAGGAGCAAGGCAGAGGAAATCCCCTGTGCTCCCAGCTTCTGTGACTCAGAGCCAGGCAGGGATAGGGGCAGGGGTCGCTTCCCACAGAGCCCTTTCTACCCGGGCCTCAGGTTTGGGGGTCTGGGGCTTTTAGTTAAATCCTGTGCCTCATGGGGGTTGGTAAGAGAGGAGAGCTCTAGGTTGAGTCAGAGTGATGGAGTAGGCCTTGGAGCCCAGGGTGGTTCTGGAGGAACATGACCTGCCCTCATTGTGGCCCCAGCACCTCTTCCCCAGACCAGGGCTCCCCTAGCCTTTGGGCCCAGTATCTGGGAATACAAAGGACATAGCAATGAGTTGTGGGGGTGGAGGTTTGGGGAGTTAGTGCAGAAAAGCAGAAAGCTTCTAGGAGGAGAGAGGCACAGGGGTCAGGAAGGAAGATAGTCTGTGAGTTTGGGGCTGGGGACCAGACGGGACTATAGGCATGGCTGTCTGGGGAACATTCTTGGAAATAGGAAGGTTAGGGTGAGGGCCTGTCTGGGGGGGGGCATGGCAGGGCCTTAAGTCAAAAGTCTGGACCTATACCTATTCCCACCTCCAGGAGCCCGAGGACCTTGGACCTGATCCTTCTTGTGCACCGTAGCCCTCGGGTCTTTATTTCCCCCCATCCCTTGCTGTCAGTGGGGGCCCAGTGTTCCCCAGGGGGTGACTCAGTTGCTCCTTGTGTTCTGGGCTGTGTGTCTCTGGAGCTGGTGCCCTGGGTTACCACCAGAGCTAGGCGGGCAGCAGGTGGGGCCCTGGGGGAGCCACTCCTCTTGGGAGGCACTGTGGCCGTGCCCTGCCCCACCCTTGCGTCCCAGGCCCTGCTGCTGCCTGCCAGTGTGGGCTCGCTGGGCTCCTCCTCCAGGGCCACGGCCCACTTGGACCACAGTGCCTGCTGGTGGTTCCTGGAGCTGCTCAGGAGGTGGGAGGTGAGGGGCAGGAGGCCACAACGGCCGGTGAGGCTTTGGGGGTGGGCCTGGGTGCTTTCGCTCTGCCCCCTTGTTTTCTTGGTGCCCAAATGTCTCTGTGTTTGTTTGGCTGTCTCCATGTCTCCGGGTGGAGGGGCTCTCTGTTCACCTGTGCCTTCTGGGTTCTGGGCTTGTACGTGTGGGTCTCTGCTTCCCCGTCTCTTAGCCTGGCTCTCTGCTCTATGTCTGCTCCTCCGTCAACCGTGGATTCCCCTTGTGGAAGCGGTGCTGGTGTTCGTTTCCAGGTCGAGTCTGGGATCCCCTCGTCCCTGGCTCCGTGCTTCTCGGGGCGCCAGGCATTGGGCAGAGAGTGGACACCCAGATGTTCTGTCGAGCTTGTGAGGTGCTGTCGAGATGGAGGGACAAATGACGAATGGGTCTTTTCCGGGGGGGCCTTGCTTGGAAGCTGGGATGGCCAGCAGCACTTTCATGTTCCGATTTTATAGAACCAGAGACGGGAGACAGGTTTTGAAATCCATCTTGGGGCCTTGGCCTGGCCTGGTCCCCGGAGCCTCTTCCTCCGGTGGCAGGTAGGGGAGGGGGAAGCAGGGGCCTGGGTTGTCCCTCGAAACCAGGGCTGCCTGGGTCGCTCAGAGAGAAGTTAGTGGGGCCATGTTTTGAGCAGAATGTTTAAGCAACATTTATCAGCCCTTTCTGGACTGGACTACCTTGGGCCAGGACTGGGACAGGGGGGCTGCAATTTCCAGAAGCTGGTCCCAAATAGAGCAGGGGCAGCCTTAGGCAGTTCTCAGCTCAGGCCTTGGTTTCCCAGGTGCCACTCCACTCCTTACCTGTCCCAGGATGCTGACAGGCAGCAGGAAATAGGAAGTTCACGCTGGAGGTGCTGGGCCCTTTTCTCTTCCCGCAGGGACTTCTGCCTGCGCCGCAGCGTCTGCCCATGGTGGGCCTGAGCCTCCCGTTGCTGTGGACTCTGGTCTGTTTGTGGGGGGAGCGGGTGTGGCCAGGGCAGGCCGGGGGAGAAGGGTGGCCTCCCTTTCTGAGCTGCCGACACCTAGGTCCCACCAAACCTCAGAGGGGGTAGGCGGGCAGCGCAGTAGGGCATCGGCCATCTCAGGAGTTACATTTGAGCCTCGTCGGGAGGACGCTGCTTCTGAGTGTGCTTGGGATGTGACTCCCGAGGGTGTCTCTCTCTCTTACACGTGCCCTGCATTCCCAGCTCACCTCCCCCAGGAGCACAGTGTTTGTGGGAAATGATGTCAGGATTCCCAGCAGGCATGGGGGCTCTTGCCTCGGCTGTCCCTGTAATAAAGGGAGGGGGACTGGCGTCTCTCGCTCTCCGAAGCCAGTCCAAGGGAGCCACTATGTGAGGACTTGGGCTGTGCTGGCAAAAGGAAAGGGGTGGAGGGAGGGAGTGACCTCCTGGCAGTCTGGCCTTGCTCAGGGTCCACAGGGAGGACATGGTCACAGGGTGGACCTGGCCTTGGACATGAGTCTGTTCTCCGCTGAACTAGCTCTCTACCTTGGCCGCCTCTCTCACCCAGGTTAATGAGCGCCTCTGAACATGGGTGGAGAGCAGAGTCCAACGTCCAGCCTGGGGTGGGTGTCTGAGAAAGTCCGTGGAGAGGCACGCGGACCCCTGGGAGCCAGTGGGTACAGGGGGGAGGGAGAGAGCAGCAACAAGGTCCCCTGCTTCATGGGAGGACATCCACCACAACCGGCCCCCAGGGGCTGCGGTGCTGGGGGGCGTTTCTCTCCTGGGAATGGCCCTGCTGTTTTCCGATGGGCTTTGTCCTTTCTTGGGTGTTGTCCTCTCTTCTTCCTTCCTCTCCTGCCCTTCCCACCCCAGGGCAGGGTGTAATCACAGGGTTGCTGTGTGTGGTGGTGGGCTGGTCAGCGGCCCTGTTTATAGGGAGGCTGGGCTCCCAGCCCTTCCCTGCCCCACCTCTCGGCTTCCCAAGCGCTGCTGTACTCATGGGGTTCGACTTGTGATCTCCAGAGCAGGCGGTTTGAGGTCATGCTGCTCCCAGTGGGTCACGTCCCCTTTCGGAGGAGGGTCCAGGAGCTCAGCCTCCATCCCGCCTTGGCTCCTGCGGTCTGACTCCAGTTTGGAGGAGACCTTTACGCTCCTGGCTGCACGGATGGGGGTTGACTGGGTACGCACGCATATCTGCCACAGCGGCATGAGGCTGTCATTCCGTCTGCCTTGGCTCAGATTCTGCCCTCATTGTCAGGTGTGAGTGATCCCAGTGGCAGATGCAGAAGCCGCAGCTTGCCATTCGAAGTGTCCGGGAGGGTCCCCTCCTGCCCTGACCCCCAACCCAGGCTCGGGCTTAGGCTACACCAGCAGAGGTTTCCTGTCTGAGATCAGAGTGAGGGGCTGGTGGGCCCACAGCCCTGCCTAGAGGTTGTGGAAGGCACTGGAGATACAGAAGGGCTGATGGGATGGCATGGATTGCTTTGAGTGCTTCCAAATGCACGAGGGGCTGTGTGCAGGAGATATAGTGTGGTTGGAGGGCTTGGCTCCAAGTCCAGTGCTCAGGCCGTGGTGCTCCTTTGGACCCTGCAGCTCAGGATGCCAGGAAACTGGGCTGAAGAGCAACGTCCGGTGGCCAGAGGGTGGGGGGTCCAGGCCTTGCCAGGAGGAAGGAGGTGAGGCAGCTTTATAGTAAGGGTGCTGGGCTTGCAGAGTAACAACTGAGTTTGAATCCTGGGTCTGCTATGATCTGTCTGGGAACTGTAGGCAAGTCCTGTCACTTTTTTGAACCTGTTTCCTTATTTGTAAACTGCAGGAAAAGCTGTCTGACCCACCTAGGTATCTTGGGGTAAGGTGTGTGCAAACAGCTGGGTCCTGTACCCGGGGAGTGACCGGTCGCGGGACAGGCGGGCTCATGGCACACCCCCTTGGTCTCAGGGCCGTAGCCCTTGGGCCCCTTTCTGCCAAGGTGGTCAGATATCATGGCTAGAGAGCTTGGTATGGAAAGGGTCCTGCTCCCTGGGGCTCCCCCACCATGCCCTAGCATTCACCATGTCATCTCTCTTGAGCAGGGCCGAAAATTACTGGTGGCGTGGGCAGAACACGCGGACGCTGTGTGTGGGGCCTTTCCCGCGCAATGTGGTGACCTCCGTGGCTGGCCTGTCGGCCCAGGACATCAGTCAACCCCTGCAGAATAGCTTCATCCACACGGGACATGGCGACAGTGACCCCCGCCACTGCTGGGGTTTCCCCGACAAGATTGACGAGTGAGTGCGATTGGGGATGGGACGGTCACCTGTGGCTCCAGAGTCAGCAGCCCCTCCCTGGGCACACAGGCTCTCGCTGGCTTCCAACGTCCTTGTCACAACAGTGGGGCAGAGGGTCTTTTACTGCCCAGAAGCTCCCTGCAGGCAGAACTGGGGTTAGGAGCTTCGGAGGATGGAGACCCACTTCTGTTTGGTGGAATGCCCCCCCGGCGCAGCAGCCTTGGACTGCTTGGGACTTGGGAACAGCTTCTGGAAGGAGTTCAGCAGGAGAGCGGTCATGCTCCCTGGTGTTTGTGTAGTAGCTTCTCCGCTCGGCTGCTGGAATCCTGGAGACTGAGCCTGCTGGCCCAGCGGCCATGGGAGCTGGTGTTCTCGGAGCCGGGGGCGCAGAGAAAGAGCTCCCTGCGGGGAGACTCCAGAAGGGAGGTTAGGCAGCACGCCCACCTGCCTGCTCACTCTGTACCTGGCAGGGGGGTTCAGTCCCCTTTAAGCGAAAGGATGAGGTCACTGGGGGGCATCTGGGGAGGACATGGCGAAGAATTAGTCACTTCCTGAGCGCCCTGCCCCGGCGAGCCACCTGGCAGCTCCCCTTTCTGCTGGCCCCAGGGGGCTTGCAGGCAGCCCTTTCTCCTCTGACTTCGGACGTTCGGTTCTGCCCTGAGAGGCACCGTGAAGCAGGCCTTCCCCCTTGCCCTCACACACCAGAACGCAAAGCCTTGGGAGAGCAGCTGGTGGCTCTCACCTCCCAAGAGCCAGGCAAGGGCCTGAGGGAATTGGGGCGAGGTATGTAGACGCCCTCCAGAAGGAGGCCCGGCGCCCTCTGCCCTGCTCCTGGCGTGCTGTGGCCAGCCCAGCCCCATTCCTCCAGGCTTTAATCAGCCGAGTGACTAAGTCCTGGGGCCTGACAATCAGCACAGGGCTGGAGAGGGTGAATCGGGAGCAGGCCAGGTGGCCCAGCCCCTTCCCACCTGGCAGTGGGGCTAGAGCGTGCCTCCTGCCCACCGTGACAGGGTAGTGCAGCCCGGTGCGGCCAAGGAGAGTGCCGGCAGGTGGCTGCAGGTGCGGCGGGGGGGCCCTGACAGTTGCAGACGGCCAGCGCTGCTCCTGGGGGGTATTCTCGGAGCCCCTTCGGCCCGGGCCTTTCAGCCTGCAGTAAGGACTTCTGCCCTGCCCTCTCTCCATGACACGTCCCCTGCATATGGTCTTCGGGGAGCTGCGGGGAGTTGGAAGGCCTATGCTCCCGACCCAGCTCTGTGGGGGCTTGGACAAGATGATTCCCTGCACGCACTCGGGTTTTTATTCTCTGCCTGGCCCTGGGTCTCTCCTCCTGAGGTTTCCCAGCTGTCATCACTGCACACCCTTCCCCCAGCCTCCCCCCCTGACCCGGTTGTCTCCCCCACAGACTGTACCTGGGAAACCCCATGGATCCCCCTGACCTGCTGAGCGTGGAACTGAGCACCTCCCGACCCACCCAGCATCTAGGAAGGGTGAAAAGTAAGAGCCCAGCTCCCCCCAAGTTTGTCAGCTGCCCAGGAAGAGGCACTGTCCCCTCTGGGCGCGCCGAGCCGGCTGCTCTGGCTCAGGGACAGTTGGGTCAGGGCCGCAGGGGGACAGCTGTGCCCTGGCTCCGGCTGGCTGTGGGGTGGAAGATGAGAGGCAGCTGTATCCGCCGAGGTGGGCATCCTCGGCCAGTCCTGTGTTGGCCTGCCCACCTCAGCTTCCCTCCTCCCTCCTCCCCGCCATGCTCAGATCCTGGCTTTCCTCACTCCCCCTAATCCTGCTGTCCTCTCCCGAGCCAAAACCACCCCACGGGCTGCACGCTGGCCAGGGGCCTCATCCATCTCCCGGATCCTGTGCCTGTCGTTCCGGAACACGGTTCCCCCCATCCTGCCGCCCTACTGCTTCCCCTTGCTGTTGGGTTTGTACATTCACGCACCCCTATTCACTGCCCTCTCTCTGTCTCTCTCCACACTCTGCCCTCTCGTCTGGCTGTCTTCCCTCCCCTGTCCTCTGTCTCTCCTGCTCTGCCCCTTCTACTCTCCGCATGGCCTTTCTTGCAGGGGAGCCTCCACCTCGCCCACCTCAGCCTGCCATCTTCGCTCAGAGTAAGTGGGGCTGCTCGCGATGCCTTGGCCCCTGCCCCCGTCCCCTCTCTCCTCTCATTCCTCCTCTCCTGGAAGGTACAGAGCCCTGGTGGGCTGGCTGGGTGGGAGGGGACGTGGGGTGTGTTGCTGTGAGCTTTTGCCGCTGACCTGGCCCAGCATGCCTGCCTCTCCCCCTGGCCCCCAAAAGCCTGGGCTTCTGGACCAAGGGTGTGGTCCGAGCGCCCACCTCTCCGCCATCACCTGGCCCTGCCCCACTCCCTTTGGGACCCGCGGAGGCTGTGGCTGGGCCTTCGTGGTGCTTGGTCAGGAGTTCTGTGCTCTGCAAGGACAGCGCCTGCTGCCCTGGACGGTGGGCGATTGCCCATGGCCCCCAGCCTGCACTAATGGTGTGCTGTAATGGGGTGGGGAGAAGCGATGACTAACCGGGGCCCAGGAGCCCGAGCTTTTTGGGGTCTTGTGTGTCGGGCAGCTGTGGGGTGTTGCTTGCTGTAGCTGAGATGGAGGCAGGGGCTCATCAGCCCCCGTGGAGAGCTGACAGTGTCCGGAGCAGGTTCTGTCCTCCTGTTTGAATAGGGTTGGTGTGCATTGAGAATTTTGGCAGCCGGGGGCAGTGGGAGTGGGGAGTTGGTGGAAGATACTTGCCCCTCTTCCCCTGTCCCCCTGCCTGACACTGCCTTCCTGTCGGGGTCTTCCTTTCTATCCTAGAGCCAACCTACGACCCCGTGAGTGAGGACCAGGACCCCTTGTCCAGCGACTTCAAGAGGCTGGGCCTCCGGAAACCAGCCCTGACCCGTGGGCTGTGGCTAGCGAAGCCCTCCGCTCGGGTGCCGGGCACCAAGGCGGGTCGTGGTGGCGGGGGCGAGGTCACGCTCATTGACTTTGGCGAGGAGCCCATCGTGCCCACCCCACGGCCCTGCGCACCCTCGCTGGCGCAGCTGGCCATGGACGCCTGCTCCTTACTGGACAAGACCCCGCCGCAGAGCCCCACGCGGGCCCTGCCCCGGCCCCTGCACCCCACGCCTGTGGTGGACTGGGACGCACGCCCGCTGCCCCCGCCTCCTGCCTACGACGATGTGGCCCAGGATGAGGAGGACTTTGAGGTCTGCTCCATCAACAGCACCCTGGTGGGTGCAGGGGTCTGTGCTGGGCCCAGCCAGGGTGAAACCAATTACGCCTTTGTGCCTGAGCAGGCGCAGCTGCTCCCTCCCCTGGAGGACAATCTGTTCCTCCCACCCCAGGGTGGGGGCAAGCCGCCCAGCTCGGCCCAGACCGCAGAGATCTTCCAGGCGCTGCAGCAGGAGTGCATGCGGCAGCTGCAGGTCCCGGCGGGCTCCCTGGGCCCTTCTCCTGGCCCGGCCCCAGCGGGTGAGGACAAGCCCCAGGTGCCCCCCCGCGTGCCCATCCCCCCGAGGCCCACTCGCCCACGTGGCGAGCTGTCTCCGGCCCCCTCAGGCGAGGAGGAGGTAGGGCGGTGGCCTCGACCTGCCTCTCCTCCCCGGGTGCCTCCCCGAGAGCCCCTGTCCCCTCAAGGCTCGAGGACCCCTAGCCCCCTGGTACCACCTGGAAGCTCCCCGCTGCCACCCCGGCTCTCCAGCTCACCGGGAAAGACCATGCCCACCACCCAGAGCTTTGCCTCCGACCCCAAGTACGCCACGCCCCAAGTGATCCAGGCACCCGGCCCTCGGGCTGGTCCCTGCATCCTACCCATTGTCCGCGACGGCAAGAAGGTCAGCAACACCCACTACTACCTGCTGCCCGAGCGCCCGCCCTACCTGGACCGCTATCAGCGCTTCCTGCGTGAGGCCCAGAGCCCTGAAGAGCCGGCCCCCCTGCCTGTGCCCCTGCTGCTGCCCCCGCCCAGCACCCCAGCCCCTGCCGCCCCCACGGCCACTGTCCGACCGATGCCCCAGGCCGCCCCAGACCCCAAGGCCAACTTCTCCGCCAACAACAGCAACCCAGGGGCCCGGCCACCAGCCCCGAGGGCCACGGCGCGGCTGCCACAGAGGGGCTGCCCTGGGGACGGGCCAGAGGCTGGACGGCCGGCAGACAAGATCCAGATGGTGAGGACCGGGCCTGGCTGCCGGACGGAGGGGCAGGGCCCCCCCAGGGCCCCAGAGGAGCGGGCCCAAGTGGTGCTGACGGGTCGGTGGGCGGGTGTGCCCAGCTGCAGGCCATGGTGCATGGGGTGACCACAGAGGAGTGCCAGGCGGCCCTGCAGAGCCACAGCTGGAGCGTGCAGCGGGCTGCCCAGTATCTGAAGGTACCGCCACCTCCTGCCTGCTCTGGCTTTCAGGGACCCTGAGGACTGGTTCCGCTGCTCTCACCTCCCCTCGCCCCTCCCCGCCAGCCTGCCTCTGGCTCTCCTCTGCCCCCACCCGTGGCCGGTGCCCTTTGGCCCCAGTGTGTCCCATGGCGCCCCCCCCTCTGCTCCTCAGGTGGAGCAGCTCTTCGGGTTGGGTCTGCGGCCGCGAAGTGAGTGCCACAAAGTGCTGGAGATGTGTGACTGGAACCTGGAGCAAGCCGGCTGCCACCTCCTAGGCCCCTGCGGCCCCGCCCACCACAAGTGAGTGAGTCCCGGGCCCGAGGAGCCATGTCCCGGAGTATACTGTGCTAGGGGGTAGCCCGGCACCTCGCGGGCCACGCACGGCCAGGGAACATGGGGCTCCCCAGCCCCGATGCCGGGATGCAGATAGCTCTGGGGGGACACTGTTTCTCCTAAGTGCATCAGACTTTTTAGCCCCTTGGTTCAAACGAACTGATGAGTGGTGGGGTTGTTTACCATGCCTGTCACCCTCTGATAGTCTAATGAGCAATACTGTTCTCTTTATTATTATTATTAAAGATTAAAGGCATCCCAGGATGATAAATTCCAAAATTATTGCCGACTTTTCAACTGATTAGTCTAGCATCAAGAGGCCCTCTTGTGCCCACTCACCTTAGACGCTCC
This sequence comes from Mirounga angustirostris, assembly GCF_029215605.1. Taxonomy (NCBI): domain Eukaryota; kingdom Metazoa; phylum Chordata; class Mammalia; order Carnivora; family Phocidae; genus Mirounga; species Mirounga angustirostris. Next base: position 70,131,868 of record NW_026991709.1, on the reverse strand, counting down.
CTACTCTGTTGATAGAGGGGCTCTCTGGTTGTTTCCCATCTTTAGGCGCTGAGATGTCCGGAGAGCCAGAGGGTCTGCCTTGAAGGAATCACTTGAGCCTGTCCATCTGACAAGGGCGAGGAGACACCCCATCTGGGTCTGGAGGACCTGCTGCCACTCGCTGTGCCTAGTGGCCGAGCAAGGCCAAGGCAGCAGGAGACTGGGAGCCCCGCCTTGCCGTCCCTCCCTCACCCAGTGCTGTCCCTGCAGCTTTGGATCAGCCCTTGGTGCCCTCAGCCAAGGGACGGGAAGAAGCCCTGTGAAGGCAGGCCTGGTGGTGGCCCCAGCAGGCCCTGCAGCCGGCCTGCCTCGGGCTCCAACCCCTGGTGTGGGGCCTGTGGCTGGAGCGTGTCCCCAGGCTCTTGCCCGCAGGGAAGCCAGGCTTGACCCGCGCAGGGAGGTTGTGTTGGCCGCACAGAAAGGTGGACCAGCACCCAGCAGGACCTCCCCAGGGGAGCGCCCTTCTCCAGGGATCCCCTGGTGGGCCGTTGGGGTGTCGGAGAGAATGTGATTTGTGACCTCACTGTGGATACGTTCGTTCTGGGACTTGGCTGGTCTTAGGATCTTGTGCCTGGAAGTAGCCCTAAGTGGCTCTGGAAGCAGAGCAAGGGTGCCAGATTGTTCTGTGGCAGGGACCAGGGCCCAAGGCCCCAGGGTTGGCAGGAGACCAAGGGGGGCAGCTGCCCTGGAGGGACACCAGAGCTTCCTCTCTGACCCAGCCCCTCCCCTGTGCTGTTCCCTGTTTTCCTGCCAGCCCCTGCCGCTAAAGTTGCTGCCCCAGCTGTGGCTCCCTGCTTCTTCCAGAGAAATAAAGCTCGTTTCTATTTTATGTTACTTACTTGTGCCTGCCTGTTTCTTTGCCTCCTGGTCAGCAGCCCGAGGCCCCAGGGCTTCCCAGGCCACCATCTGTCAGGCAGCCGGCCTTGGGGCGCCACCTGTGGGCAGAGGGCGGAAGTGCGGCCGGGGTGACCCTCAGGGCTCCCCCTGCCCTTCAGGGCTGGTAGAGGGGCTGAGTCTCACAGTGCCCATGTTCTTGCTCTCGAGTTCCCAGGAGGCAGGGTGTACTGCAGGAGAGAGCTGGAGCTAAGCCAGAAACTTCTGTAACAAGGAAAGCTTCAATGTATACTTTAATTTTGTTTTTCTGAATATTTCATATGGTACAAAACTCAGAAGGTATCGAGGCGTGTATAGTGAAGTCTCTGGGCAGGGGAGGGGGCAGCTGCCCAGAGGCTGCCTTCAGCATCAGTCTTGTTTTGTTTTGTTTTGTTTTTTGCTTACAGTATTTTGAAGAGTTCCTAGCCATTCTTGTTTGGGGTTCCTGGTTCTATTTAACCAGGCCCCTTTTGATTGGAGGGTCTTTGGGTTGTTTCCAGTCCTTTACAGTTACAACCATTCTTGCAATAAATGGCGCATGTGGACTATTTTTCACTTGCAAGTCAGTCTGAAGGCTGTGTTCCCCGGAGTGGAGCTCCACAGTCAGAGTATGTGCTCTCACGATGGGCCTTGCTGAACGGCTGTCCACTGGGGGCGGGGGGGTGGGGGTGGTTCGGCAGCCACAGACACCAGCACGGGAGAGCTTTCCATGTGTTGCAGGCTTTCCGATTTTTACCAGTGAGACAGGTCTCCCTAGCTTTAATTTGCATTTCTCCAGTGAGTGAATATGCATAAAAAATGATTTGGGCCATTTATATTTCCTCTTCTGTGAGCCACCTATTAATACCCTTGGCTCGTTTAAAAAGTAAATGACTAGTCTGTTAGTGGTTTTTAGAAAATGACTGGATTAAGGGAATTAGCCCTTTGAGCTTCACCATGCCTCTGAGCAGGAAGAGAGCTAAATCATGAGAGAGGAAGTTGATGGTTTAGGTTTGTTAAAAACAACACAAAGACCATTTCGGATGGGCCTGGGCGCTGTCTGTCTGCTACTCCAAGCTGGCCCTGAGGCCTGGGAGGTCTGGAGCCTTCAGATCTAGAGTGTTCTGCGTACCCTGTGTACTAAGTCAAGAGTTCAATTATATTTAACTGCAATTAAAAAATACTTATTTTTAAAGATCTTATTAGAGAATGTGTGAGTGTGTGAGCACAAGTGGGGGGAGGGAGAGGGAGAAGCAGACTCCCCGCTGAGCAGGGAGCCTGACCCCAGGCGGGGGGGGGGGGGGGGGGGGAGGGGCCTTGATCCCAGGACTCCGGGATCATGAGCTGAGCCAAAGGCAGACGCTCAACTGAATAAGCCACCCAGGCGCCCCTAAAAAATATTTGGTCACAATATATCACCAAAGAAAAGAAGGTAATATTAAGTTCATTTTGGGCTATGCTGTTAGACCTGGATTCCATTCTAGTTGCGCTTGATCTTGGAAAAGTTAAATTTTCTGAGCCTATAAGCTGGGGGACAGTCATCCCTGCTTTTTTAGAACGGTTGTGTGGATTAAATGAGGTTGCACAGATCAAGTATTTTGCTTAGTGCGTGGACCATGACAAGTACCCAATAAACTGTAATCATTATACATTTTATTTTTTCATGTTCCTGCCGTTTCTATCAGTAGCTCACATTACTCACTGACCACAACTCTGTGCACACTTGTCTTCTCTTCCCATTTCCCTTAATTTCATTTTATTTTTTAAATAGCGTGTTCTTTGGGGCGCCTGGGTGGCTCAGTTGTTGGGTGTCTCCCTTTGGCTCGGGTCATGATCCCAGGGTCCTGGGATCGAGCCCCGCATCGGGCTCCCTGTTCAGCGGGAAACCTGCTTCTCCCTCACTCTCTCCCCCTGCTTATGTTCCTTCTCTCGCTGTGTCTCTGTCAAATAAATAAAATCTTTTTAAAAAAAATAGCTTGTTCTTTGGCTACAGACTCATTCCTTTTTATAGATCATGGACACTTTTTTTTAAAGATTTAAAAAAATTTTTTATTTATTTGACAGAGACACAGCCAGAGAGAGAACACAAGCAGGGGGAGTGGGAGAGGGAGAAGCAGGCCCCCCGCAGAGCAGGGAGCCTGATGCGGGGCTTGATCCCAGGACCCCGGGATCATGACCTGAGCCGAAGGCAGATGCTTAACGACTGAGCCACCCAGGTGCCCTGATCATGGACATTTTCAACTCCATTTCTTAAAATGCTGTTTCTTGGTAAGCAACGGCAGAGGTAGTACATTTCAGGAAGACACTTCGCAAGGGTGACGCCAGAGGATTGGGGGCTCCTCAGAGTATCAGGAAACACAATGTACTTTTGCCAGATCCCCAGTTCCCTAAGTCACAGGGATTCCTGCTGTTTTTCTCACTCCAACCAGCCTGCCAGCTTTAGCCAGCATCTCCTGGGTTTATTGAAAAGATCTTAAGGGAGGCTTTTGAAAAAGCTGACCAGGCTTGTTTGCCAACAAGGAGAATCAATGAATCAGCAAGGATTCGCTGGGTACCTTACTGAGTCAAGTCCTGAAGAGGGAACACAAGCTGAACAGACAGTCTGCCCAGAGGACGGTGGCATTATAACCGGGTGATAAGGACTCTAAGATCATTATGTGCCAGGTGCCTTGGGAGCAGAGGAGGTGGCTTCCTGGAGTAGGTGACATTGTGATGACTTGTTGGGGAAGAATAGGCATGTGTCAGGAAGGGGAGGGGCATGCCAACATTGCAGCTGGAGGGAACAGACTGGGTTCAAGTGCTGAAGTTCGGTAAGCCTGGAGGCCATCCTTTTGTTGTGTTCCTGGGATGAGTTGGAGGTAGCTTTTATGCGATCCTGATCCTGGTGAGTGAGGCAGGCCTGGATCATGAAGCTGCTGGTGTGATATCTTGAGTCCTTTTGACTGTAGGCAAAGGGAGAGAGCAGAGGAGAATAAGCAGAGGAATGATGTAGTCAACCTGTGTTTTTTGTTTTTGTTTTTAAAGATTTTATTTGTCAGAGAGAGAGAGCACAAGCAGGGGGAGCTGCAGGCAGAGGGAGAAGCAGACTCCCCGCTGAGCAGGGAGCCCGATGCGGGGCTGGATCCCAGGACCCTGGGATCATGACCTGAGCTGAAGGCAGACACTTAACTGGCTGAGCCACCCAGGCGCCCCCAACCTGTGTTTTTTAAGAGAGATAGCTCTGCTTAAAAGTGGCTCACTGCTGGGGCGCCTGGGTGGCTCAGTCGTTAAGCGTCTGCCTTCGGCTCAGGTCATGATCCCGGGGTCCTGGGATCGAGCCCCGCGTGGGGCTCTCTGCTCAGCTGGAAGCCTGCTTCTCCCTCTCCCACTCCCCCTGCTTGTGTTCCCTCTCTCGCTGTGTCTCTGTCAAATAAATAAATAAAATCTTAAAAAAAAAAAAAAAAGTGGCTCACTGCTTCACTTTAACCATGAGTGGAGGAAAGATCTAGTAGATGTGTCTCACTGCACACTGGGAAGGAACACAAAGGATTCTTAATTTGAAGCAAATTAATTTTTATGGAAATTTGACCTTGGGGAATGGAAGGACCTCCCTGGAATCCTTGGCTGGAGGGTTCCGAAAGGCCAGGTCAGCGCCAGTGCTGGTCTAGGGTTGTGCTGGTCTAGGGTCAAGTTTTCATCGGTCTGAGTTGAAATGATAAGAATAAGAAACATACAACGTAGTTTTTCTTAAAGTACAATGCGTTCAAGTTCAGCAAGTGCTTTTATTCTGAGATTTCTGTCTTCTTACATTTACACTGCAATGGCTATTCCTGTGTGATGATGGGAGTGGCAGTGGCAGGTGGTAAGTTTGTCTGCGTGCCCTTATGCAGCTATGCTATGTCAGCACGCCCTCCCCAGCAATTATTCTAAGGATCCCTGAAATCCGTCTTCAGAACCGCCGGGCTCTAGTGCTTTGGGGTTACGCAGCACCACCTATTGGCCCAATGAGACATTGCAGCCAGGCTAAATTTCAGATCGTGGAGAGATAAGATTGTGTAAAGTCATTGCCCAATAAATCCATTAAATCCAAAAGCTGCTGGCCCAGACCCATGGGTGCTTAAGGGGACTCATCCCAGGGAATCTGGGAGGGGAGGGAACGGGTTCGCCCACCATCTGGAGCCAGATGGGGGCCAGCTAGGATCTAATGCCAGGGAAAAGGGACTGGGTAGGGGCTCTGAAGACCACCCTTAAATCTAGGAAAGAAACCAGGGGCTGCCTGGGAGGATGCTGCGGGCGAAGGGAGGACATGCACTCACTCACCAGTGACAAGTCCTAGGATGACACCAGCGCCCTTTGGGAAGCCCCAGGCACCACTGATTCTTTTGTTAATGTTTTTACGATTGCCATACATTCTCATTGTTCATTGAACATTCAGAAAAGCACAATGAGAAAATTAAAATTACCCAGAAAGCCTCTTGGAACTTTGATATATTTTCTTCCAGTTTCTTTCCTGTGCACATACATGTTGTGTGTATTATAGTGTTATGAAATTAAGGTCATCCTGCTTCTACTGTTTTATGACCCTTTTTTACTTAATATTTCATACCACAGGCAGTTTTTTATATCTTGAATTCATTTTCTCAAATGTTATTAAATGTCAAATTTTAAAACACTATGGTTTTCATTCTGTTGAAATGAAATGCAGAAATTTTGTTATTTAATACATTGTTTTGTTAACATTTTTATTTTGTAACATGATTTTTTAAAAGATTTATTTACTTATTTGAAAGAGAGAGAGTGCATGCGTGCTTGGGAGAGCTGGGAGAGGGGAAGAAGGAGAGGATCTCAAGCAGACTCCCCACTGAGCGGGGATCCTGATGTGGGGCTGGATCCCATGACTCTGAGATCACAACCTGAGCTGAAATCAAGAATCAGTCACTCAACCAACTGAGCCACCCAGGCGCTCCTATTTTGTGACAAATTATTTTACCAAATACTGCTAAATGGCTTTCCAGAAAGCTTTCTCTTCTTTATTAAAACAAACATAAGGGCGCCTGGGTGGCTCGGAGGGTTAAGCGTCTGCCTTGGGCTCAGGTCATGATCCCAGGGTCCTGGGATTGAGCCCCGCATTGGGCTCCTGGCTCAGCCGGGAGCCTGCTTCTCCCTCTCCCTCTGCATCTCCCCCTGCTCATGCTCTCTCTCTCTCTCTCTCTCTGTCTCAAATGAATAAATAAAAATCTTAAAAAAAACAACAACAAAGCATATACGTTAGTAAAGAGAGGACTTATATTCTGGAGATATGTTTTGAAATATTTTTGAGTGAAGTGATCTGTTGAGAATAGTCTGGATGGTTGGAGGAAATGAGCCACGAGTTGATAATTGTTGAAGGTGATGATGGGGTATGAGGGGTTATTGTACTCAAGATGGTGGATGTTCCTTTCCACAAGAGAAAGTGAAGCAAAAATGCATGTGTTCTCCAGCTGGGGACATTCCCACTGGGCCCTCTGTCTTCTCTGACATTGCCCTTGCAGGTTTCTCTGTTCTGCTGACACCACCAGGATGGCCCCCAGGATGCATGACTTCCGCCCTTGCGGCTCTGGCACGGAGTGTTCAGAATCCCCTTCTCTTGCGGGCCTCTGTGAGGTAGAGTCAGGGTGGAGTTTTACAAACCCCAGAACCAAATCCTGAGGGAAACCGCTCCAGTCCTGTCACCAGCCGTGTTGTGGACCCCATCCCGTGTTCACCCTTTGTCCTGAGGCCTTGCTACTGAAAGGATAGCATGAGGTCCGGCCATATCAGCATCACCTGGAAACCTGCTAGACATGCAGAACCCGAGTCCCATCCCAGACCTACTGAACCAGAATCTTCGTTCTACCAAGATTCCCGGGGGGGGGGGGGGGGGGCGTGGAAATGATCAAGTGTGTAAAGCCTTGAACTAAAGGCAGCTCTGCTCTAATCCCAAAGAGCTGGTGGGCCTTGGGTAGCCCTGCTTGGCTGCCAGGAGCCCCTGGTCTCTTAGGCCAGGGCTGTGCTCCCAGCCTTGTCCCAGCCACCCACCCCCATGACCCATCACCCATCCTAATTGCCCTTTTTTGAATAAATAATTCACTTAAAAATATATGCAAGGAATTTAATTGCCATGTTTATAATAGTAAACAATTGGAAACCATCAAAATGTACCATAATAAGGGATTGGTTAAATATAACTATTTCATCTACAGAATGGGAATCAACACAGCAAATCAAAGAATCCTTAAAAGAGTATTTGACTAATATTCAATTAACATTAAAATTGATTATTTCTGAGATATGAGATTGTGGGTTTTTTTTAACTTCTGTATCCTGTTCTACTGTAAAATGGCTTCCTGTTACAGTTTTTTCCCCCAAATTTTTTATAGTGGTAAAATACACATACCATAAAACTTATGCTTTTTTTTTTTTTTAATAGCAGCCATCCTAATGAGCGTGAGGTGGTATCTTGTGGTTTTGATTTGCATTTCCCTATGATTAGTGATGTGGAACATCTTTCATGTCCTTGTGGTCACTTGTCTGTCTTCCATTTCTTTTTCTTTTTTTTTTTTAAAGATTATTTATTTATTTATTTGACAGAGAGAGAGAGACAGCGAGAGCGGGAACACAAGCAGGGGGAGTGGGAGAGGGAGAAGCAGGCTCCCCGCTGAGCAGGGAGCCCGATGCGGGGCTCGATCCCAGGACCTGGAATCATGACCTGAGCTGAAAGCAGACGCCCAACGACTGAGCCACCCAGGCGCCCCTGTCTTCCATTTCTTAATTGGGTTGTTTGGGTTTTGTTGTCCTAACTGCCCTTTTGCCAGATACCATGACCTGGGCCTCATCTCTCACCATCTGGTTTCACTGGCCCTGGGAATACTGCTTTCGGCCTTTCTCCTCTCTCCAAGCATGGGGCGCGGGCTTGGCTCTTCCTCCACACACGCTAGCGCCTTCTGTCGCGGCTGTTTCTTGTTTGAGGGAATTATCAGCCTGTTCTTGGAGGAGCAGCACCGTGCACGGGTCTCTTGGCATCCCCCACCAGCCCGCCTCTACCCCTGTCCAGGGACTGCTTGCAGTCCTGCCGCTCGTCTCCCAGCCCCTCCGAGCCAGGCAGCCTCCGGTGCATGCGTGCACGGCCCGCGGCCCCGTGCTTGTCCCCCCGCGGTCCCCTGTAGCCTCGAGCCGCCCTCTGGCGCAGTGACGAGGCTCTCTGGGCTCTCGGTGATGAGAGGAAGGGCAGCTTAGCAGGAGCAAAGATCTGAAATCACAGAAGCACTTGAGTGGTAGGAAATGGTGGCTGGACCAGGGTGCCCGGCAGCAGGCAGAGCCCAGAAAAAAGAGCTGGAAAGGTGGCCTCGGGGGATGGTTTTGTCTCTATGATTAGGTTTTAAGTTCTAGAGAGCCGACTTGTAGCTTACTCCTCTTCATGTGCTCCAGGAAAGTGTGTCAATTACTTGCTTTTGTTGTTTTCCAGGTTAGCATTTTGATTTCATTTCCCTTTCTCCCTCCCTTCCCTCCAACCCCCTCTCCTTCTTCCCTTCCCTTCTTCCCTCCCAGCCCTTCCTCTCCTCCTTTCCTCCCTCTCCCTCCTTCTCCTCGCCCTTCCCTCTCTCCTCCCTTCCCTCCCTCCTTTCTTCCCCCCCCTCCTCCCCCTTCCTCCCTGTTGGAACTGAGGTACTTAGGATGCATTAATTGTATTAATGTAAGACATCCCGTCTATCATGGGAAATCACTGGCTCCCCAGTCCCTTCCTCCCCTGCCAGCACCAGGGAGGCCCCTGGGCGCAGTGAGCCCCCTGTGTCAGGGGCAGACCTCCAGAAGGACTCAGCCTCAGGGGAAGCCTCCCACCCTCTCTGTTCTTGGCCTGTCAGCTGCCCACCTTTCTCACTTACCTGCTTCCCCTCAGAACCCCAGGAAGGCTCTGGCCATGGAGGTAAGGGAGAGCTGGTCAGAGAGGGATGGCAGAGCTGCAGAAAATCCATGTCTGGCCTGTATTTTGTGTATGTGCTGCCGAAGCGAGCACTCCATGTCTGGCCTGTATTTTGGAGAAGTGGTTTGGCTGCCCAAAGCCCTGGGGTTATGAGTGCTGTGTCTTGTCTGATGCTTACGCTCTGTTTCCCTAGGGTGAGGAGGCTAACGGCTTCCTCTCATGTGCATTTATTTTTCTTTGTCTCAGTTACATAGTTCCCATTTGGAATAATTCTTATTTTCAACTCCTTTATGTCTCTACTAGGTATTTTAAAAAGTCAAGTATCAAATATTTCCAAATATGTCATCTATCCACTTATTCAGCCAACACTGCATTCCTACTATAGACCTAATACTGATCTAGGTTCAGGCAGGAGAAAACGGGGAATGCGCTACCAGGCATGACATTTGCTTAACGTCAGATGTTCCAGCTATGCCCCCTACCAAAAGGAAAAGAGTGGTCTTTTTGTCCTTCCCCAAAAAAACATTTCCTTCTTTGCCAAAAGAACACTCTCATTTTTTTTTAAGATTTTATTTATTTATTTGACAGAGAGACAGCGAGAGAGGGAACACAAGCAGGGGGAGTGGGAGAGGGAGAAGCAGGCTTCCCGGGGAGCAGGGAGCCCGATGCGGGGCTCGATCCCAGGACCCTGGGACCATGACCTGAGCCGAAGGCAGACGCTTAACGACTGAGCCACCCAGGCGCCCCAAGAACACTCTCATTTTAGAATTTCTGGAACATAAGAAAATAAAATCTTTTTAGCTCAGATGTAGTCTGACACTTGAATACAACCACTATTTAACATCCCATTTTTCTCCTATTTAATCAACTTCTCTCAGTGTTTAGCATTTAGTCTGGTGTATTTCTTTTCTTTTCTTTTCTTTTTTAAGGTTTTATTTATTTATTAGAGAGAGAGAGAGCACAAGCAGGGGGAGCTGCAGAGGGAGAGGCAGAAGCAGGCTCCCCGCTGAGCAGGGAGCCCCATGTGGGACTCCATCCCAGGATCCTGGGATCACGACCTGAGCTGAAGGCAGACGCTTAACTGACTGAGCCACCCAGGTGCCCCTCGTTGGCCCTTTTTGTTTCCCATGACCCCCCTTTCTGATTCTGTGGCGTGACAGCCAGGACTTGAGTTTGTCTGCTCTATCGTCACTTCCCATGACTGCACCTGCCTGGGACCAAGCAAAGAGGGAATGGAGAGGGGGCAAAGCAATGAGGTTTCCCCCGTCCTTCTAGGACCACAGGCTATCCGGTCAGGGACCAGAGTTCTCTCGCTTGGAGCTGTGGTTGTCTCTCTGGCCGCTGCCGTCCCTGCTGGTGTGGGTTTGCTGGGCAGCGGGGACAGAGCGACAACGAGTGTAGATTTCCTCCCCTCACTCAGACCCATGAGTCCTTCTTCTATTCCTTGGACCAGAAGTAGAGAGCTTCTTTGGAACTCCTTCTGTCTTCGCCCAGACCACAATTCCAGTTTTCAGCTGTCTTTGAGTCCAAGCTAGGAGATGCCAGAGGGAGAAAAAAAAGTAAGTGTCGCTGCTGGTTCGCTGTTACTTTGGGGTCTGGGTTCCTTGCCCGATCCACCTGCCATCTTTTACCTTTCAGGGTCTCAAATAGCAGGCCTCAGACTAGAACAGGGGATCTGCCTCTCAGATTCGCACTCCTGAGGGTGTACAAATAGGAGAAAGCCATGGGCCAATCAAGGATTTATCCCCATCTAGAAAACTTGCATTGGCCCTGTTACTTAATTAGCATCACCCCAAGGACCCCAGCCCTACCACCCACAAACTCCATCTCAGAGACCAGCACTACCTTTATGGAGCATTTACTAAGCAGGAGGCCCTTCACAGACCATATTTCATCTAATACAATAAACCCACAAATTAGATGTTATTGGTCCCATTTTACAGACAAGGAAACTGAGACTCAGAAGGGTTAGGTGATTTTTTATTTTTTATTTTTCAAAATCACAGATAGAGATGGTACTAGAATCCAAATTCAGATGTGGGTTACTCTAGCACCCACCTAGCTGCCTCCCAGTACAGACCGTGGCTTATAATAGAGTTCCCTTTCCAATGGGGGATGCTTAGCCATGCCTCTGGCCATATGCTTAGCCTTGTTCTCAGGACAGAATAGTCACTAGCCCCTCCACTTAAACCTCCACATGGACCAGAAGATGTTTCCTGAATCTTCCCTCAGCCTCTTCATCTCCGGCCCGGGCAATCCCCAGAGGGCTTTCAGCAGGCTGCATGCTACCGTGGAAAGGGCATGAGCTTTGGAACCCACAGACCTGGGCTCTCCACTTGCCGCCTCTGGCAGACTCTTTAATTTCTTTGAGTCTTAGTGTCTTCATCCATAAAATGGGCATAATAAAACATATTTTCAGGTGGTTGTAGGGATTCGATGAAATAAGAATGTAAAGCACTTGGCACAAACTGCAGGTTAGAGCAGCTGAAGAATAGGGATGCAGAAGAGGGTCCTGCAAGGGGGCTCACTGCTGCAGTGGGGCCCTGATTATTGAACAGTGTTGTTGCTTAAACACATATTCCCTGAACAAATGCTAAGGTCTTAATAAGAATGCAGCTGTGGTTATAAAAGCTACCCGTAGCAGTTCTACTGTAACCTCAGAGAAAGAACCTAGTGGGTTATTCATCCTGAGTTAGTGGTGCCTGAATGTGGGTGGTGAAATTGTGGCGATCTTTAGTTCTTCTTTATATATATATATACACATACATATATATATATACACATATATATATATTTTAGTTTCTCAAATTTCTAAATCATGTATGTGTGCATGCGTGCGTGTATGTGTATAATTTTGTACTCAAAGGAAATCAAACATTATAGAGATAGATCCATTGTAATAACTGTGCTTATTAGTGAATTAAAAAATGATCTGAGGTTGATGGTTCCTGATTCCCCAGAGGGTCGATGGAGGAGCCCAGCTGGAAACCCAAGCTCCTAGACGCTCAGAAAAATGCAGAAAAGCATGTACATGTTCATTTGCAAAGATAAGTGTTCTGTCCCCCCTCTTGGGCCCTTACCTGACTGTCCTTGGGGCCCTGGGATGGAGACTGAGCCTTGAGGACCCAGACTCAGGGCAGAAACTGGGATTGCCCCCACGGAGGGGCCAGTGGTGCTGAGGGTTGCTGTGGAAGGGCCTCCTCCTCGAGACCCTCTCTTTAGCTCGTTGACTGGGCTCCAGTCTGGGCACGTCTCTTCCAGAAATGAGTCAGTAAGGGCCTGGGTGCAGGATGACCTAGTGGAGGGAAAGCTGCAGAGGGCAAGAGGCCCAGAATGGGCTTTGAGACCCCCCAGAAGGTGGCCTCTGGCTCACCCAGCAATGGGTACCTCAGTTTCATCAAAGTGAAGTGTCCCCTATCCTCCCAAACTCATTGGCATGACAGTCACCCTGTTCCACAGTCGTGCCCCATCTCCTGAGCATGTGACTCCCCACTAGCACTTGGCCCGCTGCTCTGAGGGTCTGAGCACCTCCCTTTCCTGGCCCAGGCCCTCGGCATTTCAGCAAACATGGGGCTCAGACTGCCACGTGAATCCATCCGGACCTGTGTGTAGGCTTTGCCGAAACCATAAGAGGTGTCCCGCAAATGGTCCCAGAGTGCTGGTGACAGCTGTATAACATGACTGTGGGGACACTGGCAGGAGTGGAAGAGATTTAGGGGAATTCAATGGTCTTTATCTTATTACTATTGTTCTCTTGGCAAATTGTTTGCGTTGACTCAACAAGCAACCCCCCACCCCCCCAGCTGTGAGTAGGGCCACTCTTGGAGCTGTTTACTTCTTGCCCGGCCGGCTAGGACATGGGGGCAGGGACTGAATTAGTCATCTTTGTTTTTCAGCACCTTTGGGTTCAGGGATTTAGTAAGAATTGAATGATTAAATGAATGAGTGAATGGAATGTTGGGCAAGAAATCATCAGAACCGTCCAGCGTCAGAGCAGAGCCCTGGAAGAGGTTTTCCACTGGTGCTGAGGCTGAGCTACTCTTGAGCCACCACCCCCCCTCACGTCACCAAAACGTTTATTTTCTGTCCTTCATTCTGGACCCCAGATTCATTGCGGAGGGGGGCAGAAACCAGCACAAAGGTAGTAATCCTGGAGCTTTTTGCCTCAAAAGGCATACACTTCACTTCCACTCCAATGACGGAAAAGCAAGTCACAGGGCCAAGTTTGGCAACACGGGGCTCCATGTAAGGAGGGTGCTGGAGGGAGGGGCAGAGAAGACTTGGCCAATAATAAAATCTATCACAGTCTACCACCTCGATCCTCCCCTCCCTCAAGGAAACAACCTACACATTCTGACCAGTCCTGCCCGGGGCCACGGTCCTGGCTCTCTGGAGGCTCTCCTCAGCCGGGTTAGATGTGATTTCTCTTCTAGAGACCTCTGAGCCCTTTAAAACTTGGGCAGATTTATTATTCCACTTTTTTCTCCTTTACTAGCTGCTTTTAGTTATGCATTTTTGCATAATCCTTTTAGTGTATATTTATTCTTTCTAATGATCTCATTTCCTTCCTGCAGGTCTGTGCTTCCATCTGCAGCCATTTTCCTTTAGTATGAAAACTTCATTTAATATTTCTAGCGGTGCAAGCTGGTTGGTGACAAGTATTTTCAACTGTTGAAAAGGCCCTTCTCATCCAGTTTTTCCCCATTTCCCTCACCATGGTAATCACAGTTGTCCTCAAGTCCTTGAATAATGCCGTCAATATTGCCATCATCTGTGGGGCTATTCTATTGTCTACTTTCCCACCATGTCAGTCACCTTTGGCGGGGTGGGGGGCTCTTTCTGTGCCTGAGGATTATTATCTGCTGAACAGTGTGTAGAGAGGACCGAAGAGGCTTCAGATGACATCCTTCTTGAAGAAACATTCCTACTTTCCTTTGTTGGATATTTAGGGTGCGATCAATCAGGGGGTGGGTTAGCACTGTCGTGCATTACGAGGTGGCCCTCCGGCTCTCCTAGAGGATCTGTGAGCTACTCAGTATCCTGTGACACATTCCTTTTCTGTTTAAAGTAGCCAGAGGTGGTTTCTATGGCTAGTAATGAGAACGTGACTGAGGTGAGCGACGAAGCCAAAAGGAATCTGTTACACGCAGACAGCCTGGATGGAGCAGGAAGAGAGGAGAGGCTTTCACTGTGAACGAGGTGCCCACTGACTGGCATGGGTTTCGGGATGGGTGGCCGACCACCTGGAGGGCTGATGCAGTCCTAAAACCGAGAACTGGGATCACAGTCTGTAACCCTTTGGCACTTGCTAGAATGTAACCTCCACAGGGGCAGGGGGCCTTGTTGCTTTGTTCACTGATGATCTTCAAGTGCTTAAAACCAGTCCTGGCGTGTAGTAAGCACCCAATGAATGTCAAGTTTGGTGAACTATTATTTTTATTAATAGACACGTACACCAATTACTATGTTCAAAGGTTCTAAATTAAACCCAGAGCTCCCTTTCTGTAACAAATATTTTGAAACATCCTCTTTACTATTGTAAAATAAAATTTCAGAGATAATATCTATTCACATATGCTATTTAAACACTGAATACCTCTCACACAGGATGCCAGGTGTCCTGCCCGGATCCCTCATCCAGGAGAGGCCCTGCCCCTCCCCCAGCGGCAGGAGTGTTGGCTGTGGGTGGCTCACAGCTGAGGCCTCCCTAGGACTTGCCACACAAGAGAGCCAAGGTCATGCCCGATCACTTCCAGTGACTGCCTGATGTGGGGTAAAAGCCGGCCCCTCCTGCTTCGGTGTGAGACATCGCTGAAGGGCCAACCGCAGGTCCTGAGCTCGGCAGGGATCAGCGGAGGCCTCTCCTGTGACCGCATCATGGTGCAACTTCTCCCTCTGCCCAATCCTGCATTTCCCACCCCTCACGGGGGTTCCGAGAACATACCCCAGGCACACACAAATGTCTCTTAGAGTCTGTTTCCTGGGGGACTCACGGGAATATGGTGCCCTGCCATACAAAGGAAGAATAAGAGAGGAGTAATCTACAATAAAACACGTTCTGTCTGGGATGCTCGGTGTGGCAGCGCTAGGACCCCAAACAGCGGCCCCTCCTGGGGGCTTGGGAGCCGTGCAGACCTCAGCCGGGTTCCCAGCAGGTGCGTGGCCGCAGCGGGGTATGCAAAGTGCACTTTATGGCCACTCAAATACCACAAGTGGCAATACTGTCCGTGGTAAGATTCTCCAAATCAGTGAACAACTCTTGGTAAAATGCCAAACGAAACACATTATGAAATTCCCTCAATTTATCCAGTAGTTGCTTTCCTGGAAAATTCAGTGTGTCTTAAAATTATGCCAAAACCTACCTTGCCATGTAGAATAGAGGACATTTCCTCGTTGAGCTTTACTGCTCAGTGTACTGGGGGCCTTTTACACCAGTGGCCTGAGGCATGCTGACAAGGGAAACCGCCCCCGGCACTTCCCAAACTTTCCTCCAGGGGTCATCACTGTCCTCATTTCGAACCATCCGGCCCCTGGAGAAAACCCGGTGCTTGGAACTTTACACGTTATTCATCTAATCCTCCCAATAAGCTTAGGGGGTAAGTGTTGCTATTACCTCTCTTTAGCTAAGAAAATCAAGTTCAGAAAAGTTAAGGAACTTGTCCAAGTTCACACAGCTAGTAAGTGGGAAACAAGCAAGATTTGAACCCAAGGCTGCCGGTTTCCCCGTATAGGTCAATTTGTGGGTGTTTGTCGTTTATCAAGTTGCATGGCCACTAGGCTGTGGCCAGGTTTGTTTATCACAGAAAAGCATAAACCTTATATAGGGGCCTCCCTCCACGTGGACACAGGGCAATGCCAAGAACTCGAGGCTGAGTGCAACCGGGCCTCCCCGAACTGTGCTGTGCCCTCAGAGCCTGGGCGGGCAGATGGAACCACAGCCCAAGGCCTCCTTCCTCAGGCAGCACCCCAAGTGGCTTCCCACCCCCCACCCCCCCACCCCAACTACCACAGACAGACCCTCAGACAGACCTGGCAGGCCCAGACCAGGGAGGAGCCAGTGAGAGCAGCTCTGCAGGTCCTCCCCGCCCCTCCACACCTGGGCCTTAGAGGGAGCCGAGAGTGCTCCAGTATCCAGCTCTGATGCCCTCCAGCGTCCTCTTGAATTGACTTGACCTTGAGGGAGGCTCTGAAGGACAGCTAAGTTTGGCAGGTGTAAGAGGAGGCTGACAAAGGCATGGAGGTTGTGGTGGAGATGGGAGAACAAAGGAGCACATTCTCCCCAGTGGGCTCTTCCCTGACTGGGCCCGGTGGAGGAGGGCAGAGGGGTACTCTCTCTGTGCACTACGCCCCCTGCTGGTAGAATCGGTGGATTGGGTTTGCCTGAGGCTGAGGGTGTGGGGGGGTGGCGGTGGGGGGAGACATGCACAGTCCAATTGTGTTGGTTCAGATCCTCCACAAAACACTCACCAAGGGTTGGGATTAAATGCCCAGGGATTTTATTTGGGGGAGTGACTGTGAGAGGAGCTAAGGAGGGAGGGAGCTGGAGATGCAGGGAGAGCTTCAGGCCGCTGTGCAGACGCTGTGCGTGGAATGTCGCAGACCTTCAGGACTCTCCGGAAGGTTTGACAAAGTTGTCAGGGAGTCCTGGAGCCTGTGTCTCTCAGGAATGGGTTTCTATCCCTGCCACAGTCAGTCGTGGACTGGGAGCTGGGGACACAGGATTTTC
Organism: Mirounga angustirostris; assembly: GCF_029215605.1. Taxonomy (NCBI): domain Eukaryota; kingdom Metazoa; phylum Chordata; class Mammalia; order Carnivora; family Phocidae; genus Mirounga; species Mirounga angustirostris. Next base: position 70,115,333 of record NW_026991709.1, on the reverse strand, counting down.
TGCTCTGACCCCAACAACCCCTCTCCACACACACACGCACACCCCCATCAACCTCTCATCAGCCCAGGGCTGTGATTCTGTCCGAGTTTCCTCTTCGTGGAGCTGGCAAGGAGACTTCAGAAGCTGGGTAGGAGGAGGAGAGGATAAAGGAAAATGGCACTCCATGTCCAGCCTCAGAAAGGCCCATCCACAAAACCAGCATGCCTTTCTCTTGCCAACATGGACAACTCACAACCGTGGTACACTATTATGCTGAGAGCGTCTCTATTTTTCTCCCTCTGTTTCCCTAAAGAACCCTCCCAGGCAGAGTTTGGGGTGGGGTGAACGTGGTGGTCTGTCCCATTGTTCATGGGTTAGCCGGAGAAACGGCTGGGGCAGGGATGGGTGCATTAACCGCCGAGGCCCGGGCAAGGGACCGAGCAGAGTTGTTCAGCAGGAGTGACAAAGGAGCAAGGTTGCACCAAGGTGAATGGGGCGGTTGGTGCAGGATGAACCGGAGTGGGGAGTCCAGGAGGGTGATGAGGGCGGTGGCCCGCAGGGAGCAGGTCTGAGGGCCTGAAGCTCGCTGCCGAGCGGAAGTCTGTTGGTTTGTTACAGACCTGCAGGAGGAGAGTCCGTGCAGGACCAGACACCCCAGGGGAGCCAGTTCCCCTCTCCTCCAGGTGTGCGGGCAGATCAGGCAAGTTATGCGGGAGCCCCACACCCAGTCCCAGCGTCAACTAGACCCACCTCCGTCTGTGCTTTCCTTTCTCTCCAAGGCGAGCTTGGCCTTGGTCATTCCAGAGCAGCCCAGAGGCTCTGAGGCCCCGAGCCAAGTCCCTGCTCTGCAGGCCAGAATTCCTCCCCTCCCCAGAGATGACCCTATCATCTCTGCCATCCCATGCTCCCTGAGCAGAGTGACTAATACACAGAAACCTCCCCAGGAAGAGCAGAGACCAGCCTGAACCCTGAAATGGAAACCGAGCCCAAAAAGGGTGTGGTCGGCCCCTGGGGGAGCCGCCTATCACTGCCCATGGGTGCCAGGACAGAGATCTGAGGCCCTGAGAGAGGCACGAAGAGGATCAAGGGTCAGAAGAGGGGCAGGCAGAGGGAGTGGGTGGGGGGGGCTGGGGAGAGATTTCCCACAAGACTGGGAGCTCCAGGGGGGCGGGAAGGAGGTGTCTCATGCCCCCAGGGCCTGGCAAGCAATTAGCACAAAGTAAGCCCACAGGGACTGTTTGTTGTTGGACTGATGGATGGGCTGATTGATTGATTTTGGCCAATTTCACCTAGAGGATGATGAGAATGGGGTTGGGATGAGAGGAGTTAGTTTGCTTCCTAGGGGAGACAGCGTCTGGGCACAAATGGGAGGAGTCTTTATGTACCCCCGAACGGCAGGCCTTTGGAGGTGTCCAAGCAGGGCCATGGGAGGGAGCTGGAGCTTACATTTAAGGGGGCCTCCAACTGCTCCCATGGCCCATGGTCAGTCACCAGTGTCCCATAAAGCATTTAAGTGGGAAAGATGACTGGGGACATGGAAGCCGAGGAGCTGTTCCCTGCTGTGGGCTGGCGGTGCACGGAGTCAGCCGCAGCCCGTAGGGCGGCCGCCGGCGCGGGCGGCTGAGGAGCACCTGGGACAGGGCGAGCCCGAAGTGAGATGTAATTAGTATAAAGTACGCCTCGAAGACTTAGGATTGCAAAGATTTCATATGAGAAAAAAGGGAAATATCTCATTAATAATTTTTCATATTGATATGTTGAAATGCTACTATTCTGCTGGGTTAAATGAACTGTATTATTAAAATTAATTTCATCTGTTTCTTTTTACTTTTAATGTGGCTGTGAGAGAATTAAAATTACATGTGTGGCTTACATTATATTTTTGCTGGGCAGCACCACTCTGCACAGTATCTCTCTTTCTTCTTTTTTTCTTTAAATTCAATTAATTAACATAGAGTGCATTATTAGTTTCAGAGGCAGAGTTCAGTGATTCATCAGTTGCATAGAACACCCAGTGCTCATCACATCACGTGCCCTCCTCAATGTCCATCACCCAGTTACCCCATCCCTCCACCCACCTCCCCTCCAGCAACCCTCGGTTTGTTTCCTATGGTTAAGAGTCTCTTACGGTTTGTTTCCCTTTCTGAGATTATGTCTTGTTTTTGGGTTTTTTTTAAAGATTATTTATTTATTTATTTGACAGAGAGAGACACAGCTAGAGAGGGAACACAAGCAGGGGGAGCGGGAGAGGGAGAAGCAGGCTTCCCGCCGAGCAGGGAGCCTGATGCGGGGCTCGATCCCAGGACCCCGGGATCATGACCTGAGCCGAAGGCAGATGCTTAACGACTGAGCCACCCAGGCACCCCTGATTATGTCTTGTTTTATTTTTCTCTCCTTTCCTCTATGCTCTTCTGTTTTGTTTCTTAAATTCTACCTGTCAGTCAGATCATATGATAATTGTCTTTTCTTGGGTTGACTTAGTTCACTTAGCATAATACTCTCTAGTTCCATCCACATCATTGTAAATGGCAAGATTTCTTTTCTTTTCTTTTTTTTTTTTGGTGGCTGAGTAATATTCCATTGTATATATATATACCACATCTTTATCCATTCATCTGTTGATGGACATCTGGGCTCTTTCCATAGTTTGGCTATTGTGGACATTGCTGCTATAAACATAGGGGTCTGGAGGCACAAATTACAAAACCTAGTTTGTAATCACCTTGTTAGTTGCTAGGAGCCATTGGTCTGTCATCACACGGTTTAAAGGCACATAGGAAATTACAGTGGGACCTTGCAGGTTGCAGGTAGTGGGAGAATGAACAGGTGAGCCGTCCACACAGAGGGACCCCGATGTTATTGCGAAGATGCACGTTACCCTCTAACGGAGAGAACGAAGACCCAGGTGTTGAGGAAAGCCCACAGTTGGGGTGGGGGGGGGAGGAAAAGGATGAGGAAACAGAAAATAAGTAGACAAAGGACCAGTCAAGAGAGTGAGAGAAAAACCAGGGTGGCCCCAAGGCTGGAGTAGGAAGTCTCCTAAAGGAGGAGGAAGTCAGGGCTGGGTAGGTGCAACAGTGAGATGGGGGCCTTCCACTCCTGCAAAGGTCTTCAGAGTTGTGACTTTAAAAACAGTCGTTCTGTGACGGATGGTAACTAGACTTGTTGTGGCGATCCTTTTGTAGTGTATACAAAGATCAAATTCTGGGGTACACCTGAAACTAATATAATGTTCTATACCGTTTTTACCTCAATTAAAAAATCATTATGTGATTTTTAACAAATAGAATCTATTTTCACATTAAATGTATATTAGTCATTTACTTTTTTTAAGATTTTATTTATTTATTTATCAGAGAGAGAGAGCATGAGCAGGGGGAGAGGCAGAGGGAGAGGGAGAAGCAGGCTTCCCGCTGAGCAGGGAGCCCGATGCGGAACTCGGTCCCAGGGCCCTGGGATCATGACCTGAGCTGAAGGCAGATGTTTAACCAACTGAGCCACCCAGGCGTCCCCACAGATTAGTCATTTAATATATGATTATTGAGTCCCTTCTGTGTGCCAGGCTGTGTTCCAAGATAAATAAGAAACACAAGATTCTTGCTCTCAAAGCACTTAATATTTTAGTGTGGGGAAATCAATAACAAAGAAGCAAACAAATTAATAAGGTTTCAGGTAGTCATAAGTGCTAAAAGTGGAATGGCGTGACCAGGGTGGATGGTGGCATGGCATTGTCAAGGAAGACCTGTCTGTGGAGGTGACACAGTGACATCTGAGCAGAGATGTGAACAAGGGGTCCAACTGCCGTGGGGAGGCTTGTGTGGGGTCTAGCCCGATCAGGAGCGTGGGCAAGAGATGAAGAGCGTCAGACAGAAAGTGGCCACCAAGGTAAATCTTGATCAACAAACTGCTATTCGTCAGGGGAACAGCCCGGCTGGGTCAGGACAGGGCGTTCAGTGGGCTGGAGCATGGGATGCAAGACAAGCCTGAGAGCCAGGCAGGGCACACGGCCAGCAGGGATTTGTAAGCCTTGCTGAGAAACTTGGACTTTATCCCAAGGACAGTGGGCAGGCACTGAAGGATTTTAAGCAAGGTGCAGACATGGTCAGCTCTGAAAATAAGGAAGATCACGCCCACCATGACATAGAGGGTGGATGGAAGGGACAGGGCTGGAGGCAGGGTGATGGCCTGGGGGCATGGGGCAGTCATCTGGGTGAGAGAGGAAGGTGTCCTGTACTGGGGTAGGGTCTCTGATGATGGATGGCGGGGGGAGATAGAGAGAGGGATAGAATTAACAAGACTTTTATACTTCTGTCTTATCTCAATGGGTTATGAGGGTGAACGAGAGGAAAAGATCAAAAAAGGAACCCCGATTTTTGGTTTGGAACCTGAAGGAAGGGTGGGGCCACTCAGGAGATACAGAAGGCAGGTGCTGGGGGTATAGCTCAGTGGCAGAGCATTTGACTGCAGAAGGCAGGTGCAAGAACCGGTTTGGGATAAACAAACCTGTAGTACATCTGTACAATGGAATATTATTCGGCCCTAAAAAGGAATGAAGTAGCGGCATGTGCTACCACACGGATGAACCTTGAGAATGTATGCTGAGAGAAGTCAGACATGAAAGAAGGCATGTTGTATGGTCCCATTCACACTAAGGGTTCAGAACAGGCAAATCCATAGGGACAGAAAGTAGCTTAGTGGTTGTCAGGGGTTCGGGGGAGAGAGGAATGGGGAGTGACTGCTTATTGAGTGCAGGGCTGTTTTGGGGCTGATAAAAATATTCTGGAAGGGGCACCTGGGTGGCTCAGTTGGTTAAGCGACTGCCTTCGGCTCAGGTCATGATCCTGGAGTCCCGGGATCGAGTCCCGCATCGGGCTCCCTGCTCGGCAGGGAGTCTGCTTCTCCCTCTGACCCTCCTCCCTCTCATGCTCTCTGTCTCTCATTCTCTCTCTCTCAAATAAATAAATAAAATCTTAAAAAAAAAAAATCTGGAATTAGTGATGAAGGTCACACCACACTGTAAAATACTAGAAACCACTGAATTGTACACTCACATGGGTTAAATGATGAATTCTATGTTATGCAAATTTTATATCAATAAAAACTTCAATTAAAAAAAAGAGCAGGGGGACGCCTGGGTGGCTCAGTTGGTCGAGCATCTGCCTTCGGCTCAGGTCATGATCCCAGGGTCCTGGGAGCGAGTCCCACATTGGGCTCCTTGCTCAGAGGGGAGACTGCTTCTCCCTCTGCCTGCCTCTCTCTCTCTCTCTTTCCCTCTCTCTGACGAATAAATAAAAATATTTATAAAAAAAAAAAAGAGCAGGCTCAGGATACAATGAGTTTGTTTGGGAGATGTGAATTTGGAGTGTGTGAAAGGCATCCAGCCGAATTGGCCAGTAGGTAGTTGTGGTATTTGGCTCAGGAAAGAGGCCAGTTATCAACACATAGAACCACAGAGACCCCTCGGCTGCATTAGGTCTGTGCCCACAGAGACAAAGGTCAAGTCACCCTTCGTGTTAATCGTTCACCCTTTTTGCAGTGCACAATTTTGCATTTTCAGGAGGAGCGAGGTCGGCTTCATATCCGTACAGTATTATGAAAAGAACTACCAAGATTTTTGCTATGGAGCACTACCTCAGAGTCAACTTTATGGGACCACAGAATCTGGCTTTTCCCAGTGTCAGCGCTTGGAGTTACTCACTGGTTGGTTTCTCTGGGGTCACATTAAACCCAAAGTCTACCTGAAAGTCTTCCACCTTCATCGTAATCACCAAGACTGACTTCTTTGGTACCTCTGCCCTGAGCTTCTTTCCCACATTTCACATCTCCATTTAGAATTCTCGCCCCTCACCACATGGAACCAAAGGTTTTCACAGTTGTTCAATTATTTGCCTCGTATCTGAAAGCATAATAAACACAAATACCTGATCTTCTCACGGGACTCTTCCTTTGTTGTTGGTTGAGTGGGTAAAAATCCTACCACTCATTTCTTTTCCTGAGTCTCACATTTTTATGTTTTTGAAAGAACCATTTCATGTTTTCTTCTTATAAGGTAGGTATCAGATTGTATATGTATTGATAAATACTTTGCTAGGCTGGGAACTTCTTGAGGGACAATATGCCTTACGTCCTGTATCCCAGCCACCCAGTAAGGGCCTGGCATTAGATAGGCTCTCCATGTGGGGCTATGGGATCCCCCAAACACAGTGGGTTTCCCCAATGCCCAGGGCCGTAGACATAGTTTTCTTCCTCCTTTTTCCTCCAACTTCCTGAGTCCACATAAAGTCTTTTAATAACCGAGGCTTGCCTACATTTGTTTTCCTCCATAATCTTGTCCAACTGGCTCCTAAATTGTTTCAGAGTAGCCATTCAGGGTGAGGGGTCCCCTCTTAGTGCTCAAATGGGGGAAGAAACAATGGACAGATTTGGGAACCAGCTCAGGACTCAGAACGAGACAGATGTGGCTTCACATTCTCACTCAGCCCTGTGGCAGCAGAGTGACCATGAGCAAGTTCTTTAGACCACTGCTTCTTTTTTTTTTAATAGTTTATTCTTTTTTTTTTTAAAGATCTTATTTATTTATTTGAGAGAGAGAGAGAGAGAGCACGAGTGGGGTGAGGGGCAGCGGGAGAAGCAGACTCGCTGCTGAGCAGGGAGCCTGATGTGGGACTTGATCCCAGGACCCTGGGATCATGACTTGAGCCAAAGGCAGATGCTTAACTGGCTGAGCCACCCAGGTGCCCCTAGACCACTGATTCTTAAACTATCTGTGGTGAAGAATCAGGTTTAAAACATTAAAAAAATTCATTATAGATCAATATTTTTACACAATACAGTACTTTCTGCAAAAGGCAAAATTATAGCAAGGGTAAAAAGATCAGTGGTTGCTAAGGGGAAGGGGGAGAGGGGGAGCTGAGTAGAACTGAGAAGGTGAGGCACATGGGTTTTTTGAGGGCAGTGAAACTATTCTGCATGATTCTGTAGAGGTGCATACGTGATATGCACATGTCAAAACCCATAGAATTTTTTTTTAAGATTTTATTTATTTATTTGAGAGAGAGAATGAGATAGAGAGAGCATGAGAGGGAGGAGGGTCAGAGGGAGAAGCAGACTCCCCGCTGAGCAGGGAGCCCGATGCGGGACTCGATCCCGGGACTCCAGGATCATGACCTGAGCCGAAGGCAGTCGCTTAACCAACTGAGCCACCCAGGCGCCCAAAACCCATAGAATTTGATGGCACATAAAGTGAACCTTCATGCATGCAAATGAAACAAAGATCATTTAGGAGGTCAGGAATCCCAGGATGGAATGCAGAATGCAACAAAATAATCTAACTGTATTGCAAATGTACAAAACAGTTCTGACTAAAAGTGGTGGGGTAGATGGCGCCGATATAAGTAACTTTGCAAATGAGTGACGTATATAAGACTAAAGGCAAAAGGAACTGCATGAGTTCCTCCTCGTGGAGGTGCAGGCTAAGAATCCTGACAACACTCTACACACTGGAACTGAGCAATTGAGTGAATGGTGCTGGGCAGCCAGGTGCCTCTCCCTTGGGAGTAGGAGGTTACAGGTAAGTAAGAGGAGGAGGCTAGAATTACCCGTGTGGAAATGGGTTGGAGTTGGAGACATCAGTATGAATTCATGCTGAGCTTACTATTGATACAGAAGGCTATATAAAGAACATTTATAAATATGTATATGTATGTGCGTTAGTATATGGATTAGTCACCCGAGAAACACTGAAGCAGTGGGGGCTACACCTAGGGTCAAGATCTTGGTTTCTCATTCCATTCTCCCATAAAAAGGAATCTGGGTTCCTTGGAGAAATGACTAATTTTAAGACCGAGATGAGAAATATACAAGATGAACTGCAGCAGCTGGTAGAAGTGAAGAAAGCAAGGAAGTGCTTATAAAAATCGAACACAATGATGAGGTATGTCAAAGGGACACAAGAGCTAATTGAAAAAGTTCCCAGTGGCCAGAGCTGGAACAATTTGAGCAAGAAAATAAATAAAATAGTACTGGATTATTATTTTTTTCAAGATTTTATTTATTCATTTGACAGAGAGAGCACAAGCAGGGGGAGCAGAAGGCAGGGGGAGAGGGAGAAGCAGGCTCCCCTCTGAGCAGGGAGCCCGACGCGGGGCTTGATCCCAGGACCCCGGGATCATGACCTGAGCCAAAGGCAGACGCTTAAGGACTGAGCCACCCAGACGCCCCAGTAGTACTGGATTATAATCTGAAGTGTAAAATAAATATCCAGGGATCCATACTGATGTAAAAAAATGATTGAACACATAAGGAAATGGGGAAGAAAAGACAAATCTCCTTTGCAGAAGAATTCCAAATACTTGATGTGTTACCACCCACTCAAGGAGACGTGACATAATTCCCAACACTAAAGGGTGGGTTACACGTAGTGACTTCTTTCTAAAGAGCGCAGTATGTAAAGGGGGCAAGAAGAGTAGAGAAAGCTGACAAACTCTGCCTCAGCCAGGTTATCGAGGTCAACACCGGAAATGACAGGTCATGTCAAGAGTGTGTACCCATGCTAAGATGTGATGACTATGGCACTTTATACTTCTGTGATGTTCCTCTCCAAAACTCCTCACCTCAATCTAATCATGCGAAAAACATCAGACAAATTCCTGTCGAGGGACATAACACAAAGTTCCTGGCTGGTACTTCTCAAAACTGTCAAGATCATTAAAAACAAACCTGAGAAACTGTCGCAGCCAAAAGGAGCCTAAGGAGATGTGATGACTAAATGTAATGCAGTTTCCTGGACAGGATCCTGGAACAGAAAAAGGACCTTAGGTAAAGAAATCTGAGTAAGTATGGGTAAATAAATAAGTAAAATTGTAACTTTAGTTAATACTGTATCCATATTGACTCATTCATTGTGACAAATGTATTTACTAACATAAGATATCGATAAGGGGAAAACAGGTGTGGAGTACATGGGTATTGGTACCAGTCTTGCAATTTCTCTGTCAATCGAAAATTATTCTTTTAAAAATATTATTAAAAATGAATTACTAGGGGCACCTATATGGCTCAGTCAGTTAAGCGTCTGCCTCCGGCTCAGGTCATGGTCCCGGGGTCCTGGGATCGAGCCCCGTGTCGGGCTCCCTGCTCAGCCGGAAGCCTGCTTCTCCCTCTCCCGCTTCCCCTGCTTGTGCGCTCTCTCCCCTCTCTCTCGCTCTCTCAGATAAATAAATAAAATCTTTTAAAAAATGAATTACTAGAAAAAAATGAAATTTACAAAAATCCAATTCCAAAATTTTATTTTAGCTTTTATTTTTCAAGTTATAGGGTGGGTTTACAACTCTTTTGTGATTATAAATGCACGATGCTTACCTGGGGTATTTCTTCTTCTTCTTCTTCTTCTTTTTTTTTAAGATTTCTTTATTTATTTGACAGAGAGAGACACAGCAAGAGAGGGAACACAAGCAGGGGGAGTGGGAGAGGGAGAAGCAGGCTTCCGCGGAGCAGGGAGCCAGACGTGGGGCTCGATTCCAGGACCCTGGGATCATGACCTCAGCTGAAGGCAGATGCTTAACAACCGAGCCACCCCAGCACCCCCGGGGTCTTTCTTCTGATAACAAATAAATGATGGCATAATTTAGATATCCTTCATTGCACTTTTAATTTATTCTAGTTCAGTCATACAGAGCAGAACTTGGCGAACTTTTTCTGCAAAGGGCTGTGCGGTCTCTGTCACAACTACTCAACTTGCCACTCTTGCGTGAAAGCAGACGTAGACAGTTTGAAAATGAAGGGGCCTGCGGTGCTCCCTTAAATCTTTAATTACAAAAACAAGCAGCAGCTGAATTGGAGCTATGGGCCATAGTTTGCCAACCTTCACATTTTGGCCAAACATTTGTGAGATTTATCGATTTCCCCAAGAGTATCTTAGTTTTCAACTCACTACCTTGTGAAGCAATGTACTCATAATATTTTTCCTTGTAGAATTAAAACAATTATTTTTTGTTTCCAGTGAATATTTATTGATGGGACCCACAAATAGGAAGTGTTTCCAACTACCCTAAGTGAAATAAACATCCCTAGAGACATGTCCATTAAATACATATATATTATTTCTTGGGATTCCACTTAGTACCAAGGTTTCAACATTGTCAAAATCTTCATTTAATTTCCATGTGTTTTTTTCTAAATACAATTCCCTTGCCTTGATGTATTTACCAGTTCTTGGGTTGAGACTATACTTGAAATTTCAAATTCCAAAAAAATTTTGGCATTTTAATTCTAACTGCAGAGATTAATATAGAGAGAATTAACATCTTTACACTATTAAAGATTTTCACCTAGGAACATGACATGTCTTCCCCTATTTATTCAAGACTTTATAAAAATCCTCATTAACAATAAATAAATAAATAAATAAATAAATAAATAAATAAAAATCCTCATTAACAGTTTAAAATTTTTCATCATATGACTTTTCACAGTTCTTTTAAACTTTATTCCTAGCTGTTGTATGCCCATTGTTTATTATTAGATACAAGACATATACAACTTCTCTGTCAAAGTGCTGTGGAAATTTCCAGATACCTTTTCTCAACTCCTGTCCTTACCTCCCTGTGACCAGCATGGGTCTGTAGACTACATTTTGGGAAGCACTGATTTAGACTTCTCTGAGACTCAGTTTCCTTTCGCGCCAGTAAGGATAGTAACCACCTTCCAGAGGATAGTTAGGAGGTGGGGTTGAATGGTGCTCCAGGGAGGGCACTGAGCACAGTGTTGGGTGCAGGGCAGGCTCCAAACAGAGGCTTTCACGTGGGTTCCTCAGGGCCCGTCAGGAGCATCCATGCTCTGCCTGCCATCCTCCATGCTCACCGTGCCTCCTTCCCCCCCTTCCATCCCCCCTTCCCAATACCAGCCTGACTCTATTTCAGGTTGAAGCCCTCAACCTTCCTTTAATGGAGGTGGCCCCTCCCCTTTTCAAACAGCTCTGCCTTGCATGGAGCCCTCCCTCTTGCCACCAGCCTTTCACCGGGGGCCATGGGCCGAAGGGTGTTGAAAGCCCACCCACTGGCAGTTGGTATTTTCCTTTTTCTTCTTGTCGCAGCAGTGCAGAAGAATGCAGTGATGCTACCTGTCCAAGTCTGGACTTCTGCTGACCCACATCCATGCACAGGTCCGTGCTCAGAGTTGGATATGATGTGACACCAAGGTAGGAGAACTTGGGCACAGAGGCTCCTGGACACCATTTCTAATACCTAACCAAATCCTTCTCTTGTCCAGTGTCTTCATCTGTGTCTTCTCTCCCCAATTCACCCCCTTCTGCTTCTGCCTCATGATGCAAGCTCTGCCATCTCCATGGCCTTCTTCTTCTGGTAGTCTTCCAGAGCCATCTTCCTCCTCCCTTCCTCCCTCTAAATCTCCAGCCTCCTTTAACTCTTGGCTCTCATCTGGGCACTCAGGAAGAGTCAACACAATTTTCCCTACACATACCTCCCCCCATGTTTGGTCCCTCCAGTGAGAGAGACTGTTGGTCAAAATTATCCTGGATGTTTCTATGAGAGTGTTTTTAGATGAGATTTACATTTAAATTGCTGGATTTTAGGGGCATCTGGGTGGCTCAGTCAGTTAAGCATCTGCCTTTGGCTCAGGTCATTATCCCAGGGTCCTGGGATCAAGCCCATGTCAGACTCCCTTCTAGGGGAGCCTGCTTCTCCCTCTCCCTCTGCTCCTCCCCCTTGCTCATGCTCTCTCTCTCTCTCTCACTTGCTCTCTCCCAAATACATAAATAAAATCTTAAAAAAAAAATTGGTGGATTTCGAGTAAAGCAGTTTGCTCTCCATAATATGGTGGGCCTTGTCCAATCATTTGAAGGCCTGAATAGAACAAAAGACTGACCATCTTGAGGAAGAGGGAATTCTCCAGCAGACTGCTTTTGGACTTGAACTGCAACTCTTCCTGAGTCTCCAACCAGCCAGCCTCCTCCATCAGATTTTGGAGTCACCAAGGCTCCACAATTATGTGAGCCAATTCCTTAAAATAAATGGCATATATATATACATGCCATATATATACATATATATATAAACCATTATATATATGTATTAGTGCCATATAAATATATGAGAGTGCTCTTTCTCTAGAGAAAGAGAACCCTTCTCCTGGGACTAATACAGTCACTCTCGTATATTGCTAACTGCAAAATTTTTGAAAAGTAATTTGGTATTATGTATTAAGAACCAATATAAGATCTATAAGCTTTGACTCATTAATATCACCTCTGGGAATCTATCTTAAGGAAATGATGAATAGAAGGAGAAGCTATTGGCTTATTTACCATAGCACTATTTAGATAATTTGTTTATTGGTAGAACTATTTATTTAATAACTAAACAAGCAAACCAACCAATAGACAAATTATTTAAATGTTCAATAATAAGGGAATAGTTAATTAAATCACAGTAGAACTACTTGATGAAACACAATAAAATTACGAAGACATGTGATATTAAAGATGCTTAATTAAACAACTGAATATAAAATTATATCTAGTGTTACTCCAGCCATGTTAAAATATATGTGTGGATGAGAAGATGGGGAGCAAAAATAATTATTAGAGTTATTTATTTATATTTGATTTTCCACTCTCTAACACCAGGTTTTCTATAACATTTGTATATTGAATTTATTTGTTTAAAAAGAATAAAGGAAAGAAGGCCGAGAGGGAGGAGGAGAAGGGTGGGGGCATTGAGAGGACACCAGGTGTCTTGGACACTGTTTTGGTGGTGAGCACAGGTGTGCCTCCTCCCTTCCTACCCCCGCTCTGCCCCGGTCCTGCAGCCCTGCTCAGTGCATTATCTCTGCATACCAGCACCTCCAGGGAGCTGAGCAGGCAGCAGCTCCTAGAAGGGAGGGGAGAGTTGCGGTCTGGCCCTCCCTGTACCAGTCAGTCCCCTTTGTTTCCACCACCAGTTTCCTCCTCCACCTAATCCAGTCCTACTCTTCTTCAATATCGGCTCACATCTGAGGACTGACTGACTAGCCAGGGTCTGTCTCCCTATTCTTCTCTTAATGGGAACCCAACAAGGCAGGGAGCCAAGGGTAGGCCCAGAAACTTGCCTAGAACTTTAGCCGACTGACTAACTGCTGGGGATTAATTCACCCATTGCTGGCCCAAATTTCTCCCACTCTAGGATGGGGAGAAAGGAGACTTTGGGATGTTTGCGTACGCTTCTCCTTCTGCTGGAGAGCACTTTCTTCTCTCTCTTTTTTTTTTTTTAAAGATTTTATTTATTTATTTGCGAGAGAGAGAATGAGAGACAGAGAGCATGAGAGGGAGGAGGGTCAGAGGGAGAAGCAGACTCCCAGCCGAGCAGGGAGCCCGATGCGGGACTCGACCCTGGGACTCCAGGATCATGACCTGAGCCGAAGGCAGTCGCCCAACCGACTGAGCTACCCAGGCGCCCCGAGCACTTTCTTCTCTTTGCCTGGTTAATTTCTACAGCTGAGAGACTCAGCTAAGGCCTTACCTCCTGCAGGAAGCCCTCTTGGATATGAGTTTCCCCGGCAGGCTGGCTCAGGTTGGGCTGTGTCTCCTCAGGCCTAGGCAGAGCTGAAACGTAGAAAATATTTGCGACTGAAAAGAAAATCACTTGCTTGGGACTGACTTGGCCCTTGGCTTCGCAGCTCCCTGGAGCCACAGTCCCCTCTACCATACATACTATCTTTTGAAGAACAGCCTCTTTGATGAAATATATGTGTCAGAGGGAGGAGGAAATACTTCGGTGTTGTGACAGCCCCGCACGTGCACTGCTCAGATGTCCTGCTGCAGGGAGCATAATTGACGGACACCCCAGGGCTGCCCCCTGCATCCTCCACCACCTTTACCCAAAGGACATGCTTCCCCCGTGTTGCTGCTCTTGGCCAGTGCCCGCGTGCAGTGAGGGTAGACTCCATGCACCTTCCAGCAAAACATGGGACTTCCCCTAGGGGTGATGTCGCATAAGGACATCTTAAGTGCCTGATGGAAACCTTCTTAGACGAGGCTCTCGTCTAGGACTCTTCCTACTCAGCCATCCTTCCTTCCCTCTTCCTCTCGCAGGGGTCAGACCTGCATCATGATCTGAAGGTTCTTCTCACCTTTACTGGTGCCCTCCCTGGGGTGGCCAGTCTCCAAGATGGCTCCCGCCTCGTGGTATTCCTGCCCTCATACGGTCCCTGTCACATTGTACCAGGGTTGGACTGCGTGACCAGCAGCACATGGTGCAAGTGGTAGTATGTCACTCCTGAGGTAAAGTTATGAAAGATACTGCAGCTTCTGTCCTGCTTGCCTCCTCTCTCTCTCTCCCTCTCTGTCTCAGAAGCCAGCTGCCCCATTGTTGAGCAGCTCCAGGCTACCAGGTGAGGAGCTGAAGCCCCCAGCCAACGGCCGCATGAGTGAGCTGGGAAACCTGGAGCTGACTGTAGCCCCCGCTCGCTGAGCCAGACCCACCCCGCTAGGTCTCTCCAGATTCCTGACCCTCAGAAACTGTGGGAAATAATAAATGTTTTAAGCCACTAAGTTATGGAGTACTTTGTTGTGCAGCAACAGATAACTCCCCTTTTCCTGTCAGAAGTATTTCTTCCAATAAAGCTTTTGTGTGTCTAATCCTGTCATGGCATCTGATTTACAGAGGCCTGAAACAATACGGGTGTAGACAGATGACAAGAAAAGCCACTCAACCCTCACTGAGCATGTGGCAGAGTTAGACACCTCTAATCACAGATCACTTTAGTTAATCCTCACGACGATCCTATGACACGACCCTGTCGGCATTTTATAGATGAGGAAACAGAGGCACAGAGTTTTCTCTTGTGAATGTGGAGAGAGAGCCTAGAATAACAAAAAGAGCTCTAGCATGTGCACGGGTCCTAGCTCTGGCTCAGCTGTGTGACCTTGGACACGCCGTTTCACACCCCTGGGCCTTGGCTTTTCGTGTCTGCCATGGGGCCCTGACATAAGTGGCCTCTGAGGCCCCTTCTAAGGATAACAGTAAGGTATCCCCTGGGTTCTGAGAGTTGGAATAGTAAAGCTAACCTGTAATAGAGAAGATCAGACACACAGACACATACACATGTGGACAGATATAAATACATGTGACCCGAAGGTCAACCAAAGTCATCCTGTCCTTGGAGTCTAGAGATAAAGTTGGATCAAGGCCCATCCCACCCCCCTTGTCAAGTCCAGTGCTGCCCCCCAGGCACTGAGAGCCCTTTGGTGGTGGGGCGGACGTGACGCTCTTGTGCCCACACACACCCACCCTGCCCCACCCCCACCTCACCACGAACCTCCCCCCACCCCACTCCAGTTTCTTGCCTCATGGCTTCTTGGGCTCCAGCCTACACAAAGCAGTTGTGCTTTTCTCTCCCTCTCTCCATCAACCCACATGGGAGACAAGGCCTTTCTCTCCTTGATCCCCAGGCCCGGTCCCCCACCCCCATGAGGTGCCCACCTACGGCAGAACCCTGGCTGTGGTCTCCCGCTCATTGGCCACACTGCATAGATAGCTGCTTGTCCCTGAATTTGAATTCTATATAAACAACAAATAATCTAGTATAAGTATGGCCCAAATATTGCATGAAATATACTAAAAAGTTATTCGTTGCTTATGTGAAATTCAAATTTCACTGGACAGTCTGTGTTTTTATTTGTTCAATCTGGCTTCCTCTCCTTTTCCAAGGCTTCCCCTCCCCCTCCCTGTGAGCTCTCCTCTGGTTCTCCAGGTTCTGCTCACTGTGTAGTTCAGAGCAATCTTGGTGTCCCCAGACCTCTTCCCCAAACGCAGCCCTGGACTACGTCTGCGTTTCTTTCTTTTTTTTTTTTTTTTAAAGATTTTTATTTATTTATTTATTTTGAGAGAGAGAATGAGAGACAGAGAGCGTGAGAGGGAGGAGGGTCAGAGGGAGAAGCAGACTCCCCGCCGAGCAGGGAGCCCGATGCGGGACTCGATCCCGGGACTCCAGGATCATGACCTGAGCCGAAGGCAGTCGCCCAACCAACTGAGCCACCCAGGCGCCCACGTCTGTGTTTCTAATTCCCTCAAGAACATCTGCTCCTGTATTAGCTCAGGGCACCGGCAGTTTATGGTTTTGTCTTGAATTCCTTTAGCTGGTTCTACCAAATAGCACTTTCCTCCTCTGTTGCACGAATAGAAGTCATCTTAAACACAAAATAGCTTCCCACGCTGACAGTAGGGTTTAGAAGGCCTGTTAGTGCCAAACAATGCAAATAACACAGATCAAGAAAGAATTTGCCCTCAGAGGCTGGTCAACAAGGAGAACAAGAAAGGGGGCCCAGGAGGCTGAAGTGGGCAGGGCAGCCTGTTGGGAGGGAAGAGGCCAGGGGTGCGGGAGCTCCGCTTTCCACTTCCCAGAAGCTGTTGTGGCCACAGCCCAGTGTCAGCCAGGCGTTAGTATTGGGAGGTATGGGGGAGAACAGCTTTGCAGTCAAATAAAGTTGGAAAATTTCTTGTAAAATGGTGTTCATTTCAGAGCCTTGATTAGGCCAACACACGTACTGAATTTCCAGGTGGGGGTGGGGAAGGGGGAAGGAAGCAGCCTTCTCCAAACCTGATTGTCTTGAAGACTTGAAGAGTCCTTGTTTTGGAAAAGGACTGAGCTCATTGGACAGCGTTCTGCTTTTGGGGAATGCAGCCTTTCCCTCCCCTCTCCCCTAATTCTGGTTCCAGACTACACAGGCTAGCTAGTTTGAGTCTTCACACACCCAGAAGTTGTGAACAACGGGTCCGACACCATCATCAGACACAAGTGATCTAATCCTTGCAAAGGGACAGCCCCCACTGGAGATTAGTCAACTGGAACAGGGGAGAAGAAATCAATAGGCATCATGCACTCAGCTAGTCAGGGAGTTCTAGCTTATGTTTTCAGTTACTAAACGGACATTCTGGTTTATAGATCAGCTGTCCTCCATGGGTTTGGTTAGCAAGAATCATTTCTCCAGGGGCCAGGCACTCACTCCTGGCACTGGGCCGAGAAGTTAGACCAGTGGGCTCCATGCTACCTCCCACTGAGCACCTTCCAACTCTAGGAAATGTGGATCTTTCATAAATGTTAAACTTGCTGAGGGCCAAAGGGGTCATCATCAGCCAGTGTTCTTAGCAATGGGCATATAAGGCCAATGGGTGCCCAGAGGTGCATGGGGAAGGGAGTGAGAAAAGGGGAAGTATGACAAGGGAGAGGAGAGATGAGTCAGGGAGGTGTGAGATCAGATGCTGACAGGGGATTTGGTAGATGCCCAATACCGGGGGGCAGTGGAGGGAGGAGAGGTCGGGCAAACGGGAGGTCAGAGCACCCAGGCTCCTGCAAGCAGGGTTTCACAGTGCTTTCAGGCTGAAGCCAGGAGAACCAGCCAGGAGGAGATGCATGCTCCAGCCTGGGAGGCCGGGAGATGGCCCAGGGTCTGCAGGGCCATGGGGGGAGTTCTGCAAGGGTGGACAGAGCATGGAAGCCATCCCTGCAGAGACACCTGCTACGAGCGCTCACATCTGGGGAGAAGGGGCCAGCAGCAGGTGAAGGCCTGGCTGGGGTTCTGGGTGGTGGCAAGAACTGAGACTCAAAACCTCCCATGTCCCCTCTTCCCGTAGGATGTCCCTTTCCTCAGCCACCGCCCTGGCCCATCCTGTCATTAGAAGAGAGGTAGGCCTGTGGAGACTGGACAGACTCCTGCTCTAGGGGATCCCTCTACCCACTTGGGCGAGGATACCATGGCAGCCAATTCTATTTCCTCCCCCTGGCCCAGGGGCCTGAGCTCACAGCCACCTCCTCGCTGCCCTGGGGACAGGAGCTAGGGCAATCCTGCAGTTCCCATGGCAGCCCAAATTGAAACTGAATTCGAAACATTCCCTTACTTCCTTGTTCCTCTTGGCACCTGGGTCGCCGCCGTCCTGGCCCAAAACGTCTGTTGGGCCAGCACCCTCTGGAATCAGGGACCCACCCAGGCAGACTCAGAGTCTGACAGCGGAGAGCTGGAAGGGACCTTAGTGGCTGACTCGTTCAACCTCATTTCACACACGAGGAAACCAAGGCACAGAGTGGGGAGTAGCTGCCCAAGGTCACACAGCGGTGACACTGTCCAGGTTTTGGAAACTTTGTGACCTTCCTGAACCAAAAAAACACCCACATGGAGAGCCCCTGTGATCAAAATCCAGAGTGTCCAGCCTCCTGACTCCAAGGGGTTGATGACAACAGGGGTCACTGCTACCCTATGACCTCTGGTGCGTGCAAGGACCACCCGGGCCGCCTGTGGACAAATCCAGCCGGGCGCCCTCCCCGGGCCCCAGGGCCACGGTTTTACTCACTGACTTACCAGAGGCCATCGTGTGGCTTCACCTAGCTGAGCCTCAGTGTATTCCCCAGGGCAAGGGGGAGAATGATCCCAATAGATTCTTCTTCACACTGGTCTTGTGAAGCCAAAATAGGATTCAGATGCACAAGCACTTGGGGCGGCACTGGGTGAGGCCCCTGTAAGGTGATGGGGAAATGAGCCCCGTGCTACTCTGCTTCCAGCCCCCGTCCTGCCACAGATATGCACTCGATAAATATTTGTACAAAAACCTAACCTCCATGTTAAATGTTCTCATCTGTAAAAAAGGATGATAACACCCATTTCAAAAAGGTCCAATAAGGGGTGGCTGGGTGGCTCAGTCATTAAGCGTCTGCCTTCGGCTCAGGTCATGGTCCCAGGGTCCTGGGATCGAGCCCCGCATCGGGCTCCCTGCTCGGTGGGAAGCCCGCTTCTCCCTCTCCCACTCCCCCTGCTTGTGCTCTCTCTCTCTTTGACAAATAAATAAATAAAATCTTTTTTTTTTAAAGTCCAATGATTAAGGATAATATATCAAAATGCCAAACACAGTAGGCGCTCAATAAATGGTAGCTTAAAAAAATGACAAGACAAATGAGACAAGCAGCGCGAAAGAGCAAGCACAGAGCTTTTCGGTGAGCAGCAGGTACACTTACTCTCGGGGGGAACGTTCTCTTTTATTCTCCCACTTGTGCACGAGGTAGCACAGGTCACCAGTCCTCGGGAGCCTTTGGCTGCCTCTGGGTGGGAGAGGGGGGAGGGGAGAGGTTTGTGTGGCCTGGGGCTGCCTGCTGGAGGGACCTGCCCCACGGGAGCTGGCCGAGGCCCAGAGGAGCCAGAGGGCAGGGGGCAGGTGACAGGCCATGCCTGCACAGTGCACAGAGGCTGGCTTCCCTCTGCTCAAGCAGAATGGACGCTGCAGGCTGAGGCCTTCGGTGAATGTGAGTCCAGCTGGCCCTCAGCCCGCCCTGGTGGGCATTATAGCTTAATCGCGGCTCCTCTCACCCCACCAGGCCAGGGTCTCCCTATGGCGGCAGCTGGGGCTTAACCTCTGGGTGTCTCTCCGGCACCCAGCACAGAGCCCAGCACACAGTGGTGCTCACTGAATGACCACTGAATGAATTCATGCATTAATTAATGAGCAAGGTGGCCCAGCATGGTGGCCTCCGTCCCGGGAGAGGGTTGTGTGTGTCACACTTTCATGAACCAGGGGGCTGGAGAGAGGATGACTTCAGAAGAGGCAGTGGAAAGTGAGGGCCTCTGGGCGCCTGGGTGGCTCAGTTGGTTAAGCGACTGCCTTCGGCTCAGGTCATGATCCTGGAGTCCCGGGATCGAGTCCCGCATCGGGCTCCCTGCTCGGCAGGGAGCCTGCTTCTCCCTCTGACCCTCTCATGCTCTATCTCATTCTCTGTCTCAAATAAATAAATAAAATCTTTAAAAAAAAAAAAAGAAAGTGAGGGCCTCAGAACCTGGAAGTAGAGTGTGGCTAAGGAGTTGAGGAGGGGGTGGCCGCCTGGACTCAGGCGTGATGTGGAGCTGCCCTCAAACATCTGAAGTGCTGCCCGGGAAGGAGGGGGTCGGGGGTGACTGGGCATGATGAGAAGCCAGAGCTTGTTAAATATAAGGAAATCTGTCTAACAGTTTGTATTGCCAGGAACCAGCAGCAAGGTAGTGAGTTCCCCGTCACCAGACTCAGTCAGGGCTGGGCAGCCCTTGGTGGTGTTACTATAGAGTACTATGTCTCAAAAAACTTTTTTTTTTTAGAGAGAGAGTGAGCGGGGGTGGGAGGAGGGGCAGAGGGAGAGAATCTTAAGCAGGTTCCGTGCCCAGCGCAGAGCCCGATGCGGGGCTTGATCTCACGACCCTGAGATCATGACCTGAGCAGATAACAAGAGTCGGATGCTTAACTGAGCCATCCACATGCCCCTCAAATTTTTTTCTCGAACTACAGCCTATATAAAAATACAGTTCGGGCGCCTGGGTGGCTCAGTTGGTTAAGCGACTGCCTTCGGCTCAGGTCATGATCCCGGAGTCCCGGGATCGAGTCCCGCATCGGGCTCCCTGCTCTGCAGGGAGTCTGCTTCTCCCTCTGGCCCTCCCCCCTCTCATGTGCTCTCTCTCATTCTCTCTCTCAAATAAATAAATAAAATCTTTAAAAAAAAAAAAAAAAAAAATACAGTTCACGTTGCAGTCCTCTCTACACAGGGACACACACCCAATTTTTTTAAGTGCTGGTGCTGACCCAGTCCACTGGCCTGAGACCCCAATGCCCCACGCTCAGCCTCAGCCTGGGGACAGCACTGTGCTAGCTGGCCTGCTGGTCCCGTCAGGCCTGGGATCCTGTGGCTGTCTGCTCAAGGAATTCAGACTCTTGTCAGCGCTCGCCTGACAACAGCTCATGGAGGAAGACAAATTTTCATTTAAGAAACGCACAAAACGGGGCGCCTGGGTGGCTCAGATGGTTAAGTGTCTGCCTTTGGCTCAGGTCATGATCTCAGGGTCCTGGGATCGAGGCCCACATCGGGCTTCCTGCTCCTTGGGAGCCTGCTTCTCCCTCTGCCTCTCTCTCTCTCTCTCTCTGTCTCTCATGAATAAATAAATAAAAAAAAATCTTTAAAAAAAAAAAAAGAAAGAAATGCACAAAACGTTATTAGAAACGATACTTGTTGAAAATACCAACCAATGAGACAATAAAAGGCACTCACCGCTCAGAGAACGCCAGTGTTATTACCATTTGCCCGTATTTCGATCCAGCTCTTCTTCTTTTTTTTTTATCTGGCTCTTTTAAAAACTTTTGGGACATAGAAACTACTATAAACATATAAACCATTCTATAAACATTTTACTTCACAATGTTTTATTGACTTTTCCCTGATTGCTATATATTTTTCCACATGATCATTTTTAATGAGTGCATTATATTCCATTGTACTAACGCATCATAAGAACTTAAGCAAATTCCAGTACTGACCCATTAGGCAGTCCCCAGTTTTTGCTACGTACATACATCTGTGTAGACTTGGCCTGTGATTTCCTTTGGATGAATTCCTAGAAGTCATTTTTTTTTTAAAAGATTTTATTTATTTATTTGAGAGAGAGAGAATGAGAGAGAGAGCACATGAGAGGAAGGAGGGTCAGAGGGAGA
Organism: Mirounga angustirostris; assembly: GCF_029215605.1. Lineage (NCBI taxonomy): Eukaryota > Metazoa > Chordata > Mammalia > Carnivora > Phocidae > Mirounga > Mirounga angustirostris. Next base: position 70,093,866 of record NW_026991709.1, on the reverse strand, counting down.
AGCAGACTCCCTGCTGAGCAGGGAGCCCGATGCGGGACTCGATCCCGGGACTCCAGGATCATGACCTGAGCCGAAGGCAGTTGCTTAACAAACTGAGCCACCCAGGCGCCCAGAAGTCATTTTTTTTTTTAAGAGAAGCTGTTTTGTTTTGTTTTTTAAAAGATTTTATTTATTTGTTTTAGATGGGGGAGGGGGGAGTCACGTCAGTTCCGGTTACAGTAGAATTGACCATAACAGCACGTAGCAAATACTCAACATATGTTAGTTGTCATTACTTTTGTGGTTTAAAAAAAATGTTTTAGCCATTTTCAGGCTAGAAAGCAGAAATTCTATAAAGACTCATTTATTCATCCATCCATTTGACAAACACTTATTGAGAAACTACTGGGGTCTGGGCACTGTGCTGGACACAGAGACCTGGGGGAGGGGAGTATATGGTGCTAAATGAGTCACCCCAGCGAACCTAAGGCAGCGGAAAGAGCCAGCAACACATGCCAGTGGCCCTGGGTCTCCCCAGGTCTTGGATGTTGGGAGACAATTCTCCATCAGTCTCTCGCGTTTTTTGCAAGTCTTGGGAGCAGAAATACAGACGGCCTTTTGTTCCAGACTATCTTTTCAAGGGTGTTTGTTTATACGGTGAACAGCTTCGAGAGACAGAGATAGCGTGTCCCTCTGGAAGAGAAGCAGATTTGGTTGCTATCCAATATAATAAAGATAATGTTTACCTCTGGGGAAAGGGTGGGTAGGTTTGTTGGCAGCCTCTTAAAAAGATTGGAGTTTCCTAAGATCAGGGTTTCTCAGCTGGGACACAAGCCCACTGTCACAGAACCCATCTGGGCCTGCCTTTGTGTTGCCCCTCTGGGACTTAGGGGGCAAGGGAAGCCAGTGTGAGCATGAAGTTCATGCTATCTGCTGTGTCTGGAGTAGTAAAGACCTTTGTCTTTGACCCCGGAGTCTCATGTCTTCTGCCCGCATCCATGATACTGTGGCAGGCCCTTCACAGTTCTTGACATCAGGTAGGTATGTCTTTTAAGCTCAGTAAATGGATTGTGGAGCGATGGTGTTGAGGAGAGTCCAGGGGGGAGCAAGAGGAAAGACAAAGCTGGGACTCTAGGCACCTGCGGGGCCTCAGGCAGTAGCTGAGCGGGAGGGCAGGTAAGGAAGCTAAGGTTTGCCTGGGGGATAGAAAAAGCTTCAGCCTGATGAATAAGCTTCAGCCAAAACTGAGGCACCGTAAGGACCAGCCAGGGAGAGTGGGAGACCGAAGAGCTGACTGCAGGGAGAAGCAAGCAGGGGCAGAATCCCTGGGACAACATGAGGGCTGGCTTCCTCCCAGCAAGCAGGTGTAGGCTTTCTGGGGGCCTCGTCAGAGCTTTCTGAGGTGGGTGGGAGGTGGCACAAAGCCAGAAAGGAAGGGCGTGAAAGTTTGAAGTATCTTTGGGTACCAGAGAGAAGCCGGAAGTCTCTGGCCAAAGCTCTTCCTGCAGAAAACCCCTTCCCAAACTGAGGACTCTATATTTTGGTTTCCACCCATCTTCTCTCTCCCACTCCCCTCCATGAACTCAGAGTCCTCCATCCCGGGTAGAAAAGAGAGACACCCACCCCTATAAAACCCCTAAACATAAGCGCTCTCTGCACAAAGCACCCCCCACGCACCTCCCAGCGCAGCAAGATGGATGCTGTTGCTTCTTACAAAGCAGACCCCCCTGGTATGCTCCGTTGGCCCCTCGGGCTCTTCTGGCAATTTCCTCCTTTCTGGGGCTCCTCCACCCCTGGCAGGTATTCTGGATTCCAAGCAGGTACCTAATAGATTTTACTCAACTTTGAAGGAATCTGGGTGAGTCCGCCACCACTGCCCTTCTCCCATTGCTCAGGGAGTCACGCAGGTTGGCAGCATTAAGCTACTAATGTGCTGATGGAGAGGCTCTGGTTCCCCACCTCATTTATTCTTAACACCCCCTCCACCCGCACACCGGGTTCGCATCCCCAGGGGCTGGACTCCCTATCTGCCTCAATCAGAATGCCCGTCCTCCTGTGTCCCAGAGACCCTGCCCACAGCAGCCCTTTCCTGGCCTTGACCGGATGCCTGAATGGAAGCTGTAAGTTTGCTCAGCGTGCCCCTCCTGGTCCTCCCATTTTCTTCTTGCCTTCCTCACCCCCTGTATTCATCTGATGAAAGGCCATACGTTAGACCCTGAGAAGGGTACAAGAAGTCGTTTTTTGTTTTTTGCTTTCTTTTTTCAATGCATTGGTCATTTATACAGAAACACAGACTCACAGATATGCATAAAATCAGCGAATTTTAAGCTTGCCTCTTTCTCCTACATGGGGCTGGTGGGAAGGAAGAAGAAGCTTGAACTAAACAACAGGGTTGGGTTCATGTTCTTTTTTTTTTTTTTTTTTTAAGATTTTATTTATTTATTTATTGGAGAGCGAGCGAGAGAGAAACAGCATGAGAGAGGAGAGGGTCAGAGGGAGAAGCAGGCTCCCCGCTGAGCCGGGAGCCTGATATGGGACTCGATCCCAGGACCCTGGGATCATGACCTGAGCCGAAGGCAGTCGCTTAACCAACTGAGCCACCCAGGCCCCCCTGGGTTCATGTTCTTAATACTTTGAGCAAACTGCAGTGATCTTTACTCTGATGGCATGGGGTTGGGGGGGTGGTTAGTCTTTTCCACAGCCAGGGTACTCAGAAAGCCAGGTCCTTGCAGTGGGTGCCTACCTCTTGGCACAAACTAAACAAGGAACAAATTAAACAAGGGCGGGACCGATTGTCTCAGAGTGACCAGGGGTTTGGGGTTTGGCTGCTCAGGCGCGCTAAAGGGAATCATATATTCAGGGGCTCTCCAGGCAATAACAGCCAGGAAAACTTTTAAAGCATTTTTAAAAAACCAATCTCACATTTAACTTAGGCTAATGTAATAATTCTATACAATATATACTATTAAACCACGTATCACAATATTTATTTATTTATTTTTAAGGTTTTATTTATTTATTTGACAGAGAGAGACACAGCAAGAGAGGGAACGCAAGCCAGGGGGAGTGGGAGAGGGAGAAGCAGACTCCCCACCGAGCAGGGAGCCTGATGCGGGGCTTGATCCCAGGACCTCGGGAACATGACCTGAGCCGAAGGCAGACACTTAACGACTGAGCCACCCAGGCACCCCCACAATATTTATTATACTACATATTCATTATTATAAGATACTGGAGCCTACATTTGAACTCCCAACAGAGGTTGCATCTAGGGTCAGCAGGCTTTCTATGAGATAGTCTAGTATCAGAATTAAAAAAAACCCAAAACTTTAAATCAGAATTATCCTTCCAGGACCCGCCTCTTCCTTGCCTTTGCATATTATGCTTTTTAGTAGATGGATTCAATACCACTGGTTGTGATTCTCCAAACCTCATTCTTTCAAGCAGGCTTCTCTCCCCCACCTTCTAAACCATAGTTCTCGACAAATTTACCAGCTTGCATGATCATTACATAAAATAAGCTGATCTGCATAGGATTAACACCAACTCACCTGATCTAGCCAAGCTGACCCCCTCCCAGTTTACCAGGAGCCTGGTGAAGACAGTAGCCTCCTGAGCCCTATAGCCAGGCCTCCCCAACCTGTTTCCCTTCCTAAGCTAGCCACTCAGCATGAATTATACTGTAACCCCCTCAAAGAGCTAACCCTGCCACCCAGAACGACCCCAGGCTCTTGCTCCAAACAGCTCTTTGGGTCTTTTTCTGTGTCCACCTTCCCTAGGAGGTAGGGGGTGGGGGGAGGGAACACTGACACTTGTCGAGAATCTTCTATGTTAAGCTAATAGAAATTATTACCATTCCCATTGTGCAGATGGGGAAACTGAGGTTCAGCTGGGAAGCAGCTTGGCCATGGTGACTCCAAAGCCCCTGTTCTTTCCCCTGGAGCACTCCCTCAGTCTTCTGGGGCTTGACCACAGCCCCTCTCAACATCCCCCCCCTTCCTCGGAAGGAGAACCAGCTGCTGACCCCTCCCGCAGGCTCCCCCCTGGGACCTGGGACCTCACCCGCTAATGCAGTCTCTAGACCCCAGAACTTCATGCTCATCTCAGCGCGAACCTCATCTTGCAGTATTGCACCCCTATATGGGACATGGGACACAGGCTTAGTGATCACAATCCTCCTGCCTCCTCCTCCCTCCTGAGCCCCAGCTCTCCAGGGCTCCAGGAAGTGTGGGTGGCAACCGAGGGCTAGGGGGAGACAACATTCCAGGCGCAACTGAAGAAGTAATTTCAAAGGAGCAGAGCAAAATGAGAAGTCACTTTTTCCCATAAAGAGAGAGTCTGGGATTGTGTGAGCAAAGGGGAAAATGTTTAGGTTCTTCCCCACCCTTGGAGAGCAGTGAGCAGTCTGGTATGGGAGGTGGGGAGTTGGCTGCCAAACCCGGCTGTGGAATTACCCCCGGGAACAGGGAAGGGTTCGTTTATGTTTTTACTGTCCTGTCTCTCTCCCCTTGCCTACCCCTATTCTCTTCTCCTGGTTCAGAGGGAAACCAGGAAGTATGAGGCCTTCACTCAGCTGTACTGAGTCCACCTTTGAAAGAGTGGGTTGAAATCACAGGTCAGGGGCACGTGTGGTCAGCTCCAGCTGGGCCCTGCCCTCCTGTCTCCACCACTTCTCTCCAGCCCTCCTGGGCAGTGAGGGGTGGTCTCAGCATGGACATAAGGAGGCAGGGTTGGGAGCTCCTGGGTTGGCTGCCTGCCCAGCCTCCTACCCCTGGGAAGTTTGATCAAGGGGTCAAGTATGGACATTTCCTTTGGTCACCCAGACTGGCTTAGTAGCTCAGCGGTGACTGAGGCAGGTGTTTGGGACTTCCAGGGCCAGCCCAGGGTGATGAGGCTCCCCGACTAGGCTTCCCTGTAGAGGTCATCTATTGTAATGACTCTTACATTTACCCTTCCCAAACTTTCTTCAGAGGTTATGCTGGGTTGGATTAGTGTCCCTGCAAAATTCATGTCACCAAGAATCTCATTGTGACCTTATCTGGCAATAGACTTTTTTTTTTTTTAAGATTTTATTTATTTTTGAGAGAGAGAGAGTGCACAATCATGGGGAGGGGCTGAGGAAGAAGCAGTCTCCCCGCTGAGCTCAATCCCAGGACCCCAGGATCACAACCTGAGCCAAAGGCAGACGCTCAACTGAATGAGCCACCCAGGCGCCCCTAGGGATAGAGTCTTTGCAGATATAATCAGTTACGTTAGACAGAGGTCATACTGGCTTAGCTTGGGCACTACTCCAATGACTCGTGGCCTTATAAGAAGAGCGAACAGACAGACACATGGGGGAGAAGAGGACACGTGAGGAGGGAAGCTGCAAGCTGCGGAACACCAGAGCTTCCAGCAACCAGCAGTTAGAAGAGGCAAGGAAGGATTCTCCCCTAGCGCCTTTGGAGGGAGCATGTTCCAATTAGCGCCTTGATTTAGGACTTCTGGCTTCCAGAACTGTGAGAGAATACATTTCTGTTGCTTTCAGCCACCCGGTTTGCAGTGCTTTGTTACAGCAGCCCTAGGAAACTAATACTGAGATCCTCTTGGATTGCCCTCCGTGAGCTTCCTCCATTGCCCAACATACCCCCGAGCTCAGGGCCACAGACCCAGAGGGCCTGTCACTAAATGCCCCTTCACCCACATGTAGATCCCTCTAGACTGTGACCCTGTGAGGGCAGGGGCTGTGGCTTGCTCATCTCAGCATCCCCTGTGCCAGGCACAGTGCCTGGCCCACAGGCTCACAGATTAACTTGGCTGTTGGAGTGCCAGGCTAACGCTCCATCGGAGTTCTGTTGCCTCCATTGTACACTGGGGAGCGGGGCTTGCTGGGGCTCCCTGGCTCTGCTCCCCTTCACTCCCCTTGGCCTTCTCTGCCAGCTGGTTCCTTTCTCCAGGGGAGCACTGGCCTCATTCAGCTAGATTTTGTTTCAGGACCATTTCCATCTTCTGCTGCTCTAACCCCTTGGCTAAGTACCACTCCCCCCCCACATTTCTCTTTCCAATTCCTTCTGAATCACTTTCTCTAGAATATTCTCCTGGGCTATGTATCAAGTCTCAGGTATTCAAATGAGAAGCCTGGCAGTTGGTCATGGATCTTGGCAGGGAACCCACTCAGGAAGGCATCCTTAAGGGACTCTACCTGTCTCTCAACCCATCTGCTGTCCTTAATCCATCCGTCATTTTTAGCTCATCTGAGTAAATGTCTCATTCTTTTGGTTTCACCTCTACCATTAGATTGTTAGCATTAGAGACTTCATGGACGCCAAGTGTCCAAGGATACACCCCACATCCTGTAGACATAGCTAATTCATGTTCATTGACTTCCTGCTCTAGAAGGAAGGTCAGAGCAGTCTACAAAAACACACAAGGCCTGATTCTAGCCTAAGGAAATGAGCCTAAATATGCAAGGAGCTTTAGGCGCAAGACTCTCAACTCTTCATTACTTGTAATAGGACAACTGTAAATAACCCGTGTCCAACATAATTAAATAAGATATAGTAGCAGTCCACTCAATGAAATTTTATGAAAAATATATGAATGAAGGGTTCACAGTGACAGGAAGAAATGCTTGGGTTTAAAGTTACATGGTAAAAAGGGATCCGAATTTTATCTACGATAGGATAGATTAAGACTATGTATATGAACTATTCATGGGGAAGAGGCTGGGAAACTATCAGTGTACTAGGAGAGGTTTTTCTTGGTGGTGGATCATTGGGGATGGGTTTTTTCTCCCTACTTTTAAATATTTTCCATATTTGCTATAATGGGCATGCATTACTTTTATAATGGGAAAAAACCCAACTACTAAGCTTTATTTTAAAAGACTATTTTCGGCCTGGCCTGGACTCTGTCAGCACATGGAGTTGGAGATGTCTGTTTGTTGGCTGTCTGGGCTGAGAGAACAGTCTGCCATTATTCAGTCTCCATAATGACAACATGTACCAAGTGTTGCCTGTGAACACGGGTTTACACTAGGGGTAGGGATTCTGGTTGGGGGGCCAGGAATGTTCGAGAACAACTGGATAAATGTGGGAGGCAGGGCAGCAAGGCAGAATGAGCCCTGGAGCCATGGGGCCAAGGCCCATGGATCTGCCACTCACCGACTCCGTGAACTCAGACACTCCCTTCTCTCTGGGCCTGCACTTCTTCCCTGGTGGAACGGGGAGCGTGACTGCACCATCACCAAGGTCTCTTCCACTTCCAAAGTTAGGTTGAGTTCTCTTTCTCTTTCAGAATTTAGAAAGGGAAACCTAACTGTAGGACACAGAGAGCAAATCTGGGCCCCTGGGGGCTGGACTTTGGACAGCACTGTGGCTAACTGCCTGGCCTTCGTTTTCTTCTCTCTAAATTTGAGTGAATGGCTGGGCACCTGGGTGGCTCAGTTGGTTGGGCGACTGCCTTCGGCTCAGGTCATGATCCTGGAGTCCCGGGATCGAGTCCCGCATCGGGCTCCCTGCTCGGCGGGGAGTCTGCTTCTCCCTCTGACCCTCCTCCCTCTCCTGCTCTCTGTCTCTCATTGTCTCTCTCGCAAATAAAGAAAATCTTAAAAAATAAAAGTTTTAAATTTGAGTGAATGGCTAAATATAGATTTCCGGGCCTCAAGTCAGGGTACTTCCCATCTGCCTCTGCCTGCACACTCGGGATGGAGCTTGCTGGGGCTCCATCCTTCCTCCTTCACAGGGACTCCAGGTAGGAAGGTGCTGCTTGGGTAAGCATTACGCCCCCCTCTGCCTCAGAAGTAAAATGAGAAGGGAAATGAGCTAATAGAAGTGAAAATGCTCGTCACTTTTAAAGATATGGGCTGAGACATCCAATCTGGGGAGAATGATGGGGGCCTTTATGGGGCCCAAACGCCAGGGCCCCCGCTTTCATGGGGGTCTGGGAGCCAAGGCCTGGGGAGCAGAGCTTCCTGTCTTCACTTCATTGACCTCCTCGGCAGTGACCTGACACACCTGTTAGAGGAGTCCCGCAGGCGGGGTGGAAATAGCCAGGACCTGGCACCACTGTGTTGCTCAGAAGGGCATGAGGTTGGCTTGAAAGCTCAGGTGCACCAGGAAGGAGCTAGCTGCTGGAGCCTGTCAACTCACCTCGCCCCGTGCAGCTGGTACAGCTGTCCTTCCTGAAAGGCACGTTTCCATGTCTATGTGGGGGACTTAACAAACCGTTCAGCATAGAGTAAGCACTGAGCACGTGTTTGATCCCTTCTTTTGCTCTGGAGGCAGGCCGACCTAGGCTGGAGCTACAGCTTTGTGACTTACTGTGTGCTCTGGCCTGGGTGAGATCAGGGGAGCTATAGAATTCTCCAGTTTCGCCTGATCACCCAACCTGGACCATGACTCAGTGATGACGGAAGGATGTGTTCCTCTTCCTGAACCAGGGTTCTCTCCCATGTGAGTTAGGGGTGATATGCATCTCACAGGGTTATGGGGTCATACACAGGGCCTGGCACTCTAGTTACAAGTCTTTTTGTTCAGGACTTCATAGATCAGATTTAATAAACATCTGACTTCCTACCCCATCTCAATCTAGGTGTCGTAAGTCTGATCAGAAGGAACTTTATTAGCAGCATGAGGGTCTATTAAGGCATATATTATAAGGATGTAAGCAATTTTAGCATCCCCCCCCCCAAAAAAAACCTAGGACTTCCCACTCTGATTAGCTTAGAAGAGAAATCTCCCTTCAGGCTCTTGACTTTGCTGCCTAGAATCCAGGCTGAGTCTGTTCAAGCCAAGTCTGTATCTTTCTTCCATGTGAAAAGGTCATAATCTTATCCTTGCTCCAATTTACTTATACCTCAAGTCCAGACCGAGCTCTCTAGGTGCCCCCACAAAATATCAGCTTAAAGTTAGTTTCAGCAGGGTACCTGGGTGGCTCAGTCGGTTAAGTGTCTTCCTTCGGCTCAGTCATTATCCCAGGGTCTTGGGATTGAGCCCCACATCGGGCTCCCTGATCAGTGGGGAGTCTGCTTCTCCCTTTGCCTCTCCCCCTGGCTTGTGCTCTCGCTCACTCTCTCTCAAATAAATAAATAAAATCTTTAAAAATAAATAAATAAAGTTAGTTTCAGGTTCCTGCCAGTGGTCTGCAGCCTAGGAGGTCTCCACCAGACAGGACAGAGAGAATCCACTCATTGCCTCCCCTCCTACTCACCCCTCTGTGTCCCTATCAGATGCCTTGGGAGGGGAGAAGGAAAGACAAAGAGAGGGGCATTTGTTGGAGAGACAGAAGCATCCCAGCTCTGGAAAAGGAGCAAGCTGAGAAGGAGGAGCCAGGCAGAAAGGGAAACTGGGAGGGGAACTGGAGGTAGCCGGGGAAAAGATGAATGAGATGTGTACACGCCCGTGTCTAAAACCCGACGGGGACACAGCAAAGACCCTCGATGCAGATGGGCCTGGAAATTCTTTTCCAAACTTCTCCTTGTCCCCCAGCTACGCTCATTTGTCTCTACCTTTAGGGATGATGTTAGGAAGGAAAGAAGAGCCAAGTGCCCTTTCCAGGTGTCTTAACGTTTCTAAAACACTTTAATGTGTATGAGCTCACAGCCTTTGAGGTGGGTGTTACTTGACAAAGATTCTTGTCTTGATTAGATCTTAAGCTCCTGAACCTCCTAGGCCCATCTATGCACTTCCTTGTAAAATCCAGTTTTAGCAAGAACCCTGCTGATTCAGTTCAGCAAGAGTGCGCCATCCTCAATATTCAACCACCTCTATGTCTGATCTGGTTCCTCACCCCCCATCACCCCCCAGGTGATGTCTGGTCACCCAGCCTGTCTTCAGCAAGAGCCCAGTTAGGTTGGTTTATCCAGAACCCCACTTACCCCTGATGTTTTCTCTTCATAATTTTCCATCCACTGACCCCCTTCTGCGCTCCACTCCTTGGCTGTAAGTTTCCACTTGTCCATGCTGTATTCAGAGTTGAGCCTGGTTCTATCCTGAAGTCCTTTCCCCTGCTGCAAGAGTCCTGAATAAAATCTGCTTTTATCGCTTTCACTACTGTCCAGCTCTGGTTTTTCTTTGACATATTATCCCTGTTTCATAGATGAGGAAACCAAGGTTCAAGAGGCTGTGACTTACCTTGGGCGGCAGAGCTGGGCTTTAAACCCAAGGCGTCCTAATGCCCAGTGGAATCTTGGCTACCACAGTGGCCTCCGAAGAACACTCTGTGCCTCTGGTCTTCCTTGCATTGGAAAGTGGGAGGTTATCTGTAAGATCAGGTCAACGATATGTCCAACTCTTACTTTGGTCTAATCTGTAATGCTTTTTTCTACTCTGTAGATGGACAATGTAGTCCAGAGTGTCACCAAACAAAACACACAGCAAGTTAATGGGAAAACTCATGAGCAAGACCTGACACAGAAAAATGATTAAGAAGGCCAAGCTGGGCCTTGATGTCTATGTAAATTCTCTTCAGTGATCTCCTCCTCCTATTCTGTCTAGGTACTCTATATCTGAAATCCCCCTTTACCTTTATGAGTTTCCAGCTCCCAGGAGAGAATGGGATTAACTCATCCACACAGAGGTAGAAGGACTGATGGGGACACCATGCTACTTTTATGCAGTATCTGTATTCTAACTGGAAGGTCTGGCCTTTGTGCTTTGGCTGCAACTGGACTTTCAGCTTCAGCAAGCAAGAAGCCATCAGGGTGGCCCTCTGAGAGGGCATCAGTGTCAGCCATTTACTCCTCTTTGGATATGGCTTGCTCCACCTGGGAATGTGGAAATGCTAACTCCTCTTCCTGAGTTGTGTGGTGTCTGAGAGCCTGAGTTCCCTGCTTTGGGACCAATCACTCCACAGATCCCCATACTCAGGGAACCAAGTCTTGAGGAACCAGAAGCCCAGGTTCATGCTGTGGCAGGGGTGGGGGAAGAGCTACCCCAACTATCTTCCCTTTAGAACTGGGATTGGCACACCCTGTCTGGGGTTCCTCCCCCTTCTTGGTTGTGGGCAGGTCCCAATAAGTAAAAATGGGGTGACCTGAGCCCTAAGATCTCCAGGAGAATCCCACAGTTTCTTGTGGGGTCACTATAACTTCTCCCCAGTTCTACCCTCAATCCCACTAACCATCCCAGATCCCTGAAGCCACTTTCCCAGGTTGCCTTGGGCTCTCTGGACCCTGGCTCTGTGCTCCCTCCTCTGGAAAGAAGAAACCCACCATTTCGTGAGAGTTTACTGTGTGCCTGGTGTGGAGCAGATATTCTGAGCCCAACACCCCTTTCCAAAAGTTGCATATAGGGTCTTTCTTTTTTTCTTTCTTCTTTCTTTCTTTCTTCTTTCTTTCTTTCTTTCCTTTCTCTTTCTTTTTCTTTCTTTCTTTTTTAAGATTTTATACATATATATTTGAGAGAGAGCGAGAGCGCATGTGTTGGGGAGCAAAGGGGGAGGGAGAGAGAGAGAGGGAAAGAATCTCAAGCAGACTCTGTGCTGAGCACAGGGCTCAAAGTGGGGCTTGATCTCACCACACTGAGATCATGACCCTGAAATCATGACCTGAGCTGAAACCAAGAGTTGGAGGCTTAACGACTGAGCCCCCCAGGACCGCTACATACAGGGTATTTCTGATTCCTACCTCTCACCGCATTGTTCCCCCCACTCTCTGTGTTTCTTAGGGTCTTCTCAAATCTCACTCTTCTCCAATTCATACAGCCCCAAACTCACTCCCTCTTGGCCCCTTTGTTTTCCATTCTCCCCTCCTCTTTCTCCTGAAACCACCCAGCTGCCTCCCACTGTAGCAGTCCAAAGCTCTGGCAGGACAGGGCAGCCCTTGGGGGAGGGAGGAGAGGGCCCAGGATTCCAGGCAGAAGGGTGGCCCACTCATTCCCAGTGTGCCCTGGTTTCTATCCCCCCACGCCCCCCTTCCATCCCTCCCCCTAACTGGCTCAGGCTGACCAGGGCAGAGCAATAGGTGTATCAGTGTTTTCTTTTTTTTTCCTGGTGGGGGCAAGGTGGAGATTGAAGAAAGAAAAGACATGGCAAGGATGATTGGCATGGGGCCCCACCTTCTTTTGTCCTACTCCTTCCGTACTCTGGCCCCTCAGGGAAATACACCTGTTTCAGGCCAGCAGCCGGTTAGGACAAGTTCACCTCTATCCCTCACACTGCTGCTTCTGTCCTGAGGAGCTTCCCTGGGGGAGCCTGAGGGACTCTTTCTGGAGCCATGAGGGGGGCCCAGTGGAAAAGGGTCCCCTGGGTGTTCCTGAGCTGCTTATGTTCCTGCCTCCTTTGGCCGACGGTCCTGGGTAAGTGATGCAGCATTCTGGGGCAGGGAAAAGCTGACTTCAGGGAGCTGGGGCTGTCATGGAGAGAGGGAGGGAGAGAATGAGGAGGAGAATGAGAGAGGGAGAGGGAGGGAGGGAGGGAGAGGAAAGAGAGAGAAGTGATGGGACAAGATGGGAGAGAGGTGGGAGAATAAAAGAGAGAAAAGAGGAGATAGAGATAGTGCGAAGCAGAGAGGTGCTTAGGGGGCATGAGTGGCCTGGTTTGGGGAAACCCATGGGGGTGAAAACAGGGCTTTATTTTGTGGGGAGAAAGAGACAGATAGGTGGAACTGTAGAAAGAGGGAAAGAGAGTTGAGGAGAGAGGCTGATGAAGAAAACAGAAAAGCTGGGTGACAGGACCTGAAGGAGAACTGACATAAAGATGCAGAGTCAGAAGAAAAAACAGGTGAGAAACAGATGAATCAAAGTGAGCACGTGCAAGAGAGAATGAGAAAGAGAGAGAGAGAGAGAGAGAGAAAGAATGGGGGAAAGGGGAAAAGCGGAGGAGACACGCAGACCTGAAAGAAAGGGACCCAGGAAGAGGAGAACGCAGACTGGCTTAGAAACAGGTGGGGACCAGAGGGTAGCTGAGGTGTCAGGCTGTTGGCTTCTTGGCTCTGACCTGGGGTTGAAAAGCCTCCTCTTGGGCTAATGCCCTCAGGGCAGGGCTCATAGACCTGGTGTTGGCCTTGGCCTCCTCCACACCCCCCCCCCCCCATTGCCCTGCATCCTGCAGTCCTCTACCTTCCAAGCTGCCCCTCTCTGGCTCTAGGATGGGGTTGCATTCTGTATTTCTGGGTGTCTGTGTCTTCTGAGAGGCTCTGGGGGCCAGGAGAGGATGAGGGGTCTGAAGCCCAAACCAAAGAAATAATCACATCTCTTTCCCCTCCTTGACAGGCCTAGGGAAGCTTTCAGCCAAGGGATCACTTCTTGGGAGTGGGTCAGAAGGAATATACTCTCTTAAAGATAGTAAGAGACCCAGTACTGGTGAAGTGGAATGTTCTGCCTTCCTTGAAATGTGTAAGGGCTTGGCTAAGAGCAAATGAAACAACTATCTCCCCAAATCTCCAGCCCCCCCACCCCCCCACCCCCACCCAACCTACTCATCACATAGTAAGGAAATGGAGGCCAGAAGGAGCATCTAGAGCCTGCAGTGGCCAGCCACTTAGGAGTCAAAGAGAGGGATGCAGAAGAAGGAGTGTCCATGGGAGTCATGACCATAGGCAATGGGGACAAGGTGGCTTGGATTTAGGGGCCCTGGGGCCCAGACTTGGCTTTAGCACTAACTGATCTGATCACCATGTCCAGGTCCTCTTGTCCTTTCTCTCTCCACACCATGGTTCCCCTATATAAAAAGTGGGGTGGTGAATGGATTCCCAAGTTCTTAAGTTTTGATATTCTGTGGTATAAAGTCAACAGAAAAAGTGTTCAGTACTAACTCTGCACTTAGCCCTGTCTTAGGATCCTCTTGCTTGGGAGGAGGCAGAGAGTTTGTGGAGAAGAGCATAGAGGGCAAGAACTGGGGTGGGGGTGGGCAGGAAAAGCCATGGGGAGCCACAGGGTATGAGCAAGAGAAGGAGGAAAGGACCATGAAAGTGAGGGCCTGGAAGAAGTACAGAGCTGTCCTGGAGTGCTGGGGCCCGTGCATTGTTGAGGGAACAAGATGGAGCTGGGCTTGGAAAGGAGGTGGGTGTGGGGTGGAAAGTGGTGCCCCAAGCATCAGACTGAGCATTCGGAGGACATGGTGGGAAAGACAGTCTCCACAGGACAGGTAGTTAGCCCCCCAAATGTGCCCCAGGGAGCTACTGGGCAAGCAGAAACTGGTCAGTCCCATTCCCTTGGATTGCTGAGGGTGACTGATGGGTGACCTGCCCGACAGAAGCTAGAGCCCATTTCCACACTTGCTGCCAGCATCCTCACCCAGGCGGAGCCCCTGTGCCCAGCTGGAGGGACAGCCCTGGGGTTTCCATGAAGGGATGTTGCAGTGGTAAGGACTTCCTTAAGGAAAAGCCCTGGCTATCAAAAGTCAAAGGGCAAAAGGAAGGTGGACAGAGGTGGGCTGGACAGGGAACCAATGGAGTCAGAGGTGACTAGTGGTTCCCGGTGAGAATGACTCAGAAAGAAGCCTGGCACCCCTGATTCCATGCCCCACGACAAGGAAACTGGGTCAAAATCAAACCCAGTCTCCAATCCTATGTGTCCCAGTAATTAAGGGGCCGCCGCCCTGCCAGGGGCCACCACTGGGAGGTTACAGGTTGTCGCCAGTGCAGGCCAGAGGGGGCCGCATCACAGAGGACCCCTCTCAGAGAACCTCCAGTCTGTCTGGGAAAGGCCTACCCAACTCACCCACAAGGCCACAGGCCATCAGCCCCTACCCCCACACCCCACCCCAGAAAACTCTCGCTGTGCTTGGGGACACCCAAAAGGAGAGAATCCCTGAGCAAGAGGTCCTAATAAGAAAATAGATCAAATTTAGGCCGGTGGCTCAGCAAAATGTACAGCAAAGAGCAGGAACTTCAAGTCAGAAAACTTTGAGAGAATGTTGCCTCTTAGCGAGCCCAGGGGACATGAGAAGAGCCTCTTTAGCTTGGTAGCTTTATTGGCAGAATGAGTTACATGCAAAGGGACTAGTTCATAGGGTTGTGGTGAGGATAAAATGAGGTCGTCTCTGATATAAAGTAGAAGAGCCATAAAATTTCATTTGAGAGAAGGGACTGCTCCCTTTTAGAGCTGGGGAGATTGGGGGCAAAGAGGGTGAAGCTGGGAATAGAATGGCCATCTCTGTCAGCACAGGCATTTTCATTCATCCAGGCATTCTCGAGCCTCAGCAAGGCCACCCCTGTCCTTCCTGTAGGTTTGCAAGGGCTGGCTTGGCTCATTTAGAATGTGGCTTATGGCATGAGCTGCCCCTGAAGGCCAGTTCTGCCATGGGGCAGAGCCCCCACTAGAGCTGAGCCCACGGCTTCTTGAGGCCTTGCCCAGCAATCTCCTTCCCACCCTTGATTTCTGGGGCTCGGCTCTGGAGGCTGAGGCTGTCCTGGCCGTGTCTGACAGGCGAGTGATTTATGCCTTCATGACCAGGAGAGGCCAAGAAGTAGTTGACTTTCTATGTGCTCCAGCAAGTGGTTTTGCTGTCTATCCCCTGGTTTCGTGGCACCCCTAAATGCTTCAGATGGGCCCCTACTGTGGCTCTCGGCGCCACTTCTTCAAAGGCCAAGACTGAAGACTTTATAGGCATCTCTCCTACTTCCAAATGTTCTCCTAGAATGCTTGTCTTTCCTTCTACTGCGCTGAATTCATGGCAAGCAGACGCTTAGTCATCATTGCATGCCTACCCCCCAGCACAGCACTGAGGAGTGGAGTTGAAATGAACTCAACTTGTTGGCACTTTGTACAGGTCCAAATACTCAGCATCTTCCTTGAGACCCTGAAGAGGCCCCAGGAACTGGGTGTCTATGCTTGCACACGAGGCCTCTATAGTCATGGCCCTGCTCAAACAGAGGGCACTGGCTTACGCTGCAGGCAGCTCGGTGAGCGTTTTTAAGGTTGCATAGAAATCTACTCTCCCAGCTAAAATAGAAACTTGAATCCCAAAAGGCCTGTTGCCAATGGGCTTTGGGGACGTCAGGATAGGAAACACCTTGGAGTTATTCATTCACTTGTTGAACTTCTACTCATTCCAAGTACTCTAGACACAAAGATGAATAAGTCATGCATGGTTCCTGCCTCCAAAACTTTTTAAATGTCACACAGCCACTAAGTAGGGCAGCTGGGACTAGAATCCAAATTTCCTGACTCCTCATTTACTGGGTTTGCACTGCATAACAAAACCTTTTACAAATGAATCTCCAAACCAGCCAAGCCCATCAATGAGGATGGACTGAAGCACTCACAACCCCTGTTGAGATATTCATTCATTTGTTCATTCATTCATCTGTTCATACATGTGTTAATTAAACAACTATTTAAGGAGTGCCCGACATTGTTCTAGGGCAGAACTGTGTGTACACAGTGAGAGATGGAACAGACAGGGCCCAGCCTCCTGGAGTGAAGATCTAGTATGCAGAAAGAAAGAAAATAATTACAGAAAAATTCCCAACTACAAATGTGGTTCTATGTTAAACAAGTATTCTGATGAGAGCAAAAGAGGGAGACTTCGTTTAGATTAGTAAGTCCAGGAAGGCCTCTCTGACCAAGTGCTGCGCTCTGAGCTGGGACAAGAAGGAGGAGTAGTGAGCCAGGTGGAGGCAGGGGAGGGAAGGAGCACCAGCCAGGTGGGGGAAGACATGCAGAGGCAGGAGAGAGTTTGACCGGGAAGGACTTGAAAGAGGTAGGCCTGGTCTAGATCACGCAGGGCCTTATAAACCGTGGAAGGGATTACAGGTTTTAAGGAACTAGAACGGGCAGACAGTGAGGGGTTTCAGGTAGAGGAGTGACATAGTCAGATTTGAAATGTGGCGTGATTACTCCGGATACAGTAGAGGAAAATGGATTGGAAGTAGACAAGGGTGAAATGGGAGACCGGTTAGTTGTTGGCGGCAGGAGTCCAGGCAGAAGGTCCTTTGGCTTGCGCCCGATGGTGGCCGTGGAGATCTGGGAAGGGAACGGACAAGTGAAAACAGCAGCCGGTCACAAGGACTGCTGCCTTCACCGGGATCTCAGACCTTTGTAATGGCCAAGATAACAGGCAGCACAAAGTGCCATTTATTGAGCTTAGGTACTGAGCTAAGCATTTTGCACGCAGCACACACATTGTTATTACTGTTATCTACCATCATCCCACTTTTACAGATAAGGACCTCAAGCCTCAGAGAGGTCAAGTAACTTGTCCAAGTCACACAGTGAATGTTGGTCAGTTTGACTCTAGAACCCACACTTTTAGCCACTCCGTGGCCTTGTCAGATTCTGCTGTTCATTGTCCATATCGGACTCAGAAAGGACCTAGTTAGGGGGTTCAGAAACACTGTGTCTGTGAGGAATCATGGCTAAAACAACCAAGCAACCACTAAATCACGGTAGTTACTACAATCTTGCTTTCTTGCTTCAGTTCCTTCTTCCCTGAGTCAAAGACTGGCCAACCTGTGTTTTGAGGGAACTGAGGTATCGAAAAAGCCACTGGCATCATTATAGCTTCCTCAAGTATCTCCTTCCTTTTCCTCATTAGTAAATGGAGCTACCTCCTTTGAGCTGATCACAAACATTTAGGTCAATCACACTGTGGAAAAAAAATTAAGAATCTGCCCTTCACAGTTGGCTCCTAGGCAAGAACTTTATCTTTCCTTTCCAACTATACCCACTGAAGTCACACCACAAACAATGCCTATCAACTAGGCATTCTTCACTTTGGATACCATCACAGGTCACTTGACTGAACTTCTGCCAGCGTCTATGTAGCAGCACCAAGGTTACCCTGGTGAAAACCCCAGGAGCTCCAGAACCTAGCCAAGAAGTGTCAAGATCCAGCTTCCACCAGATGCTCACAAGCACAGCTCCAACTTTTTTTTCCCCACCCCTCCTCTCCTCAGAAGTTCGATCTCCAGCCTCTGCCATTTGGTTTTGGAGCTCATCTCTCCCTGGCTCCCATCTGAGGCAGACACACCCTCCTAGCCTAGGGTTGCCCTCGGGAGTTTGACTACCTTCTGCTGCGGTGGTGGTCATACCTCCCAGGCTGTAGCCGTCGTGTTGGCCTCCTCCTGGCCCTGGGACCACTGTGACAGTGACAGGAGAAACAGGTGCAACCTCACACCCTCTCCAAACCTCAGCTGAAGGAACCAAAGACCAGGGGATGGGGACACATGAATTTATTTATTCAACAGATATCTATGAAGTGATCCCTGTATGCCAGCCACCATTCTAGGTGCTGAAAATATCACAAGATCAGTAATCCTAAGGACATTCTGAGTTTGTGACTTTCCTCATCTTGAATTCTAGCAACAATGGAGGAAAAATACCCAACAGACACAATACTGGTCACAGTTCTTGTTTCCTCTAAGATGAAAGTAGAAACACAAACCATAGCTACCACCTCCATTGTTATCTGTCATAGTCCCTACAGCCATAGCTCCAACAGCCATTGTATTTATCATCTCGCACCAACATGAGGTCCCTAAGGGGCAGCTCTGGGAACTTGCCAGCTCCCAAACCCTGACCACAGAGGGGCAGAAGCCTGAAATCACCCACAGCCCAGGAACTGCTCAGAAACCTCATTCTTTGGTCACCAAGAATTTCTGAGGGAATGGCAGTCTTCAATCCTGAGAAGCACAGACCCAGCTGTGTGTGAACAACAGTTTCCATGACCTAGTTCTTCTTCTGTGAGCGGGGCTGAGGCAGCACCCAAAACCTAGTTACTACCATGAGGATGAGGGCTGTGGCAATTCTGAGGCTGATACACACCCAGATGGCCCCTGGGGCTCCCAAATAGGGAGGCAAGACAGGTAGTCCTGCCTCCCTCTGCCAAACTCTTTATACCTTTCAGGGCACCTGCTGCCCATCAATGAGTCCATTTCCTCACAGTTGGGTGCTTCCTTAGCTCTCTACTGCCCCAGGCACAGCCTGGCAAAGGGCCCCACCAATCAGGAAACAGCAGCAGAAAAGTGAAACTTTGTGGATGATATGGCTCATGGCTTCCTCACCTCCAATTCCAGGAATAACTCAAGACAAACAGACCAGGCACTAAGAATAAACCTCTGTCTACAATGCACACACGTAAGACATAGGCTCTGTTTCTCTTCAAGGAGTGATTCACCACGCTGTGGGAATGTTATCTCCCACCAGCATCACCACTGTGGCCACCACTCCTTCAGCTGAGTCAACAACACACCCATCACCTCCTCATACCTGTGGAGTCACCAGAGGGCCACAAAAGAGAAACGATGCCTGTCAACATCATCAACCTCTGCCATCCCTGTAGCCCCCAGAGGACTCAGACTAGTGTTAGATACCTCCTACCAGATCTAGCTTAATAACTGCCTTGCTGAGAGCTCTCTCACTGCAGGGGTAGCCAAGAAACCCATGGAAGGTTCCAGGTCTCTGAAGGTAGAATGCCCTTGGTGCCCTCACTGGCCCTTGATGCAGCCTCCTCTCCTGAGAGAACTTCTTTTAAACTATCCGTTTTAGACAATATCACACTTGTGTCTTTGGACAGTCTTGTCACCCCAAGGGGTCAACAACCATTGTAACTCACTGACATCATCACAGAAAAGGAGACACCAGGAAAATTGGCAGAAATAGCCTGGTGTCACATCATTTGCCCCTGAAAATGTGCTGAACTGCCCCCAGGGCTCAGAACACTCAGCTTGTGGCAGACTAAGAACTCAGGGAAAGTCAATCACCTTTTCTCCATCCCTTACTTCAGCTCTCCAGAGCCCAAACTGTGAGAGGCTGTGCCCTCAGTGACAGTCCCACAGCTGAACAACACTCACAATTTCCAAGCCTTGACTCTTACCTGTGAGCCCCCACCTTGTCACTTGCAAGGCATGCCGTGTTGGGCAAGTCACTCAGCTTCTCCAAATCTCAGTTTCCTCATCTGTGAAATGCGGGTACTATTAACTAAAAGAAGCTATAAAGCCATATACAAATATGCAGTATCAACATTTTTATTATTTATAGTCAAAACGTACCTAGTGAGAGAAGTACAAAAGAAATCCCTATTCCCAACTATATGGACCAATTAACCACAGGTCAGTTGACATTCAAGAACTCAAAGAGGAGAAAATGTCTCTGACAGAAACATCTTGGTAATGGGCATTCCTTACAGAAACCACTCTGCAGTATAGACAGACCTACGGACAAGACTATTGAACACTCTTCTCAACCGCAGGATCATCCAGAACCAAATGGCCTCCCTCTAAGGACACATGCTTCAGGACCCTGATTTCCTTACCACAGTTGTGAGAGGACGACAGGAATAATTCCAGTCACCAGTCTCCATGACCCTGATAAGACAACTAGACCCATGCCCTCAGGATCCAAGCAGCTGCCTTCGAGGGAGGGCAATACAGGCATTCTCTCAAAGATCCCTGCTAAGGAGGTGATGAGAGACTCTTCTTCGCGGTTCCCATAGCTGAAGATCAAGCCAGCAGTGGGGCAAGTTGGGGAGTAGAGCAATCAGGAGGAGCAGTTAGAGGCTGCTGCATTGGTCAGAGTAATGAGGTTAACACAGCAGAGTGAACTTAGAGACCATGATGGGAGCGATAATTTGGAGGAATAATAGTTGGTGCCAAATTGTGATGTTGGGGACAAGGAAGAAAAAAGAATCAAAGATGACTCAGGGGGTTTCTGTCCTAAGTACCTGGGGGACTGATGTTACCATTAACATAGGAAGATAGAAAAACAGTCTGAGGAAAAGTTTAGCTTGGACATGTTGCATTTGACAGGACAGCCAGGGAATCACTGAAAGGTGAGTCTGGAAAAATGGGTGCGAAGCCAGGGTAGAGTTATAGATTTGTAAGGTATCAAAGTAGACGTAGTCTAGCCAGAAAGAAAGTGTAGAAAGAAAGGGAAATGTTGGAGATGACATCCAGAAGACTGACTTCATCTGAAAGCTGAGAAGAGAAGAGAAAGGGCCCAGGGAGCAGAAGGAATGGGGAGCATATTGGATGAGCAGAATCATTCAGTTTAAGGAGGGCAATGCTGTGCAGATACTAAGGGGCACTGGCTGAGGAGAATCTTGATGTGGATGCCCAATAAATACTTGTTGACCAGATGCATGGATGGCACCAGATTTCACAGAGACTAACGGGGACTGAAGAAAATTGGTTTTGGTGATTAGGAAGGAGGGGTTTTTTGGTAACTTTTCAGGAAAGTGTTTTTGTTGAGGTGACTGGGGTCCTGACTTTTCTTGTGGGTGAAACAAAAGATAGGGGATAAGAAAGACACAAGATGGATGAAAGACTTATTTTAGGTCAAGAAAGACTTAAACACATTTGTTAGCAGAATGGAAGGAGACTCTCAGACAGAGAGAGGTGATGGGCTAAGTCACCTGAGGAGGGAGGAGGGGAGCAGACAGGGCACCGGGTGTCTCTGTGTGTGTAGGCTTTGGTAGAGATTCAGCCCGTCTTCTGGGGGCAGGATGAGGGACCTGGAGAAGGCAGAGACATTTCCTGGTGGAGAGGGTTCTGGGACATAGGAGATCAAGTTAGATGGTCTTTTCAGTGAAGTGGAAGATGGATTGTCATAGAGAAAGGAGGGAGAGGAGAGGAGAGGAAAAACCTGTTTCTCTCAAATATCAACTCTTCACACTCAAATCCCTAGCTCTCAGCTCTGCAAATACGTTATGTATTTGGCCAGGTCAAGAACGACAGGCTTCAGTTGTCTAACAATCTGATAGCAGCTGAAGAGCTGGGCTTGCATGCTGGTAAAAGACAAGGTCTGTTCATGCCAGCAAAATTTGAGCACCAAGAATAAGGCTGGGAATATTCTTGAGAATCAAGCTTGATCAAGGCCCGAAATTTTAGTGCCTTACCACTTCAGTAAGGTGGTTTTAGCTTACAAAAAAACCCCTCAAGAGCAGATACTATAATTTTATTTTAAGGGTAGTGTTCCTTAAGATGTGGTCCATAGGTCACAGGTATCAAAACCACCCTGTGCATGTGTTAAAGGCAGATTCCTGGACCCCACCCCATGTAGGGAATCAGACTCTGGTGGTGGGCCCCAGAATCCACTTCTTCAAGTTCCCCCAGGGATTTGGATGCACCCTATCTTCTGAGAACCACTTTCTACCAAGAAGAACTCCTCTAAGACTCTCCCCGCCTACCAGGATTTCCTCCGGAGGAATAACCCACTGGAGGTTAGCAAACTGTTTTCCTAGATTGCTGACTAATCCATGGAAAGAGTGGCTTAAGATTTATTGCTTAAATGGTGGTGAAAGATATATTGATATAAGTAATGCTAATCTCTTCCTCCTAACGACAAGCCCAACGGATTTAGAGACTTGTTAAGACTGCTCCTACTCCCCTACAGGATAAAACAGAGTTATCAACCTGAAGGGGCTTACTTGCTTTCCTATTCACTGGAGCAGGAGATTCTAGTCAACTCAGCCCAGGACTGGCAAGCCTTTTAAACAAAGATTCAAAAGGAGGACACAGCCCTGTTTGACCAGATTTAAAATTGGTATTACCAAGTACAAATATTTTCCAATGGGAGAGAGTAGGGGCACCTGGGTGGCTTAGTCAGTTACACGGCTCTCTAGGGCTCAGGTCATGATCTCCGGGTCCTCAGCAGGGAGTCTCCTCGCGCCTCCCCTTTCCCTCCCCATACTCACACTCTCTCTCTCAAATAAATAAATAAATAAAAATCTTTAAAAAAACACCACATAGGGAGAGAGTATTGGGAAACAGGTATTCTCTCATATACTGCTAATGGGACCGTAAATTAGCATGACTTCTCTGTCAAGACATTTGGCAGGATGAATTAATGACATGAAAGTTGTTATAACAGCATTAACCAGTATGTCCACTTACAGCAATTTATGTTAAGGAGATGAGCTGAAATAATGAAAACAAAACAAAATATTATACACAAAGATAGTCATCAAAGGCTTTATTTATGATAGCAACACATTGGAAACCGCCTAAATGCCCACCAGTGAGTAAATTAGGGGCTGTCCCTATGATGGAATATTATTTAATGTATAAAGGCAACATCCAATGTTCCATAGGGGCATGGACACACACACACACACACACACTATCACACACACAATCACACAGACCTATGAGCGACACATGGAACAAGCATTAAGTGAGGTTTATCAGGGAAAAACTTAACAAACAAAGAACCAGTAGTGTGTACGTGATCCCTGAGCTCTCATTATCTCCAGAGGGGTGGTTAGAGCTAACTCAGCACACCGAATTAAGGGCTCTAGGAGAGACACCTTGCCCCCATGCTGCACCATTTGCAGGGAAATGGAAATCGGAATGGTGACGATGAAAGTTTTTGTGGGGAGAATGACTTAGTTGGGAAAAGGGGCCTCCAGAGCTCAGCAAGGGAACTCTGCATACAACACCCCAAATCTTGCTGTTGGGCTTAGCTGACTCAGTCCCCCCACCCCTCAGCCAGCACTGCCTTGCCTCCAAAAGGGAGTAGAGAAGGAACTACCACCCAAGGCATAAAAGATTTGTCTCCTCAGGCTATGTTTAGAAAGAATAATACACAAAGAGATGCTCATAATACCAGATAAAGTTTTTAAAAATGGATGCAAAGTTATATATGTTGGGTAAGTTAAACTATATATTTATTTAAAACAAAAAGAATGCGGGAAGGACACACAATAATGTGGTTGTCTATTTCTTAAATTCCACATATGTGAAATCATGATAATTGTCTTTCTCTGATTGACTTATTTCGCTTAGCATAATACCCTCTAGTTCCATCCACGTAATTGCAGATGGCAAGATTTCATTTTTTTGATGGCTGAGTAATATTCAATTATATAACAGAGGATCATAGGGGAAAGGAGGGAAAAATAAAATAAGATGAAATCAGAGAGGGAGACAAACCATAACAGACTCTTAACTATAGGAAACAGACTGAGGGGTGGGGGGTGGGGAAATGGGGTAACTGGGTGATGGGCATTAAGGAGGGCACTTGATATAAAGAGTACTGGGTGTTATATGCAACTGATGAATTACTGAACTCTGCCTCTGAAACTAATAATACACTATATGTTAATTAATTGAATTTAAGTAAATAAAAATAAAATAATAAAATAATGTGGTTGTCTGGGTAGTGACACTATGGGGTGTGGTCTTTTAATTATCTCTATTTTGCAATTTTAAAATAATGAGTAGATCTTCTTTAATACATTGCAATGAAGTGGTATAACTTTGTCCACAAAGATTAAGCACATCTTTTGTTAGATTTAGTCTTGAATATTTTATATTTGTCATTATCATAAACACTATCATTTAAAAATGTTTTCTTTTGCTGATGTATGGGAATACAGTTATTTTTATATTTTTGACCATATATGTAGAACTTTGCTAATAATTTGAAATTGGGGGGCTTTATATGTAAACAATTATATCATCTGCAAATGATCACAGGGTGTTTCTTCCTTTCCATACCAAAAAGAACTTCTCTATACTTTCATATCCTTGTTTATTTTTATTTTTTTGTCTTATTACACTGGCTAGACCTCCAGCATAATGTCAAATAGAAGTAGTTGACATGGACTCATTCCAAATTTTAAAGAAAATATTTCCAATATTTTATCTTCAAGTATGATGTTTACTAATGGTTTTTTTATTGACATCATTTGTCAGATTAAGAGTTAACGTTTATTTTTAGTTTGCTAGGAGTTTTAACAGGAATGAGTGTTGAATTTGGTCATATGCTTTTCCGGCAACTGTTGTGATGATTTTGTTTTCCCTTCCATTCCGTTTATACGGTGACTTACATTAATTTCATATTTTTGTACTTCTGGCTTAAACCCAGCTTGATCATGATGAATTTTTTTTTTATAAATCCAATATTGAACTTGGCTTGCTAATATTTTGTTTTGGACATTTCCGTCTATATTATTGCTGAGATTTATTGATCTATACTTTTCCATTCTTACACTGTCTTTGTTTGGTTTTGGTATTAAAGTTATAACAACCTTGCAAAACTAGTTGTAGGGCATTCCCTCTTCTACTAAGCTCTGGAAGAGTTTGTATAAAATTGGAATTACCTAATTGCCTATAATATCATCTTGACCTACATTTTGTGAGAGATGGGTTTATTTTTTAACTGTTAATTCAATTTAAAATAGTTTATATCAGGTTTCTATTTTTTCTCAATTCATCTTATTTTTTAATTATGGCAAAATACACATTTTAAGTATACAACCCTATGACGTTAAATATACTCATAATGTTTTGCTATTGTCACCACCACACATCTCCAGAACACTTTTTCTTTTTCTTTTTTTAGATTTTATTTATTTATTTGAGAGAGAGAGAATGAGAGAGAGAGAGCACACGAGAGGGGGGAGGGTCAGAGGGAGAAGCAGGCTCCTTGCCGAGCAGGGAGCCTGATGCGGGACTCGATCCCGGGCCTCCAGGATCATGACCTGAGCCAAAGGCGGTCGTTTAACTAACTGAGCCACCCAGGCGCCCTGATAGATTCTTTTAAAAAGTAATAAAAAGAACCACAAAGGAAATAACAGGTGGCTTTCTCCCCTCAACTAGGATATTTTATAGGATATTTTGCTCACAGATCAGCCTTTCCCTATTTGTTTGTCTAGAGAGTCTATTCCTTTTTTTAAAGATCTTATTATTTTTATTATTTTTTAAGATTTTATTTATTTATTTGAGAGAGAGAATGAGACAGAGAGCATGAGAGGGAGGAGGGTCAGAGGGAGAAGCAGACTCCCAGCCGAGCAGGGAGCCCGATGCGGGACTCGATCCAGGGACTCCAGGATCATGACCTGAGCTGAAGGCAGTCGCTTAACCAACTGAGCCACCCAGGCGCCCTCCAGAACACTTTTTCATCTGTAAAACTGAAACTTTATACTCATTAAACAATAACTCCTTATTTCCTCTTTTTCTCCCAGCCTCTGGCAACCATCATTGTGCTTTCCGTCTCTATGATTTTGACTATTCTAAGTGATTCATATAAGTGGAGTTTGTACAATATTTGTCTTTTTGTGACCGGCTTATTTCACTGAACATAATGTCCTCAATATTCATTCATGCTGTAGCATACGTCGGAATTGTGTTCCTTCTTTGAGGCTAAATCTCATTCCATTGTATGTATTTTCCACATTTTGCTTGTCCATTCAATGGACACTTAGCAATGAACACTTGGGTTTCTTTCATGTTTTAGCTATTATAAATAATGCTACTATGAACACAGGTATACAAATACCTCTTCAAGGGCCTGACTTCATTCTTTTGCAAGTGGATATCCAGTTTTCCCAGCACTGTTTGTTTGAAAACAAACTGTCCTTTTTTCATTGACTAGTCTGGTTTCCTTGTAAAAAAACATTTGACAATATATGCAAGGGTTTATTTCTGGGTCTCTATTCTATTTCACTGGTCTGTAAGGCTGTCCTCATGCCAGTACCACAGTGTTTTGATTACTGTAGATTTGTAGTTGGGCGCCTGGGTGGCTCAGTTGGTTAAGCGACTGCCTTCAGCTCAGGTCATGATCCTGGAGTCCCGGGATCGAGTCCCACATCGGGCTCCCTGCTCGGCGGGGAGTCTGCTTCTCCCTCTGACCCTCCCCCACCTCATGTGCTCTCTCTCATGCAAATAAATAAATAAAATATTTAAAATAAATAAATAAATAAATAAAAATTTAAAAAAACCTGTAGATTTGTAGTAAGTTTTGAAATCAGAAGTGTGAGCCCTCCAGCTTTGTTCTTCTTTTTCATGATTGCTTTGGCTGTTCGGGGTCCTTTGAGATTCCACATGAATTTTAGGATGAGTTTTTCTATTTCTGCAAAAAATATCATTGGGATTTTGACAGGGATTGCTGCATTGAATCTGTAGGTCACATTGGATAGTACTG
Organism: Mirounga angustirostris; assembly: GCF_029215605.1. Lineage (NCBI taxonomy): Eukaryota > Metazoa > Chordata > Mammalia > Carnivora > Phocidae > Mirounga > Mirounga angustirostris. The sequence continues at coordinate 70,067,101 of NW_026991709.1, read as the reverse complement.
ATATCTTAACAGTATTAAGTCTATTCAACTTGGGATCTGTTTTTATTTATTTATGCCTTCTTTAATGTCTTTCAGCAATCTTTTGTCATTTTTATTGTACAAAGCTTTCACCTCCTTTGTTAATTCCTAAGTATTTTTTTTCTTTTTGATGCTATTATAAACAAAATTGTTTTCTTAATTTCCTTTTTGGATTGTTCATTATTAGCATATAGAAATACAACTGATTTTTGTGTGTTGACTTTGTATCCTACTACTTCACCGAATTCACTTATTAGTTTTACAAGTTTTTTGTGTGGAACCTTTAGAGTTTTGTACATATAAGATCATATCATCTGTAAATAGATAGTTATGCTTCCTCCTTTCTAATTTGGATGTCTTTTATTTATTTATTTTCTTTTCCTTTTTCTTCTTCTTCTTTTTTTTTTTTTTCATAATTGATCTGGCTAGAACTTCCAGTACTATGTTGAATACAAGTGGTGAAAGCAAGCATCCTTGCTTTGTTCCTGATGTTAGAGAAACAACTTTTGGTCTTTCACCATTGAGTATGATGTTCATTGTGGGATTTTAATATATGATTTGCATTATATTGAGGTAGTTTCCTTCTGCTCCTACTTTGAAGAGCATTTTTACCATGAAAGAGTGTTGAATTTTGTCAAATGCTTTTTTTACATCAATTGAGATGATCATGTTGTTTCCCACCTTCATTCTATTAATGTGATGTATTGCATTAAGTTTTTTATGTTGAATCATCCTTGCATTCGAGGAATAAATCTCATTTAGTCATGGTGTATAATCCCTTTAATATGCTGCTGAATGCAGTTAGCTTCTATTTTGTTGAAGACTTTTTCATCAATGCTCATAAGAAATATTGGTCCTAAGGCATATACATATTTTTTCCTTGTAGTGTATTTGTCTGGGTTTGGTATCAGGGTAATGCTGGCCTAAAAGAATGAGTTAGGGCATGTTCCTTCCTCTTTAATTTATTGGAAAAGTTTGAAAAGCATGGTGTTAGTTCTTCTTTGAGTGTTTGGTAGAATTCCCCAGAAGCCATCAGGCCCAGGGCTTTTCTTTGTTGGGAGAATTTTGATTGCTGATTCAATCTCCTTACAAGTTATAGGTCTATTCAGATTTTCTATTTCTTTATGATTTAGTCTTGACAGGTTTTGTGTTTCTAGGAAACACATTGACCATTTCGTGGAGGTTATCCAGTTTGTTGGTGTATAACTTCTCACAGTCCTCGCTTACAATCCTTTTATTTTTGTAGAATTGCTGGTAATGTCCCCACTTTCATTTCTCATGTTAGTAACTTGAGTCTTCTCTCTTTTTTTCTTAGTCCACCTAGTGACAGTTTTATCAATTTTGCTGGTCTCAAAGAAGCAACTTTTGGTTTTATCGATTTTCTCTATTGTTTTTCTATTCTCTATTTCATGTATCTCTGCTCTAATCTTTGTTATTTTCTTCCTTCTGCTGGCTTTGACTTTAGTTTGTTCTTCTTTTTCTAGGTCTTTAAGATGCAAAGTTAAGTTAATTCCTAATATTCTTCCTTTCTGTTATCTTCTTTTCTTACTTTCTTACTTCGTCTTAATTCACCTTGCCAGAAGTTTGTCTACTGTATCTTCAAAGAACCGACTTTTGGCTTTGTTGATTCTATTTTTATTTGTTTCTGTTTCAGTATGTTCTATTCTTTTCTTTCTTTCTTTTTTTTTTTTAAAGATTTTATTTATTTATTTGACAGAGAGAGACACAGCAAGAGAGGGAACACAAGCAGGGGGAGTGGGAGAGGGAGAAGCAGGCTTCCCGCGGAGCAGGAAGCCCGATGCGGGGCTTGATCCCAGGACCCTGGGATCATGACCTGAGCTGAAGGCAGTCGCTTAACGACTGAGCCACCCAGGCGCCCCTGTTCTATTCTTTTCTTAATAATATCCTTCATTCAGCCTTCTTTTCCTTTTTTCTTTCTGATTTTTTTGTTCATCTTTTCTCTGAGGGTTCCAGATTTATGGAGAAAATATTCAATTTACAGTGTCCTGATCTAAGAACGTGTCTCCTTCTCCCGTGGAGCCCTTAAAATTCAACACTCTATTTATTTTTTAGACAGCGAGCGAGAGAGAAACAGCATGAGAGGGGAGAGGGTCAGAGGGAGAAGCAGGCTCTCCGCTGAGCCGGGAGCCCGATGCGGGACTCGATCCCAGGACCCTGGGATCATGACCTGAGCCGAAGGCAAACACTTAACCATCTGAGCCACCCAGGCGCCCTCAAAATTCAACACTCTAGATCTCAGAGATCTGCAGATCCCGCAAGAACACTGACTTACCATTTCAGGTTTCAGTTTCTTCACTCCTGAGTGTTTCCCTTCCTTTCTTCTGATCCCAGTCAGCTCTGCACACATTATCTGGCATTTGCAGGTTTTGTCATTAAAGGCTTATCTCTTCTGCCATATTGTTGGAAACAGAGTTGTACCACTGTTATAAACAACAAAAATATTTACTTTAAAAAATTGGACTATGCTATCATGAAACTTTTGCTGCTGCTATTGATTGTAACAGAGGTGACGCAGGTTCTGAAAATATATTAATTGCCAAAAATCTGTAGTAAATTTAGTAAGTTTGGCATGTCTATAACTTGTCTGGTGACTCAAAGGCAGATAATAGAGCAATGTTCTTATTTATGTTCTTAGGAAAATGAAATAAGGTTGATAATAATTGTATAGGGAATGTTTTCTAATCTAAACTTTATCTGGAGAAACCAAGTTCTGGAACTTTATTGAAGAGAGTTCAGGCATAGAATTTGAAGTTCTATAAGCAAATCTACTCATCATTCTGAATAAAGGAAGTCTCCTTTTAAAGTTGAAGCAGACTCATTTGGGGGTTAAGTAGGGATGCAAATACCTCCAAGCTCAGCTCTGCAGCTCAATCCATGCATTTGTCCACACCAGCTTAGAAGTGTGTCACCTGTCATTCATTACTATTAACAAAACACAGAAGCTTGCGAGTGAGTCATTTATATTTTAATAAATTAGAGCTGACTCACACTCATTCTCACTAACCTGAAAATCTAAATTGCTTTCTTAAGAGAAAGTGGTAGAATTATAGTCAACTCCAGGAACTGCTCTCAAACCTTCTTCTTTGGGAGTTCGTCTCTATGTGAACTTCACCTGTTGGTTTGCAACCCTCCTGTGAGCTTCCCAGGTGTAATCTGAAACTGGCCCCTGTACTCAGAGGGCAGAAAGAGACAGGACACTCAGGTTGGTAGGTGGCAGTTTTAATAATAGCAAAGGGAACTTACATACAGGCCTGTCTTGGGAAGCAGAAAGATGAATAGATCTCTGCACCTGCCTGCCAAATCTCAAAAGTTTATAGAGAAGCCCTAATTGGGCTCAGTCACATATACCCCACAGGTGTTTCCAGGTGAGGAGCCTTCGAGTGTCTGGGGTCCAGCTCTTGGGTCAATGTTGGGGAGTGTGTCACATCTTTTTGACGACGTTTACCAACATCATCCCTCCAACTAGTTATGAGCACTGAGGTTAAAAAAAAGTTTGAATACAGCTAGGGAGCTAATGAAAACCAAAAAGAGTAAGTTCCTAAAAGAAAAAAAAAGACTCAATGTTTCTTGGTTTCTTCTTTGGTTTAAAAGACTCAATGTCCTTAAAGATAAAATTCAGGAGGATGGTCTGCTCTACTGGTTGACTGAGGCTTTGTCTGTGACTAATGTGAGCGCAGTCAAATATTTTAAACCAAACAGGCTGGTATTTAAATATTCTGCCTAGCATGTAAATTGGGAAAAAAATAGGCATGATCAGTTAAATTAACATCATGTTATGACATGACCAGGGATAGAATATGTACACTCACTCCTTAGGTTTCTGCTAGATTGGAACAAATGTTAAAAATGAGGAGGGGAAGGTAGACATTTAATTTGTTTGTTTGTTTAAAAAAAAATTATAGTTCAGGTTGCAAAAGCTAACATTTTCTCCCACCGGGAAGTTTAAAACAGTCTGGTAACCATTCTAGTTTTACCTTGCCTTCCTCTTCATAAAGAAGACTGCTGTGAGTTGTTACATTCCAGAGATACTTTATTTTGTAATAATTTGAGGCAGTCCTGATCAGGTGCCTCACTCTATAGGAATCCTGCACCTCTACCCCTAGGTCTTGTTGCAGAATTTTTCCTTTAAGTTTACCTGCAGGCATGTCTAAATCTCCGACCTGAAGCAGGTTTTATTGCCCAGACCCAAACTCAGGCTCATTTAGCCTCAGTGCCGCCTAGCTATTCAGGGATGAGCACCATGCTGTGGGACGGGATATCTTCCTTCCACATAGACACTATTTATTCTCCATAGGGAAGGAACTTGTCTTCATCTTTTTGGACCTCTCAGAGCTGTCTTAAGGGAAGAAATATTTGGCAACTTTAGCAAGAAAGACTGGCCACTTCAAATCAAACAAAAAATATGAAAACTTAGTTTTAGTCTAAATTTCTTGAAAAAATTGATGATGTCTTTTTCATTTAAAAAGGACATTCACATTATAGGGTTTTTTAAAAATTAGCATATGTAGTTGACAAATTTACTGTTGGGGCCCTGACTATATATGTCAGAGTCCTCAACCATCTAGAGAAGCCCTTTCTTCTAAATATTAAGCTTATCAATGCTTTGACTATTTTTAATTTGGCTAATCAAGAAAAATCTCCTTCTTCCTGGTAAGTATTTTGAAATTGGCTATTGTCACCTTGGAGAAAAGAACTCTCTTCAAGGAAGGAGCAATATCTTGGTCTTGATGTTCATAATACTTAAGAGAACAACATCTCTTGGTAAATGGAAAAGGTTTTTCAGTAAAGAACCAAATACTTCAAATTTGTTAAAACTGGATTTGTTGTTGTATCTCAATAACTGAATGGGGGGAAATGTTTTTTGGGGGAACTAAAGATAGTTTTTGGAGGAAAAAAACAATTCAAGTTACTGAACTAATGTAAAATATTAAATGAAATTAGATTGTCATCAATGAACTTCTACTATGATGCCTATCTCTTTACCAATGGGTTGACGCTTTTGTTGAGACAGTCTGGATAAAGGGCAACAAAATGATTTTCATGGACCCTAGGCACTGTTGCCTTCCTGGGCTCCTCACTTTGTTAAAAAATTTTAAAACTATTTTACAACTGTGTTGGACTAAAGACAAATGTGGCCAAGGATGGATTAATTACATACTCACTATTATCACATTGATTTCTTCCCTTATGATTGTAAAAATAAAATGAACACTAAAAACAGTTTTGTTGATCTTAAAAGTAATTTGGGCCCGAGGTCATGGCCCAGATGGCAATTGTAAGACGGTGGTGTCTTTAGAAACAGCTTGCTGAGGTTTGTAGAAAGGGGGATGACCTGAGCTCAAGAACCCACATGATTTTGAAAACCAAACAGAATTAATTCAGCTCCTAGTTAAAAAGAAAAGTAAAGTAGGAAGGAAAAGTTCTGGATTATAGGTAGAGAGACCACCCACAAGGAAGGTCCTCAGGGAGAGTGAAATGAAATAAACATAACTACCTGAATAGAAGACAGGCTACCCACCCCCATGACAGAAACCCACACTATTCCAGAGAAGGAGGGGTCACTTCAAACTTGAGTCCTCAAAATCTCTTTTAAACCTGGGTGTACTTCCAAATGCTTAATACTGAATAAACAAGTTGTTTAAGACAGAACAAGTGGGGATGCCTGGGTGGCTCAGTTGGTTGAGCGACTGCCTTCAGCTCAGGTCATGATCCTGGAGTCCCTGGATCGAGTCCCGCATCGGGCTCCCTGCTCGGCGGGGAGTCTGCTTCTCCCTCTGACCCTCCCCCCTTTCATGCTCTCTCTCTATCTCATTCTCTCTCAAAAAAAAAAAAAAAAGACAGTACAAGTGGTTGACATGTTTGCTGTCAACAGTAAATGTATTCAGGCATGTCCAGGATTCAAACATACAAGCTCACAACTATTTACCCATCCTTGCTCTCCAAAGAATGTTCTGATAGGCCAGTAAATTTCTTGCCTGTTCTAGATAGGGTAATAGAGAGAAATGAAGGAGGAAAAGAAGATCACAAGAATATCAGTAGGGGTGAAAACTGAAAAACTTTTGATGGGATGAGGACACAGATTGAGAAGGAAACTGGAGGGATACACACTGGATTAAGGAGAAGAAAAAGAGGCTGTGAAAAGAAGAGAAGCCTACCCATCTCCTTTGTAGTGCTTGAGAAAAACGTGTATAGGATGTGTGACAATTTGAAATTTGTTGAGTACATGAACTATGGGTGTATTTAAAATGAAACATTGATCTGAAACTGAAGCACAAGGATGATGGCTTGTAACCCTTGTATGGGGAAAGTAGGAGGTCAACTCCACCATTTTCCATTTCTATCCTTGCAAACTCATTGCTAATGGAGACAAAATGTTACCGCAAACATTCATTACCATCTTATTTAAGACTGCTTGTCACCTATGTGACTAGAAACATTAGCCACAGTTAAATAATCAAATCCTTAGCCATTTATTCCAGAGCACTATGATACGGAGAGAAATATGTGCAAAACTAGTTATAGACTGCATAGTTTCACATAAATAGAATTTCATTTCTCATAAGCCCTTCTATCTTATATTTAAAGGGTATAATCCTCCAACGCCCACAAATGAACACACTCTGCCAGTAGTATTTCTCAGGGAAAATCCTATTCAACTGCCAGCCACACAAATCTGACAATGTCAGAAAAGTTGATGGCAACAAGCACTAGAGAAGTTTCACTCCAATTATCTCAAAAATATCAATGAAAAATAGACAGGACAATCAAGAGCGCACTCTTCTTCTTCTATTACAGGGACAAAAACAACTTCTCAAACCGACACGAGTCACACCAGCACTCTATCACCAATGACCACCTCAATTCGTTCATCCTCTGTCAGTGGATACACTCCTACAGACAACATTTCCCAGGACACAGCAACCTCTGGGGCAGCAAGCACTTCATCTCCTTCCACTGTCAGCCATAAGCCTTCCACAACATCAGAAATGCCCATATCATCGGCCTCCACGGGTGACATGTCATCCTCTTCTCGTGTAAGCAACACACCTGTCATGACCTCAGAGGTCCCCACAACACCAGTTTCAGCAGACATTACAGGAGGAAGCACAAAATACATGCCACCACGTGAAATGGGAACTATTACTCCAGTCACCTCAACAAATTCAGTGACAACTGGACAAATGGGACCCTCAGGAGCACACTATTCCTTCACCCCTGCTCCACAGACAAATGCATCATCTCAGGACCACAAGACTCAGACCATGAAGAACAGCAGAGAATCGCAAACCAGCACTCTCTCACAAGTGACCACCTCAACTCCTTCATCATCTGTCACTGGATACTCTCCTACAGACGACATTTCCCAGGACACAGCCAACTCTGGGGCAGCAAGCACTTTATCTCCTTCCAGTGTCAGCCATAAGCCTTCCACAACATCATACATGCCTACGTCCTCAGCCTCCACGGGTGACATGTCATCCTCTTCTCGTGTAAGCAACACACCTCTCATGACCTCAGAGGTCCCCACAACAACAGTTTCAGCAGACATTACCGGAGGAAACACAAAATACATGCCACCACCTGAAACGGGAACTTTTACTCCAGTCACCTCAACAGTCTCCAGGACAACTGGACAAAAGGCAACGTCAACAGCATACTCTTCCTTCACTTCTGCTCTAGAGACAACGGCATCATCTCAGGACCACACCAGTCAGACCATGGAGACCAGCAGAGAATCTCAAACCAGCACTCTCTCACCAGTGACCACCTCAACTCCTTCATCCTCTGTCAGTGGATACTCTCCTACAGACAACATTTACCAGGACACAGCCACTTCTGGGGCGGCAAGCACTTCATCTCCTTCCAGTGTCAGCCATAAGCCTTCCCCAACAGCAGAAAGGCCCGTATCATCGGCCTCCACGGGTGACATGTCATCCTCTTCTAGTGTAAGCAACACACGACCCATGACCTCAGAGGTCCCCACAACACCAGTTTCAGCAGACATTACAGGAGGAAACACAAAATACATGCCACCACCTGAAACGGGAACTTTTACTCCAGTCACCTCAACAGTCTCCAGGACAACTGGACAAAAGGCAACGTCAACAGCATACTCTTCCTTCACTTCTGCTCCAGAGACAACGACATCATCTCAGGACCACACCAGTCAGACCATGGAGACCAACAGAGAATCTCAAACCGGCACTCTCTCGCCAATGACCACCTCAACTCCTTCATCCTCTGTCAGTGGATACTCTCCTACAGACGACATTTCCCAGGATACAGCCACCTCTGGGGCAGCAAGCACTTTATCTCCTTCCAGTGTCGGCCATAAGTCTTCCGCAACATCATATATGCCCATATCATCGTCCTCCACAGGTGACATGTCATCCTCTTCTCGTGTAAGCAACACACCTCTCATAACCTCAGAGGTCCCCACAACACCAGTTTCAGCAGACATTATAGGAGGAAACACAAAATACATGCCACCACCTGAAACGGGAACTTTTACTCCAGTCACCTCAACAAACTCAGTGACAACTAGACAAACGGGACCCTCAGGAGCACACTCTTCCTTCACCCCTGCTCCAGAGACAAATGCATCATCTCAGGACCACAAGACTCAGACCATGAAGACCAGCAGAGAATCTCAAACCAGCACTCTCTCACCAGTGACCACCTCAACTCCTTCATCCTCTGTCAGTGGATACTCTCCTCCAGACGACATTTACCAGGACACAGCCACTTCTGGGGCGGCGAGCACTTCATCTCCTTCCAGTGTCAGCCATAAGCCTTCCACAACAGCAGAAATGCCCATATCATCGGCCTCCACGGGTGACATGTCATCCTCTTCTAGTGTAAGCAACACACCTCCCACGACCTCAGAGGTCCCCACAACACCAGGTTCAGCAGACATTACAGGAGGAAACACAAAATACATGCCACCACCTGAAACGGGAACTTTTACTCCAGTCACCTCAACAGTCTCCAGGACAACTGGACAAAAGGCAACGTCAACAGCATACGCTTCCTTTACTTCTGCTCTAGAGAGAACAGCATCATCTCATGACCACACTAGTCAGACCATGGAGACCCGCAGAGAATCTCAAACCAGCACTGTCTCGCCACTGACAACCTCAACTCCTTCATCCTCTGTCAGTGGATACTCTCCTACAGACAACAATTACCAGGACACAGCTACTTCTGGGGCGGCAAGCACTTCATCTCCTTCCAGTGTCAGCCATAAGCCTTCCCCAACAGCAGAAATGCCCGTATCATCGGCCTCCACGGGAGACATGTCATCCTCTTCCAGTGTAAGCAACACACGTCCCATGACCTCAGAGGTCCCCACAACACCAGTTTCAGCAGACATTACAGGAGGAAACACAAAATACATGCCACCACCTGAAACGGGAACTTTTACTCCAGTCACCTCAACAGTCTCCAGGACAACTGAACAAAAGGCAACGTCAACAGCATACGCTTCCTTCACTTCTGCTCTAGAGACAACAGCATCATCTCAGGACCACACCCGTCAGGCCATGGAGACCAGCAGAGAATCTCAAACCGGCACTCTCTCGCCAGTGACCACCTCAACTCCTGTATCCTCTGTCAGTGGATACTCTCCTACAGACAACATTTCCCAGGATACAGCCACCTCTGGGGCAGCAAGCACTTTATCTCCTTCCAGTGTCGGCCATAAGTCTTCCGCAACATCATATATGCCCATATCATCGCCCTCCACAGGTGACATGTCATCCTCTTCTCGTGTAAGCAACACACCTCTCATGACCTCAGAGGTCCCCACAACACCAGTTTCAGCAGACATTATAGGAGGAAACACAAAATACATGCCACCACCTGAAACGGGAACTTTTACTCCAGTCACCTCAACAAACTCAGTGACAACTGGACAAACGGGATCCTCAGGAGCACACTCTTCCTTCACCCCTGCTCCACAGACAAATGCATCATCTCAGGACCACAAGACTCAAACCATGAAGACCAGCAGAGAATCTCAAACCAGCACTCTCTCGCCAGTGACCACCTCAACTCCTTCATCCTCTGTCAGTGGATACTCTCCTACAGACGACATTTCCCAGGACACAGCCACCTCTGGGGCAGCAAGCACTTTATCTCCTTCCAGTGTCAGCCATAAGCCTTCCACAACATCATATATGCCTACGTCCTCAGCCTCCACGGGTGACATGTCATCCTCTTCTCGTGTAAGCAACACACCTCTCATGACCTCAGAGGTCCCCACAACACCAGTTTCAGCAGACATTACAGGAGGAAACACAAAATACATGCCAACACCTGAAACGGGAACCTTTACTCCAGTCACCTCAACAGTCTCCTGGACAACGGGACAAAAGGCAACGTCAACAGCATACTCTTCCTTCACTTCTGCTCTAGAGACAACGGCATCATCTCAGGACCACACCAGTCAGACCATGGAGACCAGCGGAGAATCTCAAACCAGCACTCTCTCACCAGTGACCACCTCAACTCCTTCATCCTCTGTCAGTGGATACTCTCCTACAGACAACATTTACCAGGACACAGCCACTTCTGGGGCGGCAAGCACTTCATCTCCTTCCAGTGTCAGCCATAAGCCTTCCCCAACAGCAGAAAGGCCCGTATCATCGGCCTCCACGGGTGACATGTCATCCTCTTCTAGTGTAAGCAACACACGTCCCACGACCTCAGAGGTCCCCACAACACCAGTTTCAGCAGACATTACAGGAGGAAACACAAAATACATGCCACCACCTGAAACGGGAACTTTTACTACAGTCACCTCAACAGTCTCCAGGACAACTGGACAAAAGGCAACGTCAACAGCATACGCTTCCTTTACTTCTGCTCTAGAGAGAACAGCATCATTTCATGACCACACCAGTCAGACCATGGAGACCAGCAGAGAATCTCAAACCAGCACTGTCTCGCCACTGACAACCTCAACTCCTTCATCCTCTGTCAGTGGATACTCTCCTATAGACAACATTTACCAGGACACAGCCACTTCTGGGGCGGCAAGCACTTCATCTCCTTCCAGTGTCAGCCATAAGCCTTCCCCAACAGCAGAAATGCCCGTATCATCGGCCTCCACGGGTGACATGTCATCCTCTTCTAGTGTAAGCAACACACCTCCCACGACCTCAGAGGTCCCCACAACACCAGTTTCAGCAGACATTACAGGAGGAAACACAAAATACATGCCACCACCTGAAACGGGAACTTTTACTCCAGTCACCTCAACAGTCTCCAGGACAACTGGACAAAAGGCAACGTCAACAGCATACTCTTCCTTCACTTCTGCTCCAGAGACAACGACATCATCTCAGGACCACACCAGTCAGACCATGGAGACCAACAGAGAATCTCAAACCGGCACTCTCTCGCCAGTGACCACCTCAACTCCTTCATCCTCTGTCAGTGGATACTCTCCTACAGACGACATTTCCCAGGATACAGCCACCTCTGGGGCAGCAAGCACTTTATCTCCTTCCAGTGTCGGCCATAAGTCTTCCGCAACATCATATATGCCCATATCATCGTCCTCCACAGGTGACATGTCATCCTCTTCTCGTGTAAGCAACACACCTCTCATAACCTCAGAGGTCCCCACAACACCAGTTTCAGCAGACATTATAGGAGGAAACACAAAATACATGCCACCACCTGAAACGGGAACTTTTACTCCAGTCACCTCAACAAACTCAGTGACAACTAGACAAACGGGACCCTCAGGAGCACACTCTTCCTTCACTCCTGCTCCAGAGACAAATGCATCATCTCAGGACCACAAGACTCAGACCATGAAGACCAGCAGAGAATCTCAAACCAGCACTCTCTCTCAAGTGACCACCTCAACTCCTTCATCCTCTGTCAGTGGATACTCTCCTCCAGACGACATTTACCAGGACACAGCCACTTCTGGGGCGGCGAGCACTTCATCTCCTTCCAGTGTCAGCCATAAGCCTTCCACAACAGCAGAAATGCCCATATCATCGGCCTCCACGGGTGACATGTCATCCTCTTCTAGTGTAAGCAACACACCTCCCACGACCTCAGAGGTCCCCACAACACCAGTTTCAGCAGACATTACAGGAGGAAACACAAAATACATGCCACCACCTGAAACGGGAACTTTTACTCCAGTCACCTCAACAGTCTCCAGGACAACTGGACAAAAGGCAACGTCAACAGCATACGCTTCCTTCACTTCTGCTCTAGAGAGAACAGCATCATCTCATGACCACACTAGTCAGACCATGGAGACCCGCAGAGAATCTCAAACCAGCACTGTCTCGCCACTGACAACCTCAACTCCTTCATCCTCTGTCAGTGGATACTCTCCTACAGACAACAATTACCAGGACACAGCTACTTCTGGGGCGGCAAGCACTTCATCTCCTTCCAGTGTCAGCCATAAGCCTTCCCCAACAGCAGAAATGCCCGTATCATCGGCCTCCACGGGAGACATGTCATCCTCTTCCAGTGTAAGCAACACACGTCCCATGACCTCAGAGGTCCCCACAACACCAGTTTCAGCAGACATTACAGGAGGAAACACAAAATACATGCCACCACCTGAAACGGGAACTTTTACTCCAGTCACCTCAACAATCTCCAGGACAACTGCACAAACGGGACCCTCAGGAGCACACTCTTCCTTCACTCCTGCTCCACAGACAAATGCATCATCTCAGGACCACAAGACTCAGACCATGAAGACCAGCAGAGAATCTCAAACCAGCACTCTCTCACAAGTGACCACCTCAACTCCTTCATCCTCTGTCAGTGGATACTCTCCTACAGACGACATTTCCCAGGACACAGCCACCTCTGGGGCAGCAAGCACTTTATCTCCTTCCAGTGTCAGCCATAAGCCTTCCACAACATCATACATGCCTACGTCCTCAGCCTCCACGGGTGACATGTCATCCTCTTCTCGTGTAAGCAACACACCTCTCATGACCTCAGAGGTCCCCACAACACCAGTTTCAGCAGACATTACCGGAGGAAACACAAAATACATGCCACCACCTGAAACGGGAACTTTTACTCCAGTCACCTCAACAGTCTCCAGGACAACTGGACAAAAGGCAACGTCAACAGCATACTCTTCCTTCACTTCTGCTCTAGAGACAACGGCATCATCTCAGGACCACACCAGTCAGACCATGGAGACCAGCACAGAATCTCAAACCAGCACTGCCTCGCCACTGACAACCTCAACTCCTTCATCCTCTGTCAGTGGATACTCTCCTACAGACAACATTTACCAGGACACACCAACTTCTGGGGCGGCAAGCACTTCGTCTCCTTCCAGTGTCAGCCATAAGCCTTCCCCAACAGCAGAAATGCCCGTATCATCGGCCTCCACGGGAGACATGTCATCCTCTTCTAGTGTAAGCAACACACGTCCCACGACCTCAGAGGTCCCCACAACACCAGTTTCAGCAGACATTACAGGAGGAAACACAAAATACATGCCACCACCTGAAATGGGAACTTTTACTCCAGTCATCTCTACAGTCTCCAGGACAACTGGACAAAAGGCAACGTCAACAGCATACTCCTCCTTCACTTCTGCTCTAGAGACAACAGCATCATCTCAGGACCACACCAGTCAGACCATGGAGACCAGCAGAGAATCTCAAACCGGCACTCTCTCGCCAGTGACCACCTCAACTCCTGTATCCTCTGTCAGTGGATACTCTCCTACAGACAACATTTCCCAGGATACAGCCACCTCTGGGGCAGCAAGCACTTTATCTCCTTCCAGTTTCGGCCATAAGTCTTCTGCAACATCATATATGCCCATATCATCGCCCTCCACAGGTGACATGTCATCCTCTTCTCGTGTAAGCAACACACCTGTCATGACCTCAGAGGTCCCCACAACACCAGTTTCAGCAGACATTATAGGAGGAAACACAAAATACATGCCACCACCTGAAAGGGGAACTTTTACTCCAGTCACCTCAACAAACTCAGTGACAACTGGACAAACGGGACCCTCAGGAGCACACTATTCCTTCACCCCTGCTCCACAGACAAATGCATCATCTCAGGACCACAAGACTCAGACCATGAAGACCAGCAGAGAATCTCAAACCAGCACTCTCTCTCAAGTGACCACCTCAACTCCTTCATCCTCTGTCAGTGGATACTCTCCTACAGACGTCATTTCCCAGGACACAGCCACCTCTGGGGCAGCAAGCACTTTATCTCCTTCCAGTGTCAGCCATAAGCCTTCCACAACATCATATATGCCTACGTCCTCAGCCTCCACGGGTGACATGTCATCCTCTTCTCGTGTAAGCAACACACCTCTCATGACCTCAGAGGTCCCCACAACACCAGTTTCAGCAGACATTACAGGAGGAAACACAAAATACATGCCACCACCTGAAACGGGAACCTTTACTCCAGTCACCTCAACAGTCTCCTGGACAACTGGACAAAAGGCAACGTCAACAGCATACTCTTCCTTCACTTCTGCTCTAGAGACAACGGCATCATCTCAGGACCACACCAGTCAGACCATGGAGACCAGCAGAGAATCTCAAACCAGCACTCTCTCACCAGTGACCACCTCAACTCCTTCATCCTCTGTCAGTGGATACTCTCCTACAGACAACATTTACCAGGAAACAGCCACTTCTGGGGCGGCAAGCACTTTATCTCCTTCCAGTGTCGGCCATAAGTCTTCCGCAACATCATATATGCCCATATCATCGCCCTCCACAGGTGACATGTCATCCTCTTCTCGTGTAAGCAACACACCTGTCATGACCTCAGAGGTCCCCACAACACCAGTTTCAGCAGACATTATAGGAGGAAACACAAAATACATGCCACCACCTGAAACGGCAACTTTTACTCCAGTCACCTCAACAAACTCAGTGACAACTGGACAAACGGGATCCTCAGGAGCACACCCTTCCTTCACCCCTGCTCCACAGACAAAAGCATCATCTCAGGACCACAAGACTCAGACCATGAAGACCAGCAGAGAATCTCAAACCAGCACTCTCTCACCAGTGACCACCTCAACTCCTTCATCCTCTGTCAGTGGATACTCTCCTACAGACAACATTTACCAGGACTCAGCCACCTCTGGGGCGGCAAGCACTTCATCTCCTTCCAGGGTCAGCCATAAGCCTTTCCCAACAGCAGAAATGCCCGTATCATCGGCCTCCACGGGTGACATGTCATCCTCTTCTAGTGTAAGCAACACACCTCCCACGACCTCAGAGGTCCCCACAACACCAGGTTCAGCAGACATTACAGGAGGAAACACAAAATACATGCCACCACCTGAAACGGGATCTTTTACTCCAGTCACCTCAACAGTCTCCAGGACAACTGGACAAAAGGCAACGTCAACAGCATACGCTTCCTTCACTTATGCTCTAGAGAGAACAACATCATCTCAGGACCACACCACTCAGGCCATGGAGACCAGCAGAGAATCTCAAACCAGCACTCTTTCGCCAGTGACCACCTCAACTCCTTCATCCTCTGTCAGTGGATACTCTCCTACAGACAACATTTCCCAGGACACAGCCACCTCTGGGGCAGCAAGCACTTTATCTCCTTCCAGTGTCGGCCATAAGTCTTCCGCAACATCATATATGCCCATATCATCGCCCTCCACAGGTGACATGTCATCCTCTTCTCGTGTAAGCAACACACCTCTCATGACCTCAGAGGTCCCCACAACACCAGTTTCAGCACACATTACCGGAGGAAACACAAAATACATGCCACCACCTGAAACGGGAACTTTTACTCCAGTCACCTCAACAGTCTCCAGGACAACTGGACAAAAGGCAACCTCAACAGCATACTCTTCCTTCACTTCTGCTCTAGAGACAACAGCATCATCTCAGGACCACACCAGTCAGGCCATGGAGACCAGCAGAGAATCTCAAACCGGCACTCTCTCGCCAGTGACCACCTCAACTCCTTCATCCTCTGTCAGTGGATACTCTCCTATAGACGACATTTCCCAGGACACAGCCACCTCTGGGGCATCAAGCACTTTATCTCCTTCCAGTGTCAGCCATAAGCCTTCCACAACATCATATATGCCTACGTCCTCAGCCTCCACGGGTGACATGTCATCCTCTTCTCGTGTAAGCAACACACCTGTCATGACCTCAGAGGTCCCCACAACACCAGTTTCAGCAGACATTACAGGAGGAAACACAAAATACATGCCACCACCTGAAACGGGAACCTTTACTCCAGTCACCTCAACAGTCTCCTGGACAACTGGACAAAAGGCAACGTCAACAGCATACTCTTCCTTCACTTCTGCTCTAGAGACAATGGCATCATCTCAGGACCACACCAGTCAGACCATGGAGACCAGCAGAGAATCGCAAACCAGCACTCTCTCACCAGTGACCACCTCAACTCCTTCATCCTCTGTCAGTGGATACTCTCCTACAGACAACACTTACCAGGACTCAGCCACCTCTGGGGCGGCAAGCACTTCATCTCCTTCCAGGGTCAGCCATAAGCCTTTCCCAACAGCAGAAATGCCCGTATCATCGGCCTCCACGGGTGACATGTCATCCTCTTCTAGTGTAAGCAACACACCTCCCACAACCTCAGAGGTCCCCACAACACCAGTTTCAGCAGACATTACAGGAGGAAACACAAAATACATGCCACCACCTGAAACGGGAACTTTTACTCCAGTCACCTCAACAGTCTCCAGGACAACTGGACAAAAGGCAACGTCAACAGCATACTCTTCCTTCACTTCTGCTCTAGAGACAACGGCATCATCTCAGGACCACACCAGTCAGACCATGGAGACCAGCACAGAATCTCAAACCAGCACTGTCTCGCCACTGACAACCTCAACTCCTTCATCCTCTGTCAGTGGATACTCTCCTACAGACAACATTTACCAGGACACAGCGACTTCTGGGGCGGCAAGCACTTCATCTCCTTCCAGTGTCAGCCATAAGCCTTCCACAACATCATATATGCCTACGTCCTCACCCTCCACGGGTGACATGTCATCCTCTTCTACTGTAAGCAACACAAGTCCCATGACCTCAGAGGTCCCCACAACACCAGTTTCAGCAGACATTATAGGAGGAAACACAAAATACATGCCACCACCTGAAACGGCAACATTTATTCCAGTCACCTCAACAAACTCAGTGACAACTGGACAAACGGGACCCTCAGGAGCACACTCTTCCTTCACCCCTGCTCCACAGACAAATGCATCATCTCAGGACCACAAGACTCAGACCATGAAGACCAGCAGAGAATCTCAAACCAGCACTCTCTCGCCAGTGACCACCTCAACTCCTTCATCCTCTGTCAGTGGATACTCTCCTACAGACAACATTTCCCAGGACTCAGCCACCTCTGGGGCGGCAAGCACTTCATCTCCTTCCAGGGTCAGCCATAAGCCTTTCCCAACAGCAGAAATGCCCGTATCATCGGCCTCCACGGGTGACATGTCATCCTCTTCTCGTGTAAGCAACACACCTCTCATGACCTCAGAGTTCCCCACAACACCAGTTTCAGCAGACATTACCGGAGGAAACACAAAATACATGCCACCACCTGAAACGGGAACTTTTACTCCAGTCACCTCAACAGTCTCCAGGACAACTGGACAAAAGGCAACGTCAACAGCATACTTTTCCTTCACTTCTGCTCTAGAGACAACGGCATCATCTCAGGATCACACCAGTCAGACCATGAAGACCAGCAGAGAATCTCAAACCAGCACTCTCTCACAAGTGACCACCTTAACTCCTTCATCCTCTGTCAGTGGATACTCTCCTATAGACGACATTTCCCAGGACACAGCCACCTCTGGGGCAGCAAGCACTTTATCTCCTTCCAGTGTCGGCCATAAGTCTTCCGCAACATCATATATGCCTACGTCCTCAGCCTCCACGGGTGACATGTCATCCTCTTCTCGTGTAAGCAACACACCTCTCATGACCTCAGAGGTCCCCACAACACCAGTTTCAGCAGACATTACCGGAGGAAACACAAAATACATGCCACCACCTGAAACGGGAACTTTTACTGCAGTCACCTCAATAGTCTCCAGGACAACTGGACAAAAGGCAACGTCAACAGCATACTCTTCCTTTACTTCTGCTCTAGAGACAACGGCATCATCTCAGGACCACAGCAGTCAGACCATGGAGACCAGCAGAGAATCTCAAATCGGCACTCTCTCGCCAGTGACAACCTCAACTCCTTCATCCTCTGTCAGTGGATACTCTCCTACAGACAACATTTCCCAGGACACAGCTACCTCTGGGGCAGCAAGCACTTTATCTTCTTCCAGTGTCGGCCATAAGTCTTCCGCAACATCATATATGCCCATATCATCGCCCTCCACAGGTGACATGTCATCCTCTTCTCGTGTAAGCAACACACCTCTCTTGACCTCAGAGGTCCCCACAACACCAGTTTCAGCAGACATTCCAGGAGGAAACACAAAATACATGCCACCACCTGAAACGGGAACTTTTACTCCAGTCACCTCAACAGTCTCCTGGACAACTGGACAAACGGGACCCTCAGGAGCACACTCTTCCTTCACCCCTGCTCCACAGACAAATGCATCATCTCAGGACCACAAGACTCAGACCATGAAGACCAGCAGAGAATCTCAAACCAGCACTCTCTCACAAGTGACCACCTCAACTCCTTCATCCTCTGTCAGTGGATACTCTCCTACAGACGACTTTTCCCAGGACACAGCCACCTCTGGGGCAGCAAGCACTTCATCTCCTTCCAGGGTCATCCATAAGCCTTCCAGAACATCAGAAATGCCCACATCATCGGTCTCCACAGGTGAGTTTTCAATCCTCTTCTAGTGTAAGCCACATACCCCCCATGACCTCAGAGGTCCCCACAACACCAATGTCAGCCTACATTATAGGAGTCAACACAAATCACATGCCACAACCTGATCCTCAAAGGTTACTCCAGTCACCTCAACAGTGTCCGTGTCAACTGAAGTAGAGGAACCCTCACCAGCACACTCTTCCTTCACTTCTGCTCCAGAGAGAATAGCATTTTCTCAGGACCACACCAGTCAGACCATGGGGACCAGCAGAGAATGTCAAACCAGCACTCTGTCACTAATGATAACCTCTAGTCCTTCTTCCTCCCTACGTGAACACAGTGCTACAGAGGGCATTTCCCAGGACACAGCCAACTCCGTGTCGTCTTCCAGTGTGAGGCACAAACTTTCATCTGGGCCAGATTTCATGCATCCATCCACATTCCATTCTTTCTCTGATTCTACTCCCTTTGGTAATAGGGACACATTTCAGACCATATCAAATTTCTATATTTCAACTAATAATTCTTCATTTTCTCAATCAGCTCCTGGCTTTGCAGTCACCGGGAGCTCCACCACCCTATTCACAGGTCCCTCTACTCCTCTGTCTATTACCAGCACTTTCCCACCATCCACAGCATCCTCAAGCTCCTCTGTAAAGACTCAGACATCAGGTATGTGGGGACTCCAGCATCTTGTTCTCTCAGGGTAGCCCCATTGCCTCAGTTCAGCCTAGAGCGGTGTTTGAGAGAGGATGGTAAGTTAGCATTACCAGGCTAGCATCGAGCGGAGGTCCACAAGAAGATGACGTGAGTGGGAATGAGGTGAGTGACGGGTCATCATTCCCTCTACCCCAGAAGACTGTTGCTTATGTGCAGGGAGCAGTTTGGGTGTGGCCAGAAGATAGACAAGAGAGTTTCTAGCTGTCTCCCCCAGCTCCTGAAGTCTGTGACTCTCTTTGATTCTGCTCCCTTCTGACTATAAGACCCACTCAAGTTTTCTCTCCCTGCATGCCCAGGAACAATCACAACCTCATTGAGGATAGGCAGCCAGAGAAGGACAACACAATCACTACCGTCAACAACCTCCCAGACCCGTACAACCTTGTCTCCTAGAACGTCCACAGGTGCACACTCAACAGCTGCTCCAGTCCCTATCAAGCCCGAGAAAGGTTAAGTGATTCTTTAGGTCTGGGGTCCCTCCACTCTGGGATGGAGAGTATTGAGCTAGATGTGGATGCTGGAGTTATGGCAGCTTGATTAGATCTACCAGTGAGGGCCCTTTTGGGTAGCTGGGGGAGCTGGTTCTGTGGATATCTCTACTGCCTCATCTGGGCCATGGCAAGTCCAGCTGCTCCCATATCCCCTTTAGAAGGGTGATGTAATTGAATACTCAGTCTTAGCCTGCTTGCTCATAGACTGCTCTCTTAGGTCGTAAGCTCTCACAGGGGACTATGAGACAACATCAGAGTTGGGTGCTGAGGGCTGGCTTTGTACATGGCATTGGGCTAGGAGTTGGAGATAAGAAATGATCAAGGTGTTATTTAGTAGGACACAGATCTCCTGCCTTGATAGGTGCAATTAGAGGAATAAATGTAAGGTATTAGGCATGCACAGTGGAAGGCCCCTAGGGGATGCAAGGTGTGCTCAAGGTGAAGAGGAGCCTTCTTGGAAAGAATGAATAGGAGCTAGGGAAGGGGAAGCATGCCAAGCAGGCAGGAGGACTTGAAGAGCAGGAATAAAGGTGTAGACATGAAAAGTAGTCCCAGTATTGCATGGGGAGGATATCCCCAAAGCACTTGAGGGTGCTGGAAACAAGATGAAGAGTATTGAGAAATGAGGCTGTCATGTGAGGGAACCAGGAAGGACATGGTTAGATTTGTATTTATGAATGGTCCTGTGGGGTTTGGGGTTTTGGATGAATTTGCAGGAGGCCAGGAGAGCTGTATACAGACCGCTGTGGTATTCTAAGCAAACCAGGAGGGGCTGCCAGGAAAGAAAGGAGGAGATCCATTTGAGAAATATTTAGGACAAGCTTTCTCGGACGAGAGCCCATGGACTTCTAAGGGGTCCAAGGACAAATTCTGGGGTGTCCCCAGTGTATCTAGAGGAATACCATCTTAGGAAACAAGTCTCATTCTATGAAATGGTATTTCAATTACTGATCTTCACAACATTGGAGCTTTGTCTTTGAACCCTTGAGAGAATTACGAGCATCATAACAGGTGCAGAATAACTTGTTGGTATTCTGACAGCAGGACCTGTTTTTCTTCAAAATGGTAAAGGATGAGAGTTCCCACTGAAGGGGTCAAAAATGAAGAGATGGGTTAAATGCAAGTGGAGAAGGGGACAGAGGAGTCCTTCAGGGCTCCCAGTTGGGTGGAGGAGCAGCTTGGGGGAAGCTCTCTGTCAGCCCTAAGGAAGCCAGGACCCGTGAGAATTTCCTGCCCTTTTTTGTACTGGCCCAGGTGTTTCCCTCTTTCCCTACGGGCCACGTGTTGGAGACCGGGAGTTCGTCAAGAGGACTGTGGACTTCACCTCGCCGCTCTTCAAGCCCCAGATTGGCTTCCCTCTTGGCTCCTCTCTCAGGGACTACCTCTATGTGAGTCCCCAGCTGCAGCCCAAAGGGCAGGACCCGTGACCTTCGATCCCCAGACTCTGCTTCTCTCTCCAGGGCTTGGAGATGGCCCTGTGACCATGACCATGGCCCAGAGGAAGGGAGAATGGAACAAGCAACACTTGTTAGGCACCTACTGCCTCCCTGCTCCTGGCGCAGTTTGCATTTATGCTCTTTGATGCCAGGGTGACAGCCGAGGATGACTGGGACCTAGGCAAGGCCCCCCTACCCTCATGGATAAGAGTGTCTTTACCTCAGAAGAGAGGTCTGGGGACCCAGTAAACTCTCCACTGTTTTCAGGGCCTTTTTATGGGTAGGAAGCTCTACTTGGGAAACCGCCTTTTAATGTTGTTTACATTTTCTATGAATATATCCTGGCTCATCCTGGAGGAGAGTCGGAATGGCAGTCGTGGACCCTGCAGGCCTCAGTGGCAGGGGTGGGGGCTGGGGCAGGACACACTAAGATAGGGCAACACAGCGATGGGACTGAGGGTAGCAATCCTCTTAGCCCCTTCTGATGTGGAGGGAGCCTCAGGATGGCTCTGCGGGGACTCACCCAGAGGGCTCTGCTCTGTGATGGGCCTGTCTGTAGATGGGGTTGGCCGCTGAGGCAGGGCAAAACCTACCATGTCAGGAAGGACTTAAAAGAGAGGAGTGTCCCGCAGCTGAAGAGCATTTGTGTGAGAACTATGTAAAAGGGGCTCTCCCAGCAGGCAGCGAGAGGAATGAGATAACCTTGCCGAAGTTGTTGACATCCCTACGGTTCTACCCAGGGAGGTCCTTGGGGGTCACACTTCTGAGGAGCTGGCCCAAGGCTGGGATGTTTTCTCCCTGCCTCCCTCCCTCCCTCCCTCTCTCCCTCCCTAAACACTAACCAGAAGAACCTTTGTGCCCAGTTCACAGATAATGGCCAGATCATTTTCCCGGAGTCCGAGTACCAGATTTTTTCCTACCCCAATCCCCCCGCTAGAGGCTTCACAGGCTTGGACTCTGTGGCCCTGGTGGCTCCATTCTGGGATGATGCTGATTTTTCCAGTGGCCAGGGAACCATATTTTACCAGGTGAGCCTTTCCGAGTCCAGCATTCAGGATTCCCCAGCAGCCAGCAAGAAGAGACAAAGGGCTATGTGGGGGGTGTGCAAGTGTTACTGCTGTCAGAGCCCGGGCTCCGTGTGGGCAGGGGGTGATGTTTAAATATGGGGGGGGAGCAAACAGAGCAGGATGGTTACATAGACTCGGGAATACGCGTTCACAACCATGAGAAGACCTGTGGTGGGACCCTCATTTCCTTGTCTTATTTGCCTTCCTTTCCTAGGAATATGAGACGCTTTATGATGAACACAACCAGCTACTGTGGCAGGTGGAGTCTTGGATTAAAAAGTTCACATACACCTGGAGCTACAAAGCTAGGTGGACCCTAAAGGTCACGTGGGTCGATGCCCCTGCCTATCCCGCCCGGTGGACCTTCGGGGTGAGTGGACCAATGGACAGCTCCCTGTGAACCATCTGGAAGTCAGACATCCTAGAGCCCTAGGCAGGGGTCACTCTTCTACCATGTGCTCTGACTCAGGGACAGATTGCAGGTTATAGCACCTCCTCACCCCGACCCTGTTTGCTGAGCACTCACCTAGTACTCATTGGGTTGAAACATAGGAAATGGAATTTTTTAAAGTCAAAAGTGGCTGGCTGTTGGCAATTTTATATGGCTCAACCTGATATTATTAGCCACATTTTAGAGATGAGGAAGATGATGGTTAGAGAGGTTAAGCCAGCTGCTCAAGGTCACCCAGCTAGCAAATGACAAAGCCAGGGTTGGAACTGAGGCTTTCTGACTCCCACCTCTGGCTCTCAGCTGCAAAACCATCCAATGGCAATGGCCACCAACACAGTGTCTTCAGTCTTCCCTCTGGGGACTCTTACAGCCCTTGTGTGTGGTCTAAAGCCACTTCTTCATTGGTTCAACAAGTTCATTGGTTACCTGCTTTGTACAAGCAGTGCTTGGCATCTGCCTTCAGAGAACCTCCAGTGTCACCTCTGTGGTCCATCCACAATATTCAGGTTGAGGGGACATTTGAACAATGTCCTTAAAAATATTCCCAAGGGAGCTGAATAGGCCTCTCTCGGCTCTCTGGGGTGGTGGCTAATCTTTCCAAGTCCTGAAGCTTTTTCACACAAACTCTCTTCTCACTGGGTCCGAAACCAGAGCCCTTTATCACCTCTCTCTGGACAGAAGTCACAAAGAAGGCAAAAGCACCAGGGTAGGTGCTTTGACCCCCAGGGTGAAAGCTGCCCTGCACAATCCCAAACTTGCTCTGGGGAAGCCAGGAAAAGATGATGTGGGTGTCTGGGCAGGGTGGTGAGGAGGGTGATGGGACATCAGAGAGGAGACCCCAGATCTCTCACAGGCAACCCTATGTTTGTCTCCAACCGACCTCCAGACCAACACCTACCAGGTCATCCTCTCCACAGACGGGAGCAGGTCCTATGCCCTGTTTCTTTACCAAAGTGGCGGTATGCAGTGGGATGTGACCCAGCGCCCAGGCAACCCGGTCCTCATGGGCTTCTCCAGGTAGGATGGGGACCGATGGTCAACACTGAGTAGATACTAGGAAGTGGTGCAGGGTGGGGTTTCTGCTGCACACCCACTCCCCCCCCCCTCCCCCCCGCCGCCCGGGACAGGGTATGAGTCCTTCCTGCTGATGTTTCTAACTCACACCAACTCCAGTTCCCACTTCTTGCTGTTTCAATTTAAAAGATGCCCATTCACCTGGCCATTCTGTCTCCCAACCTAATCCACATGCTTCGTAATAATTCCCAGAGCTCTGACTTCTCTGATTTCTACTGACATTAGCCAACCTCTCTTGACCTCTCAAGTATCATAATAACAGCCAACATTTATTACACTAACTACTTAACTTGCATTATTTCATTTAATTATCACAACAACCCGTGAAGGAGATACCCTTTACTACCCATTCTACAGATAAGAAAACTGAGGTAAAAATAGATCCGTAATTGCCCAAAGTCACAGAGATGGAAGTGGCAAAACAGGAACTTGCACCCAGATATTTGAGGCTGAAATCTGCCTTCCTGACTTCTGCTGAGCATTAGCCCCTCACCCAGGGGCACCAACAGCTTGTGTGGGGTCAGTGGGACAGACAGAGAGTGGAGGGAGGGAGCCACAGACGGGGCCGTGGATTCCTGTGTGTGAAGGTGACTCAGTCTCTGACAAACAGTTCTCAACCACAGTATTTCCAGATGCTGGTGTGTGTAATCAGTTGCGAAGGTCACGTGTAATTTGTTACTGGTCATTGCTATAAATTCTCTTAGATGGTGTTCAGGGTTGCCCCTATAATTCCATTGCTTTCCCTTGCTTTTTGATGTGCTGTGAAAGAGAAAGGAGTGGAATTATCCAACTAGCTAGAGATTTCCCACACTCCTGAGTGGCCCTCGGAAGGTGTCACACCCGTGTGCCTTGCCTATCCTGTGGCAGAGAGGAGGAAAGGTCAGGAGTCACTGCTCAGAGGCACATACCAGATTTCCCTTTTCCTGGAGCAGCGCCATGAACCTCAACACCGAGGGGTATGCACCCATTGTATCAGGTCCTCACTCAGTTCTGAGGGGTCTACAAATGTTACTGCATTTAATCCCCACCACACTGTGAGGCGGGTGCTACTGTTGTCTCTTTTCTACCGTTGTGAAAACTGAGAACCAAAGAGATGAAGCAGTTTGCTCATGGCTACTGTGCTACTCAGTGCTGGAATCAGTCTAAGTGCAGAGACTGGCTCTTAGCATCACGACATACGGTCCCCTACCCAGCCCTCTGTCCAATCCCCTGTTGAAGGGAAACTCATCAGAAGGAGGCCTGAACTCTGTTGTGTCCGCACTCCTGTCTCATGACCAGCTTCTTGCATTAGCGGTCAGATGTAGAATAAATCAGAGCTTTCCCACCCTTTGCCCCCATCTCTGCCCTCTCCTGCTGGCTGCTGGGAGTCAGAGATGCTGGCTGGCTGATGAACTGACTACGTAACTGACTGGGATCTAATGACTACCGGGACTGAGTGACTGTCTGTCCGACTGGCTGGATGAACGTGTAACTTGCCGACTGAGGGGAAGATTCCGTGTGTGACAGGCGTGCGATTCTTTCCTTTGCCCGCAGTGGAGATGGGCATTTTGAAAACAGCCCACTGACATCCCAGCCAATGTGGCAGAAGTATCTACCGGACCAATTTCTGAATTCCAACTCAGGTAAAAGCGCCACCTCTTCGCACATGAGCTGGACTCAAATCCTCTCTGTCCTCAACTCCATGAGCCATGAGAGTCCTAGCGAGGCAGCTCTCTAGCATCTCCACCACCCCAGAGGGTGTCCCCGCACAGTCTGACCCCCAGGTGTAACCAGGACGTGCCACTACCCGGGTGCATCTGGTATCTTCTGCACCCTCACGCAGTACAGTCCCAGCTGGGGCTATGTCTCCTCCCTGCGATGAGCCAAGCCCAGGTCTCTCGGTGGGGGCCCAGATCCTGGAAGTGAGGACAGGACTATGGCAGGAGGTAGGGGGATATGAATGGGCAGTTAGGATAGTACTCCAGGTGTCCTGTCCCAGAGCTGGAATGAGAACCCTGATGAGATCCCCAAAAGGAATCTACCAAGGGGAGGTCCAGAAGTCTGACATTCAGCCAATCATCACTTATTGAGCATCTGCTGTGTCCTAAGAGCCAGAAATATGAAGGGGGGCGGGAAAAGGAAAAAGACTGACTATATTTGCTCTCAAATAGCTCTCACTCTGTTAAGAAGGCCAGTGCTTAAGTATCAGGAGACCCCATGGGACATGACTCAATCTATTGTCCACAGGCCCAACAGGACAGAAATCATAGTTCCCAAAATGTGAGTAGAATGAAGGACAGTTTAGCATTAGAAATCAGCCATGTAGATTGTGAAGTGTAAATCGACTTCTGTTTGCTCTGTGACAAGAACATTTGGCAAACAGAAGCTAAGTCAAATCATGGGTGCCATCTTGTGGAGAGAACTGCCCTGTCAGATTCGGGGCCTTCTGTCAAGATGCATCTGCTTGTGACCTAGGGGGCACAATATAATAGTGTGTGTGTGTGTGTGTGTGCGCGCGTTTTGGGGAAGAAGATCTGATTTGTTTCCCATGATATCAGGCCATTGTAGAGAAGATATGTGAACAGATAATCATAAACAATTATTATTTTTTCAAAACCTTAACAAATTATAGTTATCTTGATAATTTCTTCTTTTGTGTGGGAACAGGGCCAAAATCTAATACGTTATGTCCTGTTGTGTCTTTTTGGACTCTGGAGGCCCCTTCTCACTCCTGGCTGTTGGGGTGGGCAGTATGTAACTTAGAGTTAAAAGTCAATTTCAATTCAAACCCCCATCAGGGTTTCTTCTCCCAGTCACTTCTCCCTTCCAAGGATGGCCTCCGGGCACAGAGGACGCTTCCTCAGCCTCACAGCGCTGGAGCAAGCCCCCAGCTGGCTTCTGGGCATCGGCCTCTGTCCTGGCTACTTTGGCCACTGACACATCTGTGCGGGGGGAGGGGGAGGGTCAGGGATGAAAGCCAAGTGTCTGAGCTGGTGGCTGGTGGCATCCCTTAGTGAGGTAGAGGATGCACGAGGAAGAACAGGTTTGGGGAGATTGGAAGGTACTGGAGTTTAATGTGGCAGATGGGAGGGTGGAGGATGGATGGACTGAAGCTCAGGGCTAGGGTCAGGCTCTGAGTGGGTGCGGGTGAGGCCTCTCTGCCCAGCACTTGTCCCAGGGTTTCCCCATAAGATCCAAGCTTTAAGGGCCTCTGGAGGCCACATAAAAGGGGCCAGTCCGAACTGAGTCCCATCCCTGGAGTTGCCGTCCAGAGTGGGGAAGGTGGCATACAGAAGGTGCATTTATGGGTTGGGTTGCTAAAGCAGAGTTTGTGGCCCTGGGCCCTGGGATAACCCCTTCTTCCTTTGCTCCTTTAGGCCTCCGGGGCCTGCAGGTCTATAGCCTACACAGGGAAGAAAGGCCCAACTACCGTCTCCGGTGCCTGCAGTGGTTGAATAGACAGCCTCAGTGGCCCACATGGGGCTGGAACCAGATCGCCTGCCCTTGCTCCTGGCAGCAGGGACTATGGGACTTACGATTCCAGCCCATCAGTATGGGTATCACCTCCCTCCTGTCTCTTCTGGCTTCCCCACCGTGCCCCATAAGCCCGCCCACTCACCCTTTGCTCACACCTGACCTGTCCCTTCCAGGACACCCTCGGCCCCTCCCCAGAAACGCCTGCCCATTCCCGCCCCCCCCACCCCCCCAGGCCTCGGGGCCTGAGTACGTCTGTTCTTGTCGCAGGCTGGTGGGGCCTTGGTAGCAAGCAGCTGTGCAGCTTCTCCTCCTGGCGCGGGGGCGTGTGTTGCAGCTACGGGCCCTGGGGCGAGCTTCTCCAAGGCTGGAGAGTGCATGCTCCTTGGCAGTTCGGTATGTGTGTCCCTGTCCGCAGAGGTCTCACCCCCACCTTCTCTGGAGCTCCCTCTACTCCTCTCTGTCAGAGGCCAGGCCTGGGCTCCAAGCCAAGCAGTGGGACCCGAAGAAAGAAGCCCTTTTGTCCCCATTCCCTCCCAGCAGCCTCCCCTCTCTGGCCATTAATTTCCTGACCCTGGAGTGCCTGGGTGGCTCAGTCGTTAGGCGTCTGCCTTCGGCTCGGGTCATGATCCCGGGGTCCTGGGGTCGAGCCCCGCGTCGGGCTCCCTGCTCAGTGGAGAGTCTGCTTCTCCCTCTCCCTCTGCCTGCCTCTCTGCCTGCTTGTGCTCTCTCTCTATCTCTCTGTCAAATAAATAAATAAAATCTTAAAAAAAAAATTCCTGACCCTGTACCTTTGGGAAGCTTCCAACATCCCTTTCAGCTGCCATCCTGGGGGTTTATGATCCAGTGCCTCTTGCCCCATCTTCACTTGGCCCCATAGCCCCAGACAAGAGTGGGGGCATCTTCCCAGGGAAGGAGGGGGGACCGAGTCTGTCCCTGTCCCTCTGGACTCAGATTAGCTGGCTGTCCTCTCCTGCAGAGACCCTCCAGAGGAGCTAGAGGGCACAGGGTTGGGGGACCAGGGTAATGTGCGTCCTCTCTCCACCCCCTGCCACCCCACTACTCCGGACAATCACAGCAGCCTCCACGGTTCCCCAGACCAGCATCCCCACTCCCGCACTTTGAGAGCAGGGGGACTCAGCCCCACGCTTCAGGCAAGAAAGCTGTTGGGCCACAGCCATGAGCCCGGGGGGCTCGCTGCACACAGCTGCAGCAAGCCTGCCGAGGGAGACAGTGCCAGGTCAATGGCCTGAGGCCACGGAGCAGGGCAGGGTCTGCCCCGAGGTGTGCCCGATTTCCAAACCATGCCCTTGCTCCCCGTGTCATCCTGCCCCACCAAACCTTCCGGCCGGGCTCTGCAGGTCCCCATTCTCCCTGCAACGTGCTGCTCTTCTCCACAGACCAGGAACTAGAGCCGCAGAGCTGGTGCTGCCGCTGGAACGACCAGCCATCCTTCTGTGCCCTCTACCAGCAAAGGCAGCCACGCATCGGCTGTGCCGGGTATCGGCCCCCACGCCCCGGTGAGGCTGCTGGGGCCCTGCGGGGCTGAGGCGGAGCAGCTGGGGAGGGATAGCGAGCTTCCTGGGGCAGGGCTGTGACCACGACGAGGAGATGGTCCGGTGTGTGGCTGATGGCTTTTTACGTGGCACTGGGGAGGGGGTGGGAGGGCGGAGATAATGATGTGAATTTGGGCGGGGGCACAGAAGTGCAAGAGGGCCTCGGGGGATGGTTCTATACTCCCTGAACGTCTCCCAGCCTTGAGTTGGCCTCGAGGGGATGGGGGATCTCAAATCCTTCCCTGGTCTGCCATGCCATGTGATCTCTCCTTCTTTCCAGCCTGGATGTTTGGGGACCCCCACATCACCACCTTGGATGGTGCCAGTTTCACCTTCAACGGGCTGGGGGACTTCCAGCTCGTCCGGGCCTGGGACGGAAACTCCTCGTTCCTGCTGCAGGGTCGCACCGCCCAGACCGGCTCGGCCCAGGCCACAAACTTCATTGCCTTTGCGGCTAAATATGACACCAGCCACCTGAGCCCCATCACAGTGAGTGAGGCAGGGCCCTCAAGGAGAGAAAGAAGGAGGAAGAGAATGGGGCAGCAGGGAGGGAGGACACATCCGGCCAGTGTAGTGGTTCGAGAGTCAACCCTAGAGACAGTGGGATTCAGGTCAGGGCTCCATCAGCCTTGTGATCCCAAAGAGACGACTGAGATTCTAGTGCCTCAGTTTTCTTACAGTAAAATTAGGATAGTAATATTACCTACCTCACAGGGCCGTTGTGAGATTTAAATGAGATCATCTGAGAAATGTGCCTAGCTCCAGCCTGGCCCCTGCTGAGCACTCTAAAGCCGTTGTTAGCTAGCACAACCTCATCATCACCCCCCTCCCCTTCCTCCCCCAACCGCCCCCCCCCCCACACCACTGCCGGGGCTCAGGCGCAAACTCTCTGCAGCCTCCTTTCCTTTCTCAGCCTCTGGGCCCACCCGCAGGTCAGGCTTAGACCTCCTCCAATTCCCTTCCAGGTCCGATGGCTCCTTGAGCCCAATGACACAATCCATGTGCAGGTCAATAACCAGACTGTGACATTTGAGACTAACCGTGAAGACCCGGAAGGTAGGCTGGGGACAGCCGTCAGCCACCTTCTCCCGCTTCCCTGGGTCAGGGTTCAGCGGGGCGCCCAGCGCCTGGGAGTCAGGCGGAGGCAGCAGCATGGGGGATGGAGGGGGGCGTCGGCACCCTTGCTTCACCCCCTCTTCTTTCAGCAGCTGGGCCTGAGCAGCTTCTTCACCCAGGACCAGGCATTAGGCTTCCCCTCCTCACTTCTCTCCTTCCTCCAGGGCGGTGATAGCCTCGCCCCAGTCTCCAGTCCCCAGGAAGGAGGGGGTGTCCTGTGACTTTGGCTTTGGGACACTGGAGAAGGCACCCCCAGGCCACCCCAGAGCTGCTCTCAAAGTCTCCCCTCTGCACCTTGACCCTTCACTACTGCCGAGTCTTGGACCCACAGGGTTCCGATGCTGGTTTCTTCCTCCTCTGTCTCCCCACCTTCCAGGCCTGGAGATATTCAACACCACTGGCATCATCATGACCCGCAATGGCTCCCTGGTGTCAGCCACCTTCGATGGGACCGTGACCATCTCAGTGACCGCCCTCACCAACATCCTCCACACCTCCTGCAGCCTCCCAGAGGAGTATCGAAACCGCACAGAAGGCCTCCTGGGTGAGAAGCAGACAGGACTCTGCGTCTGAGGCAGCGGCAGCCACAAGAGCCCGAGCCCCAGACCGCAGGCAGCTCCCCGTCCAGCTGGCCTGTGGGCGTCCCAGGCTGAGCTTCCCTTCCTCGGCCCCCTGGGAACAGAACCCCGAGGGCGCGGAGAGGTGGGGCTTGACGAGGGACCTCTTCAGCTTCCTTCGAGCCTCACTTCTTGCCATCCTAAGGCTCCAGTTCCAGGGCAGCCCAGGGGGCTTTGAGGATGGGCGCTTGGGAGGGTAGAGTCAGCAGCTGCTCTTCCCCTCCCTCCAGCCCCCACTCCCCCTCCCTTCTTCCTCCATTTCCTCCTTCATTTCCCCCTCCTCCATCCCTGAGACAGAGGGGCGGGCTATGAGGTGTGGTCCTCCCGCCTCCCCCGGGGAAGGACTGAACCGAGAACAGATGGGACTGGAAGAGGCTTCCCAGGCCCCCTCGTCCCCTTCACACCTTGAGCGTGCCCCACTGGATGCTCCCCAGGGAAGGGGAGAGCCACAGTTCCAGGGTGGCCGACCTCCTACTCTGTCCCTCAGGAGTCTGGAATGACAATCCAGATGACGACTTCAGGATGCCCAATGGCTCCACCATTCCCAGCAATAGCACTGAGGAGACACTTTTTCAATATGGAATGACCTGTAAGTCTGGGCCTCAGAGTCCTCGGGGTAGACTCGGCCGGGCCAGGGTGAAGGAAGCATTGTCTCCCTCGGCCTATGGGAGCCAGACCTCCATCCTTTGTGAGCGAGAGGTGGAAAGGCCGGGAGGATATGCTGAGGATTCGGGTGTCACCCCAGATTTGTCCCCTCCACCCCCATCCTGGAAGATGAAGATGAGGGAAGTGGTGGCCCTCACTCACTAGAGGAGGGATTTCCAGCCTCAAAAGCCGGAAGTCACTCCATCCCTCCACATCTCCCTCCCTCGCCCCAAGGCATATAAAGTGAGGGTAAGGGGTGGACAGGGCAGAAGTTTAGCTGGAGACCCATCCCTGGTACCACCTCCATGGCCTTCCTTGTGTTATAGGGGAAATCAATGGTACAAAACTCCTTGGCAAGAGAGATGACCATCTGCCTTCCAACTTCACCCCTATCTTCCTTTCCCAACTGCAAAAGAACACCTCGGATGAAAAGCTGGTCGCCAAGTGTAACGGAGACAAACAGTGCATCTATGACAGCCTGGCCACACGAAACACAGGCATTGGCCTGAGCACTAAGATGCTCTTCAGAAGACACCAGCAGATGAACGCCACCCTCAGTAAGAGGCACAAAGAGCAGGGAGGCGTTTGCAGAGTCAGGTGGCAGATGAGGAGCACCCCCCTTTCATGACGTTCCTTTAAGCTGCACATTTAAAAAATTTAACAGTATCTTTTGCTCATGTTATTCCTCCATGACTCCCCAGCTCACTCTGTGATGCCCTTTCCAGCCTGATCCCAGTACCTTTCAAACTCTTCCTCTGCTTCTCCCCGCCCTGCTCCCTCCACTCCAGCCCCACTGGCTTCTCTGTGTTCTTCAGACATACCAGGCTCACTCCCAACTCCAGACTCCACACGTGCTGTTCTCTGTCCGACTCCCTTCCCCCAGACAGCCCCACGTTCACCGCTCACCTCCTTCAAGGCTCTACGCAAATAGAGTCGCCTTCACAGTAATGCCTTTCTTGGCTCTCCTGTCTAAAATTTCACATTTACCCATACTTCCTATTCGCCTTCCCTGCTTGGTTTCTTCTCCTTAGCACTTAGATCTAGCATATTTTCTCATTTTCATAGGTATCTTTTTTTATTATTTGTTTACTGCCTCACTACCCAGAACAGTGCCAGCCATATGGTAGGGGCTCAATAAATGTGTTAAGTGACTGAATGAATGAATGAACAATGAAATGGAAATAGCATTTCCACTGCATCGCTCTATTTCCTGACAAATGCAATGCCCATCTGGAGATGAGCCTCACGGTTTCCAGCCCTCTTCCAGAAGTAAAACTCGGTGACAGTCTGAACAACCCTGTCCTCTGATTCACGTTGTACCATGCCGAGCATAGCACTCTGATCAGGAAAGGACTTGACCTGAATCCTGTCTGGGGGGAAGATAAAGAGAAGCTAAGGATTTGGCCAGGTGGGCAATAGAACCCCAACCTGCTCTACAGAGATCTGAAAGCAGGTATACACAGAATAATTCTGGCTTCCAGAGGTGGGTCACAGCCCTGAGAATGCCTCACATAAACCAGAGGACTAGACAAAGAGAGAGGAAGCCCGTGAGGCCAGAAACTGTCTTGCTCCAAACCCCGAATCCCCTCTTTGTGTTTCAGATAAGTACCCACCATCCATCGACGGTCAGCGTGTGTTGGAAGCCTACGTGGGGCAGACCAAGCGGATTCAGTACACCAGCCACTCTGCGAAGGTCACATTCACTCTGAGGAACAACGGCACTGACTTCAGGCTCTTTGGTAAGAGTACTTGGCTGCAGGTGGAAGGGATGAGGTCAGAGTCAAGCTTTAAGTAATTTTGCATCATTATACGCTGGGCTACTTCATGTTGCTTTTCCATCAGAATATCCAGGACCAGCATTTCTTAGAATGATCTGTATGATTCAGATAGGTGCCCCCAGTGAATCGCAGTGATGGCCTCATGACAATCTGGCCAGCTAGCTTCACTGACTCGGGGCCCATACAAGTGATTCAAAGGTCATTTCACCTCAAATCCAATAACATGCAATCATCTTAAACCAGCTTTATGCAATCACCAAAGTATTAGAATAAAGTATAACAACTAAAACAATACTAATCTAAAGCATTTTCAAATCTCTTAAAAGAAGGATATAATATGGAACAGGATTTAAAGATACAAATACCTTCATTTGGTATGTTTCTCATTATTTTTATGTCGGCCAACCATGTTTGCCTAACTTTGTCTCTCCTTGTTGCTTTTCTGGGCTGGGATCAAGCAAAGCCTCATCTCTCCCTGTCAGTAATGATGTGGCCACCCCCAGTCTTAGAACCGTGATCTGGGTCACAAAGTCAAAGCTCACAGGACGCAACTTGCCTTCTGTGGCCAGCGCCAATTAAGCTAGTAACTGATCTTTGCTAAACCAAAGCCATTAGGGACTTTATTTTAAGCTCAGAGCACCTCTCTCTGCCTCATTTTCTTTCTCTGTGCATAAGAAGGAACTTCTTTGTGTGTACCCTTCGGCTCCATGTGGCGCCCTCCCAGGTGCTAGCCAATGGCATCAGGAGATTTTTCTCCTCCCCTGGGCTCCTCTCCTGCAGAGGGATAGCCTGGAAGTTACTCTCATCTGTCCCCTACTATCAACAACTCTCAACCTGCTATGTTAAGGAGACTTGCTTATTTTCTTGGACACTGTAAGACAGGTTTGGATCAGAAGAGTCCTTGCTGATATGTAACAATGTTTTCACTGTAGTCTGGTGTCTGAAGTTCAAAGGTCCACAAAGTGAGAGGGGTGGGCAAGAAATCAGGGCAAGGCACGGGGCTGCTGTGAGGGGAAGCCAGTTTCGTCTGCAGTGTAGCCTGGGGAAGCATCCAGAAGATCCTGGCCTTATGACCTTATTCTCTGTCCCTCCTGGCTGTCCCATCCTGGTGCAGGTGCAGGCAGGGTTGCCCTTTGGGGTCTCTTCAGGGGGCAACTGCCTTCCCCTCTGTGGAGTTCCACCGTACAATCACTTAGTGGGGCTCATGCTGCCTCCAGCTTGGGGTGTGACCGGGATCATTCCAGGAAACCAGCCAAGCCCAAGGAAATGCCTGATGACGTTTGAGGGGTGGTCTGAGAGAGGTGCAGGAAGGCCAATATCAGCACTCTGGGTGTTAGATGCCGGGATGTGTCAGACTGCACAACAGTCAAGGCTCCCAGCTCTCCGTGGTCTTTTTTTTTTATTCGCGAGAGAGAGAATGAGAGACAGAGAGCGTGCGAGGGAGGAGGGTCAGAGGGAGAAGCAGACTCCCTGCTGAGCAGGGAGCCCGATGCGGGACTCGATCCCGGGACTCCAGGATCGTGACCTGAGCCGAAGGCAGTCGCCCAACCAACTGAGCCACCCAGGTGCCCCCTCCATGGTCTTTTCTTCCCTGGGGCAGAGAATGGGACATTGCTATGGACACCAAAATCGTTGGAACCATTCGCTCTGGAGATTCTAGCAAGAAATGTCGAAGACAACCTGTCATCTGTACTCCAGCCAAAGACGGTGGTGTGTGCTTGCAGGGAAGAGAGCCAGTGTTTATACAATCAGACCAGCTGGGTGGGCAACTCCACCCTGGAGGTGAGTGCTGGGAGGAGGGTGGGTGGGAGGTTTCCTTGTGTTTTTTTTTTTTTTTTTTTTTTTTAAAGATTTTATTTATTTATTTGAGAGAGAGAGAATGAGAGACAGAGAGCATGAGAAGGAGGAAGGTCAGAGGGAGAAGCAGACCCCCCGCCGAGCAGGGAGCCCGATGCGGGACTCGATCCCGGGACTCCAGGATCATGACCTGAGCCGAAGGCAGTCGCTTAACCAACTGAACC
Organism: Mirounga angustirostris; assembly: GCF_029215605.1. Taxonomy (NCBI): domain Eukaryota; kingdom Metazoa; phylum Chordata; class Mammalia; order Carnivora; family Phocidae; genus Mirounga; species Mirounga angustirostris. The sequence goes on along the minus strand of NW_026991709.1, from coordinate 70,031,776 downwards.
ACCCAGGCGCCCGGGGGGTTTCCTTGTTAAGGGGAAAGGCAGTGGGAACTGAAGAGATGTCATACTTCAGTCCCTGTGTGGTAGTGTGTGTGTTGGGAGCTGTGGTAGGTGAGGAGAGTCAACATCAATCTCGGGCCATAAACTTACGTGTATAAGAAACAGAACTTTCTTCACTGCTTATAGCTCAGCTGAATTTTTATCTCCTAGCTCCCATTCTGCCAGGCTGACAGGAAACATTCACCTCAGCATCCCTTAAAACTCCCCAGGGGTTCCCAGCTTCACAGTTCTAAAGACTTATTTATTTATTTGAGAGAGATAGAGAGAAAGCAAGTAGGGGGAGGAGCAGAAGGAGAGGGAAAGAATCTCAAGCAGACTCCCCGCTGAGCAGGGAGCCCAACGGGGGCCTCAGTCTCACGACCCTGAGATCATGACCTGAGCCAAAATCAAGAGTCAGGTACTTAACCAACTGAGCCACCCAAGTGCCACCCCCCCTACCCCCCACCCAGCTCCATGGTTCTAGAACGAGGCATGGAGAGATGTGGGCAGGAAGGCATCCTTGTGGTCCCTAGGCATGAGCCTACACAGATCACAGGCTCCCTGCTCCCTCCTCCTTGGTCCCAGGGAGGTGATTTGCGGCTCTGTGCCTTGCTCAGACACAGGAAGCCTAAGTTCCCATCTGCCCAGAAGTACCACGCAGCCATTTCTCTCTAGGGTCTCATCATTGTGGTGCTGGGAAGAGAAGGGCAGGTCCCCTATGACATTGACACTCCCAAACCCTTTTGTTATCTCCTCTACTGTCGCCTTCCAGCTAAAAGAAGGGTCTCTTTATTTTGGAGAAAATCTTTGCTCCTGCAAGTTTTAACCAAGATAGTTGGTCTTAGTCTATGAATCTTGCCCCATTTCTTTTTTAAAAATTTTGTTTTGTTTTTGTTTTATTTTGTTTTGGTTGTAAAGCAGGAGCCATAAAAGAAAGTGTTTGGCTGGCAATACCCCAGCATCCCCTTCACCCCTCACACGCACCCTTCTCCCGAAGCACGAACAAAGGATTCATACTTGAAAGGGGTAGTGGTAGAGGAGCCCAGGGGGTAGAAGACAGAAAAAAGATACTAACTGGGAGAAACAGAGATTAAAATCAATATATTATTTTAGGTATCCCAAAATATCCAGCCTTGGAAGTAGAAAGTGTTGGAGGGGATTCATTTTAGGGAGATTTCCAGAGTCATCTCCATAGGCGTGTCAGAATAGAGAGACCAGGGGGCTGGACGACGTTTGGGGAATCAGTACCTCCCTGTGCCATTTTTCTGGTTGCTGTGTGTTCTCACTGTGCTTAGCAGTGGGGCTCTGTCTTCTTGGTTTGGGAGTCAGCAAGGGAAGATCGGGCAGGAAACTGAGCTTACGTAAGATCCAGTTTTCAAGGGATAGTAGAATACTTAGCCCCTGTCTTAACTCTAAAAAGGGTTTCTGGCAAGGAAATATGGTGTGGTTGAGATCCCAGGGCTGGCACCAGGCAGAGGGGTCGGGGGGAAAGAACTGTCCAGGGAGACCCAGTGGCCTTGGCAAGGATGTACAGGACCACAGCCTGGTCAAGAAGGTGCTCACGTAGATGCTGGCGGAATTAAGACAAGGACTTGAGGTCCATGGGTTCTCAGACCAGAGGGGTCAGTACAGAAACACCCAGAAGCCTTTAATGGTTCCGCCTCCTGGCTACTCAGTAATCAGCAACCCGTTCCAGGTGGCTGGTTGCAAGTGTGACAGGAACACCTTTGGCCACTACTGTGAACTCTCCAAGGACCTCTGTGAGGAGCCATGCTTCGGGAGTGTGCAGTGCATTCCTGGGAAGGGCTGCGAGGCCTGCCCCCCAAACCTGACTGGGGATGGGCGTCACTGTTCAGGTGAGCCGGGGACAGGGCCCCGGTGGGAGGAGGCTTGCGGACGGTTGGCACCAGGAGGACCTGGGGCCTGGGGCAAACCATTCCTCTCCCTTTTCCGGCAAGTCTTTAGAATACTCAATACAGATGGCTACGGTAAGGAGGTCAGGATGTCCAGGGAGGTGTGAGGCTGAAGGAGAAGATTGTGCAAGCATGGGGAAGTGGCCAGGGCAGGGCAGGCTGAGGCTCTGAGGGGGAAAGCCCAGGGCAAGAATCTGAAGATGGCCTCGGGCGGGGGGCAGATGTCCAGCAGGGGCCAGGGAGCCAGGGGCAAGCTGGGGCCCTCAGGCTCCTCATGCGTCTTCAGAGACACAGAGCTCAGGGTCTCCACATCTCAGTTGGGACATGTGGGGGGCTGCCATGGGCATCTGGTGGCAGGGTCCTCCCTGTGAGTCCTCCTCCCACCATCTGTTCTTGACCTCTGAGCCACTGGAGTCATGATGAGGGAGACCACAGGGAGGCCTTCAGTAGGCCTCCTAGAGTGCCCAAAGGAAATCTAGAGGCCCCCGTGTCTTCTGAGCAGAGGTCAGAGCGGAAAGAACCACAGCTTTATAAGGCAGAAAAAGGGATGAAAGTGCAGAAAACAAGCTGGCGGGCCCTTGTCCTGCCAGCCTTCTGGGTCCTTTCCTGATGCAGGGGGTCTGATAAACATGCCATTCCTCCAGCAGCAGTGGGAGCATACCAACCGGGCAGAGGAACTGTCTGGAAAAGGGAGAAGGATAGTTTGAGGTTCAGAGTGACTCAGAAGCAGAACGCAGACTGAGTGAGCTTTTGTGGGGAAAGAAACCAAGCCCATCCTAGCAGCAGCTTTCTGTGGGCTCCGTCCCTCCCCGCTGCCCGGCCTGGTCTGCTGACCCCCCTGCTCCCTCTGCAGCTCGGGAGACCTCTCCCCTCTGTCGGAACCAGTCCTGCCCTGTGAACTACTGCTACAACCGGGGCCACTGCTCCATCTCCCAGGCTCTGGGCTGCCGGCCGGCCTGCACCTGCCCCCCGGCCTTCACCGACACCCGCTGCATCGTGGCCGGGAACAACTTCACTCCAACCGTCCGTCAAGGTGCCGTCCGATGCCCTCTGCCTCCGCATCTCTCTCACCCTGAGGGGAGACGAGGGACTCGGAGGGGGGCAGAGCTAAGTTCCTCCAACTCACAGGGCAGAACTCCGAATCTCTCTCAGGTGATGGTTAAGCTGCCAGCTCTGGGAGCTGGAGGGGGGGGGGCAGCTGCCACAGCATGAACCCCAGGCCTGAGCAGTCCGCCGAGGAAAGAGTGAAGGTGGCCTCCTGGCCCAGAGAGACGGGAGTCAGGAAGCCTTGATTCAGTGGAATGGGCGCTAGGGTGAGGGTCAATGGACTCAGCCCCTTCTCCTGATTCATCTGGTGACTCTCTGTCACCGTAGAATGGGCAGTCTCCCTGAGCTGGCCCAATGACCTTCTTGGGTAAGTCTATGTAAACTGTGAGGTGATTGTGAATCTGCTTCTCCCATTTCCAGAGCTCCCCTTAAGAGTCATCCAGCTCTGGCTCAGTGAAGAAGAAAATGCCTCTGCGACAGATGTCAATGCCTCGGTCAGTGCTGCAGGCCAGCCCTGGGTGGCGGGGGAGGGGGGCCTTGGTAGGTTTAGGGCAGGGTCTTAGCCCTCATTTATGTGTTCTGCAGCTAGTCATCCATCCAGATTCAGTTGCCAGAGGAGGCCAGAGCCTCCTGCCCCGGCGAAGGCTGGGGGTGAGGAAGGCAGGAAGCCCCAGGACAGAGATCTCCAAGGGGACTGGAATAACCAGACTAGGGTCTAGGGGGTTCAAGTCCCCCCAGCCTCTCCTCCTGAGTGTCCTAGAGACCTGCACTTGGGTATGGTATGGTAGAAATACGAAAAGGCATTTCACCTCCAGGAAGCCTTCCCTGACTTCCCAGAGGGAACTGGCAGCTCCCTCTTCTTGGCTCCTATGCCCTTGTCCCCTCCTCAACCACACAGTAGTCGAATTACTGAGGCTCTAGAATCCTACATACCCAGGTTCAAATCCTTGCTCTACCATTCCCCAGAGCAGGTGTAATCATTAGACAAATCATTTGATGTCTCATCTGCAAAACAGGAATAATAATAGTACCTAGTCAGTGGGTTGTGTCAAGGTTTAAATGATAATGTATGTAAAGCACTCACCATGGTGCCTAAAATACACGTGTTCAAAAATAAGAAGTATTCTTAGTTCTGCTGCTACCGCACTCTGTAAGGTAAAGTCCGCTGATGCTTGTCGACTTTACCAGACTGTGGATGTTTGAGTACGGACTATTCCTGAGTCAGCTTGACCCCCCAGCACCTGACCATCCCGGAGGTCTGGCTACACATAATCGGTGTTCACTCTCCATGTGGGGAGAGAATGAGTGGGTGAACCAGGGAACAGAGGCAAAGGTAGGGGCCATTCATCTCAGATTCTCCCCTTGTCATTGGCGGCAGGGAGGTAGGCCAAGTCCTTCACTCACCAACAAACTCTGATTAAGCAGGGACCCACGCCGGTCACCAGGCCAGGCTGGGGTGTGGGTATGCAGAATGGGGCGAGAAAGATTCTGCAGGTCCTGGCGCTTGTGTGCAAAGAAGGAGCCAGATGGGGGTAAATAAATGCATTGCAGTGGGAGGGGTCTCCTCTTTGGACTGCGCCTCACTCCCACTCCCACTCCCACTCCCCCATCCTCTGCCCTAGGTGGCCTACAGACTGCGGAACCTGAGTGTGCGGGCCTTTCTTCGGAACAGGCTAGTGGCACCAAGGTAAGTGGGACTGTCCCCACCGGGTCCCTAGGTCTCGCCCCTCTGCTTCCACCCTTCGTGCCTCACTGTACCCCTCCCACACAGCGAATCCGGGACAGCGCTGGCCTCCGGAAGCTTACTTAGACGCTGGAAGGTCATCTCGGAGTTCCAGTACCTCCCTTGGGGTCCTGTCATCGACTTCCTGAACACCGAGCTGCTGGACGCAGTCCTGGAAGCGTTCTTACCCCAGTCCTCGTGGAGGCAGTGGAGCAGAAGTGAGGGGCCCAGGACCAACGTGAACTTCCACCCCATCTCCAGGGAGGACGTGGACAGTTTGTTAGCTCGTGAGTCACTATCTTGGGGATGGTCACAGGGATAGCTGAAGGAGGGGTAAACGGGGGAACTTATCTCAGGTCTTCAGCCCGCACAAACCCGTGGTGGAACAGTTTTCCATGGAGGGCCACAGAGAAGCCAGAAGCAAGTAATTTAGGTTTTGGATGGTCATTTTTGAGAGAGAGATTTTAAACGTTTTACCCACCAGCTTTCTAGATTCAAGAGCAGAGCACAAAGTACTGCTTGATGAATCCCCAGGCAGTTTGCACAGAGCTGTTACTCTAATTGCCACCTTCCTGACCACCACTGCTGACAGTTTTCTTTCTTTCAATAAAATTGTTAATGATTTTGTTAAAATACCATTGCACTTTATAAACCTAAACAGGGACATCCCTTTTGCCTTTACCCTCCAGCCAGAGCCTATTAAGCAGAAGGCTGGAGACCTGGCCGAGGGGCAGAGATTTTCCCTCCTTGCAAGGTGTGACCCTGGGCAAAAGCCATCCCCAATCCAAGGCTTAACACTCCTATCTGGAAAATGAGATGGGATTTCTGAGGTCCCTTTTCGCTATGATCGTCCCTGATTATCCTGGAACAAGAATGAGACCAGTTGGTAAGCACACCAAGGAAGGGAAGGAATAGACCACCCTATATTTGGGGAGTGAGGCAGAGAACAGGGCAGTGACCACGCCTAACCCAACAGAAGCCGCTGTGTGTGACTCAAGGGTGGGACCAAGCAAGAGCTTCTGCTCAGATCCAGGCTGTGCCTCCTCCCTCCTTGGGGCAACAAGGTGAAATCCTCCAAACTACTTCGTGTATGTGTGGTAGGGCTTTAGGGGTGGGGATAAGGGAACAACCACTCTGGACCTGACTATGCCTTTTGTTAAAGAAAACAAGCCAAAAAACCCCACAATTTTTATTATACAATATGTTTACTGTAGAAACTTGAGGAAACACAAATTAACAAAGAGAAAAAGAATCACCTGTAATTCCAATCCCCAAAGACAAGTCCATTTTGCACATATCCTTCTGAATTTTCTTTTATGCATAGGAATCTTCACACATACCAATATTTTTTATCATAAAGGGATCAAGTAGGGCAACCCTCTTGGGTCCCCTCCCTCTTCGGGAGCTTTGTACTATCGCTCAATAAACTGCTTTGCTGCGCACCAAAAAAAAAAAAGGGATCAAGTAGTACCTAATGTTTAATAACCTCATTACTTAAGCAATTGTGAACATATTATCTTGAATATTGTGTACATATTCCCATTTGATATATTATTTTATCATAGGTGCCCCTATTGTGCTATATTTTAAACAGAATGTTATTTTTTTTAAAATTTTTTAATTTTTTTAAGATTTTATTTATTTATTTGAGAGAGAGAGAATGAGAGACAGAGAGCATGAGAGGGGGGAGGGCCAGAGGGAGAAGCAGACTCCCTGCCGAGCAGGGAGCCCGATGCGGGACTCGATCCCGGGACTCCAGGATCATGACCTGAGCCGAAGGCAGTCGCTTAACCAACTGAGCCACCCAGGCGCCCTAAACAGAATGTTATACCAATAGTGACCATGTATTGAGTGCTCACTGTGTTAGGCAATGTAATGAATACTCGGTATATATTATCTCCTTTAAAATTCGCAGCAAGGTACGTAGGGTGATTATCGTTTCCTTTCAAAGATAAGGAAACTGAGGCTGAAGGAGTTAAGGAATTTCCCCCAAAGCACACAACTAGTTAGTAGTAGAGTTTGAATTTCAACACAGGTCTGGTTTACTTCAAAGCATTTGCTCCTAACCAATGTGTTTTCCATCCCACGGTGCTTATTGGTTGCACAGTATTCCTTGTTTAACAAAACCCCGCCTATTAAACATTGTTGCTATTATAAACCAGACTGCTCTGGACGCCCATGAACATACGTATTTGTGTGCTTTTCCAATGATATGCTCAGGATAAATGCCTGAGAACAGAAATCTTGATGGAAGAGGTATAGATTTGAAGTTATTGATTGCTCTCTGTCTTCATCTGTGTCCTTCCTGACAGTGAACGTGAGCACGCTGAAGAACTACTTCATCTGTAGCGGCTACAAGGACTACCACCTGGTCTACAGCCCCCAGAGCGGCCTCACGTGTGTGTCCCCGTGCAGCGAGGGCTACTGTGAGCACAGAGGCCAGTGCCAGCATTGGCCGCAAGGCCCCCGCTGCACGTGAGTCCGGGAGAGGGCAGGAAGAGCAGGGAGGGCAGGGCCAACCAGACAGAGATACTGCAAGGGGCCCAGAAAAGCCACAAAAGTTAGGACAGTGGGGCTGTTGTTTTTTTTTTTTATAACTGAGAGAACAGGGATCATGGAAAAGACGTGTGAGTGCTTACTCTGTGTGGAGACTAAAGATGCTATATATCTTCTAAAACTCAACCTTAGCTCCTGGGTAGGTATTAGGACCATTTTAAAGAAGAGATAGGTAAAGAACCTGCCCAAGGTCACCAGTAAGTGAAGTAGGGATGTGCCCAAGTAGAACCTGCCCAAGGTCACCAGTAAGTTAACCCAACAGAAGCCGCTGTGTGTGACTCGAGGGTGGGACCAAGCAGGAGCTTCTGCTCAGATCCAGCATCCAGGGGGATGTGGGTTCCAATGGCAAACTCTTCCACCCAGTTTTGCTTCTGGGGTGAACATTCTGCTGTCTCTTCGTGGGAAAGGCACTCAGTGCCTTGTGTCTAGGCCCGGCCCTGCCCCTCCGTAAGAGTACCAGTCAGTGCAGGGCCTCTCACACTGGCGTCTTGTGGCCCTGTGGTTCATCGGCAGTCTGAGGCGCTCCCGTGGGGGGAGTGCACAGAGTCTACAGGCCTGCTAAGAAGGAGAAGGGCAGGACCACCCCGGGGCCCTCGAGGCACCTCAGTGCCCTGTGTCTACCCTTACGCCCACTGCAGTCCCGGATCCCCCCAGCCATCTCTGCTCCCAGGTCCAAGGACGGCTGGGAAGAGCCTGGGCTTCTGCCTGCCCCCGCTCACTGGCAGCCAGCCCCGCCCCGCCGGCCAGGGGGAGCTGGGCCCAGGTGAAGTCACCTGCGCCAGCCTCCCCTACCCAGGAGCCACGCTTCAGCTCCGCCTTGGTCCCTAGAGGGGAGCCCAGACTGTCGTGGATAACCTCCTGGGGCCTCCCCACTGCTGACCATGTCTCCTCTCTGTCCGCAGCTGTGTGCCCTTCTCCATCTACACGCCCTGGGGTGAGCGCTGTGAGCACCTGGGCATGAAGCTGGGTGCCTTCTTCGGAATCCTCTTTGGAGCCCTGGGCTTCCTCCTGCTACTGGGGGCCGTGGTGTTTGTGGTTCTGCGCTTTGGGTGCTACCGTGGGAACCACTACTCCTACCCCCTGGACTCAGAAAGCTGAGGCAGCCCCGTGGCCTAGGATACCTCAGGACCCACCCCAGCCTCACCCACACACCTGCTGGCGGCGCTGTTCCTTTGAGGAGGCTGGAAAAAAGAAGGTGCTTGAAGGAGACTCAGGATTCTTCAAGGGAATGAATAATAATAAAGACAAGACCACACCTTGTCAGTAGAAACAGAGACAGACAGGAAAGGGCCATAAAGACTTAAAGGATGGATTCTCTCACAAACGTACCCAAGCCAAAGCCTGGCCTTCTGAGGAGGATGGTAGAGACACCCCCCCTATGGAGTAGCCCACACTCACCCAGCAACCCTCACAGCCTTGCTGGTCTCTGTCCATCAGTTCCAAGAGGATAAATACTCAGTGCCTTTACCTATCTGGTTCTTGTCCCCACTGCCTGTATTCCCTGGAGGAAGGAATAAACCATTCCAGCTCCTTTTCCAAGAACCAATTTGAGAAGCATGCCACCCACCCCCTCCTTCGACCTGGAGTAGCCAATCCCTAATATACTCTCTCTGTCCTTTCCTGAGCACCACTGGAGTCTTCTGAGCCTCTCCACCCTGCAGTCCCTTGGCCCCGCTCTGCCCCTTCCCAGCAACCTGACCAGTTTCCACCTCATCTTCTCTCCTAGCAGGCAGAACTTCACACCTCTCTGGTGTAACAAGTCCAACAAAAAACTGGTCCACAACTCCTGGGTCAAAGACCCCATCAAAAAGGAGAGTTACAGACCAATATCCTTGATGAACATGGATGCAAAAATTCTCACCAAAATACTAGCCAATAGGATCCAACAGTACATTAAAAGGATTATTTACCATGACCAAGTGGGATTTATCCCTGGGGGCGAAGGGTGGGAAGGCTCTGATTTATTCTACATCTGACTGCTAACTGCAAGAAGCTGGTCATTGGACAACTGTGGCCATAGGGTAGGAAAGGAGGTCCCATGATATGAACTTGGTGCTCAGGCTCACTCTTATAGCTGAGCAAGTGGTGTTGGAGGAAGTCCAGGAGAAACATGATCTCCGACCTGAACAGAGACTCCAAACTGTCCACTTTTCATAGAGAATGACAACTCCCAGTAGGCGAAGCCCCTCCCATACGTGCAAGGTTGTGGCTTTACCCTCAACTGCCCCAAAGAGTAATCAAGCCTCCATATAAAACCACATTTATTTAGGGCGCCTGGCTGGCTCGGTCAGTAGAGCATGCAACTCTTGATCTTGGGGTCGTGAGTTCAAGCACCATGCTGGGTGTGGAGCCTACTTAAAACACACATACACAGGCGGGCGGGCGCACACACACACACACATTTATTTAATCCTAGCATTCATTTAATAAGAATTAAGCACATAGCCCAAATGGATTCACCGGTGAATTCTACCAAACATTTCAAGAAAAAATTCTACCAGTTCTCTATTATCTCTTTCAGAAGACTGAAGCAGAGGGAATACCTCCTAACTCACTCTATGAGGCCAGCATTACCCTCATACCAAAACCAGAAAAAAAAAAATCAAATAAACAAAAAAAGTATACAGCAATGTCTCATGAATATAGATGCAAAAATCTTCAACAAAAACATTAGCAAATAAAATCCGGCAATGAATAAAAGGTATTATATGCCATGACCAAGTGACCTTTATTCCAGGCATGCAAGTCTGATTCAACACTCAAAAATCAATTAATGGTGGGCGCCTGGGTGGCTCGGTTGGTTGGGCGACTGCCTTCGGCTCAGGTCATGATCCCGGAGTCCTGGGATCGAGTCCCACATCGGGCTCCCGGCTCGGCGGGGAGCCTGCTTCTCCCTCTGACCCTATCCCCTCTCATGCTGTTTCTCTCTCTCTCTCTCTCAAATAAATAAATAAATAAAATCTTTAAAAAAAAATCAATTAATGGAATCTATCACATCAACAGAATAAAGAAGAAAAATCATATGATTATACCAATAGTTGCGAAAAAGCATTTGACAAATTTAAACACCAAAATTCTTGGCAAGTTAGGAATAGAGGGGAACTTCCTCAGCTTGATCTAAAAAAAAAAAAAAAACAACCCTACAGCAGGGCGCCTGGGTGGCTCAATCGGTTAAGTGTAGGACTCTTGATTTCTGCTCAGGTCATGATCTCAGGGTCATGGGATCGAACCTCACATTGGGCTCCACAGTGGGCATGGAGTCTGCTTGGGATTCTGTCTCTCCCTCTCCCTCTGCCTACCCCGTCCCTGACCCTGCTTGCATGTGCATGCACACAATCTCTCTCTCTCCCTAAAAATTAAATTAAATTAAATCTTAAAAACCTATAGCTATCACATACCAGAGGAAAGGGGTGTTGAGGGGTGGGCAAAATGGGTGAAGATGAAGAGGTAGAAACTTCTAGTTATAAAATAACTCATGGGGCTGTAATATACAGCATAGGGAATATAGATAATAATATATTAACAATATGGTGACAGATGGTAACTAGACTTATTATGGTGATCATTTCATAATATGTATAAATGTTGAATCACTATGTTGTATACCTGAAATTAATATAATATTGTATATCAATTATACTTCATGTTCAAAAAAAAAAGAATGAACCCTAGTGTAAGCTGCTGACTTTGGGTGATAATGATGTGTCCATGTAGGTTCATTGATTGTAACAGTGCACTGTGGTGGGGGATGTTGATAGAGGGGCAGGTTGTAAGTGTGGGGAGGGAAGGGGATATATGCAAACTTTGTACTTTTAACTCAGTTTTGCTGTGAACATAAAACTACTCCAAAAAATTAGGTTTATTAATTTAAAAGATTGTAAATATTTAAATAAAAAGAATTAAGCACATACACTGTGAGAGAGAGATGGGGTAGGCTGAGGGGCAGTGTCCAGCAATTAGGAAGAAGGGGCTGTAAAAGAAGGAAGAAGGGTCAACGCAAGCATGGTGGACTGGTGAGACTGCCTTTGCCCAGACCACTGTAATCCCAAAACTAAGTTACACAACAAGGACTTTGTAATGTGACTCAAGCTCAGGGAGGGGAAGGCTCGCTTTGAGCTTAAGTGCCAAAAATTACATCTCACCCTCAACCAGTGAGGACTCTTGGCAAGGGATTGACCCATGCTGTGCAAGACATGGTTGGTATAGATACTATGTGTCCTCAAGTGTGGGAAGAGGAAGACTAAAAAAAAAAAAGCAAGATGGCAAATGGGAGGCAAGGCCACCCAAACCCAAAGTTCTTCTTCCCCTCATCTGTCTTCAGTCATTAAGCTTCTTCTCTTCTCACCAGGCAATGGTGGAGGGGTGGGGGTGCAGGAGGACAGGAGAAATGTTGCAGACAACCCTGCCAGAGGCAGTGGAGATATCCGAAGCCTAAGAGAAGCTCGGGGGCTTGCTACAGAGAAGGAAGCCCACAGATTGGGAAAAAGAGGAGTGGGGATGCTGGTTGAAGAGGAGGTTTTCCAAGTAAGGCTGTCAGATTTAGCAAATAAAAATATAGGAAGCCCAGTTAAATTTGAGCTTCAGAAAAATCACAACTAATTTTTTAGTACAAGATGTCCCATAAAGTGTGTGGGACACCCATATGTTTTAAAAAGTATTCATTGTTTATCTGAAATTCTCATTTGACTGGGTATCCTATATTTTACCTGGCAATCTGATCAAAATGGCTGAGGCACTGAGCGTGTAGAGAAAGGGTGTAATGAAAAAGGAAGGAGGCTGGGGTGCCTGGGTGGCTCAGTCAGTTATGCCTTTGACTCTTGATTTCGGCTCAGTTCATGATCTCAGGGTCGTGAGATTGAGCCCCATGTGGGGCTCCTCGCTCAGACTTTAGACAGGCTGTCCTGTTTAGGTCCACACCCACCTTTGTCTGTATGAAATACATGACATTTTCACCTCATAGACACACACCTTTGAGTCTTTTTTTAAAAAATTTTATTATGTTATGTTAATCACCATACATTACATCATTAGTTTTTGATGTAGTGTTCCATGAATCATTTTTTTTTTTAAGATTTTATTTATTTATTTGACAGAGAGACACAGTGAGAGCGGGAACACGAGCAGGGGGAGTGGGAGAGGGAGAAGCAGGCTTCCCGCCGAGCAGGGAGCCCGATGTGTGGCTCGATCCCAGAACCTTGGGATCATGACCTGAGCCGAAGGCAGACGCTTAACGACTGAGCCACCCAGGTGCCCCCCATGAATCATTTTTTGCATATAACACCCAGTGCTCCATTCAGTACGTACCCTCTTTAATATCCATCACCAGGCTAGCCCATCCCCCCATCCCCCTCCCCTCTAGAACTCTGTTTCTCAGAATCCTTAGTCTCTCATGGTTTGTCTCGCCCTCTGATTTTCCCCCCTTTATTCTTCCCCTCCTGCTATCTTCTTCTTCTTCTTCTTTTTTTTTTAACATATAATGTACTATTTGTTTCAGAGGTACAGGTCTGTGATTCAACAGTCTTACACAATTCACAGCGCTCACCATAGCACATACCCTCCCCAATGTCTATCACCCAGCCACCCATCCCTCCCACCCCTCACCACTCCAGCAACCCTCAGTTTGTTTCCTGAGATTAAGAATTCCTCGTATCAGTGAGGTCATATGATACATATCTTCCTCTGAGTGACTTATTTCGCTCAGCATAACACCCTCCAGTTCCATCCATGTCGTTGCAAATGGCAAGATTTCATTCCTTTTGATGGCTGCATAATATTCCTGTGTGTGTGTGTGTGTGTGTGTGTGTGTGTGTGTGTGTGTGTGTACACCACATCTTCTTTATCCGTTCATCTGTTCATGGACATCTTGGGTCTTTCCATAGTTTGGCTATTGTGGACATTGCTGCTATAAACATCGGGGTGCACATACCCCTTCGGATCCCTACACTTGTATTTGGGGTAAATATCCAGTAGTGCAATTGCTGGGTCATTGGGGTAAATATCCAGTAGTGCAATTGCTGGGTCATATGGTGCTCTATTTTCAACTTTTTGAGGAACCTGCACACTGTTTTCCAGAGTGGCTGCACCAGCTTGCAGCAACATCTGTCGTTTCCTGACTTGTTAGTTTTAGCCATTCTGACTGGTGTGAGGTGGTATCTCATTGAGGTTTTGATTTGGATTTCCCTGATGCTGAGCGATGTTGAGCACTTTTTCATGTGTCTTTTGGCCATTTGGATGTCTTCTTTGCAGAAATGTCTGTTCATGTCTTCTGCCCATTTCTTGATTGGATTATTTGTTCTTTGGGTGTTGAGTTGGATAAGTTCTTTATAGATTTTGGATACTAGTCCTTTATCTGATATGTCATTTGCAAATATCTTCTCCCATTCTGTCGGTTGTCTTTTGGTTTTGTTGACTGTTTCTTTTGCTGTGCAAAAGCTTTTTATCTTGATGAAGTCCCAATAGTTCATTTTTGCCCTTGCTTCCCTTGCCTTTGGCGATGTTTCTAGGAAGAAGTTGCTGCAGCTGAGGTCGAAGAGGTTGCTGCCTGTGTTCTCCTTTAGGATTTTGATGGACTCCTGTCTCATATTTAGGTCTTTCAAACATTTTGAGTCTATTTTTGTGTGTGGTGTAAGGAAATGGTCCAGTTTCATTCTTCTGCATGTGGCTCTCCAATTTTCCCAACACCATTTGTTGAAGAGACTGTCTTTTTTCCATTGGACATTCTTTCCTGCTTTGTCGAAGATTAGTTGACCACAGAGTTGAGGGTCCATTTCTGGGCTCTCTATTCTGTTCCACTGATCTATGTGTCTGTTTTTGTGCCAGTACCATACTGTCTTGATGATTACAGCTTTGTATTAGAGCCTGAAGGCCGGAACTGTGATGCTGCCAGCTTTGGTTTTCTTTTTCAACATTCCTCTGGCTATTTGGGGTCTTTTCTGGTTCCATACAAATTTTAGGATTATTTGTTCCATTTCTTTGAAAAAAGTGGATGGTATTTTGATAGGGATTGCACTGAATGTGTAGATTGCTCTAGGTAGCATTGACATCTTCACAATATTTGTTCTTCCAATCCATGAGCATGGAACGTTTTTAGATTTCTCTGTGTCTTCCTCAATTTCTTTCATGAGTATTTTATAGTTTTCTGAGTACAGATCCTTTGCCTCTTTGGTTAAATTTATTCCTAGGTATCTTACGGTTTTGGGTGCAATTGTAAATGGGATCGACTCCTTAATTTCTCTTTCTTCTGTCTTGTTGTTGGTGTATAGAAATGCAACTGATTTCTGTGCATTGATTTTATATCCTGCCACTTTACTCAATTCCTGTATGAGTTCTAGCAGTTTTGGGGTGCAGACTCTTAGGTTTTCCACATAAAGTATCAAAACATCTGCAAAGAGTGAGAGTTTGACTTCTTCTTTGCCGATTCGGATGATTTTTATTTCTTTTTGTTGTCTGATTGCTGTGGCTAGGACTTCTAATACTATGTTGAATAGCAGTGGTGATAGTGGACATCCCTGCCATGTTCCTGACCTTAGGGGGAAAGCTCTCAGTTTTTCCCCATTGAGAATGATATTCGCTGTGGGTTTTTCCATAGATGGCTTTTATGATATTGAGGTATGTACCCTCTCTCCCTATACTCTGAAGAGTTTTGATCAAGAAAGGTTGCTGTACTTTGTCAAATGCTTTTTCTGCATCTATTGAGAGGATCATATGGTTCTTGTTCTTTCTTTTATTAATGTATTGTATCACATTGATTGATTTATGGTTGTTGAACCAAACTTGCAGCCCAGGGATAAATCCCACTTGGTCGTGGTGCATAATCCTTTTAATGTACTGTTGGATCCTATTGGCTAGTATTTTGGTGAGAATTTTTGCATCCATGTTCATCAAGGATGTTGGTCTGTAACTCTCCTTGTTGATGGGGTCTTTGTCTGGTTTTGGGATCAAGGTAATGGTGGCCTCATAAAACGACTTTGGAAGTTTTCCTTCCATTTCTATTTTTTGGAACAGTTTCATAAGAATAGGTATTAATTCTTCTTTAAATGTTTGGTCTCCCGACAAACAAGAGCCCAGGGCCAGATGGCTTCCCAGGGGAATTCTACCAAACACCTTTGAGTCTTAAATAACTGGAGAATTTTCCCCAGGCCTTCTGATTCTTGCTGGTTTGGTAACATTACTTCTGCTAATTCTGGTCATCTCCAGTAATTCTCTCCTCTCTCTCTCTTTCACACACACACACACACACACACACACACACACACACAAGCATAATTACGCACTTTAATTCCCAAATGCTTCTAATTGGTATAGACTATATTTTACAAACTTTTTGGCTTCCAAGAACAGCCATCAGCTTTGCATGTACATGTGTGTCCTTATATGCATATATATAAGATAAATTATCCACTTTATCAGATATCCCTGATTCAAATGAATGCAAAGCAAGAAAAGAAAAGCTATTTAAGAATTGGATTTATGTAACAGGTATTACATACTTACGAAAACTGTTCTTCATCCATGCCTAATTATAGTGCAGCTTCTTAATAATGATATCGTTAGATTTATATTTTGTTTGACTTCCACGCTGAGTAGCATTTTCTCAACTCTCAGAGCACCGTGCCCATATTTCCGGGTCAGTAGCTCATGGGGTCCCTCCTCTCTGTTGTTCGACAGACAGTTGAGTGCCGTCCCTATGCAGGGCTTTGCACTAGCTTCTGTGGCTACAGCGAGGAATACTACCCGGCACTTGTCCTGAAGCATATATGACTTAACAAACTTGTAAGCAAATAAAGCACGATGTAGCATGTGGAGTGTGTAATAGAAACATAAAGAGACTAAAAAACCAGATCCTCTTTGGGGGATTTGAGGAGAGTCACCACAAGGAGGCACTGAATGAACTGGGCTTCTAAGCATGAAGAGAAGTTTTCCAGATGAAGGCACCAGAGAGAGGGAGAACCTTCTGGGGGCAAGAATCATGATGTGCAAACTCTGGATCAAAGCAAGTGTGACTGGGAAGTAGTGAGAAGTTTCCTGTGGAAGGAACACAGAACATAGGAAATGGGTCTATAGGATACAGAGCTGAGAAAGTTGGCCAAAAGCCATAGCATGAAGACCCTTATATACAAAGCTGGGAGTTTTATTCCTTTGCTAGGAACAGGACTAGCTTTGATTTTGGAAGGGGAACTCCTAAAGATAGTGTAAAAGGTATTTGGGAGCAAACATACACACACCACACACACACACACACACACACAAACACACACACCACTATTATTAACCAAATAACTACACTGGGATATCCTGTGTTTTGTCTTGTCTTTTTCCTTTATTGACTGTTATAAACATTTCTGTAATGAACACATTTATTTATTGGTCTTTGCACAGATTCTTAATTATTTCCTTAAGATAAACCCTTTGGAATGAAATTGCTCAGGTAAAGGGATGCACATTTTTAAGGCTTTAGATAATCAAATTGCCCTCCAGAAAGGCTATACAAATTTCATTCACACCAACAGTATTTAAGAGTGTTCTTTCCCCCTACACCCTCATCATGGAAATTATAATTTTTATAAATCCTTACCTATTGACACACAATTAGCAATATCTCACTGTATCAATTTACTTTTTTTTGTTGTTGTTAGTGATGTTTCTTTTTCATGGAAAATAGGCAGTTATATTCCTGCTTCTGGAAGACATTTATACTACTTTCCTATGGGCATGTTTGCCTTTTTATTGCTTTGTAAGAGCTCTTTATTGCTTTGCGTATTAAGGAGACTCTGGTTTTGCCATATATGGTATAAATAAGTTCTTTCAGTTTGTTATTTCTGTACCTGTCTACCCTCACCTACTAAGTTTAGCCCCTGTGGGGAAGAGACATCTTTGAATCCCCCACGGCACATAACATGTCTCTCTTCTGCTGTGGGTGCTCAGTAAATATGCTGGGAAGAATGTTTGACTTATTTTTGTTCAAACTCCTTTATAAAACTTATTCTGCCTCCCTCTGCAAGAGGAAGGGGATCAGTTGAATACACATACTCCCCTTATTCACAGCAATATCTGAAGTTGTTTGTGTCCTCCATTCATTTAACAAATATTTACTGAACACCTTTTATGGAGCCAGGCATTGTGCTAGATGCTAGGGATTCTGGAGTGAATGAACTCTTATATTCTAGTTGAGGGAGACAGATAATAGGACAAATAAATAAAATATGTATTATGTTAGGTTGTAAGCAGCGTTAGGAAGCAAATCAGAGCAGGGGGGTGGCCAGGTGGCCTCACCGAGACGGTGAGAGAGGTGGAGGTGTTACCAAGTGGATACCTGTAGGAGAAGCCCTCTGAGCAAACTGAGCAACACATGCAGAGGTCCCCAGGCAGGAGCATGCATGCAAGGCCTGATGGATTACTGGAACAGCAAGAAGATCAGCATTGCTGGAGTGCAGGGAGCAAGTTAAAGAGGCTGGGGGAGGGGCACACGTCGCACACGGCTTTGCAGGCCATTGTAGGACCTTTGCTTTCTGTCTGAACAAAATGGGAGGGTCTGGAGCCAAGGAGTGGCATGGTCTGCCTTCCATTACAGAGCGACAGCCCTGGCTGGTGTGCTGGGACTACACTGGGGGTGGGGAGCAAAGGTAGAAACAGAGACCTGTTAAATGGGTATGAGTAATCCAGGTGAGAGGCCATGGCAGATGGCACGAGGTGAGAGCCGTGGAGGATTCTGAGCGGTATTTTGACAACAGTAGAGTGAACAGCATTCTCCGACAAGCTGGATGTAAAGTGAGTGTGAAGGAAATAGGGGAATAAAGACTGGTTTTGAGAATTTTGGCTTGAGCAACTGAAGGATGCAACTGACATGATGAAGAAGACGCAGGCAGAGCCAGTTTGGGAGAAAGATTAAGACTCTGACTTTGGAAATATTGAATGCAAGGTATCTCAGACCAAGCAGAGAGGTTGAATGTATACACTAACAATAGTTGTACATAAGGAGTGGGATTTTAGGGGTGCCTGGGTGGCTCAGTTGGTTAAGCGACTGCCTTCGGCTCAGGTCATGATCCTGGAGTCCCGGGATCGAGTCCCGCATCGGGCTCCCTGCTCGGCGGGGAGTCTGCTTCTCCCTCTCCCACTCCCTGTTTGTGTTCCCTCTCTCGCTGTGTCTTTCTCTGTCAAATAAATAAATAAAATCTTTAAAAAAAAAAAAAAGGAGTGGGATTTTGGAAATGTTTTTCTTTCTCTTCCATTCCTCTTTCCATTTGTCTTTTTCTCTTGGTCCTTTTGAATTTTTCAAAATTGTAAAATCATAACAACGGAAAAGAGATTAACTACATTTAATTTTTTTTAGGGGCAGTGTAGGGGCAGAGGGAGAGAGAGAGAGAGAGAGAGAGAGAGAATCTCAAGTAAGCTTCACGTCCAGCACAGAGCCTGAAGCGGGGCTCGATCTCACAACCCTGAGATCATGACCTGAGCCGAAATCAAGAGTCGGACACTTAACCAACTGATCCACCCAGGTGCGCCATAGTCACATTTAATTTTTCAAAAAAAAAAATAATAACTTGACTTATGAGCTAGAGGGGAGGAATAATTTCGTATTGCAGACCTTCTTGTGATCTGCTTGTGTCCAGAACTTGAAATTCAAGTCAATCCAACAGACTTTCTCTGTGCTCCTACTACAGGCCAGGTTCAGGGGATACTGAGATAAATATGGGCCTTGCTCTGAAGGAGCTCGGAGTTCAACAGGCTCCGGGGCCAGCCTCAGTAAGTGCTGTAATTGAGGTCCAAACCAAGAACCAGGGAAGAATGAAGGAGAGAGGGAGTAGGGAGGATGCACAAAATCCCTGTATCATAAAATTGTCAAAAAAACACCCCATATGGATCAAATAGATAACCTCTGGACCACACTGTGCGTAATTTTAATGTCTGATGGAAGCACAAAGAAGGTGGACAGACGGGTGATCAGATCGCTCTTTACTGAAACATAACACATGTGCCAAAGGAAGTCCAAGGACATCTTTGGAACAAGGGAAGTCCCTCCCCCAGCCCACCCCCACCATCACACACACACACACACACACACACTGAGGCATATGTGAGCCAGGGTCCCACTGCCATGTCTGGGGTAAGGGTTTAGGCCGGCTGACCTCTTGGGAAGCTTCCAGGTATATCTCAGCGCAGTGCCGTAGCTCCAGTCTGGGGTGGGGGAGGGTCCCAGGCCGCAGGCAGCACTGCCCCCTTGGGCACACAGCCACGCCTGGCTGCAGGGGATGTTTCTTAGCCCCTCCTGATGCGCAGCAGAGAGACGTGGATGGGAGGCACGTGGGTATGCAGTTCATCGTAGAGCTGGAGGGCACAAGGAGCAGGAGGTCCTTCCAGCCCAAATTTGGCCCATGAGTTCACCACAGGCCAAGGACAGGAAGGGACAATGGGAGAGAACATACGAGGAGGCCAGCAACCCTTCCCGAGCCCCCCACAGGCTGGGCATGGGCTAAGTGCTTCATGCACATTGTGTCATTTACCCTCACAATAACCTTATGAAGCAGGTAGTAGCAACTTCATTTTATAAGGGAGGAAAATAATACGGAATAGCTTACCCAAGGTCACACAGTTAGAAGTGGAACTCACCGCCGGATCTATACGGCTCCAAAGTTTGTTGTTTGTCTGAGCCCTGAGTGCTGTCTCTGTGTCCCGCTCCCAGCAAGAGCTCATACCCGACACCTGCACGGCCTGCTTCCTGCCCCTCAGCTCCTGACCTGCTCCTTTCTCCCGGGCCTCGTTCTGACCCCGGAAATAGTTTCCAGTTTGGGGGCTCAGATTTGGCACCATTCTGGCTTCCCTCTTTTTTTTTTAGTAAGATTTATTTATTTTATAGAGACAGAAAGAGAGAGAGGGGGGCAGAGGGAGAAGGGAGAGAGAGAGAATCTCAAGCAGACTCTGTGCTGAGCACAGATCCCAATGGACAGCTCGACCTCACAACACTGAGATTGTGACCTGAGCTGAAACCAAGAGTCGGACACTTAACTGACTGAGCCACCCAGGTGCCCCTCTGGCTTCCCTCTTGGACTAAGATTCACACTTGCTATTTTGATTATCATGTGCAGTAGGCATTTGTCATTTCTCTGGATGTCCCGTTTCAAACCCCCCCCCCCACCAAGGGAACTCCTTATTATGGGAGTCCTGATGGGCCCCATTCCACTAAGAGAACTTCAAGGGCCCAGATATTCCCTCTTCTCATCCCCTGCTAGCAAGATGCGGGCACAAGAGCTAAGCTGAGCTGACCTAGTCTAACCTTCCAATGATTCACACCATCCCAAAAGCTCTGACCCCAGAATTCCACCACTGGAAGCTTTGTCCAGTGTTCTGGGTCTTAGGGGAATTTTCCCAACTTATACAAATATATCCCAATCTTGGTTCCCATCTAGAACATACACCTGAGGGGTGTTTTCTGCTAGCATTCCTAGTTCCTCTGGGACCTGTCCTTCTCATTCCATGGGGTTCAGTTTGAGCTGTCAGTCATGGTGGCCCTTGCAGGCCAATAAGATCAGTCTTTCCCTAGTATAATAGGCAGGTCTTGGGAGAGGGAAGTGCCTGTGACTCTGGGGCTGTCACAGCCACCTTTCCTTACATATGGAAGGAGATTCCAAAGAACGAAGAGGTAAGAGAAGTAGAGAAAGAAAATCTTGATGATCATGTCTAAGCTGCTGGATCCAGCCATAAGTGAAGTTGGAACAGTCACTTCTTGGTTTCTCAGCAAATACCTTGCCTTTTCTGTGTAAGCTACAATGAGTTGGGTTTCTACTACTTGTAACCCAAAGTCCTGCCTATCTGCCCATTAATATCATTGACCTTCTTCCAAGGGCTAGAAGGCCTGACCTTCCAAAGGCCTGAGGAAATTGGGGGTGAGGGAAAGAATTTTTTTACATAGCTCCAAAGGGGAATTCCCAACTCAGGAAAAACAGGCAGAAGCCAAGCCAAGCAGAGATCCTTAGATTTAGTTCCTAAAACTCTCCTCTACTTTCCTGGCCTAGAAAGTGCCCACTCACCTGCTGCATCAGCCTCTCTGCCACTCTGGGGTCAGTGAGGTCTTCTGGGGAGGCCACACTCAGCTGCAGGAGGAGAAAGCCTCCATCCCCACCTGCAAGTTTAGAAAAGGAGGAGATGAACATATGGGTAGGTCAGTTCAGGAATCATGATATGACCTGTGCTACCCAGCCTCTGTCCCCACCTCTGCACCTCTTGCTCACTCTCATGTGTAGATGTGTCCATGCTCACATGGGATCTTTCATTTATTCACTGTAAAGAGAAAGAGGATTCCCTCTTTCCAATAACTAGGCTCCTTGTAGTGTCTTCCCAACAAGAGTGAAAGAAAAGCTGGCTAAAGGCCCCATCCACATTTGGAGAAGTCAAAAGAATAGTGTGAAGAAGGAGAAATGAAAGTGAAATCTAGAATGTTCTTGATGCCTGGAGGTCCCAGATGGACTGTTAGGAAAGGATCCAGACAGAGCGAGTGCCAGAGAGAGGTCGGCTCTCAGAGGGGATACCTCAGCCAATTCATCCAGCTCTGAGTTGGCAGAGGTTTCAATCCAGCCTTCCCAATCTAGCAGCTCCAGATGCTAGTTCTGGCTTCTGCAGAGCCCTAACCTCCTTGCCTTCACCTGCCACCTTGCAGTCATTCCTTCCTAGTAGTTAGAATCGATCAAGTGATTGCACTTCTCTATTTCTAGAGATAGAGATAGATACCAATATTGATATTGTATCGAGAGCAATATATATCTCTTTCATCCTCCTTGTGTTTGCTGCCGTATGCATATTTCACGGCTGGAATATTCACAAGAAAGTGATTCTTTCGGTTATGTGTATGAAGGTAGCTGGGTAGCTGGGGAACAGCAGTGGGAGAGAGACATTTTATGCTGACCCCTTTTGTACCTATTGAATTTTAAATCATGTCAATGTATCATCTAATCAACGAAAAATAAAGAAAAGCATTTTAAAATAAAAATATATTAATAAATCAAGCTTTAAAAAATGAAAGCACAGTAGGAGACTATGAGATGGAATCAGACTTCCTTTTGGAGTCCCACTGCTATCTTTAAATCTGTTTCCTCACCTGTCGGGGGGCAATAACATCCACCTCCTGAGGTGGTTTTGAAGGTTTAATTAGAAGAGATAACACATGCAAAGCTCGTAGTTCCCTGCCTGACGTCGGTGAGAACATTCAGCCGGTGGCACGGCTGACCGGCCGTGAAATGTTTTCATGTCCTCCTCTGCTGGAATACAAATGGTGTTCGCTAAGGTGGTTGTGATTAATATTTTTATTTCACCTGCCCACAAAGGCGGGACCAGGTGAGGCTACCACAGGGATGAGGCACAAGCACAGTGTCAGGAAGGAGGTGGAGGCTCCAGGCTGACGAGGAGCTGGGCTAACCAAGCAGCCTCTCACGAGTGGCTTCTTCCCTGAGAAGTATCTGTTGTCTCAGACATGTAGCTTTAAACCCCAAACCTTCACCCTATTTATTTATTTATTTCATTTATTCATTCATTTATTTATTGTCACTGTCTCTGGCTCTAACCCCAGCAAGCACATCCAGTAAGCCCCACTTTCATGAGGTCCCAGCTGCTCAGAGGGCAGCAGCTTGGGCCAGATGTTAACATGGTGCCCCTCTGTGTGGCTCTAGCTGAACCAGAACTTCCAGAGCATGAGGACTGTGGCTTTTGAATAAAATTTGGGGCCTCGCCTGGCACATAGTGGTTACTCAACTGTTAATGTCAAGGAAGGGCGGAGCTGGAAAGGACCTCATTGTTCATCCATCACAACCCCCTCAAGTTACTGGTGGAGAAACTGAGGCCAGAGAGCAGGATGGGAAAGGACCTGTCCTGGGTCACTAGGTTGTTAAGAGCAAAACCAGGATCTCAAAGCATTTCTCTAGACTTCTAGCCCCACAGGTTTTCCATACACCACCCTAAATCTGCTTTGTTTCTGACTTTTGCAAGAATCTCTAGAAGATCATGAAGAGGTGACATCAGAGACTGGGCTCAGAATAGGCCCCAGATCCTTCCTTCCTCCCTACCCCTTATCAAGCATGTAGACATCTTGGAAACTCCAAACCCCGCATCCCCAAGATCACAGCTGCTGGAGCCCCTTACCTGCAGTAGTTTCTGAGGTCCACCTTGGCTGAGCAGTGGTGGGCAGAGCTGTGGGAGCCTTCCCTCCAGGCTTGCTGGTTGTCGAAGTCTTTACTAAGTCTGTGGTCTTGACGAAGGTGATGTTTGCCTCTCGGCTGCTGTTGGCCATAGTCAGATGGACAGAAGGAAAATGGCTCCTGCTGATGGGGACAGACCCACCGGTTGTGCTGTCTGTGGCAGAAGGCTGGGAGGGGGTGGCGTTCTGGCTAGTGGCTACGTGGGTGTGGCTGTAGGCCGAGGCTGAGAGCCCAGCAGGGGAAGCCACTTTACCCACTGTTGACCCAGTCTCTGTGGAGATTGTAACCGCTCCTGAGACCTCGGTGTGGCTTGTTGTCTCAACAGACAAGACTGAAGTTTCTTCCAGGGGGTTGATGCTGACTGTCACCAAAGTTGTGCTGGGGGTCGTGGGCTCGGCTACTATTGTTTCTCCTTCTATGGTGCTATTAGCGGTTAGCAGGGTCTCAACTGTGGTATCAGGTGTGGCTGGTTCTGTGGCACTGGCTGCTGATGAGGTCTCTGCCAAGGTCATGGTCTCGGTGAAGTGTGATTCTGCCTTGGTGGAATCAAGCACAGCTGACACCTCAGGGGGAGACAAGGCCTTTCCTCCCGTGGGGTTGAGAACTACGTCCAAGGTCCCAAGGGTGGTGGCAGTTATTATTCGGATAATGCTGCAATTGGTAACCTCCGGGTCAGTGTCGCTGTAGGACAGCAAGTCTTTAGCCAATGCAGTCTTGTCAGGTGCCAGGGCCTGTGAGGTGGTGATGGCCAGAACTGAGCGGTCCGAGAAGGCACTGCTGTCTGAGACCAGGCCCCGGGCTTCTGCAGAGGTGTGAGTCACTGTCAAGATGTTGGTTGTGATCCTCTTTGCCTCTTTTGAGCTGTCATCAGTACAAAGGGTGTCAGAGACAGATTCCACAAGATCGCTGCCTATAACAGTCTCAACTGTGGTCATTCCAGTTCCCATGGGGCTGCCACTTGTGGCTAATGCCTCCATAGGAGTGGTGATCACAACCATGAACTTGGACGGTATCATTTTTGTGAAGGCCCTGGTCTCTGTTGCAGGAGAAATGGTCTTGGTTTCCCTAGTCTCTGCTTCTGAAATGGTGCTGGCCAGGATTAAGTTCTTATCAAAGGTCTGGGTGCTCAGGGTTTGAGTTTCCAAAGGGATGTGACTTGGCGCAGAAGTCTCAACAAGGTCAGTGGTCTGGAATGCTCCCTCTGAACTTGTCCCGAACCCCAGAGTCATGGCAGGCTCTTCTATGTGGTTGGTTGTCACCAAAGGACCTGGTCTGCTGGTGCTGGGGTCTGTGTTGGGTAAGACCAACATTGTGAGCCATGAGTCTCAGTGGACTAACTTCACACACGCTCTTGTGTTTACGCCCTGGACACCCTGGGAGGAGGGTGGGGAGGGGAAGTTGCTTTTATGCCATTTTTCATCTATACATACAAGGAAGAAGGAAGCACTATTATCAGGAAGACTGGTCCCTTGTGTAAGCCATGGAACTGGGATCACCTGAAGAATGTCCTCTGATGACCCAGTTGAGGCAAGCAAGCCTCAGAATCTAGTTGGTTATTGGTCTGAAGCCATCAGAGGGAATGCATGGGGCCAGGATCCAGCTTCAAGGGGGGGCAAAGAAGGCAGAAGTCCAAGTGAGCCAAGAACTAGAGCAGGGACCCGACTTTCAGAACTTTCTGAAAGAATCCTTGTCACTTTCTCACCGATACTTTTCTCATCCAGCAGATGTTTCCCCCACAGAAGTAAAAACCCTTCAAATACAGGAAACATCTGTGGTTTTGTATTTAGAGGTAGCTGGGAGGATGGGGGAGAGGAACCTCCACAGACAGAGTAGGTGATAGCTGCTGCAAAAGGGAAGGGAGCAGGCCGAGTCCTTGGGAAAGGGGCAAGCTTCCCATTCCTACTCATCTGACATGGCAGGGATGGGACCCCAGAGCTACAGAAATGATGCACCAGCCATGTTCCACAGGTAACAGTGAGCCAAGGGAGGCAAACGTCACTCCTTAAAGAGATGCTGTTAGCATTTCTCCACAGGGCAGAGCATCTCTGTCCACTCAACAGACCCTCGGAGGTTGTATGAGCGGTGGGTTGGGTGTCATTCATTGCCTGGGGGACTACAGGAGGATCTTTTCATGGGCGGACAAGCATGTTTCTCCCGTCTACGGGGGAGGAAGGGCTCTCTCTGTAAGTGGGCCAACGACCCTTTTGGGGAGGGTTGTGAGATTTAGCAAATAAAAATACAGGATGCCCAGTTAAATTTGAATTTGAATTTCAGATAAACAAGGAATAATTTTAATGACAAATTATGTTTTTAGTATGTGTACTTCTCTTGTAATATTTGAGACATACTTACAGAAAAAGCTTTGTTACTTGAAATTCAAATGTAAGTGAATGTCCTGTGTTTTATCCAGTAACCCTACTCTTGGAAGGAAAAGAATCAAAATATAAGCCCCCCTTTTTGGGGTTCTGAAGATTTGAGATGGTCTTTACTGAGGTCTACTGGCCCAAAAGTACCCAAGGACCCCAGGGAAGTACAGGACCATTTGGTCATGTACTGTACCCTGGCTGTCAGGATGGGGCCCCAGATCCTGTTTGTCCTCTTGTGTCTCTCCCTCAAAGATAAAAGAGCACTGGGCCAGGAGGCAAAAGACTGGGCTCCAGCCCTAGGCCTGTTTCAACTAGCTCTGGAGTCCTGTGATTGACTGGTTCAAATCCTGACTCTGCCTCCTACCAGCTAAGCCAGTCACCCGACCTCTCCATGCCTCCCTTGTGAACGAGGGTTATCCTACCTGCCTTGCTGTGGTGGTGAGGACCAGAGGAGAAGGGGAATGGGAAAGTCTTATATCCCAAAGCCAGCAAGGGTCACTAAGCATCCCTCCACAGCCTTGTCCCCTCCAAGAGGCACTTGAGAACACACAACCTTCTTTAATGCGGTGAGAATGGCAGGCTGTCCCCACATGCAGATCGGGTGAGTCATGGCATCCACTCTCATTAGTTGTTCACAAATCATGCTTTTATGGGAATATACTTGCTTCTCCCCACTTCAAAGCCCAGGATATTTCTCCAAGCTTCCTCAGTCCCCACACGGTGGAGTCAAAGCCTTTCTGCATCAACCTACACAGCCTAAAGCCCAAACAGGTGTTCTTGTGGTCTGACCACCGACCTCCGTGGAAGTATTTTTTGCCTTTTCCAGGAACCCCGTGTTATCACCCTGCTGTGAAACCTCATCGTGCTTCCCAAACCATAGCCTCTTCACACACCCCTGGGACTCTCACACCCCTTACCCAAGTCTCCTGCCCACCAGAGGTCTTCTCAAGAACAGCAAAGCCTACCCAGCCCTGTACGGCGCTAGAATGTTGCAGCTCTCCCGGTCCCTTCCTCAGATCAAACTGGCAGAGAGGAAGGTGTGTGTACTTTGGACCCTGAGTTTGAGTCCCCGCTCTGCTGCTTACAGACCATGTGACCCTGGCCAAGTCTCCGGGCTCCAAGCCTGCATTTTCTCATCTCTCAAATGGAGCTAAGGGTACCTATTTCGTGGGGTTGTGAATATTAAATTAAATTAAATGTAAAACATGCAGCACAAGCCTGGCAGATTATGAGTGCGTACAGAAGACAGAGTGGTCTAGAGGCTAGGTGCATGCAGAATAAAATCCTGGCTTTGCAGATGATTTGTTGAATCCTGGTAAGCCTCAGTCCCATCACCTCTGGGGGCAGGGGTGGGTAGGAATAAGACTAGTGTCTCTCTCATGGGGTCATTGTGAGGATTAAAAAAGACAGAGCTTGGGACATCTCTGTACCTTCCTCTCAATTTTGCAATGAAACTAAAACTGCTCTAAAAAATAATCTTTTTTTAAAAAGATAATGCAGGATGCTGATAGAAGGAGAGATTATATCTGGGGGAGAGGTACAGAGGTTATATGGGAATCTCTGTACTTTCTGCTCGATTTTGCTGTGAACTCTACAAAAAAAAAAAAAGTCTATTTAAAAAAAAAAAAAGACAATGCATGCGCCAAGCTTGGCACGCTTCCTATTTATTACACATCTATGTTAGTTCTCTTCTTTTATAAAAGCCCTGCCCCCC
This sequence comes from Mirounga angustirostris, assembly GCF_029215605.1. Classification (NCBI taxonomy): domain Eukaryota; kingdom Metazoa; phylum Chordata; class Mammalia; order Carnivora; family Phocidae; genus Mirounga; species Mirounga angustirostris. Next base: position 70,004,240 of record NW_026991709.1, on the reverse strand, counting down.
TCAGAATCCACCCCTCCCAAGCAGTCTGTGAGACTCTTCACACACAAAAACTGGTTTTTAAAGGAAATCTGGGCTAGGAAATAAACTTGGAGGATTTTCTTTGGTTTTAGTCAGATTTATCCCCAGCGGGTACCCCCCTGGCCCCTTGCACTCCTCCACCTCCATTGCCCCCCCTCCATCCCACACAAAAAGGCAAACCCACAGTCACCGCACCAGGACATCACTCATTCTAAGGACCGAGGCGTCAGATGTGGGGCAGCTGACACACTGTCATTTGCATACCATTTATCAACAACAGGAGAATACTTCAGATGTAGCTTTATGGTTAATTGCAATTAACCCAAGAGGGCTGCTGGTGCAGAAATTCACACCCAGAGCTCTGTCAGGAGAGAAGCCCCCACCTCCTTACCTGCAGAGCATCCGGGGGCCCCAGCCTCCCAGCAGAAGAAAAGGGGCAGAGCCAAGCCCCAGAGAAAGCCCATCCTCGGGGGAGCTCCAGCCACCATTGCCCAGCACGTCTGCCCACTGCCTCGCACTGCCACCTTTTCCTGTTTCCTCAATCCAGGGAGGAGGGGCAGGCCACCTGCCTTGGTGTGACTGGATAGTTTCCAGAATGCAGCCAGGTAATTACAAATGCACAGGCTGAGAGCTGGCAGGGTGAATGTCAAGGGCTGTCAGCAAGCTAACCCTCCTGCCCACTCCCAGCCCAGTGGCCTCTCCTCTCTAGAGGTTTAGAGGAGTTTGATGGTAAGATGTGGAATCATTTCCATAGTGATATTCACCCCCTCAGTCCTGCAGCCAGGGAGGCCAGGGAAGATGGTGTTTCACATTTCCCCCCTTTCTACAACCCTTCCTCCTCCCCCCACCCCTGTGCATGGGACTTAGGCTTTTAGTTCAGTAGACCTGGGTTTCATTTCTAATCCTAGCCTTTATTAGCTCTGTGATCTAGGGCAAATTAAAGAACATTTCTGAAGCTCAACTTCCTGATCTATAAAATGGGCATCATCCTTACCTTGCTGGGCTGTTTTGTGAGGATCACACGAGAGAGTAAAGCTCTTACACAGTGCCTGCTACATACTGGTTGCTCATGGAATACACCTACATCCGAGGTGCTCAATAAATGAGAGCCCGCAGGTCATGAGATGGAGCCGCATGTTGGGCTCTGCGCTTGGCGTGCAGACTGCTTAGGACTGGCTCTCCTTCTGTCTCTCCCTCCCTCTGCTAAAATAAATAAATAAAATTTTAAAATAAATAAGTGAGAACCCTGGCATTTACCCTGATCCTCAAGCGATAGAGAGAAGGGACAGCCCCCCAAGGTCTGCAGGACACAGGGTGGAGCAGGACTCTGATCGTAATGTCTTTCCAACGATTCCTGTGATTCTGTGTCCCTGTCAGGGTCAGGACCACGTCCAGAGCCAGAGTGGAATGCGGGATGGGGAAGGCACTGGCTGGGAGAAGGGAAAGTGTAGGTGTGCAGGACAGAGTCACAGGGCCTGGGAGGAGGGAAGTGTGAGGGCAATGACTTAAGGAAGCTTATGGGATTTGGCCACAAGAAGGGGAGTGAGGCTAAAGAATGTATTTTCAAATGCCCTAGAAAAGAATTTTACCCCTTCCAGGGGCCAAGAAATGAGCTGTTATGGCCATGGCCAGTGGCGGACAAGGTACCTTGGAGATTTCAGGGCCAGAGTTTTGTGATGAAAGCCACTCTAGAGTAGAGTGGATCAGCATCAAGAAATCATAAAATCCCACTGCTGGAAGGAACTTCGAAGTGCAATCAGAAAACCTAAGTTCTGTTTCCAGCTCCTTCCTTAATTGTGGACCAGGAACTGTGTGATTTTGGACAAGTTATTTGCCTTCTCTGGGTTTCCATCAACAAGGTCCTCTTGGCAACGCAGTCTGAGGTTCTGCATTTGGGTGTGACACACTGTCTTCTAGAACTTCACCCTGCGCTGGGATAAAGAACTTTGCTGCCTAGAAGGAGGGAGTCATTCCAGAACATAGGGGAAGACTCTGTGAGAAGAGGCTGAGGGGGTCCACCTGGGACACTGCCCAGCATGCCGAGTCCGAGATCTTGAACCCCGGTTCCAACTACACCATTGATCTGTAGAGTACCCCTGACAGGCTGAGCCCTTCAACCTTCCCATTCAACCTAAATCTTTCACTTTATCAAATGGGAGGATGGATTTCCCCTTGGGGAGTTTCCTGTGAGGAAAGGAGGCCCTGGGAGCCACAGCAACGACCTGAAGTCTGTTTGGCCTGTCTAGTAACATGAGTGTGTGCGATCCAGTGTGGGGCTTCCCCCTAGAGAAGACGGAAGAAACTCCAGCAAAAAACCCCAGAACTCTTAAATAAATACAGAGAACAAACTGGTGGTGGCCAGAGGAGAGGCAGATGGGGGTGTGGGTAAAGAAGGAAGTAAGGGGTACACACTTCCAGTTATAAAATAAAGAAGTCACAGGAATGAAGAAAGAAGGAAAGAAAGAAAGAGGAAGAAAGAAAGAGAAAGGAAGAAAGAAAGAAAGAAAGAAAGAAAGAAAGAAAGAAAGAAAGAAAGAAAGAAAGAAAGAAAGAAAGAAAGAAAGCCTGCAGCTCCTTTCTGCCACTTCCCTCCCCTCCTGGGCTGCTTCTCTGCCCCACCCGGGCTGGGAGAGGGACTTCCTCATTCCAGCAACCAGTGGCTTAATCCACAGACTGAAGTATTCCAGGCGCCATTCTCTTGCCCACCACGGACTTCTCCTCACCATTTCCTTTCTCTTGTCATCATTTAAGTGATCAACAGCTCAGCTCCAGCCCAGTTGCCTATGATGGGATCTAACCAGGAACCCACTGGCAGTGAAGCCTGGCTGAATACTTCCCTGGGTTTGCTGGATTTTGTCGGCGGGGGGGGGGGCGGGGGGGGGGCGGGGGTGATTTCCAAGCCTGAGCACATGACTGTTGGCCCTGGAGCCATAATAATCGAATCCAGAAAGTTTCTGGACCTTTTTTTTTTCCTTCCCAGACAAACCTCAGCTCTCATCCTGAATGAACATCAGAGGCTGGTTTTGTTAACAAACGTATATGGAGCACCTACTATACGGTGGCTGCTGTTCTAGGCATTTGGAATATGTCACTGAGTACAATAGGTCCCTGACCTCATGGAACTAACTTCCTAGTGAAGAGAGATGGCAAGCAATAGACACAATAAATAAGTGAATTATGTACGGATGAATACTATGGGGAAAAAGAAGGAAAAAAGACAAGAAGAACCTGATATTGGGGGAGGGCAGGGGGAGGTGCAGTTTGCTGTGTTAAATAACATGGTGAGATCTGAGCAATGAGCTGAAATTGGTGAGAAAGTTAGCCAGGTGGATACCTGGGAAAGAGCATTCCAAGCAGTGGGAACTGCTAGAGAAAGGTCCAGGGGCTTAAGGCAGGATCAAGCTCAAGGAGCACCAAAGGGCTTGTGTGACTGGAGCCATGCTAGGGGGCAGAGTTGGGAGGTAGTGGGACAGATTGATGGGGGGTAGGTGATAAAGGGCCTTGCCAGCCTTGGGGCTGGTACTCTGAGTGAGGTGGGAACCATCCTGGGGAGTTTTTTTTTTAGCAGAGGAGTGATGGGATCTAATTTTAGAAGGATCACTCTGGCAGCTGTGCTAAGAATGGGAGCCTTTTTCCCTAGTCCAGGCAAGAGATGAGGGTGGCTCTGACTGTGGGGGTAGCAGAGGACATGGTGGGAGTTGGTAAGATTCTGGATATATTTTGAAAATAGAGTTCACATGATTTCCTGCCAGATTGATGAGGGATGTCAAAGAAACAGAAGTCAAGAATAAATATAAACTTCTCAGGGTGCCTGGGTGGCTCAGTCGGTTAAGCACCTGATTCTTAACCTCAACTCAGGTCTTGATCCAGGGTTGTGAGTTTAAGCCCCACGCTGGGTGTAGAGCCTACTTAAAAAAAAAAAAAAGAAAAAAGAACAAACTTTTCAGCTTGAACAACTGGAAGGATGGAGTTGTCATCAGTGCCCTTTGGGTCTGGCTCTTTCATCGGAGTATTTAGAACCCCTCCCCCCACAATGAAACCAATGCATATTGTAGGGATGAATCTGATTCAGAACAAGGGTTATCAAGGAAAGCCCAAAGCACCAGCCTGCCCAGAGTCTGATAAAAGAGTCAACTTGGTCAAATGTCCTTGAAATACAAGGTCGTAAATCTGCTCGGCCACTGAGTTATAGCCTAGCTCCATAGGCCATAGCTAAGTTGTTCTGTGTTTGTTGGGAAGAAAAGCCTTTTTTCCTCCAACTTGGGTCCAGTGATTGAGGGCCTGCAAATTAATTGAGAACAGATAAACAGGAGAAAAGAACAAGTTTATTGACATGGGCCCCAGGAAGTTGCTCAGTATTCAGTAACTCACAGAATAACTGGAGATCAAGGTTTATATATCAAAGGTAATGAAGGAGTAGGAGTGGAAGGGGTGAGGGGCTTAGGGTTTCCCTGGGAAGGTATGGAAGGTTCTATTAGGCAGTCTGTCTCTATGGCAGCTGAATGGGTTAGAAAATCACTCAGAGGGAGATTTTAATGGCAGCTGTATTTTCGGAAAGTTCTGCTTTAGTCAGTTAAGAGAAGTTCAGATAATGTTTCTTTCTACATCTTCTGTAGCTCCGAATTTTCTACTTTAAAGTATTTTTATATCAACTCTGGGGGTCCAAATGTGTCCCTACAAGTTCAAAATGTTGAGTATGCACAGATTGTTTAGATGAGATCCTGTCAGGCAGATTACCACAGAAGAGGTGGTGAGAATCATCTAAATTTGCAAGGACCTGAGAATGGGCCCTCCCCACCCTAACCCCTATTCCTTGGGTTATAATATAGGAAACTCCAGGGAGTCCTCTGTCTATTTGTTCATTCATCTCTTTATTAGGGTATAACCTATATATTGTAAACTACATCAATCCTAAGTAGCCTACAACTTGATGAATTTTTACATATGAATACACTTAGGAGGTATCCACAACTCAGACAGAGATAGAAGACATTTTCAGTACCTCAGTAGGCTCCCCCATATTCCCTTCCAGTCAATATCTCCCCCCAAAAAATCATTCTTACCTCTATCACCATGGATCAGTTCTGCCTATTTTTGAACTTCACACAAATGGAATTATGAATACATACTCTTTCATGTCTGGCCTCTTTTTCTTAACATTATGCCTGTCAAACTCAGCTGTGCTGTTATGTGTAATAGTTCTCCATTCTTGTTTGTTGTTAGTATTCCATTGTATAAAGTATACCACAATTTATTTATCCATTTTTCTACTGATGGATATTTGGATTGTTTCCAGTTTTCCACTATTCTTTGTTTTTTTAAGATTTTATTTATTTGAGAGAGAGAGAGTGAGAGACAGATCATGAGCAAGGGGGAAGGATAGAGGGAGAAGCAGACTCCCCACTGAGCAGAGCCCAAAGTGATACTCGATCCCATGACCCTCGATCATGACCTGAGCCAAAGGCAGATGCTTAAGCAACTAAGCCACCCAGGTGCCCACTTTTTCACTATTCTGAAGAAAACAGTCTCACATATGTTTTGGGTATACATACCTAGGAGGGGAATTCCTGAGTCATTGGGCATACATGTGTTTAGCTTCACTGTATTGTATCCAACAGTTTTCCAAATCGATTGCACCAGCTTCCGCTACACCAGCAACATACGAGAGTTCCAGTTCCTCCATATTCTCATCAATACCTGGTATCATCAGTCCTTGTAATTTTAGACATTCTTATGAATGTGGATTTCTTTTTCTAATTTTAAGCTGCATTACAGGGTGGGTTTGTAATGCAGGGCCTCCGTTTTCCCAGGGCTTTTCCCAGGAGGTAGGCTGCTGCCTGGGAAATGACTTTCCTAGGGAAAGCATTTGGAAGACACAGGGAGGGAGGATGGAGGGCCAGATAGAAATGAAATATGCATGCGCATATGCACACACACGCATACTCAGCTAGATAGGGATCTATGCAGTGTTGGAACATCTTGGAAATTGTCCCTTCAGGTTGGATAAACTTAACTATGGGCACCCTGGCTGGGATAAAGGGATGATATAGGAGCAACAAGAGGAGATGGAGTTTTTGGAACTTTGGAAGGAAAATAAGCACTGAGTGAAGAGAGGGAAAAGAGCCCACAAATCAGTATCTTTAGGCTCTCTGTGAGATCCACGGGATGATCACAACTGGAGATGCCACATGCCACAGAACCTCACCTGAAAAGCACTTCCTAGTAAGGAAGGGAGATCTCAGGTTCTGGATGTATGAGGTGCATTCTTCCATTCAAGGCCCAGGGCTGTCCCTTCCCCCAGGCTCCTCTGTCCCTGGGCAGGAGAAGAAATCTGTGGTTGGAAGAACTGGAGGCCTGTGTTCCCAAAAGCCAGGGGGTAGAACACCTTTTGTGCACCATCCAAGTCCTTTTGGCCTTGCTTCCTATTCCAGCCACTGCTCCAGTGACCAGCTTTCCAGGAGTGACGGGCAGTGCCTTGCCACGTTCCATTTGTTCTCTCCCAGGTTTTCCCTGACACCAGGTCTTGGGATGCTTCTGGGAGCTGCTCTGCTCTCACACACCAACAACAAAGAACTGAGAGAATTAGCACCCAGTGGAGGAACCCATAAACCATGAGAATGGGGGGCAATGGACAGACGCTTGCTATTTCATCCCCAGGACAGATGGTTCTCTGAAACATTTCATATGGCTGTTTAGAAGGTCCCACAGGATCAAGCAACCAGTCAGCCATAACGGGGCCAACTGGATAATGTGTCTTCGTGCTGGCTCTCCCTTATTCTCTGTGTCACTTCCCTTTTCCCTCACCCCTGCTCCTTGGAATTCTGTTCCCAAATAAATTATTCAGTTTCTGCTTTCAGAGAAACTAAGCTAAAACAGAACCATTGGCGGATAACTGGGCTCTGACAGGACCTCCTTTGCTATAAGCATTTACTTAGAAACCAGTGTTCAGATGAGCAAAAGCCTGCAGGGAGGGATGGACAGGGATAATGGGTCATTCCATTTAGTTGGAACATAGAAATGGGGAAGGGGACTAACAGGGGATAAAGCCAGAAATGCGCCTTGGGGCCTTGCTGTGGAGGACTTTGCAGCCATGTGTGGGAGACTAATCTTTGTTCTGGAGACAATGGGAAGCCAGTGATGGTTTTCGAGTAATGGTTGGCAACACCAGACCTTCAGCAGTGGGACTATAGAAGGAAGAGACATGAACCGTGTGGTGAAGTAGAACTAGAAAGACTCAGCTCCTTGCTGAGGAAGGCCAGGGACAGAGAGAAGTAAAAGAAGATCCTGAGGCCTGGAGTGCAGGAAGGGTAGGGATCGATTCATGGAACAGGAGGAGGAGGAGGTCTGAGAGAAGTCGGTGGGCTCAGCAGACCCCAAAGCCCCCTGGAATCACCCTTCTGAGCTTTGAAATCCTCACAAAAGGAAACTCCCGGGAGGCCAATCCCAACCCACCAGAGGAAGATCCCCCTGCCTCTCTTTTCATCCTGGGAAGACAAATGGGTGGGCATGAGGCTACAGGGCTCAGACCAGGCTATTTGGGGACTTACAGGCAATGACACAATCCCCGGGAAGGAATATTGAGGAAGGAGGCAGATATCATTTAGCCAAAGGGGTACTAGGTTGTCATTTGCCGCTTTCAAGAAATGTTAGTTATATTCATTGTAACCCCCACAAACAATGAATTCCACGAGCCAAATTTATGTTCTATACTCTGTATGGCTGATTTAAATGTGTTTACAGCAATTGCAGATTTCCGTTTTCCTCTGGTTGAGCCAATGTGGAAGCACGCAGGATAGAAACCAAGAGACAAGCACACCGGGTCCAGGGATGAGGCTCCAGCAGGCCCGGGGGTGGGGGCAGGGAGGAGCTTCACGGGAGATGTCAAGCTCTCTTCTTGATTCCCTTCATGGAGATGGAGAAGGGCGTCCCTGGGAGGCTGGTTTGGAGAAGCTGCTGGACCTAAGTGAGCAGGAAGAAAAGACGTGTACCCTCTTCAGCTTCTTTGCATGGCCCCAAATAACAGCTAATGTCTTGTTGTACATCGACCAGGGCCCTTGTGCAGCAGCTCTCACTACAAGGCAAGGTCTAGGACACAGGTGAGGACAGGGAAGTAGGAAGGAGGTACTTCAGGTCACCCAGGGAATAAATGGTAGAGACAGGATTCGAACCCAGGTCTTTCTGGCTCCCAAGTCCATGCTCCTTCCATTGTACCATACTGCCCTCCTTCCCACCCAGTGCTCACAATATACTAGAGCAGAGGCCAAGGCCTCTGGCCCAGTGCTGGGCAGAAAGCGCTGGACAAGTTAGGGCTGAAGCCGGGGCACAGAAGACAAATAGAGAAGGAAGGGTGATTTAGATATGATGCAGAGAGCAGCAAACCACAGTCATGGAGAGAATCTGACTTACGGCAGGTTTTATGGTACAGATCACAAGTTAAGAATGCTTTTTACATTTTTGAGTGGTTGAAAAAAGTCAGAAAGTCAAAGTCACATGAAAATTACATGAAATTCAAGTGTCAGTGTCCATGGTCAGGAACCATGGCTCCTAGCCCTAAAACCAATGTTGTCATGGAGCTCTGCCCCAGCTCAGTTCTCTTTTCCTGCTTGGTAGTTGTTCCTTGACTTTGGGGCCTGGAGGCCAGAGAGGCAGGAGCAGGTTGTCACCACCCCTTCTGGGAGAACCTCTAGAACACTCACTATGCTCTGCATTCAGTCTAGATTGCGTCTCGCGGGGCTTGGGGTGTTCTCCATCCTCAGCACTATCTGCAGCACCATCTTGGTATTCTGAGAAGCTGAGAAACACGAGTGAAAGCTCCTGTCCTCATCCCTGATTCCCACACCCCCTCCTGCTGCTTAACATCCTTCGCCCCTCTCTGTAGACTCCTGTGTTCCCTCAAAAGTCTACATGGGTAAGGTCAAGAGGCATCTATATTGCAAGAAATGAAAGGGCAGTTAGGTGGAACCCAATCATACCACTCCCCACCCTGATCCCCAACCACCAACAGCTTAACCTCTCCCTGTGGGGATCTGGGAAAGTAGCTCAGAGGGGAGCAGTAGGTGGTCAGGAGCTGTGGGGAAACAAAGCTGGGAGGAATGTGTAGGCACTTTGGTATGATATGGACAAAATGCAAGGATCTCAGGATTGTCAGGGACCTCAGGAGCCATCCAGTTCACATCCTGGCCTTGATCTGAGGTACATAGAATGGGCTTTCCTCTGTCCATCACAGCATCCAGCTCCACAGGGGGTGGGAAGGAGCATGAGCATGAGCATGAGCATGTGAGTTACCCAGGTTGCAGAGGGCATGGTGGTCTGGGCAGCAGTCTGAGGCCACGTGGCAGAATTCATCACAGTAGCAGCTTCCTCTCTTGCAGTGGTTATCTGTTCCAAGGCAGCAGAGGGGCTGGGGTTGGGAACAGCTGCCTGAGAAAAAGGGACATTTAAAAGAGACAGATGTAGGGGCACCTGGGTGGCTCAGTCGGTTGAGCATCCGACTCTTAGTTTCAGTTCAGGTCATGATCTCAGGGTCATGGGATCAAGCCCCGTGTTGGGCTCCTCATTGAGCAAGAAGTCTGCTTGAGGATTCTCTCTCCCTCTCCCTCTGCCCCTCCCCCTGCTCTCTCTCTCCCTCTCTCTCTCTCATATAAAGAAATAAATCTTTAAAAAAATTAACTCAAAATGGATCACAGATCTGAATGTAAAAGTTAAAACTACAGAACTCTTAGGTAAAAACATAGATGTAAATCATCATGGCCTCGGACTAAGCAATTTCCCAGATATGACACCAAAAACACAAGGACAAAAGAAAAAATATACTGGACTTGATCAAATTTTAAAGTTTTGTGCTTCTAAGGATAGTATCAAGAAGGTGAAAGGACAATCCATGGAATGGGAGAAAATATCTGCAAATCACACATGTGATATGAGAATTTTATCCAGAATATATAAAGAACTCTTACAACTCCAACAAAAAAAGACAAATAACCCAATTTTAAATGGGCAAAAGATATATCCAAAGAAGACAATACCAATAGCCAATAGGCACATGAAAGGATGTTCAACAACATTTGTTATTAAGGATATGCAGATCAAAACCACAGTGAGATACCACTTCACACCCATTAGGAAACAAGTGTTGGTGAGAATGTGGAGAAATTGGACCCCCACATATTGCTGGTGAAATTGAAGAATGGTGCAGCCACTCTGCAAAAGAGAAAACCAGTTTGGCAGTTCCTCAGAATGTTTAATGTAGAGTGAAAACCATATGATGTTCATGACTCTGTGAACACACTAAAAACCACTGAAGTGTATACCTGAAAAGGATGAATTTTATGTCACATTCATTATATCTCAGGAAAGCTGTTATTAAAAAGAGAGGCACAAGGATGAGATGGAGCTGAGAGAAAGAGAGAAGAACGAGAGAGAAGAGGGAGACAAGAGGAGGAGGGTGGCAGCAGTGGGGCAGCAAGGAATAAAGAAAAGCAATAGAGAGAACAACACACAGAAGTGTGGCAAGAGGGACAGAGAAAAACCCCACAGAGTTGGAGAAAGATCTTCATGGTCCCTATTCACAAAACAGTTTCATCAACCCTAATTCTGACCATTTCCTCAAGTTGCTCAATTCAATTGTATCTGACCATTGCCTATCCACTACAAAGTGAAGGGGCTTATCTTCTTTAAGGGAAGGGGAAAACAAGGCGTTGGCAGGTAGAGAAGTGGCCCAGGTCATCTAGTGAGTCAGTGGCTCGGGTGGGAATGAGCCCCGGGATTTCTCACACCCAGGATTCTCAAAGATGTCCTTCCTCTACTTTACCTTGACCTACCCAATCACCTCCTGTTAGGTTAGCACCTGCGTGAGGCTTTGTTTAGGGATAAACTTGAGGGCCTTCCGAGGTTGACAAGATCAACAGGGAGCAGGTCCCTGAGGGGATGGGGGTTGGGTGTGGCCAACCCAGCCTGTTATGGAAACAGGTACCAGCTGGTGTCTGGTCGAAGGGGAGCAGTGTCTTGGGAGGTCAGACCTCTCAAGGTGATGGCGGGCTAGGCTGGGGTGGTGGTCCCTGAGTTTGGCCTGGCTTCTGCCTTTTGTTGAGCTAGAAGCCTCCTGTAAATGATTAGTTCCCCTTCTCACATCACCCCCTCTTCCTGAGTGCCTGGTTCCGTGTCAGGTTGTCACCAATAACAAGGGTGGATCAAAAAGGGCTGGAGGTGGAAAAAAGCCCCAGAAACTATCCAAACAAGAGTTGTAGCCCATTTGGGAGTCAGAAATCAATTCAGTGCTCATAGTCATGATGAGCCTTTATTTTAATAAGATGGAATGGAATGGAATGGAACGGAACGGAACGGAACAGAACGGAAGAATAGAATAGAATAGAATAGAATAGAATAGAATAGAATAGAATAGAATAGAATAGAAAAATCCACATACATTGTATATAAAAGTATAAGCTGTTTGGGGTTCTTTTTGAAATTTTTGTTTGTTTTTATATACATGTATGTATGTACTGAATCACCACATAACATATATTTATTAATGTAGGTTGTGACCAGAAAAGTTTGAAAGCCACTGATCTAGAAGTGGAAATTTTCCAAAGGTCATGCTTGAGTGGGTGACAGAGCTGGGAGTAGAACTGGCAATCCTGACTTCTTCTCTGCTTTTCCCACCACACCAAGCTTCTCATTCAAAAAGCCTGTTGTTGCACTTGCTAGCAATCTCGGCCATTCTCTAAACACCCCACACACTGCTGCTTTGGAACCCTTGCTGAAGCTGTTTCCTCTGTGTGAAACACCATAGCCACTAAAAGAAAACATTCTTATCCTTCAAGGTCATGTTTAAATTCAATATTCCCTGGGTTGCTAAGGAACAAGCTCATTATTCTGAAAATGAGAAATGAAGAATTAAACATTTATCTAGCCTTTCCATACAAACCAAGGAGTTGACAAGGGAAAAGTCTTTATAGAAGAACTCCAGCCAATAAATGCAGAAGGAGTGATAGAATTAGAAAGCCAGCATTTGGCAACCCCTAATTAAAAAAAAAAAAAATGGATCTAAGCAACAATCATCACTGGGGTTAAAACCATTAGAGGTTGAGGGGGAATGTTTATAATGGACCTACAGCAGATGCATCTGGCTGATCAAGTTGAATACAGGAAAATGGGACCACTAGACCTTGTGTGGCTCCTTCAGGATGCAATAAGAAGTACACAGCCCCATGTATGGTGTATTCTTGACAGAAGAAATGAACCTTAATTACCAGGTTTCAGGAAATGCAGGGGACAAAGGCACATCCACATGGGTTCAACCAGATAAATTCAGAATGTAGGACATTCTACAGGACAAATGACCTGGTTTCTTCAATAAAAAACAGCATGAAAAAAAAAGGAAAAAGAGACTGATAGATTTGAAGAGGCTTAAGAAATATATCAGTTAAATGTGATGTTTGGATCCTGATTGAATAAGCCAATTGCAAAAAGGTCTTCTTGAGAATTGGAGAAATATGAATAGGATTTAAATGGTAGTAAGTGGGGCACCTGGGTGGCTCAGTCAGTTAAGCGCCTGCCTTCGGCTCAGGTCATGATCCCGGGGTCCTGGGATCGAGCCCCTCATTGGTCTCCCTGCTCAGTGAGAAGTCTGCTTCTCCCTCTCCCTCTTCTGCTCCCCTTGCTGTGCTCGATCTCTCTCCCGCTCACTGTCAAATAAATAAACAAAATCTTTTTTAAAAATGGTAGTAAGTAATTAATTATTTCAGCTTTCATAAGGTATCGTGGTTATATTTTTTAATATGGTGGATAAAAATTTGGACAAAACATTGATGATTTTGAAATTAGCCAATAAGAACATTGGGTTCATTATACTATTCTCTCTTTTTTGTGCATGTTTGAAATTTTCCATAATAAAAAATTTAAAAAAAAATGTGATCCACTCTGAGAGGACTTCCTACATTCCCCCAACTGGGAGGGAAGGGATTAATTAATTATTGGGATTAACTCATTCCTTTTACTCTTAAAACCTATTTATTTTAGCTTTTAACACAGCATTAATCCCGCTCTGTTATTACAGCCTTCTCTCTGGAGGTGTGCATCTGCCTTCCCTACCAGCTCGTCCAAGGTAGGAAATGCAGCACTATAGTGCTGGTGTCAAATAATTTAAATTTAATTTAATCTAAAAGATCTGAATTGAACTTGGGCTCCCACAGTGTCCAAGGTCAGGAGACAGTTATAGCTCATAGCCAGTCCTGACTGGTTCTATCATAACAATGACAGTATAGTTAAGAGACCCAGTACCTATTCATTCGTTCATTCATTCATCCATTTTATTCTGTTGAGTGACTCTCTGAGCCAGGTACCATGGTGGATCATGGACATATATTCTAGTGCCCTCCCCCATGAGACCCTGCAAAAAAGAAAAAGAACAACTTCCAGGATCTTAGTCTAGTGAACAGTGTCATCAAACTCTGAGTCACTAGAACATCGCCATGCTGTACCTTTAGTGCTCTACCACAGGTGAGAGAAGGGTGCCACAGGATTTGGTGGAGGAGCAGGGAGCCCATCAGGAAACAGCTTCCTAGTCAGGAGGCAAAAATTCAAGTGACTCTGTGACCATCCTGTTGGCTTCAGACCAAGAGGCTAGTGAAAGTGACAAGCTGTGGGGCCCAGACAGGGGTGGGTGAAGAACCTAATGATAGAACCTGCTAAGAGTCCGTGCCCCTCCAGAACAATACTCCCGAAACGTATCTGACAATTTTATAGGGAAGAGAGCAAGTGCGCTGAGGAAGGGTGTGGCAAGGGGACACTGAGCAGCCTCTTCCTCCTCTCTACAGTTCCCGGGGGTCCTGCTCCAGCCCCAAATTTACAAATCCCACTCAGCAAAACTGAAGTGTCCCCGGAAATCCTTTCCACAAAGCAATTTAATACCCTATCTGTTGTTACTGCTTAGCATGCCCTTTGAGGCCCCCTTTCCCACAAAAATTATTCCTACCAATGGCATTTAGTTTTCTCACAAAAGACATTTTGGAAATATAATTTTATCATCCCGTCCCATTTCCAGGGATATTTTAGCAAAGCAAATCGGTGGGTGCCTGGCAGTTGCCCCTTGAGTCTGCCTATTTCTGGATCTAGGCTTATCACACCACCCTCCCTCCTATCTCCCCCACAGTGCACATTCTAGAGTCCCATGCTGCCCCTACTCACAGGAACCTCTTTTGGACACTCCTCTGAACTCCCCAACCAAAACAGACCTTCCCAAGCTAACCACCCAAGGACATCTTATACATATGAAGGTGGGTGGATGAACAGAGAAGTCACATGAAGCACAAGTAGGTGCTGAGTAAATGAATTATTTAATTAATGAATTAGTGAACATTAGCAAGGAACAACAATGAACAAGACAGACACAGTTCTGCCTTCAAGAAGCTTCAGTCTAGTGGTAAGAAACATACAAATGGGCAATTACAACACAACATTACAATGAGAGGGAGAAGCAGAGGAGGGGGACCTGATGGGGGCCTGGGGAGTGGGGATAGAAGGGAATGTGCTGCAAAGACTTTCTTAGATACTGCTTATGCCAAAACTTAGAAGAGGAGTAGGATTTATCCAGGTGGAGCTCTGAATGGGAAGGGAGAATGTTCTTTTTTTTTTTTTTTTTTTTAAAGATTTTTATTTATTTATTTGAGAGAGAGAATGAGATAGAGAGAGCATGAGACGGGGTAGGGTCAGAGGGAGAAGCAGACTCCCCGCCGAGCAGGGAGCCCGATGCGGGACTCGATCCCGGGACTCCAGGATCATGACCTGAGCCGAAGGCAGTCGCTTAACCAACTGAGCCACCCAGGCGCCCCGGAAGGGAGAATGTTCTAAGAAGAGGGAATGATGTGTGTAGAAGAGTTCATGCTATATAGTTAATTCTCATCATTCATTTCACTTACTATATAGAATGGCATTATGAAAGGAATGTAAAATAGTAATGCCACTGTGCGAAAAAGTATTGTGGTTCTTCAAAAAATAAAAATAGAATTGCCATATGACGCAATTTCACTTTTAAGTATATAGCAAAAGAATGGAAAGCAGGGACTCGAACAGATATTTGTACAATAATGCTCATAACAGCATCATTTACAATAGCCAAATATCCATCAGTAGTGAGTGGATAAACAAAATGTGCTATATGCACACAGTGGAATATTATTCAGTCTTAAAAAAGATGGAAATTCTGATGCATGCTACAACGTGGATGAACCTTGAAAACATCCTGCTATCAGGGAAATCCAAATCAAAACCTCAAAGAGATACCACCTCACACCAGTCAGAATGGCTAAAACTAACAAGTCAGTGAATGACAGATGTTGGCGAGGATGCAGAGAAAGGGGAGCCCTTCTACACTGTTGGTGGGAATGCAAGCTGGTGCAGCCACTCTGGAAAACAGTTGCAGGTTCCGCAAAAAGTTGAAAATAGAGCTACCCTACGACCCAGCAATTGCACTATTGGGTATATACCCCAAAGATACAAATGTAGTGATCTGAAGGGGCATGTGCACCCCAATGTTTATAGCAGCCATGTCCACAATAGCCAAACTATGGAAAGAGCCCAGATGTCCATCGACAGATGAATGGATAAAGAAGATGTGGTATATATATGTACAATGGAATACTACTCAGTCACCAAAAAAATGAAATCTTGGGGCTCCTGGGTGGTTCAGTCGGTCAAGCGTCTGCCTTCGGCTCTGGTCATGATCCCAGGGTCTTGGGATCGGGCCCTGCCTCGGGCTCCTGGCTCAGCAGGGAGCCTGCTTCTCCCTCTCCCTCTGCCTCTCCCCCTGCTCATGCTCTCTCTCTCTGTATCTCTGTGTCTCAAATGAATAAATAAGATCTTTAAAAAAAAAATGAAATCTTGCCACGTGCAACAACATGGGTGGAACTAGAGGGTATTATGCTAAGCGAAATAAGTCGATCAGAAAAAGACAATTACATGATTTCATTCATATGTGGAATTTAAGAAAAAAACAGAGGAGCATAGAGGAAGGGAGGGAAAAATAAAACAAGACAAAATCAGAGAGGGAGACAAGTCATAAGAGACTCTTAACTCTAGGAAACAAACTAAGGGTTGCTGGGGGAAGGGGGGTTGGGGAGGGGTAACTGGGTGATGGGCATTAAGGAGGGCATGGGATGTGTTGAGCACTGGGTGTTACATGCAACTGATGAATCCCTGAACTCTACCTCTGAAACTGATAATACACTGTATGTTAATTAATTGAATTTAAATTAAAAAATAAAATAAAAGATATCACAACTAAAAAAAAGAAGACATCATGCTAAATGAAATAACCACATACAAAAAAACAAATATTGTATGACTCCACTTACATCAGGTACAAGGAATGGTCAAATTAATAGAGAAAGAAGGTAGAGCTGCGTTTACGAGGGTTTTGGGGGCAGGGTAACAGAAAGCTACTATTTAATGGTTTCAGTATGTTGTGATGACAAAGCTCTGGAAATGGATAGTGATGATGTCTCCAGAACAGTGTGAATATACTTAGCACAGGGAATACAGTCAAAGATGTTGTATGGCTACAGATAGTGACTACAGGTATTGTGGTGAGCATTTTGTAATATATATATGTGTTGAATCATTATGTTGTATGCCTGCAACCAATATGATATTGTATGCCAACCATACTTCAATTAAAAAATAATAAATAAAATAGAATAAAAGGAATCAAATAATTTTCAAAAACCAATGTGAATGTACTTAATATACTGAAATGTACATTTAAAATAATTAAAATAGTAAATTTTATGTTATGTATATGTTATCACAATAAAATCTATTGCGTTATGAGGGGTTTTTTTTGAAGATTTTATTTATTTGTTTTAGAGAGAGAGAGCAAGCAGGGAGAGGGGCAGAGGAAGAGGGAGAGAGAGCATTTCAAGTAGACTCGCTGAGCACAGAGCCCACCGTGGGACTCGATCCCACTACTCCATTATCACGACCGCAGCCATAACCAAGAGTCAGACACTTAACTGAGCCACCCACCTGCCCCTGCATTAAGAGTTTTCAACATTTAGCCATTCTCTTGTTGATAGACATTTGGATTGGTTCCAGTTTTCCATAATTATAAACAACGATGCTATAAACATTCTTATACATTTCCCCTACTCCACCATCTAGAAATCTAGAAATGGAATTATTCAGTCATAGTTTGTACACACCTTCAATACCCAAGCGTGATCAAAGATCTATCTTCCTACAGGCAGTGCAGAAGGATTTCTTGTTGTTCCATATTTTCATCAATACTTGATATCCTCACTTCCCCTCCCCCCAGTCTGATGGGTATGAAATCGTAACTAATTCTAGCTTTAATTTGCATTTCCATGATTACTACTAAATTTGAGATTACAGACCATCTAGGTTTCTCTTTTTCGAATTGCCTGTTTGTAGCCTTTGCTCATTTTTATCACTTTGTTTTTATGAGTTTATATGAGGCTATCTTTTTCTTACTGAGAGTAAGAAACTCCTTTATAAATTCCAGTTACCACCCTCAGCAAGTTACATGTGTTGTAAATATCTTCCTCCCTGTGTCTGGCTTGCCTTTTCCTCTTGTTTCTGTGCCGTGCTAAAGCTTTATATGTTTTTTTTCCCAAAGATTTTATTTATTTGACAGAGAGAGACACAGCGAGAGAGGGAACACAACCAGCGGGGAGTGGGAGAGGGAGAAGCAGGCTTCCCACTGAGCAGAGAGCCGGACGTGGGGCTCCATCCCAGGACCTGGGATCATGACCTGAGCAGAAGGCAGATATTAAAGACTGAGCCACCCAGGTGTCCCTCTCATAGCAGTTTATAATGTTAATTTTTTTCAGTTAAATTTTTTATTTTGAGATAACTATAGATGCACATGCAATTGTTAAGAAATAATACAGAGAGTCCACGTACTTTTACCCAGTTTTCCCAAAGATAATATCTCATGAAAATTTTAATACAATAGAACAAATAGGATATTAACTTTGAGAGTCAAGACAGAGAGCATTGCCTTCATGTTGTCCTTTTATAGCCACGTTCACTTTCCTCCTGCCCCACCCCTCCTTAACCTCTGGCAACCACTAATCTGTTCTCCATTTCTATAATTTTGTCATTTTCAAGAATGTTATATAAATGGAATCATGCAGAATGTAACCTTTTGGGATGAGCTTTTTTCTTTTCTTTTTTTTTTTTAAGATTTATCTATTTATTATATATATATAGAGAGAGAGCATGCACGAAAAGTGGGGAGGGACAGAGGGATAAGGAGAATACTTGAGCAGACTTACTGCTGAGGAGGGAGCCCCATGGGAGCTTGATCCCAGGACCCTGAGATCATGACCTGAGCTGAAGTCAAGAGTTGGTGGCTCAACCAACTGAGCCACCCAGGAGCCACTGGGATTGGCTTTTTTCACTCAGCATAATTCTCTGGGGATTCATCCAGTTGTTGTGTGTATCAATAATTTATTCCTTTTAATTCTGAGTAGTACTCTGAAGTATGGATATACTATAGTTTGTTATACCGTTCAGCTGTAAAAGGATATCTGGGTTGTTTCCAGTTTTTGACTAATAACGTTACCATCAGCATTCATGTACAGGTTTTTGGGTGAATATATGTTTTCGTTTCTCTGGGATAAATGTGCAAGGTTGAAATTGGTGGGTCGTATGGTACTTGCATGTTTAGTCTTACAAGAAACTGACAAACTGTTTTCCAGATTGGCTATACCATTTTATATTCCCACCAGCAATGAATGAGTGATATAATTTTTTTGCATCCTTGCCAACATTTAGTATTTTTACTATTTTCTATTTTAGTGATTCTGATAGATATGTAGTGATATCTTGTGGCTTAAATTTTCATTTCCCTACTAACTAATTATATTGACTATCTTCCCATGTGCTTGTTTTTGCCATCTGTATACCTTTTTCAGTGAAATATTTCTTATCTTTTGTTCATATTCTAATTGGATTGTTTATTCTATTACTGTTGAGTTTTTTCTTTAATTCTTTTAAATGGAGATGTAATGGACATATAACATTTACTATAGTTTTGAGAGTACTTTCTAGATAGTAGCTCTTTGTCGGATGTATGGTTTGCAAATATTTTCTCCCGATTTGTAGCTTTGCTTTTCCATCTTTTTTAACAGTCTTCTGCAGATCAAAAGTTTTTGTTTTGATGAAGTCCAATATATCAGTTTTTCCCTTTATAAATCATGCTTTTGGTGTCAAATCTAAGAATTCTTTGCCTGTCCATAGATCCTGAGATTTTTTTTTCCCTAAAAGTTTTATAATTTTACATTGAAGTCTGTGATTTGTTTGGAATTTTTGTATAGCTGTGAGACTTAGGCCAAGGTTCATTTTTTTGCCTGTGGATTTCCAATTGCTTCAGCACCCATTTATTGAAAAGGCTATCTTTCTTCCATTGAATTGCTTTTGCTTTTGTCAAAAATCAGGTAGGCAGATTTGTGTGGGTCTATTTCTGGGTTCTCTGTCCTGTTCCATTAATCTATGTGTCTATCCCTCCAGCAATACCACACAGTCCTTGATTACTGTAGCTACATACTGTCTTGAAGTTGAGTAGACTGATTCCTACTTTATTCTTCTTTTTCAAAATTATTTGTTATTCTTGTTTCTTTGTCTTTTCAGAAAAAATTTAGAATAATCTTGTTCATACAGACAAGAAATCTTGCTGGGGTTTTGATAGGACTTGCATCAAATCTTTATATAAATTTGGAGAGAATTGACATCTTCACTATATTGAGTCTTCCAATCCACAAACATAATGTATATCTCCATTCATTTAGATCTTTGATTTCTTTCATCAGCAATTTGTACTTGCAGCATACAAATCCTGTACATATTTTGTTTGATTTACACCTAAGTGGGTTTTTTTTAGTGATTATAAATTTGTAATTTTGGTGTTCATTGCTAGTATGTAGAAATGAACTTAATAAAAAAAAAGAAATGCAATTGGGTTTTGTATGATTATTTTATATCCTGCAATATTGTTAAACTCACTTATTTTTAAAATAGATTTCTTGGGATTTTCTACATATACTGAAATATGTACAGATATGATATATTATATATATGATGTCTGAGATTTGCTTCAAAATAATCTTGGTAGGAGTAGTGGGTGGGGATATAGATGAAACACAACTGTGAGTTGATAATTGGTAAATCTGGATAATAGGTACACGGGGGTTTAGTATACTACTCTTAGTATCTTTGTATATGTTTGCAATTTTCCTTTTTTTTTTAAGATTTTATTTATTTATTTGACAGTGAGAGACAGTGAGAGAGGGAACACAAGCAGGGGGAGTGGGAGAGGGAGAAGCAGGCTTCCCACTGAGCAGGGAGCCCGATGCGGGGCTCAATCCCAGGACCCTGGGATCATGACCTGAGCCGAAGGCAGACGCCTAATGACTGAGCCACCCAGGTGCCCCTATGTTTGCAATTTTCTAACATAAAAAACAGTTCTCAGCTGTTACTCCCTGTAAACGCTGCAGGGTAAAGACCTAGTGGTTGACATGTCATTCAAGACCGTTGATGATCTGACCTCCCCCATCATTATCCAATTGTTCCTTGAACAATTAACAAAGGAACCTCTCTCTGTACGTTTCATAGCTGGCTAAAGGCTATTTTCAGTCCCAGCTCTGTGTTTTCGCTCCTGCTGCACTGACTCTCCTCTCTTCCCCAAGAGGCTCTTCCCTCTCCTCTCAACATGAAATCCCACTCAGCCTACGGAAATCAGCTCCAGAACCAAGAGGCCCTCCGCTAATCACTCTGGCCACATTCATCTCCCCCTTTCTGACCTTCCAGAACTCCATCATTATCATTCATTCCAGCATAACATAGTGGTTAAGAGTGGTTATGGAGCCAGGCTGCCTGTATTTGGGTCCTGTCTCCACTGTTTACTAGCAGTGTCACTTTGAGCAGGTTGCTTAAACTCTGTGCCTTAATTACTTCTTCCATAGAATGGAAATGCTGATGGTATTTACTTTATAGGGTAGTTGGGAGGATTAAATGGGCCATACATGTGAAGAATTCAGCAGAGTACTCAGCACATCGTAAATATTCCATATCCAGTGATTTCATTTATGCAGAGAACTTTTCTGGCAACCCACTAGTCCTGTCTCTGCCCCCACCCCATCCTGCCCCACCCAGCCTTCCCAGGGACCCTAATTAGTTGGAATGCACCCAGAAGCCAAAGTTCATCCAGGACGAAGGTAATGATGGGGACCGTACAAACTATCAAGGATAGAAACCAAGGTTTCTAAGTCTGGATGTGCAAACCGTTTATGGAAACTCCAAGGTGTCCTCTTCCTGTGTGCTCTCAGGACAGAAAGCCTAGACAGAGACACCAGTTCTCAGAGGAACTGGACAGGAGGCGGGAGATGAAGAAGGGAGGAACCCTGGATATTTTCTGGGCCAATCTGGGTGATCTTATCTTGTGCTAAAGAATGTTTGGGGTTATTTTAGAGCAATAGCTGTCTTGACTGTCCTTTAATATCTATATACTTTTTGTACATTCCCTCTGTATTTCAAGGGAAAGGGTTTTTTTCATTAAACCCAAACCAAACCAAACCAAATTAGCTCTTTACATCCTAAAACATAATATGACCAATTTGCAGATGTTTCAATATGTACATAAAAAGGGAAAAAAATTACTGCATAATCCCATCATTTCAATAGAACCTCACTTATTTTATTATTTTTTCTTTCCTTCTCTTCCTATATGTATTTTTTTCTTTCCAGGGATATTTTTCCATAGTTGTAATAATGATGTATATATACTTTTTAAAAAAAAAGTTTTTATTCAAATTCCAGTTAGTTAACATACAGCGTAATATTAGTTTCAGGTGTACAATATAGTGATTCAACACTTCCATACAACACCTTGTACTCATCACAAGCGCACTCCTTATGTATATATATATTTTTATATATAAACTTCTCATTTTTGAATAATTTTAGACTTACAGAAAGGTTGCAAAGATAGTGAGAGTTCTTGAAAATTTCAGTTTTCACTAATGTTACCACCTTACATTTTTCAACACTAAGAAACCAACATTTTTACATTACATTTAATCAAACTTTAGATTTTATTTAGATTTTACCAGTTTTGCTGCTGATGTTTTTTTTTTCTTTCAGGATCCAATTCAGGATGGAACATTGTATTTAATCGTGTCTCCTTAGGCTCTTCGGGTGTGTGGCAGTTTCTCAGTCTTTCCTTGTTTTTCATGACCTTGCCAGTTTTGAGGAGTACTGGTCAGCTATTTTGTAGAAAGTCCTCAAATTGGGTTTGTCTTACGTTTCTCTCATGATTATATTGAGGTTATGAGTTTTTGGAAAGAATACCACAGAAGTGATGTGCCCTTCTCATCACATTATATCCAGGATGCATAATATCCACATGACATCACTGGTGGTATTCACCTTCATCACTTGGTTAAGGTAGTATTGGCCAGGTTTCTCCATTATAAACTTGCTCTTTTCTCTTTCCATACTTTTTTTTTTTTTTTTGAGAGAGAGAGAGAGTGCGAGTGGGGTGGGGGTGATGGGCAGAGGGAAAGGGAGAGAGAGTCTCTAGCAGGCTCCATGCCCAGTACAGAGCCTGACACTGGGCTCGATCTCACAACCCTGAGATCATGACCAGAGCTGAAATCAAGAGTTGGACGCCCAACTGACTGAGCCATGCAGGCACCAACCCCCTTTTTTTTTTCCTTTGTAAGTGAATCACTAATTCTAATCCATCTTCAAGGGAAGAGAGGATTAAGCTTCTCCTCTCCAGGAGAAGACAAATCTTCTGTAAGACTTGTCTCTTACTGGGGCGCCTGGGTGGCTCAGTCGTTAAGCAGCTGCCCTCGGCTCAGGTCATGATCCCAGGGTCCTGGGATTGAGCCCCGCATCGGGCTCCCTGCTCTGCAGGAGGCCTGCTTCTCCCACTCCCACTCCCCCTGCTTGTGTTCCCTCTCTCGCTGTGTCTCTCTCTGTCAAATAAATAAAAAAAATCTTAAAAAAAAAAAAAGATTTGTCTCTTATTTATTTATTCTATCACTTATATATATCAGTAAAGATTCATGTATATTTGACATATTATTTTCTCCCTTTGTTTCAATAAAACATTGTGTTTTAAGCTTTTTTTTTCTCTGTTACCATCATGGTCTTTACAATGGTTGCATCTATTTGGGGATATGTTCCATTGACTTTGAACTCTTATAAATTATGCTGCAGCTAACACCTTTTGAAGCAATGTTCTATGATTGTATTTAAGCTCTGGCATGATTGATGTCTGGTAGACAGAAACATAGTAAGTTTATTTAGGATATATGTATGTATATATGGATGGATGGATGGATGCTGGTCTGGCATTCTTTTTTCCCCCTTTTGAACAGTGTTCTTGAGCTTAGCCTATGTAGATCTCAAGCCTACGTTAAATGTTGGGAAGAGAAGCTTGAGAACTTGCTGGAAATCAGGCTTTGACTTTGTGTGAACCATAACTACTTTGTAACAATACACAACGCATCTTAGGACAAGTAAGATTTTGTACTGTAAGCTATTTTTCTATCTCTAGTTGGAAATTGTTTGGACATTTTAACAGCTTCTGCAGTTTTTCACGTGGTTTTATCATTCTTCTCTCAGCTTACCTTGTAGACATGAAGATTTTTAAATTCCTAGGGTGTTTTTAGGGCATCTAAATATCATCCTGTCTCCCAGCTTAGTCCCTGGAAAGGAAAGCCTGGCCGTTTAATAATAAAGTGAGTAAAGGACATTTGGAATGTTACCTTCCCTGATAATGGCTGCTGGACAAAACAAAACAAACAGTTGCAAAGTAGCTGAGGGAAGAGAAGGGAGATGCGTCTATTTTTATCACACTAAGATTTAGGAAAGTAACCACTGCAGAGATTTGGTGCCAAGGAGTAAGAGAGCTAAGAGGTGTGGTAATCAGAGGTAAAGTCAGAACAATCCTGGCCCTTGTCCCACAGTGTACTTCTGATCATTCTTGTTCCCGTGTAGAACAGGCAGTCCTTACATTCCAATGGCCACCTGGCCATTCATGTATTCATCCCATTCATTCACTTGTCTGTTGTGCTATTAGAGAAAATGCTAAATAATAAGACTGTGTGCGAAGTGTTCTAACAAGAGGCACGGAGAGAGTGCTAAGTAAGGGCTCACACAGGATGGGTACAGAATAGATCAGAGAAAACCAGGATGAAGCTGAGTTAGCTCTTCAAAGGAAGAAGGATAAAGGTGTAGTTGGGAAACCGCTAGTCGTTCAGGGAATAGGAGGAGGTGAAATGAGGAAGCTAAAGTGTGGCCATGGATGGAAGATCCTACATGTGCCTGGGGAAGGAACCAAACTTCATCTTGCAGAGAGAAAGAGTGGTGAGTTTTAGGCAGAGGAGTGTGACCTCACAGTAATGTTTTCCATCCCTCCCCTGCCTCACTCTCTTCATCCCCACTGTGGAGGGCAATTTGGCAAGATTTACCAAAATTACAAATGCACGCACCTTTCGTGCTGGTTGTTCCACTGTGGGGACTTGATCCTACAGATACACTTGCACCCATATAAAATAACGTATGACCAGGTTTTTCATTGCAGCATTGTTTGTATTAACAATAGATGGGAGAACTTAAATGCCCATCAAGAGGTAACTGGTTGAATCAAGTATGGAAAACGTGCCGCTATAAAAAAGAATAAGGAAACTCTTTGTGTACTGATAAAGAAAATTCTTTTAAGATATCGTTTAAAAAAAAAAAAGCAAGGTACATAAATGTATATATAATACGCCAATTTTTTAAAAGGGTGAAGAATAAGAAGTGTGTATCTTGGGGGTGCCTGGGTGGCTCAGTCAGTTAAGCAACTGCCTTCAGCTCAGGCCATGATCTTAGGGTCCTGGGATCAAGCCCCGAGTCCAGATCCCTGCTCAGCAGGGAGTCTGCTTCTCTCGCTCCCTCTGCAGCTCCTTCCCCCCCCCACCCCCGCTTGTGTGCTCTCTCTCCTTCTCCTTCTAATAAATAAAACCTTTTTTAAAAAAAGTATATACTTTGGGTTTTTAAAAAAAGATTTATTTATTTATTTGAGAGAGAGAGAGAGAGGGCAGGGGGCAGAGGGAGAGACTCTCAAGCAGACTCCTTGCTGAGCGTGGAGCTCGATCTCAGCATCCTGAGATCATGACCTGAGCCAAAACCAAGAGTCGGACGCTTAACTGACTGAGCCACCCAGGAGCCCCAGAATAAAAAGTATATATTATTTGCTTCTATTTCCATAAAGAAACTCTCTAGGATAAATGGAAAAGTAATGAGGGGCTACCAAAGGGGGTGAGGCAAAAATTGGGCACATGGCTATAGAAATGGGAGACTTTTCGCTGTATACTTTTTTGTGGACTTTAAGCATGTGAATGTATTAGAAATTAAATACTATTGAATAAACAAAAGAGAAAGAGAGAGAAGCAGCTCTCTTTCATTCCCTTTTCCTCTGTGGGCCTCATTCCTGCTTTTCACCGTGTCAGGACTTTCTTTTAGTTAGATCTGTGGTTGTGGGGCTTCCAGTGATTAAGGGAGAAATTACGAATCTTGTTTTAGTCCGTTGCGCAGGGAGACCTGTTGTTGGCATCCAGGCTGAATTTCTTTCCTCAGATTTTAAGTGGCAAAGGCTAGGAGGGGAGGAGGGAAAGGAGAGAAAAGTGCCCTCTACTTGCTTGTCTCGCCCTCTTCGCTGCTAGTGCCGAAGCCGTTGTGGGCCGCCTTTGGAGACAGTGGACTGGGGCAGAAGCTGGGAGGCTGGCTTCTGTTCCTGCCCTGGCCACTGGCAAGAGAAAACCAGTTGAGAACTACCAACATCACTGTTTGAAAGGTAAACAAGTGCGACACTGCCAGCGCGGTGAGAGAAAAGGACAGGACCTAGGGTGACAAAGCTGTCGGAAGGTTTCAGGTCATCTGTGCCGTGCTGCGCTGTCACAGACTTGCATCCTGCTGGTCTGCTGCAGCCCCTCAGGAGGCTGGTCACTAAAACTCTCACCTACCTAAGAGCCCTGCCACCACTCTAGATTTATTTTAACCCACTAACCCTCACCTTGCTGGTCTGGTATTAAGACACTGTAATGATACTGGGATACCTGACAGAATCCATGGGAAATTAACGACTAAGTCTCTGATGTCCCTCCAAAGCCTCCAGAAGCAGTTCACAGAAAAGGGGGAGACAAGAGTATACGTAAAACACAGCCTCATGTTCTCCATACTCCTAAAGGAGTAGTGCTAAGCAGATTCCCTTTCCTTTTTAATCACATTCGTCTTTGATCCCAAGAACATTAAGCTCGCGATGGGTGAGCGTGGGCCATCTGGCAGCTGCTATCCCTAAAATTTTAAGCAAGCAGTTTGATATCCTGGAGACTGGATATGGGAGAAGACTGTAGCTGATCAGTGCGGAAGAGTCAGCAGGATAGGGTGGGCATAGTGATCCCTTTTCCCCATACTCTAAGCCAGAAGTTCATAGGAAAAAGGAAGCAGGCTTGGGCCTCACTTTAACCAAGATGCTATAAAGACTGTGCCTACTCTTTATACCATTAGAGGGTATAGCAAATCTACACATGCTTGGGGCCACAGGGAATGATGAATAACAGTCAAGGTCACAGTGGATGACTGCCCAGCTCACAGCTCCCCTTTCTTTGGGGTGTGCCCTAATACTCTGGGGTGAGTCCCCAACACAGTCACTACTCTTGGGCCTGCCTCACTGGCAGCAGGCTCAAGGGGTTTGCAAATCCTGCAACCTAGGGTTCCTAGGGCTGTCCTGGTCTCTGCACTTCCTGGGACTTAGTTGCTAATTTTCTTGTGTTCTGTCATTTCTCCCAGTATCTTTCCAATATCTTGCCCCTCAGCCTTTCGTTCCACTGATTTAAAATGCCCGAGTCACTGTAGAACATTTGGAATGCATCTTGTTTTCATTTTTTTTTATTATTATTTTTTAAAGATTTTATTTATTTTTATTTGACACAGAGAGAGAGATAGAGAGAGAGCACAAGCAGGGGGAGCGGCAGGCAGAGGCAGAGGGAGAAGCAGGCTGCCTGCTGAGCAAGGAGCCCGATGCGGGGCTCGATCCCAGGACCCTGGGATCATGACCTGAGCCGAAGGCAGCCGCTTAACTGACTGAGCCACCCAGGCGCCCCTGGAATGCATCTTGTTTTCAGACGTCCGGGGTGATGAGCGGACAGTGATGACAATATTCCACACCCTCGTCCAACTCAACATAATTTCTCTCTTGAATCGCTGCAGCCAACCCTCTAGAAGATCCCACTGCTTCTACTCTTGCTTTACTCTATTTATTCTCTGAAAAGTACACACTGACATTTTAACCAGATGAGTCACTCCTCTGACTAAAACTCTTCGATGGCTTTCCAATGTTATAAGAATAAAAGCTAAAATTTGCAGTTCAGTCCTTTTTGCAGCTCCTTGCCCAAACCCCTCATGTATCGGCACCAACACATGCCGGTCCTCATCTGGAGCCCTTTTCTCCCTACGCTGCCTCATCAGGGGCCTTCCTTGTCTCCAATCTAAATTATTATTATTTTTTTTTAATTTAGTAGCATCTACTCTTTTCCTTCATAGCTCTTATTACAGCTTGTAATTACATACTCATTTTGGTGACTTTTGGGCAATGTCTGCCTCCCCCTCAAGACTCTAAGCGCCCTAGAGGTAGGGATTGCCTCCATTTTGCTCCCTGCAATAGCCACAGAGCCTAGCACAGAAACTGGCATACAGCAGCTACCCAAATATTTGATGGGATGATTAAATAGGAAGAGACTGGCATGGCTAGAGAGGGTTGAGATATAAGATAAGAACCTGAATTTGTGAGCACCTGAGTGGCTCAGTCATTAAGCGTCTGCCTTCGGCTCAGGTCATGATCCCAGGGTCCTGGGATCGAGTCCCACATCGGGCTCCCTGCTCGGCAGGAAGTCTGCTTCTCCCTCTCCCACTCCCCCTGCTTGTGTTCCTGCTCTTGCTATCTCTCTGTCAAATAAATAAATAAAAATCTTTAAAATAATAATTAAAAAAAAGAACCCGAATTTGTGTGCTAATGATAGAAAAAGAATGAGGTAGGTTTATTTTCAAGAGAAAAATCAGCAGAACTTGATGACAGGTGGTAGGAAGGAGATAATACTTTATTAGCAGAATATGCTACCTGACTCAGAGAGAAAGGAGTTGAAGACAACCAAATTTTCAAGCTGGGGTAACTACTGGTTAGGTTTGGGGAAATATATTCATGTTGGTTTTAGACATTATCAGTGGGAGCTGACCAAGGGACATCAAAGCAGAAATGTTCAGAAAGTTGCAGGGTGAAGCTGGAGCTCCAATGGGCCAAGAGCATAAAAGAGAAACTCAGAGGAAGTTGTTCACAGAACTGAGAACCAAAGGATCTGATACAATTTAGATGCTGTAGAGAGAAAGATTTACCTCACTTTATTTTTATTTTCTTTCATTTTTAAAGATTTTTTTTTAATTTTTAAGTATGCTCTGCACCCAATGTGGGGCTTGAACCCACAACCCCGAGATCAAGAGTCGCACGTTCCACCGACTGAGCCAGCCAGGCACCTGACTTTAAAATAAGATATTCACATCAAGAGGATGGGTAGGGGGCACTGGTAATGACCAGCGCCCATATCTTTGATAGATGAAGAAACAGAAATCCAGAGAAGCAAAGTGATCTGCTCAAGGTCACACAGCAAGTCAGTGACAACACATTCTCACACCCATTTTTCCTGACTTGGAAAGTCCAGTTTTCTTTGCATTATAATTCAGAAACCTCCTGAATTTTCATACATGCCTGCTTTACAGTGGACACTCAATACCATTTCCTGATAGTCAAGGCAGACAAATAAAAGGCAGGAATTTCATTTCCTTAGTTTATTAAAGATGACAATAAACTGTTGGGCTATGTATGAATTACAGCGAGTAGAAATCCAGTTCAGAACACGAGTTGTACACAAACAGAACATCTCTCTTTAGACTCTTGCTCCTTTTATGTTAATTCAACAAAAGCTCTAAAGCCTTGGCAGAGAAAGTCAACAACAGCCTCATTTAAGTGGAAAATATCTGCCTTCCACTCTTCTGCTATGTCTTGAACCTTGTCTCTACCTTGTAAGCAAACTTTTAACCTTTTTCCCTTTATTTATAAAAAAGAACACTTCTTCCCTCCCTTTTCATTCAGAAGGAAAGCTCTTCAGTGCATTCAAAGCTTTTCCCCACAACAGCAGGGGGTTTTTAGATACCGCTGTAAGTTGCAAAGTGCTTTCAAACATCCCATACTCTTTCCTCTCTCTCTTTCCTCTCAAATAAATAAATAAATGGGTATTTGGATAGTGATGACAGCAGAGTGTCAGGGTCACTAAAACAGATACGCAATCTAAGGAGATGGAATGGGGAAGGTAGAGAAAAATAAGTGAAAAACCAGGAGCATGTGAGATTGTTGAGCTCAACTTTGGAAACTGCCAGCATTTTCCATCCTTTGGTCCTCTGCTAATACAAAACAGGCAGGACAATAATGACAGTGCATCTCTCCTCCAGTGTAGTGACTTAAGAGTAAGGAGCTAGATGTGTAATTTATACCAAAACTGGACACAGCTCACCATTTTTTTACAAACCCCTGAACCCGAATCGGAGGCCTAACCCTTAGTAAGACTTGAGTTGTGTGGGGCCAACGGAGGACAACGGAGCTCCTAGTTAGCCCCTCAAAACCGGGCTGGGCTGGAGGCCTTGGCTTTCAGAGCCTCCCCCACGAACTAAAGGGAGAACAGCCTCAGGGTCTTCCGGCCTGATCCTAAGTCTGAGGCAGAGAGACCAGCGCTGTGGGTCACTTCCTCCCTGCTCCCTCCGGCCCAGGTGAAGCCTCAGCTCTGGCCATTACTTTACTGCCCCTTCTACTTCCTGTGAGACTCCTGGTGGCCTCCAGCTCAGCCACTCATCAGCTTCCACTGACCACGTGCTACTTTCTGTTCAGCTTCTTGGGGCAGCGTCCACAGCAAGTTTTTTCTACTAGCAACCAATTATGGAAACATACGTATATAAGAAGTCAGTCCCAGAAAAAAAGTGCTGTGGGCTCTTGTTCACAGAGCTGCCAGCCCTCAGAACAGCACCCCCGGCCAGTGTTCTAGGTAGGGGTCAGGGGCCACAGCAACGTAAAGAACACCACAAACATATTGACGGTCCCATCAAAATGCACATTTTAAGAAAAGGTATGTGTGTGTTAAAATTAGTAACATGAAAAGAAGGAACATATGGATATTACCAGGCTACAGAGTTCAGTGCGTTAATAGGCATAAAGGCTCTTGTTATCCCAAGAACACAGGAACATTCACACTCACACTCACGCCCACAAATGGCCAAGTTCTCTAACCCCACTAATAGCAGACATCTCCCTGCCCCCACACTGACTTTAACAAAAGAAACTAAGGCAAGAGTTCAGCCACCAGGGAGGGTCCCAGCTATGTTGCAGGAAGGGGATGAGAATGGAGTAGGCCCGTAATTTCACTCAGAACCAAAATGACCATCTAACAGAGGACACAGTGGCAAGGGACCCACAAATCAGATAGCAGATGGAGTTTCTGTCTGCAGCTTAGGATGGCATCAGGAACTTGCCCGGGCTTGGAAGATCATACCTGCACCAGAGCTAGGTTGACTAAAGGAGACCTCATCGCGTAAGAGGAGGCCAACAACTCCTCCGATCGAGTAAATGCCCTCGAAACAACAGAGTGGCAGCCTCACTGATGCTTGCTAGAAGGCTACGAAGGGGCCTGGCTTAAGTGTCAGTGCTGTTTCGTTGCTTCAAGCCCACCACGGTAAAGAAAGTCAGTCTGTGACATCATCGACGCCTAGACTATTTCAAACAAGGAGGTCATGGTGGCCTCCTTGAGGTCTCTGAGGATTCCAGGTAAGAATGCTGTTTTTACGGCCTCAAAAATTACCTATGTAAGCTGGACAGAATGCCCACGATGTAGTCCCATTCCCTGCTGCTTCTCCTCCGGGCCCAGTCTGACTCTATTCCAAGGCAGAGAGAGAAAACTCCATCCTCCTATTTCAGCAGCAAAGGAGAAGTGAGTTGGCTGGGAAAGGCCTGACACAGAAGCTCCAGAACTAAAACAAAATGAAACTGGAAATGATACTTGAAATGCAGCTGAAGCCAGATCTGGTCAAAGTACAGAAGGCCATGGATGTCAGAAGAATTGGGTCTCACCATCCATTCCCCTGGCAGAGGCACTAGAAGTTTCACATAAGGACTCACGTGTCAGTTCTGATGAAAATGCCCGGTACCTACAAATTGTCACAACAGACTGGACCCCACCAACCTAATGAAGGTTGATTTACATGGACGTTAGACAAGTCATTAAAAAAATAATAATAAGGATAATAATTAGAGAAAAAAAAACAAGTGGGGAAAGTCCTTAAAAAGGTGGCTCAGTTCTGCATTACATGTGACCCTGGCCCCTGGAAAGAGGGCTTAATGTGCTTTCTTCAGGTGGCCTCCAGGACGGTGGCCTCTACGGCCAGGGCTTCCATGGGCTCCTCCTCGTAGTCTGACATGTAAGACTCCAGGCTCTGTTTGGCCAGCAATTCCCGCCGGGCCTGCAGCCGCTCACACCGGGGACAGCTTCCAGACTTGAAACAAGCTTTATGGTAACACGCTTTACACTCTATTCAGGTTGGGAAGAGAACAGAGAACAATCTGCATTATCTCAAGCTGGAAGTAAGTCACTGCCACAGCCCCTGCTCGCCACCAAGGCTTGGTGAGCCCGGGCTGAAAATAGGGAGTTGCTGAGTCAAACTCAACTCCTGTTAACAGGGAAGGCTAAGGGAAATAAATTAGCGTTGGCTTCAGTCTTGTTTGCCCACTCCACACTTGGCACCAGTTCTTACCTTCACAGGTCCGGCACTTATGCAGCTCAAAAGGAAAGATGATGTCATCCTCATTCTGACAGAACTCACAGATGAAGCCCTTGGCTTGGCAGAGCTGGGGAGGAAAGGGACAGGCAGCAGAATCAGGGGCAGCATACCAGGAACCAGCACCAGGGGATGAACACAAGTGAGGAAAGGAGCAAAATATAAATAAGACTTGAGTGGGCTTTCAGGGGTTCTCACGCCTTCTGGGAAGAGAGCCAGCTGGACTTGGGAGCATGAGAGCCAAACTGAGGCCAGGACTGGGCAGTGTGAGACAGAGCTTTAAGGGGGGTACAAGAGGGTTTGAGAAACTCCAACCACAAGAATGGTTTGCGATGCAGAGATGAAAAGGAAGGAATGGTGCCACGAAGGGCTTCCTAAAGTCAAAATTCCAGTGTGGGTGATGCTTCTATTTTGAAATAGGAACCACAGCCAATTAAGATAAAATGTGAAGACAAGGGTATTTCTCCAAAATAACACCCGGCCTTGAATGAGGTTAGAGCGAAGCCTTTCTGATCTCTACATATGCCCTGTTTTAAGCTCTAATTCTGGGATTGTCACAGGAACACAAACTGGGCATATTCTAAGATGCAAAATTCTAAAAATGGAACTTCTGAATTTCTGGCACATTGGGTTTATCAAGGACGATAATCACTTGCATCTATAGAACGAAGCTTACAAAATGCTTTCACATAAATTATTTCATCGATTCACAAAAATCCTGAGAGGAAAGGATAAGAAATTATCTTCGTTTTAGAGATAAGAAAATTGAGACTTACTGCAGAGAGGGCAAAGTATTTCCTTTGGTCACACAATTGAAAACAGTAAAGCAGAGGCCCTCCCCAGATTCTAACTCAGGGTTCTTCTCGCACAGCAGGACAATTCTATACTGAAGGTCTGCTCAGTCCTGCCCGTTACCCGGAGCTATGCCAGCACCACATCCTCTTCAAATTCCAGGTTCTTCACACCTGAATGATTTCGCCGTTCAGCAACCCAGGGAAGAGCAATCCTGCCCGGTCTGTGTCACAGTGCTGACAGACCATGTCAACTTCCTGGAACTGCACAGCAAGAACCCGGGTCCACCCCACTCTCCATATCCCTGAGCCCAGTCCCATGCTAAAGGGAGATCGTCTCACCATGCATCGCTCTACGTGGGTAGCCCCTGCCCTGGTGAGCTCAGCAAGCCGGGGCCCCAACTCCCCCTTCCTGGTTGCAGTCAAGTCATTCAGGGAGTACAGGTGGAGATCCTCGGTCAGGTGGCCTGGAACTGTGTCAAAGGAATCCAGAAGTCTACAGGAAGTGAGGGGAAGTAAGCAGGTGCAGAAAATGAACATTTTACGTGGCACATCAAAACAGAAGCATCTCTATCCGGAAGCAGGACAGGGAAGAGAAGGGTCCCAGGCAGAGGCAATGAGGGTGGGCAACACTCAGCCAGCCTAGGTGGTCCAGACCACCCCAGACCCTCCACACTACTAGGTGCCTGGAGAGGAGAAGTGACTTTTATGCCCTTCTGCACAGTGATTCATGTCAGCTTGCAAAGAGTGGGAGGTCTGCCCTGGGTAGAATAACCAGAGATTGGGTACTGCTCTGTAACTGTGTTACTGCTGCAGGCTTTTCGTTTACCATTTCTGGAGTTTTCTGCAAATCTCTCTACTTTCCCTCTTCACATAATAAGGGACAACTGCTGGGGCATGTCTCTTTCAGAGACATAACCCAGCAAGAGGCCTCTGGCCTCCACACAAGACTTACTCTTTGGCCAGTCGGCATGTCTTGAACATGTTCTTCATGTGATACAGCTGGATCCGCAGCAGCTGAAGAGGAAGACGTTGTGATGGTTGAGTGGGGGGTAGTAAGAGCAGGTATGAAGAGGAGAGAAAAAACCATTAGAATGACCAGTACCCTTATACCGTGGGGGTCCAGAAGCTTTGCATGCAGCAGCCAGAGCCAAACTGTTCTCTACATCCATAACTCAACAACTTGCTTTAAAATGACCTCCCGTCAAGAAGGGCCCCTCTGCTAGGCTGGGCTCCCCAATCACATACACAGCTGAGCGCCACTGAGAAATCCAGCATTTGAATCTCTCCCCGCCCCCACCCCCATACGCCCTTTTCCCTGCA
This sequence comes from Mirounga angustirostris, assembly GCF_029215605.1. Taxonomy (NCBI): domain Eukaryota; kingdom Metazoa; phylum Chordata; class Mammalia; order Carnivora; family Phocidae; genus Mirounga; species Mirounga angustirostris. Next base: position 69,970,170 of record NW_026991709.1, on the reverse strand, counting down.
GCATACGTTCAGTGCAGGGAGAACTCCTGGTTTTGTCACTGAGTGCCATCTACGGCTTCAGAGCTGCCGTTGTCATGTCTGAGGCTCTAACTAGACAGACAGGTGGGAAAGGGCAGGAGCCTGAGAAAGTACGCAGAGGAGGCACAAGTGAGGAGACTGTGAGAGCTCTGACATGATGACAGAGAGGACTGTGGTGATGCTGGCAACGCCTGTATGAACAGAGGCAGGGGATGAGGGATGAGGAGGGGAATCTGGGATGTGGCCTTTCAAGGCTCTTACCCGGACTTGATTGAGCAGCTTGACCTTCCTATAGAGGGCACTGTTGATGTCCTGCACATTGAAGAGAGGATCGTTCCAGATCTTAATAAGCAGGTCCTTGGAGAAATTGCTGACATAGTACTTGCTGAAGTCCCACTTGCGCAGAACCCGGCTGGGGATGACCATCTGGGCATTTTCATGGCAGCACTGACAGAAGTACTTGCCCAAGTACTCACAGTACCGCAGCCGCTTAATATAATCTGGAAAACCAGAAAGTCATAGGTCAGATGTGGCTTTCCCATCTATAAGCCAGTGAGGCAGCCCTCTGGTTCCTTTTCAAAGAGCAGGAAGAGATGGCCACCCAGCTCCTTCCACCTCTGTATGAGCTCCCAAAGCTAGCAGAAACCCATGGAGTGGGGTCTGTGGTTTCTGTGTCCCCCTCCGAAGGCCACTGAGGAAGCAAACTTTGCCAGAGATGGTGAGATCCGACTTCCAAGAACCTGGCTTCTTCATTACACAATACTGGTAACGTGCCCCCAGAAATAACTTCCCTCTGATTGCCAGTGATCTTGCCTAGCCCTACCTTCCAGGTCCAGGCCCCTTCTTTCCCCTTCCCAGTTCTGCTCTGTCACCTCCTCTCACTACCTCTCTGACCAGCCCCTCTCCCGAGTGTGTGAGACGGTTCAGCCGCTGGAGGCAGCATGGGGGTGGGAGAAGATGCTCACCAGGGTCAGTCCGAATGCCACACCCAGCACAGCGGTAATTCTGCTTGGCCACCGCGATCTTCCTCCTGAGGCGGGGGGAAGGAGGGGGTTTTGGCAGATACCAGCTACATGAGGCCTCTGCCATGTAAGGACAAGGAGGCAAACATAGGGTTCCTGTTCAGTATAGGAAGGGGGGGTAGCTCACCTATTGCGTTTTAGGAGTTGGACCAAACGAACCCATTGGGAGAACCAATTCAAACTGAGGATTACTAGATTAAAATTTAGATCTAGGCAGGGACAGCCCCCAGTAATGAACCATACTCTCTGTACAAATGTAAGAGATGAGAAATAGGACAGAGGAAAGAACAAGAGGAAAGAAAAGCAACCATCCATCTTAAGAGAGGAAAAACCAGAAAGCTCACAAACTACTGGGAGGAAGGCAATAATTGGGAAGGCCAGTGATAAAAGACCTCATTTCTGGTTAGCTCTGGGAAGCAATAGGAGGAGCAGGAGTTAAGACTTGTGACCAGACGGGTGATCCCCTCTCTCTGCCATTAAGTGAACAGAATTGTGTGGGAGCTACAGGTGGAGGCAGAGACAAGAAGGTGAGGAGACAGCCCCGACAACCCAGAGGATGTATCCGTTTCCCAAAGGACACAAACACTGCCTACTCACGTTGGGGCTGGATGAACATTAAAAATGATCTGAGGCCGGGGTGGGGCCCACTCCAAGTTGCCACGAACACGAATCCGCAGCTTGTAGATGTCAGCGTGCTGCCCGTCATCTGGTGAGATGGGCAGTGAGTCAGGGATGGGCAGGAGCTGCAGGAGAAAAGCACAGGGGGATCTAACACAGATAGTCTGGGGGAACACATACTTGACCCTTTGACCATCACAGAAACACAGTTAATGAAAGACGTTTCAAGAACACCTCAGGTAAAAGCTTTGAGGAAACCTGGCCCTCAAAACAAACCACTAAGGCACCAGGCTACTAGAAGTGAGGGCCTTGTGTTCCAAGAAGCAAAAGGAACAGAAACAGCATTTCAGTGTGGTGGCAACCATTGCTGATGCTGTCCCTGAACCCACCCCAGGGCCCTTATTATGCTACATGCAGCTGTAGAGCAAAGAAGAATATGAACAGTTCACTTTTTCACAGTGTCTCAAAGGTGGTCACAATACAGGACTTCCACCTCTGGGTCTAGTAAGCAGTCATGTGGAATAAGGAGAATGACGGAGTCATTATCTCCTGTTTTGACCATTGCTAGGGAAAACCCAGGCAAGCATGTATTCATGCATTCATTCATTCATTTAACACATTTGTAACGAATGGCTTCTATGTGTAAGGAAGGAAACATATACACTCATTCTAGATGGGGGACATGTGACAAAGGAGAACAGCATCAGAAAGGCTCACAGCCTCCTGGGGCTGGACAACAGGTGGAGAAAAAGTGCTGAAGAGGGGTGCCTGGGTGGCTCAGTCAGTTAAGCATCTGCCTTCGGCTCAGGTCATAATCCCAGGGTCCTGGGATCGAGTCTCACATCAGGCTCCCTGCTCAGCAGGGAGTCTGCTTCTCCCTCTCCCTCTGCCTGCCACTCCCCCTGTTTGTTCTCTCTCTCTCTCTCTCTCTCTCTCTCTCTCGGTCAAATAAATAAAATCTTAAAAAAAAAAAAAAAGAAAAGAAAAAAGCTGACGAAATCTACCTTCTGAGGGGCATCATGCTCTGGAACCAGCCATTCTAGCTCTGAGGCAGCTGGGAGCTGCATGCCTTCGAACTGCTTCAGGAGTCCCATGGCCACTGCCTCCGCAGATGTGGAGTGAAGGAAGCAGTGAGAGCTGGAAAGGAGATTCAAGGAAGGCTGAGCGCAGAGAAAAGACAGGAAGATGGGAGCCTTCCCTCCAGGATCTGATATTATACCCTGTGACTTCTGGGCTGAGAACACTCGCAGCACCCCTGGTCAGCTTGGCTTCTTTCCTCATCATCTTCAGACACACGCAGGGAGGAAAATATATTGATCTTATGGTCTGAAGACTTGGGCTCAAATCCCACTTAATAGCATTACATGGCACTGCTAGTTAGGGATTCTGTATCACTTCCCTTCTCTGAGCTTCAGTTTCTTTAACTGCAAAATGGGGGTTATAATAGCTGTTTACAAAATAAATGGAGTAAAACTGTCTTGTGAACAATAAAGGACTATTTGCTGCTCCCAAACGAGCTATTATTTCCCCTAGTTGGATCTACGATGTGAAATCGGTTCAATTAGATTTCATAATCAGAAATCATGATCACTGTTCTCTCTTTTGGGACCTGATCTTCTGGGGGCCTCTGGTATCAGAGTCAGCAGAGAAGGAACAATCCATACTGTGAGCTTTGCCTCCACCAGAGCCCACCCCGTTTAAACCAACGATTCCGGGGTCTTGCCACCATCAGGCAGGCCCATCACTTTAACTTTAACCTTGTCTCTTTGTGAATGTGGATGTTTCATCTATGGCCTTTCCCATCCAAATGCCAAGAACTAGGTTTGTTTCTCCACATACCCAAGGTTTTATTGAAAAAAAAAAAAAAAGTACTTACAAGGACTGGGAGGAAGTGAAGGATTTGCTGTTTGAGGCTGTGCTCCTTCTGATATCAGCATCTAAATGGAAACCAGAGATAAGGGGAGCAGGAAAGGGGAAGGGAGGAGGTGAGGGATAATAATGGAAACCATTCCAAGCTTTTGCCAGCTCAGCACTCAGGGTAGCAACTACAAGTTACATTCTATGCAGGATAAGGAGCAGAGACCAGCTGAAGCTCTACACATAATTTATAGTTTGGCTCTGTTCAAGCCACAATGAGGCTGAATTAGTGACATTATACACAGCACGGAGATGGTCAAAATGGCTACAAATCCACGTGGGAACACAAACTCAGATTTGGTGCAAAAAGTGAATGAGAAAAGGAAGCATCCTAAGGCACACAGGGACACACCCTCTATCAAGCAGAAACACAAAAAAATTACTCCAATCTCTCCCTCGTTCTCGAAATCTCAAGCCCTCTTAAATGATAAACTCTCAGAGGTAAGAACTCTTGTCTAGTTGGTTTTTTGTATTAAAATCAGACTTAACACAGAACTTGGATCACGGAGGTAACTCATTAAAATGTTATGTGGAACTGGAGCTTTGCTTCTAACACCTGACTACTATTGCTATTGCTTCTGAATGTGAAAAGTCTTCTATATCCTTATAAAAGCTTCATGGAAAGATTTCCTGTCTGTCTGGTGGAACGGGAAAGAACAGAACTTTTCTATGACTTGGCAGCTCCCTGGAGATGCCTGGTAAGCAACAAATGTTCATGGAGATACTCAACATGATCTTTTCTATAGAATTCTCACGCATAATTACAGGAAACTATGGCAGACTTTCCAAAGCCTATTTCTGCTAAAGGATTTTGAAGAGGATTTCTGATAATGATATGCCAGAACCTTCAAAGACCTGATCTTCCCAAATATGTTTGATGGGGAAAATGTGAAATAGAGCACTCATGTTCAAGAAAGGCAGACAGAGTGTATTCAAGTCATGAAAACAAGGCTGTTGTGATAAGTCTCATCCCTCATTTCCTTTGATGCCCACTGAAAAGACATTCCTTTCCTAATTAAAGCTACACAATGATCAATCTACTGCATCTGAGCCCCTCAACAGAGCACTAAAGCTTACATGACATCACTTGGCAATTGGCCATAAGTAGCTCAATTGTTCTTCACGCTTCCTCTGTATATTTTTGTATGTGCCACTAGATCATAAAATCTCCTTGTGAGGAAATGAGAGCATATCTAATTCTTCTGCTTGGCCCAAAATACTTAATACAGGGCTCTGTGTATTCAAATAATATTCCTAACAAATCAATGTTTTCAAAGCTATATACGCAAGAGAACAGAATAGATACCTGTCAATGAATTTTCATATGCTCTCTAAGCACAGAAAAATTTAAGACAGCAACAAAATTTTTGCCTAGTAAATAGCAAATTCTATTTTATTTAACAAAAGTTCGCATATATCACATTTTCTGTCTGAATTTGTACCACCAAAATCCAGATCTTAATACATTGTTGCCTATTCCATTCTAAATAGTACCAGTGAAGAAAAAAAAATTCTAGGCAATAGTAGACCTTCACAGACCATTTGGTTTGTAGCATTTATATGAATAACACTTATACTGCCTTGGATTTGTATATAAGTCTTGTCTTGCCCTTATAACCCTGTTTTGTACATAATAGGTTTTCAGAAAATATTTCCTAAATAAACGATTAACTGGCTAAAAGCAAAAAGCAAATACCAGCCTGTTGGGAGTGATAGAAAAAAAATGAGAAAATCTTAGACAGATATCCTTGAATAAAGAGCTAACCAATGTTGCTACTGTAGGCCCAGGCTATTAAAGAAAATCCTGCACATCAGAGAGAAGTGGTGATAATTCATGGTTGCTAAGGAAACCGTTGTCTTCAAAAAACTATTTAGTAGTTCTTCAACCTCATGGAGAAGTCATTTTCTCTTTGAGAGAAAAAAAAAAAATCATTCTCTGCTCTTTGGAAAACATAGTCCAGTCATATTTACCATGTTTTCTCTTTTTTTACCAGAGGTGCGATGACTTCCTTGCTAATTGTGAATACTTCCAAGAGTGTGGAGGACCACACAGTTTTGGCTGTGACGATCTCACCCTGGGAGCAGAGAGGGAAAAGCAGCACCTGATATCGAAAGAGACATGCCACCTGACACTGGCCAAGTACAGTGAAGGCCCTGTGGGTACTGGGCCTCTTCTGCATTCTGCTGACTCTCCGGTCAGTTCAAGCATATAATTAAGTTAATGTGGTTGGAATACTAGTTGAGAATCTGGATAAAAGTAGACCAGGGTCTAAGACAAAAATTAGAGTAAAGAGAGAGGAGGAGGCCATTCAGTTGGATGGAAGTTAACATCATTGTGAAACTTTTAATTGATTCTTTGGCAAGTTATTTTTTCCTAAGAGAACTGATTTCAAATGCTTCTGATGCTTTAGATGAGGCTATCACTACTGACTGAAAATAATTCAAAAATAAAACAAAACAAAACAAAAATTTAAAAAATGACATGCTGTAAGAAGAATTTTTGCATGTCCAGGCACTGGTATTGGGATGATCAGGGAAGAACTGGTTAAGATCTCGGTACCATAGCAAAATCTGCAAATTTAAACAAAGTGAGGCACAGGAAGAGAGTCGACTTCAGAATTTACTGACCAGTTTGACACTGGGTTTCCTTCCTGCTTTCCTTCTAGCAGATAAGGTGATACCCAACACATTTGGAGATCTAACTCCAGTGAATTTTCTGTAACTGCTGACTAGAGAGGAAACATTTTTAAATGGAGAATCACAATTACTCTGCTTTTTAAAAAAGAAAAAAAATTATATAAAAGGGCAGTGTGGGGAGAATCAACTGATTACCTTGAACTGGACATAATTTAAACCCTTGTCAGAAAACACAGTTTATGAACTTCTGTCTTTATGTATTATCCCAGTTATCAATTTATTGCCTTTCAGCTCCAAACCTGCCCTTCTTTTTGTCTGCTCTATGATGATGGAGCCGGACTCATAAACAGTGGCCCTCTGCCAGACGGCACCATGTTAAGCTTTGTCAGTAGCGGGCACTGCAGGGACACTGGAGGAGGAAAGGGTTTCTCTTGCCGAGTCTGGAGTGCTCCTCTAGGCAGACTCCAGTATGTAGGGCATGTGACTTTCCCCTGAGGAAGCACACCTCCATGAAGGTGGCCTTTCAGCAGAGTACCACTAGCGGTACTTCTCATAAACAGCCTGCCCTGGCTCCTCCTGGGAAAGCTTCAGGCAAGTGCCACAGGCCTGGCACCTCCCAGGAACCACCTCCACCAGCAGCTCTTGTGTTCTGAGCATCTCAGCCCCTCCCTAGCGGCAGCCCCCGCCGGCGCCCCACAGAAGGGTTTCCTGACGCTGTCGGCATGGTTCCGCTCGTGGGCAGCATCCCCAGGCACTCTCTTAGGGCAGCTCTGCAGCCTTAGAGAACGTATCCAGCTCTAGTGAGCCAGGAGGTCTGGATCTCAGCCTTGGAGATGTGGCTATCTCCTACATTTGTTCCTTCCTGGGTGCTCTACCTCAGCCCCAGGGATGCTGACTGCTACCTATATCTGCTATTCCTGTATTCTTTAGAGTTCTTTTTACTCCTTATGAGCCAGTCTCCCATTACTTCAGTCCCCCATGACAGTTAATAATTCTTTATTTAAAATTTTCCCCATTCAAATTACTCTGTGGTTTCTGTTTCCTGATTGGACCACGACTAGACACATGTATGTAGAAGACTGAAATTCTAGAAGAATCACTAAAGGAAGATAAAGAACAATTGATAAAGCTGTGATAAAAGGGAAAGGAAGGGGGGAGAACAACAAAACCCTAAAGCTAAAGAAGCTGAAAAGACAATCTGCAATTGGGAGCTTACGAATGATCTCACACCAGTTTGGCAGATACCATCAGAAGGAACTGATGAAATAAAAGAAGCCAGACACAAAAGATCACATGTTGTATGATCCATTTATATGAAATGTCCAGAAAAGGCAAATCTATAGAGGCCAAAAGCAGGTTAGCAGTGGACTGGGACTCAAGGTGGGAACAGAAATCAACTGTAAATGGGCACAAGTAATCTTACTGGGATGATAAAAATGTTCTAAAACTAGATTATGGTGACAGTTGCACAACTTGGCAAATTTACTAAAAATTATTGAAAGGAGTAGGTGTTGATGAATACAAAGCTTTCTATGAATAAGCTTTCTGTGATCACAAGGTTTATATCTACTACTTTATTGCTAGGAGGAAGTAATTTTTAAATCCTTTTCCTTCAGAAACACTTCTGTTCCATATGGTCTACTCAATAAATCAGGATCTAAGAAATGTGACTACATTAAGAGGAGTATTATACTATGCAGAGTATTCATCATAGATGATGTTTAAACCCTTAAATTTTTCGAAGGGTGTTATAGATTTTAATGACCTTCCTCTGATAGTATTCTCAGAGGTTCTTCAAGAGCATAAATCACTTAAGATGATCAAAAAGACACACATCTGTAAACCTCTGGATATAATCAGAAGACCGCTAATGAGAAGTATAATGACACTCTTTAGAAAGAATTTTGTACCATTAATAAACCAGAAACAGAAAGCAATAAAGAAGTCTAGAGTAAAGAAAGATGAAATGTAAATTATACTTTCATAAATAAGAATCTATATGTAGAAAGAAGGTAAAACAAGCCACTACTTTTCTATAAAGATTTTATTTATTTGAGACAGAGAGAATGAGATAGAGAGAGCACGAGAGGGAGGAGGGTCAGAGGGAGAAGCAGACTCCCTGCCAAGCAGGGAGCCCGATGCGGGACTCGATCCCGGGACTCCAGGATCATGACCTGAGCCGAAGGCAGTCGCTTAACCGACTGAGCCACCCAGGCGCCCCAACAAGCCACTACTTTTGATAGAACTTGTTCTGATTGCTTTCCCTCTAACTCCCAAAACGTGCTAGGATTGTGGGTCACAAGAAAAAGCAGTTTTTTAGTTGAAAAATATTTCATATACATATATAAAATGTATAAATGTATAAAAATGTATAAAAAAATTTAAAGCTCCCAAAATGGGGGAAGAAAAGATGCCAGGAAGACCAAATAAAAGTCTGCCTTATGGTTAAGGCAAACTGAATATGCTCTGACAGACAAATGGCTGGCAGTCAATAAATGTACCCGCAAAAGGATTGTGGTTGTAAACACATAAGAAACCAGTTAAAAATGATAGGATAATTACATCTCAAGCAAGGGAAGATGATGTTAGAAAGAATTACAACTGTTCGGGAATAGAGAAAAAGGAACCTAAATACTTTTATTTCTTCAAATCTTTAGCTAATCTTACATAAGTATTTCAAATTCTAGGGGCTGATACCATTAACGGGTTAAAATGAACTGTTTAATAAAAAGTCCTGAGTTTTGCTGGTGTGTGTTTTAAAGCCACTTTGAGTAGAAAATTGCTACTTTCAGTTAACCCCATCTACAGAAAGCCTACTGGTTTGAATCATAAAGCAATTACTAAGGCCAAACAGTTGCAGCAGTAAATCCTAATGGCATACAAAATACCAAGAAGAGATAGCTTTCTGCAAACTGACCCTGCAAATTCAAAACTCTAAAGACACACTATGCTTTCACACCATTCTATCTGACTTCTGCGGTCTGAACGTGTAGCAGTAGCTTAGCGATTGGTTTGAACTAAAATCTCTTCACCTGACCATTGCTTTCTAAACTGTCTACTACCTCCATCAGCCACAATGACCACTCAGTCTATAAATATCACTGGAGGGAAGGGTCAACAAGGACAATCTCAGTGAAGAGGATTGTTGGGGGTCATATGAAGAAGAAAATGAGTATCTGAAATGTTCTTTGCTGGCTCAAGTCTGGTTTTTCCCAACTAGTTCTCTAAACGTTATACACAGGTGTCACAAGATACAGAATGTACAAAAGCTGATGCAAACATTCACACACATGCATGTATGAGCACACTCACACTTCCAACACAGGCTACCTGAAAACATCGAGGCCATTGACACTGAGAGTCCGTTCTTTGACATGTGAGTCAGGTTAGATCCTTCGCTACCATCTGTGATAATGATTATAAAAGGGGCCCTTTAGTATTCAGATAGGAAGTAAATTGATGAGAATGACAGTTCTATACCATATGTTCCTGGAATCAGGACTTGACTTTGCTCCAAAAGATGAACCGCTTTTAGGACGTTACATCCATAGGTAGGTACTCAATATGTCTTGGGACATAGTTATTGCTGCTTCCCCAAACCAGCCTGGCCTTAAAGATCTCAAAGGTAGTGGTTCTCCACGAGGGGAGATTTTGCACCCTTGTAGATATTTGGGTAAGAGGCTGAGGATGAAGCTAAACATTCTACAATGCATTGGACAGTCTGTTACAACAAAGAATTACCTGGCCTAGAGGTTGAGAAACCCTCCCCCTAAGGTCTTTTCCTTTAAGGATTTCCATCCTGAGCTGACTAGAGTTAGTTGACTTAAACAGCTCCTCTGGGGCCACAAATGCAACAACAGTTTCCCCTAGGAATGCATTTCATGCCACCGCCAGGCAGGCTATTTCAGATTTGGCTCCTTCCAGACTGAACAGCCTCCCCTGGCTCCTTGCTTTGCTGCAAGGAACACTTAGTAGTCAAGTGGACTGCTCTACACACAATGAAGCAGTGTTCTGAATTTACCTTAATATTACCCTCATGAAGTTCTGTTGATCCGAGAGATAGGGCAGAACCCTTTTATTTTCTTCTAATTTGAAGATCAAGTCAATCAGATTGTGGTATAATAAACGATAGTTGGTCTGTGCCTAGTTTTGGGCATAGAGCTCCTAAAACCTTTGTAGTTTCCAGAGTGATAGGACTGTCTTTTGTTATTCATAAAGAGTCCCTTTCTGTTATATCTGAGTCACCTAATGAGGTGATGCTTAGGGAGCATCCAGATAACTTCAGGATGGGGCTGGTTGCCAGAAGAAAAACCAACCACCAGATTAGAGGATTAGAATTTTTAGCCCCTCCCCCTATCACCCAAAAAGGGAGAGGGACTGCAGATTAAGTTCCATCACCAATGGCCAATGATTTAAGCACTCATGCCTACCTATGAAATGAAACCTTGATAAAACACTTATAATGGTGAGGTTTGGAGAGCTACCTGGTTGGTGAACATACTAACATACTGGCAGGATAGCCCACCCTGAGTGCATGGACACAGAGGTTCCTGGGCTGAGGAAACTTTGGGACCTTACCCTAAGTACCTCTTCATGTGACTGTTCATTTGTATCCTTTACAGTAAACGGTAATCTTAAGTGTAGTGTTTTCCTGAGTTCTGTAAGTCATTTTAGCAAATTATGGAATCTGAGTTGGGGGGGGGTCATGGGAATCCCCTGGATTTGTAGTTGGTTGGGGAGAAGAGCAGGTAAGCTGGTGACCCCATTTGTGGTTGACATCTCCAATGGGAGCATCCTGTGGTACTGAGCCCTTAACCTGTGGGGTCTATGCTAACTCCAGGAGTTAATGTCAGAATTGAATTGTCAAAATACGCAGTTGGTGTCAGAGAACTGGAGAAATGTTGTTGGAAAACCACATACAAACAAACCAAAAAAATGGGGTTTTAAGTGGCAATTATTGCCGTGAATAGAAATCAGATATATTAAAGAGAACAAAGAAGGAAGATGTCCTAGAGACCTGGAAAAATATGTGTAAAAATTGTATTTCTGAATGGGGAAGAAATCCAGCTAGCACCAGGTGTCGATTACTATTGGAGGTCTGTGCAGGTGAAAAGTGAATTACATCAGTTCTCTAGATTGATATAAACAGATCTGTAAGAAAAGATCTATTCATCATCATCTTACAATGGAGAATTACAAATACAATTCACCTCTATAAGAAAATAACTTGTGGGGGAAAGCTTATGTCCCAGAACTGCTTTTTGGTTTGTTTGCTGCACTAATGGGGACTTGAAGAAATCTACGATTTGCAGGAATGGATTAATCCATTAATCATGGGTTAACCTGATTTAACACAACTGCCTTCCCAGATTAGAGCCCCTCCCCTTCTCTGTGCATACGCTTACAACAACAACAACGACAACAAGGGTCTGTGATTCTGCTAAGCAAGTGAACACGGATAGAACAGAATAAAGCTCTACTTTGTAAACTTCATTTTTTTTTTCCTGTTTTGCTTTTCCCCCCAAATGACTCTTTTTGTCCTTTTCTCTTAGGATTATAACAAAGCTCCTTTGAAACAATTTTGATTGTGTTATGGAACACAAGAGAATAGGATTCTAATTTCAAGCAGGTATGGGCCAGTCCTAGGCTGTGAGCAGGAGGAATTAGAGTGAAATCTAAGAGAAAGGTGCAACTGAGACCCATCCACGTGACTTCAGCAGCCATACCACTCTGAAGCACTTCCTTTCAGTGTTCTTTTCTGCTTAAATTTTACTAAAGGGGTTTTGTTTTTAGCAAGAGAGGCCGTCTCTTACAATTACTGACAACGTTCCAAAATGGACCATATTGAAGATTCTCTATACTTAGGGAAAGCTTCTCAGTCTATGACTTCAAACGGAAAGAAACAGGTAATGAAAGTGGCCTGAAATAGTGTCGCTCCTTACCTTGGATTTCAAATTCATCAACCTCGTCAGCAGAGCCAGAGTCAGAGAACTGTGTTGAATCACGTGAACTAAACTGGGAGCTGCTAGAAGTGACCCGAAAACCTGCTATGTTTAAAAAAAAAAAAAAAAAGAAAAAAAGAAAGGTAATAAGCAGGACAGAAAGAGGTCACCTACTCCTAGGGTCACAATGAAAGGGACCTAGTAGGACTTCAACAGCAAAGTAAACAGAACCTTGGCTTGGAGTGATGCTGGGGGAAATGGAAACTAGCTCTTCTTGCCGGTTGTTCCCCATTTTATTCACGAAATTTTGAAAGTTTCACATAAACAGAAGGTACTACTATCTGGGAAGTGACGCTGGAACCAGCAGTCTTAGTTCTCATGCCAGAAACCTATTTTTTGGAAGCTATTTCTGAGGGAGGAAATGGATGAACCCTAGGACTCTGGGTCTGGTAGGAAAAAAATTGGAACATAAAAAAATCTTTCTGACAACGGAGGAGCCCTTGGCTTCATCTCAAAGTGAGACAAAAAAGGAGGTACCCGAGGCACCAAGTCTTCTCCCGAAGCCCTGCAGAAGCGGAACTAAGGTGTTCGCAGCCCCACTCACTTCCGTGCTCAGCCTCCTGGTACCCAGGGAGCAGGTTCTTGGTGCGGATCTGCTGGCGACGCAGGCGGATCTTCTGCTTCAGTTCCTGGATCTCTCTATCGCTGTCTTCCTCCTCTTCTTCCTCCTCTTCTAGGCACTGGCTCATCATGTTGCACTTCATGAGCTCAATGGCAGCAATCAAGGACTCTGAGATGCTGAAGTGGGCGTTCTCCTGGGGGAAGGAGGGTACCAAAGAAGTTGACTCGCGAGGGGCTAGATGTGTTGAACCCCTCACTGATTGCCGGAAAGTAGAGCTACTAAGACATGCACTGCTTTCATTCAAAACACTCAGGGAAACGAACACTTCTGCTCTCAGAAAAGCTGATGGCCAAAAAAACTGTTCTACATCCTCTTTGCTCTCAAACCTGCCATGCCTGGTCTTCCTGTCCCACTTTCTACATAAAACTATGATAGAGAAGAAGTCCAGAATTTAATATCAGGGTCTTACCTGATACCTATAGGGATATACAGATACCCCTGTAGACAAAGCATTAAGGTAAATGTAAGCTCTAAATGCTACAGGGACATTATTTATTACATATCTGAGCCTTAGAACAAAGTATAGAAGTTGATTCTGGAAATAGCTTTTACCTAAGGTTCCAGGGTCAAGAAAACAATAATGATGTGGCTAAAAGGCAATATTTCCGTGCCCAAGGCAGCTTCTAACACAAAACCAGTAATATTTTGGACTCAGTGAGAAGATACTCCCTGAAAAGTTCTCTAGAGACTGAACTTGTTGAGCTTATCTTTACTCTGAACTTACTTTCACCCGTGGTCTTTGCTCATGTTCCTGCTGTGTACCCAAAACCTCTTTAGAACAAATGGCCCCACAGACCCTCAGGCCAGATGTCCCAACTCATGAGCTCTTCAGTAGCTGCTTAGATTCCTCACCTTTTCCAGGTCTGCACAGCTTCCAAAGTCTTGCTCAGACAGGTAGCTGATGAGGGACTGTCCTTCGGATGGTCTTCGGAACATGCCCTCCCCTGAGCACAGGTACTGACCGCCCTCTATGGGAAAACAGAATGTGGATGTGAAAAGCTCTGACTTGGAAAGGAAATCTGTAACAGACAATCTTCTTGAGAAGTCTGATGATTTTACCACTAGAGACACTCCCAAGTTCTCCCAGGTAACAGGTTGGAAAGAAGATGTCTACCTTCTAAAGGAATTTCTCTGAATCTCAGAATCCCTGAGTACTAAGCCTCTTGGTTAAAGAACAGGATAAATGAAGAGAGCCTAGAGACAATCCTTTCACCATCAAAATTTAAAGATGACATACTTGCCCTCCTACCCTACAAAAAAGGAAACAAAAAACCTGTGCTGAGAATCAGACAAGGGAACAAATAGCTTCCTCCTGTGGATGATTTCCATGTGTAGCTTATCTTCTGGTAATTCAGCCTCGACACTCAAAGGCTTCTTTTCAAGGTCCCTCTCACCCACTCAGAGAGCCATTCCATCTGGAGTGACAGACAGTCATGGTGATAACACCCACAGTGTAAGAGAGGGTGGCACCCCTAAGTCAGAAAGGAGCAAAAGAAATGGCGGGACTGTGTGATTTCTAGCATGGGGGCTGTAAATGATGAAAGGAAGGGTGAGACTGCACAGTGTGTACCCTCCATGGAGCCGACGTGAGCCAGACAGCTCAGAGCTTAGCAGGCACAAGGGGAGAGCAGAGGAAGGACACAGCTGCAGCCCTGGCCTTCCTAGTACTCACCATACTCCATGTACAGAGAGCTGGGTGTGCTGACTTCACTGCTTGGGCCAGAGTAGGGCAAGGGGCCTCTCAACTTCGACTTATCATTGCAGGATTCTAGTGTCAGTGACCACCAGGGAGTAAAAACACACATACGAGATGAGCAACACATACATTCCCAACTTTGGAGTTTCCACATTTAACTGCTCCCATTCCCAATGCCCTCCCAAGCAGGAGAGAGGTGGCACACCAACAGGGAACAGTCCAAGAATGCAGGAACACATGGAGGAAAGGAGATGGGGAGTCGGTATAGTCTGAGAGGAAAAGAGAAAACATGACCCAGAATGCAGCAACACAAAGGTGAAAAAGAATCAAATCAAAATGGGCTCATGAATTTAGTTCCTTTTTCTTCCATCTTCTTACCAAATGTTCTAAGAATATTGGCCAATTTCCATCCTCTTGACAAGAACCAATGTAGAAAACAGTCCTCACATGGTAAAACAAAGATAGGCACACTGAAACTTTTCTGATACCATGACACTGGGCTTTTAAACAATCTCAGAATGGTTACACTGAACCTGAAATGAACCTGAAATGTGTCATACCTACATATTTAACCTGCTTCTGAGTTAGGTGAAAAACAAAATAAAATCCAGCAATTTCCTTAAAAGAAGCATCAAGACAGTGCTCGAGAAGCCAAGGACGATGGCCCTATATCCAAAGGGCTCGGCCACAGGGCTCACACTCAGCCTTCCTGGAGATGGAAGGGAGAGGTTTCAAGAGAAGCCTGGCAAAGTAGGAAGTGGCTGGATAGAAGTTTTCAAGGAACAGTGAGAGTTAGGAGTAGAGAAACAGCAGCAGGCAGGGCTCGCAGGAAATGAGAAACTGATAATTCTCCAAAGGAAAACACAAAATTCCCAGTGCTACCGAAGGAAGAGCAGGCAGAAAAGCAGGCGGGTGCCTGGGAAATGAGCAGGATGCTCGAGAGTGGATGACTGAGCGGCATCCAACCCATATCCCCCACACATGGTGCCAGCTTGTCAGCCGCTCCTCTCATTAAAAAAAATGCTACTATGTGGTAAGAGATAACTTTGTGTTTTCCTTGGGTCTCCAAGATTTCTGCTGGTCCTGGCAGTGGGCTCTCCTCCTCACTACCGAACGACAGACAAACCAGCAGTCACCACGATGCCTTGGTAAGAAACTATGACTTGGAGGGGATCTTTGAGGTCCCCAGTCAAATTTAGCGCACAACACAAGCTCCAACACCAGCACCCTCTTCCTTTACAACACTAAAGGCCATCCACCCAGGTTTTGCTTCCTGAGCTAACTACCTCCTGATGCTGCCCATTCAAATGAACAGCTCTACTGCTTAGATTTCCTCGCACTCACTTGAGTCTTCTTACAATTTCTCATCTCCTGAAGAATAACAATGCTCTTCCAAACAGTGGTCCTGTCAACTTCCTCCTCTTTAACCTTCCCTTTTCCAAGCGAACATACTCAGTGGCTTGCCCAGGAGGCCACAGCATTCAGGCCTCCCTCCCCAGTCAGTCGTGCAGACACACTCTACTACTAATACCGCCATGAACCCAGAACCGAACACAACATTTCATTTGAACACCACCATGAAAACCAAAGAAACAGACTTAAGTCACTAGAAAAAGCCTGTGAATGACTGGAATGGGGGTGGGATGGGACTTATAGAGGAAGGAAGTTAGGCGAAAGAAAAAGGAAACGGGACTCTGGGAGAGGCAGAAAACATGCATTCACATCCGAGACCACAGAAAGGGGAAAAAAATACATTCTGGTGTTAATTCAAGGAAAATAAAGTAATCCATAGTAAGTACTCAGTTATTAAAAAAAAAAAAATTCTGCCACTGATTCATCATGATGCCTTAGACAAATAGTGGGCTTCGGTTTCACCTTTGGCCAAAACAGGATTGATAAATCTTGACTCTGCCTCCCAGAAGCTGTTGGGAGACTAAATGAGGCATTTGGAAGTCATGCGCAGAAAACACAGGATGCAAAATATCGGTGCCATTTTAGAGACAGGTCTAAGAATCGCAGCAGGATTAGCCAGCTTAGCCAGACTTGATTTGACACCAGAATGGAAAAGGAGGTTCTGAACTAAGCAAGATGGTCACAGAGAAGGAGGAGGCGGCAGACAGAAAGGACTGGCTCCCAAACCTGCAATGGGATCTTCAACTATAATGGTGATATTCCTGGGGCCTCCTGTACGTGGACAGACAGGTGCAGAGGAGAGTCCAAACAGAGGAAATGAGAATAGAGTGAGAAAAAGAGTGTCCTTTCATCTAGCAGAGGTGGGGACTTAACTCCCAGGAGGGAACCCCAGTGCTGAAGTACTCAACTACTAAACTGAGGTAGCTGACTCATACGAGAAGCTACACACGACCCCCTCTCCCTCAGACCCTTTTGCTTAGGTTTTCTCTGGCTCCCCTTTCCAACGCAGGTTACCGTGGTTTCTGGAATCCATGTGGATTCGAGAATGGGGGCAGGGAAGTTTTCCATGCTCAAAGACCAGTGGCCTGGACTACAGCAGACAGCAGGCCTGCAGCAGATGTGAAGTGAGGAGCTAACCCATGTACTCTTCACATCTAAGAAAGCTTGTGGGAAGACAGGCTTTGATTTGGAGATTTTTTTTTTCCTAGAGAGTTCCAATCAGGCAAACCACATCTTGAGTAGAAAACAGAAAAAAGTTTGTCACTCAGAAGTTTCAGATGAGGGCCTCAGCTCTCACCTTTCTAGAAATTAGAATGAGAAATCAATGGCAGCTCCAGTTGCTGAAGGAAATCACCTTCTTTTCTTTTTTTTTTTTTTTAATGTTTTATATTTTATTTCTGGGGCTTTCCTACCCAGAACTGGCTTTGAGTGCAGAGATCCATGTTATACTTGCTGTTATGGAGGTTCTCCTACAAACGAAACCCAACCAAAGCCTGCCAGACACTAACAACCCATGACAGAAGATGGCAGGGAGATGGCAAAAGCAATGAGCCCCACCTCTCCCATGCCGAGGATGCCCTCTACTAGCAGCTGGGGTTTGTGTGAGGAAGGGCTCAGTGGCCAGGGCCTCCTTACCGGGCTGCCTGGCAACCTGAAGTAGTGATGCAGCAGTCAGTCCCCCCTACTGGTTTCCTAGGTCACATCATCCCACACTCATATATCCTAGTTTTAATGAGGAAACCCCAATATCACTTTGCCTCTCTCATACTGGTATTACACCTGACCACACTTGTCAGGAATCACAGAAAGGGGAGGAATTCAATGGGGTTATTTTCAAAGCTCATGAGTATTTCCCCTCTGTCTGAGAGAAACATTAAAAACTCAAACTGTGACTAGTCACACTATCCTCTGATGATAAGGAACTGCTGAAAGAATCCAAGAAAACATTTACTATTTGGCAATGTATAAAGGAACAAACATAAATACTCTCAGAGAGATTTCTTGGGTATTCATATTACACTGTAAGCTTCCCTCTTTCTTCATAAGCAGGATACCCCGTCAGGTCATCAGAAAAGTAACTTGCTAAGCTGGGGCTGGTGACTGTCATTACCTGGGGCTCCTCTGGAGGCAATGTTGGTATCTGAATGGGAGCGAGTATGGCTCTTCTTTGTTCCACCGGTGGCAGTGAGGGTCTGCCCCTCCGAGAAGCTGGACCTGCGAAGGCCGCTGGACAGCTGGCCCTGCCCGCCTCCGTCCTGCTCGCCTCGGGGAGAAGCAGCAGAAGCCGGCTTCTGTGAGCCGCTGGAGGAGAACGAGTTGGAGGTGCTGCTCTCAGCTCTGCTGCCGTGGCTCTGACAGCTGGCGGGCCGGCCTTGGGGGTCCCGGCTGCCGATGGCCAAGTACTCGGGCCCCTCGCTGGCATCACTGGGGGAGTCATTCTGGCCGCTGACCCAGGATGCTGCTAGCAGGCTGGTCAGGGTGCTAGAGCTCATCTCATCTGGGGCTGAGGGGGGATCCCTGGCTAATGCCGAGACTGGAAGCAGGGGGGCTTGGAAGGCTTGATCCTGTGCTGGTGAGACGTGCTCTCTGCTCTCTTGGGGTTTTCGGGGAGGGCCAGAGAGTGAAAAGGAAGTAGATCTTCTTTCTAGGGTATAAAAAGAGGAGAAAAAGGTGAGCTGGAAATCTTTGGTACCTATGAAGGGCTTCTCTACAACTAACGACCAAACTCCCTATCATTACTGGGTGCCCGGGACACATGGTATCACCTCAGAAAAGGTACGCCATGTGAAGTAAGCAAAAATTGCTTAGAAGCAGGTAAGCCGGGTAAGGTAAGGTAAGAGCGTGGGCTCTTGACACAGTGGCTTCATCACTTACTAGTATACATTTCTCATCTGTAAAATGAGCAATAATAACAACACCTACTGCATAGGACTGTTCTGAGGATCAAATGAATACGTATAAATTGATTATAACAGAGCCTGGCACATGGCAGACGCTCAGTAAGTGTTAACTATTATTATTCAAATGTCTTCTTGGCAATATGGATTAGGAATCCAGGCCAATCTAAAAACATCTCTCTCTCCTCTCTCACTTCCATGAGTCTGCTGAATTTTCTTAGGCTAGTTACTAGACAATTTTTTAAGATGTCCATTATTAAGACATAAAATTTGACGAACTGCACCAACCCATGGCTCTATCTATACCCTCCCGTGTGCACCCACGAAGTCCCCTACTTTCCAGGGCTGGGCATACATGTCATGACTACCCCCTTCCTGTCCCCATACCTGAGCCGTGGTTAGGGACGGACTGGTGGAGGCTAGAGAAGGACCCGAAGTAGGAATGCTGAGCATAGCTGGTTGAAGGGGTGTATGTGGATCCAGGCAGAGCTGTCAGGCTCTGGCTCTTGGTTACCAGGAGCGGGCTCTCATGCTTTCTGGCAAACTACAAAACAAACGTGTCAGAGCTGAGGACAGAGGACCTCGGAGGAGGAACATTCAGCACTACAGAAATGCTAGGAGAAGAGGACCTTTGGCAGCAGGCTTGGAACCGCAGCCAGGACCCGTAGATACGGCATACAGCTCTACTGCTCTATTAGAGCATACAATTTTGAAACCTTGAAGTCCTGTCATACACCACAGCTTCTGAAACTGGAATCCTAGGTGGGACACCAGGAGCGCTTTATCATAGAGGTAGTACAACAACGTTCTTAAGACTGTGCACATAGTCAGAAATCAGATAGATCAGTATTCATATTCGGACCCTACCACTTACAAACTTGGAGCAAGTGACTTAGCTACTCTGTCCCTCAGCTGGCTACCTTTATAAAACAAGACTGATGTCTACCTTACAGAGCTGTGAGAATTAAATGAGATGAGGCAGGTATTGTGCCTAGCACCAAGCCTGGCACATAGAAAGTATTTAATAGGTGGTAACTAAGAATCAAAATTTAAAAACCAAGAGAGATAGGGGATCTCTCCTGAAAAGGAGTAGGGACTGTGATTCCATTCTAGCTGAGGAACTGATATTAGTGATGGGGTGAATGAATTGGAGGGTTAACAATAAGCAATATCAAGCAACTAAATTTTCTTTATACTTCAAGGACGAAATGATCCTGTGTCACACTAGGTCATACTAGGTATGGCACTGTAAATCTTACTCCTGATTCAAAATCATCCTCTTCCCCCCAGCTTGTCAAGCCTACCCTTAAGGAAGAGCTTACTCAGACTATGGATTTTAAAAAGGGATTTTAAAAAACAGACACCTCCCAGGGTACCTGGGTGCTCAGTCTTTACGCATCTGCCTTTGGCTCAGGTCATGATCCCAGGTCCTGAGATCGAGCCCAGCATCTGGCTCCCTGCTCAGCAGGAAGCCTGCTTCTCCCTGTCCCACTCCCTCTGCTTGTGTTCCCTCTCTCGCTGTGTCTCTCTCTGTCAAATAAATAAAATCTTAAAAAAAAAAAAATAGACACCTCCCTCCTTAAATAGACCTTAAGCTTAGACTTTTTCCTTCAATAGGTACTTAATGGTACCTCCCCTTCTTCTCCAAGTATTTTTTCTTTTTTAATGAAAGCCTTTCAGTTCACAACTGCCTAAACAAAGAAACAGTGAGCTACCGAGGGTTATATCATGGTGAGGTCCGGGGGCCCAGCACAGACACAGATCATTCCTTGCCCCCTTACCATAGACGCATCGATCTGAGCCAGGAGGCGGGGGTTGTTCTGTTCCACCGCTTCCAGGCACTGGAGCATGGCCGTGACGTGGGCGTTGCTTAGCAGGAAAGCAGTATCTGGGGAGAGAAATGCTACAGCTGCGATGGAGCCCAACAGGGGGATCTTTGGCTTCCCTACACAGCCTGGGAGAGGCTCAGGGAAGGAAAGAGACAAAAAGTGAAAATGACGTGAGGAGAATCACGCCACTGCAGAGAGAAGAGGAAGGAGGGACATGTAAGTATAGGAGAGGCTAGGTAATGCGCAGTATAAAAGAGAGGCCGTGACAAGAGGCTTCAAAGTCACAGAGTCCCAGATTTGAATCCTGGCTGGAGGTGACTTGGCCTCCTTGGGCTCTGCTTCCCCGACTGGAAAACAGGGGTATTAATACCCGGCTCTCAGGGCTGTTGGGAAGAGTATATGTGTAAACAGCACATAACAGTGACTGGCACATAAGAAACTCTTAGTAAACGGTGGTTATTCTTGTCGGTTTGTACCCATGGGATTAGGGGAAGACCTGAGCATCAAGTTGGACCGTGTTTTACTCATAAAGGAGAAGACTGGACGCATGCTTCGGATTAGAATCTCTATGGCACCGAGTGGAAGTCTGCGGCGCTGGGGTGAGAGTCTATAAAGGGAGAGTAAAGTGGAAGAGATGAAGAATTACATGCAACAATCCTGGCTAAGTGACCTCCACGTACCTGTGTAGAACTTTCTGATATACTGCCTGTCCCCGAGCAGGGGCCGGAGCTGGGCGGAGAGACAGTGGCACTGCAAGCTGTGCTGCAGCCACAGCCCGGCAACGGCATGCTCGCTCACGCCGTCGGCGCGGCTCTCGCCATTCTCGTGCAGGCTGATGAACTGCGAGGCAAGGAGGCATGGGTCAAAACACGCATCCTGGTAAAGACCGCAAGACTGGTGCCTAAGGACCCAAGAACTAAATGGAGACCGGAAGAGGAGGCGATCAGAGGGGTTTTTTCCTCCAGGTGGCATCTAGAGGTTACTGAGGAAGGAGAGGGGAAGGGGGTTTAGGGGCCCCGCTGCTGGCCTAGACCACTGGAGAAGAACGAAGCAGCTAAGACCTGATACGCAGCCCTAGGAGAGGACAACACTGACACCTTGGTCTCTTTATGTGCTGGCTCCAAAGAGACATCTAGCCTGCGGTACTGAGAGGAAGGATAAACTTGACCTCTTGGCTTCTCTCACAGAGTCCTCCATTTCGGTTGGTCTCCAGAAAACAATGCAACAAAAACCGGGGGGAAAGGATCTGGGAAGATGCCACCAAAGATTCTCCACCAAAGAGAAGCCATCTGAGCATCTCATTTTGGCTCTAGTCATAGCATTCTCTATTTGGAACCTCCTTCTACTTGGCTGTTTCTAAAAGCAAGGTCTCATAGGCAGCTTCTAAGAAGAAACAACTACAGCAATATAGTTTAGAAAAGGAAGTTAGTTGGAGGTGAAGGGGAGTGGTGGTAAGAAAAATTATGAGAGAAGGACAAAGAGTCTATGTAAGAAAACCACTGGGCTCTGGATTTTTCTCACAAAAAAGGCCAGCCTGACACCTTATGATTTGGTTTCCTGATCATTTAAAAACAAATTACTTTTCCTGACATCATTTCAGCAATGAACCTGGCAGTGGGTGGGATGTACATGAAACAAAACTAGCTAGATATTGACAAGTATTGAAGACAGGTGATAGATATTTCAGGGTTCATTACACTATTCTCTTTAATTTTGTATATATTTGAAATCTTCCATAATGAAGAGTTAAATAAATAGATACATACATTTGGCAGTGACCGATCTGGAACTAGCTGTGTAACTTTGGCCAAGTCACTAACCTCCATGAGCTGTTTCCCTGACTGGAAATCAGAGGTACTATATTGAACTAATAAGCATCCAGTCCTACTTCTCCAACCACTTCAGGGAACCTCTTGACATTTTCCCAGGATTTTGAACAGCTTCATTCTGGTCCTAATATGCAGATCTTCTGAAAATAACAAAACTTTTTCACCCCTTCCCCAGAGGATAGAAAGTAGCCTGGAGCAATGGGTTTAACACGGTTTATTTTTAAAAGCAAATAATCCTCCCCTCCAAATTAGTCCTACAGGAATAATTTCCTCAGTTAATAGGAAACTTGACACACACCATCCTTCTAGCCTAGGAGACTCTTCAGACAGAACATCAAACAACAAAGCCTTGTGGTTACTTTTCCCTTCTTACCTTCTCCACATGAAGGGCTGAGTGGGGACTGAGCCAGCGGATGTCCTTCACAAACTGCCAGTAATCAGTCTGGCGGTAACACACCTGCTGTGGGAACACATAAGGTGAAGAAATCACTACCACTTTAGACCAAATCTAGTTCTGGTGTTGACATTCAAAGAGAGGAGGAAAAAAAGGCTAACCTTCCCTACCTCGACAAAGGTTCTCAGCAGCAATCAAAAGGACATATACACATGTTCACCCTTTTTAAGGATAATTGTTAAAAAATGGTTTCAGTTGTTCTTTTGAGCAGGTAATGCATGCATATGACATAGAAGGTTACACAATGAAAATAATCTGATTTCTCCCTCATCTCTCCACCATTCAGCCCCAAAAGGTAAATCTTAAAACTGGTGAAGAGTTTAAGTTACTTGTTAAAAATCAGAGATGTATGTCTTCAGTTCTTACTGCAAAATCAAGTAAGGAAAGACCTGCTTTTCCCCGTGCTACCCAGGTCAGGAAAGGGCTGTATTTAGAGTCAAAGAAATGATCAGTTCTAGATAAAATAGTCTCACACTGGAAAAGGCCTGAACTGGAGAAGGCAAATGTTTATACTAGGAAAATCTAATTCTTATTTTTTGAGAATCCTTTCTGAGATTACTGGGCACGGATTAAAACTGAAATCTAAGTAATTTAGAAGTACAGACGTAGCACAAGCATTAAGAGACAGACTAACCAACAGAACAAAATAAACAGCCTAGAAGGAGTCCTTAAATCAGAACTTAATATATGGCCCAAAAAGCACCTCAAATGTCAATGGGTTTCTCACCTAGACTGGTAAGGTAGAAGTGAGAATTAGAAGTGTCAGCTGTACGGGCTTTTTTGCCAACTGGAGTCATGAAGACCTTTAAGATCTTGGCAGCAGTGTGGCAGTGTTTCTGATCTCTGTTCTGTGGCTTAGTAGACACTGAGTGGCCAGGGATGGGCAGCAGTGGAATATCAACTCCAACATGTCTCCTTTGTGAATAGGAGTGAATAGGATCTATGTGAATAGGATCCAAACTTGGTTTCCTTTCTTTAGGCAAAATTCTAGGCTAACTCAGAAATCAAATTAGGGACATCACTATAGATATCACGGACATTACAGAGGAATACTATAAACAACTCTATGCTCACTAGTGTGACAACCTAGGTGAAATAGACCAATTCCTTGAAAGATACGATCTGCCAAATAGTACCAGGAAGAAATAGATAATCTGAGTAGGCCTATACCTCTTAAGAAAAATGGAATCAACAATTAATAACTTTCCAAAACCAAAAGCACCAGGCCTAGATGGGTTCACTGGTGAATTCTACTAAACATTTATTTATACCAATTCCCTATAATGCCTTTAAGAAAACAGAAGCAGAGGAAAATACTTCCCCAAATCATTCTATGAGGCCAGCATTATCCTAACACCAAGACCAGAAAAAAACATCACAAGAAAACTATGGACCAATATCTCTCATGAACATAGATGCAAAAATCCTCAACAAAATATTAGCAAATCAAATCCAACATTGTATAGAAATAATTGTACACCATAACCAAGCAGGATTTACACCAAGTATACAAGGCTGGTTCAACATTCCAAAATCAACACATCAAATCACATCAATGGAATGTGATGGAATTCGTCACATCAACAGCCAAATAAGAAAAAAAAAATCACATGATCATATCAATAGATGCAGAAAAAGCATCTGACAAAACTCAACACCCATTCATAATAAAAACTCTCAGTAAACTAGGAATAGAGGGGAACTTCTTCAAATTGATAAAGAACATCTACAAAAACCTACAGCTATCATCATACTTAATGGTAAGAAGCTCAAAGCTTTCCCACTAAGATCGGGAACAAAGCAAAGATGTCTCCTCTTCCTACAACTTTTTAACATCTTACTGGAAGCCCTAGCTAATGCAATAAGGAGAAAAAAAAAAGAGAAAAGAAAAGGCATACAGATTGGGAAGGAAGAAATAAAACCGCTTTTGTTCACAGAGGACATACTCATCTAAGTAGAAAATTCTTAAAAATCAACAAAAAAGTTCCTGGAACTAGTAAGTGATTATAGCAAGGTCATAGGATTCAAGGTTAATTTGAAAAACGAACCACTTTCCTATATATTAGCAATGAGCAAGTGGAATTTGAAAATAAAAACTCCCAAAAATGAAATACTTAGATATAAACCTAATACAAATATGTACAAGATCTACATGAGGAAAACTATAAAACACTGATGAAAGATAGCAAAGAACCAAATAAATACAGAGATAATCCATATTCATGGATAGGAAGACTCAATATTGTCAAATGTCAGTTCTTCCCAACTTGATCTATAGATTCAATACAATCCAATCAAAATCCTAGCAAGTTATTTTTTGGATATCAATAAATTCATTGTTAGGTTTATATGGAGAAGCAAAAGACCCAGAATAGCTAAAACAATATTGAAAGACAAGAGCAAAGTTTCTCTTCAAAAACGACTGACACTATCTGACTTGAAGACTTACTATAAAGGCACAGTAATCAAGGCAATGTAGTATTGGGGAATAAATAGACAAAGAGAGCAGTGAAACAGAATAGAGAGCTCAGAAACAGACACACATAAATAAAATCAACTAACCTTTGACAAGGGAGCAAAGGCAACACAATGGAGCAATTACAGTCTTTTCAACATGGTGCTGAAACACTGGACATCCACATGCAAAAAAAATGAATCTAGACACAGACCTTACACCTGTCACAAAAATTAAGTCAAAATGAGTCATAGACGTAAATGTAAAATGCAAAACTATAAATCTTCTAGAAGATAACATAGGAAGAAACTTAGATGACCTTGGGTATGGTGATGACTTTTCTGATACAAGACCAAAAGCATGATCCATGAAACAAAGAACTTGTAAGCTAGACTTCACTAAAATTAAACACTTCTGCTCTGTGACCAACAATGTCAAGAGAAAGAAAAGACAAACCACAAACTGGGAGAAAATATTTGCACAAGCCACATATGATAAAGGAATGTTATCCAAAATATATGAAGATGCAAATTAAAACAACACAGTACCACTATATACTTACATTAGAACGGCCAAAATACAAAACAATACCAACATTAAATGCCGATGAGGATGTGGAGCAAAAGGAACTCTCATTCATTGCTCGTGACAACGCAAAATGGTATAGCTACTTTGGAAGACAGTTTGGCAGTTTCTTACAAAACTAAATATACTTTTACCATAGGATCCAGCAATTACATTCCTTGGTATTTAACCAAAGGAGCTGAAAATTTACGCCCACACAGAAACTTCTATAAAAACTTGATGTCAAACTATGTAGAGGCAAGACAACTTTCAAAGTTAGAAGGAAAAAAAAAACTAAAAATGTAGGTTTTATACTAATATTACTGGATCTTTAACCTGCTAGTCCAGTATAAGGAAATTAAAACTGGAAGTCCTGTATCATGTATTATGGGTGCAATTTATTCAAGAAAGATGCTATGAAACTCCATCAGTGGATCCATACTCCCAGAAAAGGTTTTGGCCCTATATCCAAAGACTGTTGAATAAATGTAATTTTAGATGTTTTAAAATAAAATAAAATGTTTGAATGACTCCTTAATTGCTCTCATTTGATCAGAAAATGATTCAGATCACGTTGTATAAGAAGGTTTTCCTGTCCTTATCCAAAAAATGATGAAGCAGTTAAGGACTAAATAAAATGACAAATGTTTGAATGTTAGGGGAAAAAAATCAACAACAAAAGATGCATACAGGGTGCCTGGGTGGCTCAGTCGTTAAGTGTCTGCCTTCGGCTCAGGTCATGATCCCAGGGTCCTGGGATCAAGTCCCACGTCGGGCTCCCTCCTCGGGGGGAAGCCTGCTTCTCCCTCTCCCACTCCCGCTGCTTGTGTTCCTGCTCTTGCTATCTCTGTCTCTGTCAAATAAATAAATAAAATCTTAAAATAAAAAAAAAGATGCTGTACAAGTGAGGGGCTATTTCTACCATAATGAAAAGCTACAATAATTAAAACTGAGCAGAGATGACACAAAATAGACAACAACAGACCATAATAAAAAACCAGAAATAGATCTGTGTGCCAAGGGAATTAAGTAACTTCAAAATAAATTACAGATGAAATGGTTTAAGTGTAAAAAATAAAGCCATTAATAGAAGAAACCAGGGAGAAACATTTGTAATAACCGTACAGTGGGGAAGCCCTTTCAGAGCATCATACAGAGCCCAGAAGCCCTGAAAGAAACAATCAGTTTGACTTACTAAAAATCAGAGGGGCGCCTGGGTGGCTCAGTCGGTTAAGCGCCCAACTCTTGATTACGGCTCAGGTCATGATCTCAGGATTGTGAGATCAATCCCCATGTGGGTATGCTCAGTAGGGAGTCGGCCTGAGATTCTCTCTCTCCCTCTGCACTCTGCACCTCCCCACCACAAGTGTATGTGTGTGCTCTCTCTCAAAATAAATAAAAGGTTCTCTCTCCCTCTCCCTTTGCCCCCCCATCAGATATTTCTACATATAAAAGCCACCATATGAAATGGCAAAAGACAAACCAGGAGAAAATATTTGCAATTCACATTACAAAGGATTAATTCCATTAATAAAAAACTCTTACAAATCCATAGGAAAAGACTAACAATCCAATGGGGGAAAATAGGAAAAAGTTCATAGAAAATAAGGCTCTCATAAACATCTTTCATAATAAGAGAAATGTAAATTTTTACCTATCATATTGGTGATAGTTACAGTTTAGTAACACCCCATACTGGCATGGGTTTGGAGAAGCAAATACTCTTATACATTGTTGGTGAGGATGTAAACAGACATAACTTCCTGGAGGGCAATTTAGCAGTACCTATCCAAATTGAAATGCACATACCCTTTAGCCTAAAAATTCTACTTCTAGGAATATCCTATGGTAAAGGGCAAAATGACACAAGGCTTATTCACCTTAGCACTGTTGCTAACTGTAAACGACTGGAAGTAATCTAAAAGTCCATTACCAGGGGACTGGTTACATAAATTATGGTACATACAATGGAATATTATAAAATGACAGCTGTAAAAAAGAAAAGTACTTTATGTAATGATTTGGAATGAATCACAAGACATATCAAGTGAAAAAACCAAGGTGCAGAGTAGTAATTATAGCATGCTTTTATTTGTATGGAAAATCAAGAAGTATAGCAAAGAAAAGTATTCATAAAATCTTTTATAAACATAAAAATTCTTTGGAAAGAAACTGGTAAACAGCAGTTACCTACAGGACTGGAAGGAAACAAGATATTTCACTGAATATAGTTATATGCTTTTTTTAACCATATAAATGTACTGTTTATTTAAAAAACTAAATATATAAAATGTATTACTTTAAAAAATTAAATATTTTAAAGCAAGTTACACAATGATATGTACAGTACAATCTTAATATTTTAAAAAGCGCATAAATGCAGAGAAAAAAAGTAAGATCTACCCAAATGTTAAAGAGTAATAATACTTGGTGTTGACTTGAGGGTGATATTTACTTTCTTCAAATTCTTTTTCAGTATTTTCCAAATTTTCAACAAATAAAAATATATAACATATATTCAGAAAAAAAAAATACACAGAGGTCTTTTGTGTTGTTATTGTTATTTTTTAAATCGGGCCACCTATATTGCCAAGAAGAAGTTTCTTCTTGGTGGTGGAAAAGAGGAGAATCTTTTTATTTCTCCTATTCAGCTGAGGAATCTTAGGGACTGAGTGTCTCCACATTTCTAAGCAGTAGAAAAGAAAAGATCAAATATGCCTTGCCTTATGGGAAAACTAAAAGGTAGCCCCGATGCAGGCTGTCAGGGAAAATGAGATCTCTCTAAAAATATGGTCATGATGTTATAGCTTTCATAAGGCCCTGAGTGCTTTAAAAAAATAAAGTTCACATTCCATAACACATCCTCATGAAAGCACAGAATAGATACGACCAGCGTGAATCACTGTATCCCTTCCCCCTCTCCAAGGGCACAACACCCAGAATAGCTTCCTGATGACGCAGCAGCCAGAAGCCTTTGAAAGCCTTAATCTTTAGGGAGGAAATGAAAGGGAAAAATAAGTCCTTGACACAGACATTAATTGTTAGATCTTCACAAGGCAGAACAGAGCAGCAGTGAAACTGGTATGGATCTTCTGGTTATGATTCTTTCCATTATAGCCTGTAGTTGAAAAGTGTGTGTATGACAGATTTGCCTGGTTTACTCTGTTTTCACTTATGAACACTACCGCTATTTTGCAGATGACCATATACTTTAATATTTTTCATTCTGATAATGACATGCTTTCACAGATACCATTCATTAATAATTCTAACGAGATACATTAATATTGTTTTGCCTTTACCAAACAACCTTCATTTGGAATCCCACTGACTTTACTATTTCATTATGACATTTTCTCTTTCTGGCACAGATGGGAAAACTGCCTTGTAATATGGTGAAGTGATTACTCTAGATGACAATGTAAAATTAGTAACAGAGCCAAGAAAAGAACCTTTTTGGTATCAAGATGCAAGTGCTTAACCACTAAAATGGTAGTGACACTAATCTAGTAGTTATTTTGGTCATCAGCCTGGGAAACTTGTATTGAGTTTTTGTACAACATGTGGCATGATTCCCAAGTTTCTGGCTTGGGAGACTGAGTGGCTGGCAATGCCACAAATTAGTGTTAAAAATAGGAGGAAGGGCAATCTCATGAGGAAAATAAGTTTGTTTTGGGTCATTTTGTGCTTGGCCTGTACGACAGACAGCTATATGATAATGTATAGCAGACAGCTAGTCTTATGGATCTGGAGTTCAGCAGAGGTGTCTGAACTGGGGGTCTTCAGTACATGGGTGATAGTTAAAACAATGCGAGTAGGTGAGGCTGTTTCAGGAAAATGTACAAAGTAAGAAGAGATAAGGACATAGGACAGAATCCCACTAAATGCTAAAATCCAAAAAGAAGAGATTCCAGGGAAAGAAACTAAGAAGGAATGGTCACAGAGGGAGGAGAACTCTATGACATTAGAAGGTAATAATGCCGGGGCGCCTGGGTGGCTCAATCGTTAAGCGTCTGCCTTCGGCTCAGGTCATGATCCCAGGGTCCTGGGATAGAGCCCTGCATCGGGCTCCCTGCTCAGCAGGAAACCTGCTTCTCCCTCTCCTACTCCCCCTGCTTGTGTTCCCTCTCTCGCTGTCTCTCTCTGTCAAATAAATAAATAAAACCTTTAAAAAAAAAAAAAAGGAAGATAATAACACCGTACATGTAAGTCAAGGTGTGATGATGGTCAACAGTGAAGAACATATGACAGTGTTCAAAGAAGAAGAAATGTTCATGGATCTGGTAACATGGACATGATTTTACTTAAATTTCAGTAGCAAGATCACCAGTGGTATGGGCAAAAACCAGATTGCAGTGGGTTGACTTATTTGTTCTATAAATTCCAGTCTTCGTAACTATTTTTTTTCCATAGGACTACATGTAACTTGAAACTTTAAAAAATGAAAGAAACAATTATTATTTCCTATGTGCCACCAACTGCATAGGCAAATTTGTGTGCTATTTCATTTCATCTGTCCATCAAACATTACGATATAAATAACATTATCTTCATTTGTATAGATGAGAAAAACAAGCCTCAAAAAAATTAATATTGCCTAAGAGTTAAGATCAACTGTCAACTTATGTTTTTTAAAGCTTTTCATGTATATCATCTCATTTAATTCTCACAATAATCCTATGAGGTAGGTACCAGGGTTATCTCATTTTACAAATGAGTAAACAGGCATAAAGCGGTAACTTACCCAATACTACCCAGTGCTGAAGCTGGGATTAAAATATGAACAGTTCAACTCAGACGTCTATAACGGTAACTAGTACTCCATTTTTTTTTTCCCCCAAGCACCTGAGCAGTGAGTCTAGATTTCAATCTAGGTTCTACCTGGTTCCAAAGACTTTTATCAGTGTACCACACAATGCTGCCTCCAAATTCCCAGAATGGTGTTTGAATAACAATAACCATTAAGAAACTCTCCGAGAGAGCCTCAATTTCAGAACTTATTCTGAATAAAGAAAATCTAACCTAAGCCAACTTCTCCATTGAATTCTGAAAATATCTAACAGGAACATTAGTTTGAAGATACTGTTCAGAAGTAATATACACATATTTTCAGAAGGGAGGGTAGCATATTAAATCCTATCAACTGTGAATACCTTAATGCCAATTATTTGATTAGCTCTTTTTCAATGTGACTGCTAGTCTAGTTGAGAATAAGTTCTGATTAAAAAATTCTAGAGAAGCTTGGCTCAAGAGAGAGAGTTCCAGGGAAGAATACTAGACCCTGACATGGGATGAGCATGAGTGTTTGGGAACACATGATTATGCACATATTTGTGAGGTCTGATTTTTTAAAGTAGGAGGATACCAGAGCCAATGACTCACTTGACAATTTTATCCAGATCTGAACCTTATTTAAAACACTGCAAATGGAGTAATTGCCAAAGATGAAGCAAAAACCATTAAGTATTATTACATTTCACTCCTTATCAATACTCAAAGTTTATTAGAGTGAGGATATTACAGAAAAGAAACTCAGTATTAATAAAGTTTATATTTTAAAAAATTAAGCTGGGGCGCCTGGGTGGCTCAGTTGGTTGAGCGACTGCCTTCGGCTCAGGTCATGATCCTGGAGTCCCTGGATCGAGTCCTGCATCGGGCTCCCTGCTCGGCAGGGAGCCTGCTTCTGCCTCTGACCCTCCCCCCTCTCATGTGCTCTCTCTCTCATTCTCTCTGTCTCAAATAAATAAATAAAATCTTAAAAAAAAAAAAAATTAAGCTGTAACTAAAACTATCATTCCCAAGAATCAACCAGTTATCTACAAAATGATGCTGAGGATATTCTAAAAATGACAATATTCTGTAAATACTTCTCAGATGTGCCCTAAGGTGCTCCTAAGAGAAAAATCCTAGTGATTCATCATCATTATCCTTATTGTCCTCCTCCTCCTCATATTACAGTTCTACCCTCAAGGGCTCACAAACTAGTGGCCTTCATGTTCTCCCTGCCAACAACTTAATGCAACTGTTTCTTTCCAACAAGTGGTACAGTTAATCTGGCAAAAAAGAAGAGGTTTACATACCTGGTCGTGGATGAGCCCATGATAGAGGATGCTCTGCATGTCCCTGCAAAGCCGTTCCAGGCCACCATACTTGGACCAGACGTTGGGACTGTTGGCTGACACCAGACCCTCCACAGTAGTCTTCAAATTACCCAGCAGCTGCCAGTGCTCCCTCCTGCAAGGGCATCAATTATACCAATGGTTAGTTAACTTTGTTGTACCGTGCAGCGGAAGCGTGCTGGGCCCATAACTTTGTTGTACCTGATCCTAATCATGTCAAAGAAAGTCTAAGCCAAGAAGCCTCCTGCCCTACATCTTAACATTTTCTCCCCTATTAATTTTTTACTTGGGCATAAAACCCAATTCTGAAAGAATTTAAGTTGTAAAGAACACTAAGATTTAAAAACAAAAACAAAAACAAATGAAAACCCTCACTCTTAATGTGGCATATTATGCATTGTAAGGTGATCTTCATCTATTATCTCATTTAATTCTCACCTAAGTAACCTATAACCCTGTGTTTCTAGGAGTGTGACCCATCAAGATCCATTTCTGGAAATGATAGTACATGAGCAACATATAAAGAGATGAGGGCATTTACCCAAAACCAGAAATCTTTTTCCAAACGAAAAAGCCAAAAATGAATTTTCACTATATTTCCACGCACTGAGTACCCATACCTATATGCAAATATTATGGTTAAGAATACAAATTACCCATGACTTCCCCCCATAGTTTTTTAAGCTAAAATTAAGACAAAAATGCTCTGTTTGCACTGAGCCACTTTGGGACATGCCCCCCAAAATCAATCAACTTTTGGCTTATTCTTCTGAACCATGTGAAGTACTGAGAGGAAAAGTCTGAAAATTGTTATACTGCACACTTTAACTTGCCCTTCCATTTCTTATTATAATACTACTCTTTATACTTTTCAAGGACAGTCATGGGACTAATTTTTTTCAGGGAAATTTCACCATACTATTTTATATCATTTAAATACCTATAGGGGTAGTGCACTGAATTGGAATCCTTTCTATTAGTATTCAAAACTAACTTACTTGTACATTTTTTGAGTCATTTTTAAAAGTGGATGAATAAAGACAAATAAAATAAAATGAATGAAGCTAGGTCCAGTATAGGAGTGTCATCTAAAAAGAGAAAGCCAGATGAATCTCAATCTGGTCTTCTGCTTTCAAGACCTTAAGACCAAGAATTTATTCAAACTGGGAGACAACAGGCTTTCTTAACCTTACACCGTTCAACATTCAAGTCACCAAACTCAGTTGTTCCATTTCTTTCTTCCCAAATTTATTGATATAATTAACATATTATATTACTTTAAGGTATATAACACAATGATTTGATATACATATATATTGTAAAATGATTACCACAATAAAATTAGTTAGCATTTATCACCTAGCATAGTTAACAAATTTTTTTCTTGTGATGAGAACATTTAGATCTACTCTCTTAGCAACTTTCAAATATACAATACAGGAGAGGGAGGAGAAAGACGGCAGAGGAGTAGGAGACCTAAATTTCATCTGGTCCCAGGAATTCAGCTAGTTATCAAACCATTCTGAATACCTACAAACTCAACAGGAGATCAAAGAAAAGATTAGCAGCAATTCTATGAATAGAAAAGCGACCATTTTCTGAAAGGTAGGACATGTGGAGAAGTGAATCCAAGGCGATATTCGGGAAGATAGATGGTCGGGGGGGAGGGAGCCTCCATCAGCCGATACCGGCAAGCGATAGAGCCACGGAGCACAAAATCGGAACCTTTAGAAGTCAGCTCCGCTGAGGGACGCCGCTCCAGTGGCTAAGCAGGGGGTGGAATCCTCACTGGGAAAGTGCGGTCTCAGGACCCCCGGGGTCACAGAAAAACCGGGGGTGCCTGAGTGCGGCAGAGCTCCCAGGTATCAGAGCGGGGAAGCCGGCTGCAGAGACAGAGCCAAGGAGTGGGCTCTCAGCTCGGGGTTGCCATAAACCGTGATCTGTGGCACAGTCGGGCCACTGCTCTTCCAGCAGGGACCCAAAAAGCAGAAGATCCGGGTAGACTCCCCCTCCTCCCCTGGGAGGAGCAGCGCGGGAGCACACCGCAGGGACCTGCTGGGTTTGGAGACTCCACATGGGGTCATGTGCCAGAGATAAAAATGCTTGGTCACAGGCTGGGTGAGCACAGAGTGTGGCCGGGACAGGGAGACAGGAGAGCTTGACTGCTTTTCTCTGGGGGCTCACTGAGGAGTGGGGCCCCGAGTTCTCCGCTTGGGAGTTCTCAGCTTGGGAGTCCGCCATATTCACTCTTGTCCTCCAAAGCTCTACGGAAAGTTTGCAGGGAACAAAAGATACCCAAGAGCAAACCCAAGCAGATTACTTAGCCCCACTCCAGCAAGGGCGGGGCAATTCCGCCACCGGCAGACATTTGCAAACCCCTGCAACAGGCCCCTCCCCCAGAAGATCAGCAAGAATAGCCAGCCAAGACCAAGTTTACCAATCAATGAGAATGGCAGAACTCTAGCACTACAGGAATACAGCTCACAGAATTCATGGTTTTTTCCCCATGATTCTTTAGTTTTTCAAAGTTAATTTTTTTAATTTTCTTTTTTTTCTTTTTCTATTTTTTTTGAATTTTTCTTTTTCCCTTTCTCAACGAACATCTTATCAATCCCTTTTTTAAAAATCTTTTTTATTTTTCATTTTTAGAGTCATATTCTATCCCTTCATTGTAGTTAACCTTACTTTTGTATATATATAAGTTGTTCTCTCTTTAAAATTTTGGGCTACAGTTTCTTCTAACAGACCAAAATATACCCTAAATCTCTAGTGTATGGCTTTGTTATAGTCTCCTGTCTGATCACATTCTCTCCTCCCCTTTTTTTTTTTCAAATTTCTCTTCTTTCTTTTTTCAGCCAACTTCTTATCTTATCAATTTCTTTTATAAAATCTTTTATAATTTTCATCTTTACAGTCATATTCCTTCCCTTCATCATATTTACCCTTATTGTTATACATATATAAGTTTTTCTTTCATTAAAATTTTGGGAGGCAGTTTCTTATAACAGACCAAAATACGCCCAAAATCTAGTATGTGGCACTGATCTATTCATCATTATTTGATCATATCCTTTTTTTCTTTTTCTTTTCTTTTTTCTTTCTTTCCCTTTCTTTCCCCCGGTTTCGGGTCTCTTCTGATTTGTTTAGTGTATATTTTTCTGGGGTCACTGTTACCCTGTTAGCATTTGTTCTCTCATTCATCTTTTCTCCTCTGGACAAAATGACAAGACGGAAAAACTCACCTCAAAAAAAAGAACAAGAGGCAGTACCAACTGCCAGGGACTTAATCAATATGGACATTCATAAGATGTCAGAACTAGAGTTCAGAATGACGATTATAAAGATACTAGCTGGGCTTGAAAAAAGCATGGAAGATACTTGAGAAACCCTTTCTGGAGAAATAAAAGAACTAAAATCTAACCACGTCTAAATCAAAAAGGCTATTAATGAAGTGCAATAAAAAATGGAGGCTCTAACTGCTAGGATAAATGAGGCAGAAGAGAGAATTAGTGATATAGAAGACCAAATGATGGAGAATAAAGAAGCTGAGAAAAAGAGAGATAAACAACTACTGGGTCACGAGGATAGAATTCGAGAGATAAGTGATACCATAATACGAAACAATATTAGAATAATTGGGATCCCAGAAGAAGAAAAAAGAGAGAGAGGGGCAGAAGGTATATTGGAGCAAATTATAGCAGAGAACTTCCCTAATTTGGGGAAGGAAACAGGCATCACAATCCAGGAGGCACAGAAAACTCCCCTCAAAAATCAATAAAATTAGGTCAATACCCCAACATCTAATAGTAAAACTTACAAGCCTCAGAGACAAAGAGAAAATCCTGAAAGCAGCTCGGGACAAGAGGTCTGTAACCTACAATGATAGAAACATTAGATTGGCAACAGACCTATCCACAGAGACCTGGTAGGCCAGAAAGGACTGGCATGATATATTCAGAGCACTAAAGAGAAAAATATGCAGCCAAGAATACTATATGCAGCTAGGCTGTCATTGAAAATAGAAGGAGAGATAAAAATCTTCCAGGACTAACAAAAACTAAAAGAATTTGCAAATACGAAACCAGTCCTACAAGAAATATTGAAAGGAGTCCTCTAAGCAAAGATAGAGCCTAAAAGCAACATTGACCAGAAAGGAACGGAGCCAATATACAGTAACAGTCACCTTACAGGCACTACAATGGCACTAAATTCATATCTTTCAATAGTTACCCTGAATGTAAATGGGCTACATGCCCCAATCAAAAGACACAGGGTATCAGATGGTATAAAAAAACAAGACCCATCGATATGCTGTCTGCAAGAGACTCATTTAGACACTTTAGACCTCCAGATTGAAAGTGAGGGGGTGGAAAACAATTTACCATGCTAATAGACATCAAAAGAAAGCTGGGGTGGCAATCTTTGTATCAGACAAATTAGATTTTAAACCAAAGACTATAATAAGAGCTGAGGAAGGACACTATATCCAACAAGAAGATCTAACAATTGTAAATATCTATGCCTCTAACATGGGAGCAGCCAATTATATAAGCCAATAAATAACAAAATCAAAGAAACACATTGACAACAATACCATAATAGTAGGGGACTTTAACACCCCCCTCACTGAAATGGACAGATCATCTAAGCAAAAGATCAACAAGGAAATAAAGATTTTAAATGATACACTGGACCAAATGGACTTCACGATATATTGAGAACATTCCATCCCAAAGCAACAGAATACACATTCTTCTCTAGTGCCCATGGAACATTCTCCAGAATAGATCACATCCTAGGTCACAAATCAGGTCTCAACTGGTACCAAAAGATTGGGATCATTCCCTGCATATTTTTGGACCACAATGCTTTGAAACTAGAACTCCATCACAAGAGGAAAGTCAGAAAGAACTCAAATACATGGAGGCTAAAGAGCATCCTACTAAAGAATGAATGGGTCAACCAGTAAATTAAAGAAGAATTTATAAAATTCACAGAAACAAATGAAAATGAAAATACAATTGTTCAAAATCTTTGGGATGCAGCAAAGGTGGTCCTAAGAGGGAAGTATATAGCAATGCAAGCCTTTCTCAAGAAATAAGAAAGGTCTCAAACACACAACCTAAACCAACACCTAAAGGAGCTGGAGAAAGAACAGCAAATAAAGCCTAAACCCAGCTGGAGAAAAGAAAGAATAAAGATCAGAGTAGAAATCAATGAAAAAGAAACCAAAAGAACAGTAGAACAGATCAATGAAACTAGGAGCTGGTTCTCTGAAAGAATTAATAAGATGGATAAACCCCTGGCCAGACTTATAAAAAAAAAAAAAGAGAGAGAGAGAAAGGACCCAAATAAATAAAACCATGAATGAAAGAGGAGAGATCACAACCAACACCAAAGAAATACAAACAATTATAAAAACATATTATGAGCAACTATATGCCAGCAAATTAGATAATCTGGAAGAAATGGATGCATTCCTAGAGACATATAAACTACCAAAATTGAACCAGGAAGAAAGAGAAAACCTGAACCACCAAGGAAATTGAAGCAGTAATCAAAAACCTCCCAAAACAAGAGCCCAGGGCCAGATGGCTTCCCAGGGGAATTCTACCAAACATTTAAAGAAGAATTAATACCTACTCTTCTGAAGCTGTTTCAAAGAATAGAAATGGAAGGAAAACTTC
The DNA here is from genome assembly GCF_029215605.1 of Mirounga angustirostris. Lineage (NCBI taxonomy): Eukaryota > Metazoa > Chordata > Mammalia > Carnivora > Phocidae > Mirounga > Mirounga angustirostris. The sequence goes on along the minus strand of NW_026991709.1, from coordinate 69,932,391 downwards.
CAAACTCATTTTACGAGGCCAGCATTACCTCGATCCCAAAACCAGACAAAGATCCCATCAAAAAGGAGAACTACAGACCAATATCCCTGAGAACATGGATGCAAAAATTCTCACCAAATACTAGCCAATAGGATCCAACAGTACATTAAAAGGATTATGCACCACAACCAAGTGGGATGTATTCCTGGGCTGCAAGTTTGGTTCAACATCTGCAAATCAATCAATGTGATACATTAATTAAAGAAAGAACAAAAACCATATGATCCTCTCAATAGACGCAGAAAAAGCATTTGACAAAGTACAGCATCCTTTCTTCATTAAAACTCTTCAGAGTGTAGGGAGAGAGGATACATACCTCAATATCATAAAAGCCATCTATGAAAAACCCACAGCGAATATCATTCTCAATGGGGAAAAACTGAGAGCTTTCCCCCTAAGGTCAGGAACATGGCAGGGATGTCCACTATCACCACTGCTATTCAACATAGTACTAGAAGTCCTAGCCACAGCAATCAGACAACAAAAAGAAATAAAAGGCATCCGAATCAGCAAAGAAGAAGTCAAACTCTCACTCTTTGCAGATGATATGATACTTCATGTGGAAAACCTAAAAGTCTGCACCCCAAAACTGCTAGAACTAATACAGGAATTCAGTAAAGTGGCAGGATATAAAATCAATGCACAGAACTCAGTTGCATTTCTATACACCAACAACAAGACAGAAGAAAGAGAAATTAAGGAGTCGATCCCATTTACAATTGCACCCAAAACCATAAGATACCTAGGAATAAATTTAACCAAAGAGGCAAAGAATCTGTACTCAGAAAACTATAAAATACTCATGAAAGAAATTGAGGAAGACACAAAGAAATGGAAAAACGTTCCATGCTCATGGATTGGAAGAACAAATATTGTGAAGATGTCTACGCTGCCTAGAGCAATCTACACATTCAATGCAATCCCTATCAAAATACCATCCACTTTTTTCAAAGAAATGGAACAAATAATCCTAAAATTTGTATGGAACCAGAAAAGACCCCAAATAGCCAGAGGAGTGTTGAAAAAGAAAAGCAAAGCTGGTGGCATCACAATTCCAGACTTCAAGCTCTATTACAAAGCTGTAATTATCAAGACAGTATGGTACTGGCACAAAAACAGACACATAGATCAATGGAACAGAATAGAGAGCCCAGAAATGGACCCTCAACGCTATGGTCAACTAATCTTCGACAAAGCAGGAAAGAATGTCCAGTGGAAAAAAGTCTCTTCAACAAACGGTGTTGGAAAAATTGGACAGCCACATGCAGAAGAATGAAACTGGACCATTTCCTTACACCACACACAAAAACAGACTCAAAATGGATGAAACACCTAAATGTGAGACAGGAATCCATCAAAATCTTTGAGAACACAGGCAGCAACCTCTTCGACCTCAGCCGCAGCAACTTCTTCCTAGAAACATTGCCAAAGGCAAGGGAAGCAAGGGCAAAAATGAACTATTGGGACTTCATCAAGATAAAAAGCTTTTGCACAGTAAAAGAAACAGTCAACAAAACCAAAAGTCAACCAACAGAATGGGAGAAGATATTTGCAAATGACATAGCAGATAAAGGACTAGTATCCAAAATCTATAAAGAACTTATCAAACTCAACACCCAAAGAATAAATAATCCAATCAAGAAATGGGCAGAAGACATGAACAGACATTTCTGCAAAGAAGACATCCAAATGGCCAACAGACACATGAAAAAACAGACAGCATCACTCGGCATCAGGGAAATACAAATCAAAACCACAATGAGGTACCACCTCACACCAGTCAGAATGGCTAAAATTAACAAGTCAGGAAATGACAAATGTTGGCGAGGATGCGGAGAAAGGGGTACCCTCCTACACTGTTGGTGGGAATGCAAGCTGGTGCAGCCACTCTGGAAAACAGTATGCAGGTTCCTCAAAAAGTTGAAAATAGAGCTACCATACGACCCAGCAAGTGCAATACTGGGTATTTACCCCAAAGATACAAATGTCCGAAGGGGTACATGCACCCCAATGTTTATAGTAGCAATGTCCACAATAGCCAACTATGGAAAGAGCCTAGAAGTCCATCAACAGATGAATGGATAAAGAAGATGTGGTATACAATGGAATATTATGCAGCCTTCAAAAACATGAAATCTTGCCATTTGCAATAACGTGGATAGAACTACAGGATATTATGTTAAGCGAAATACATCAATCAGAGAAGGATCTCACTGATATGAGGAATTTGAGAAACAAGACAGAGGATCATAGGGGAAGGGAGGGAAAAATGAAACAAGATGAAACCAGAGAGAGAGACAAACCATAAGAGACTCTTAATCTCAGGAAACAAACTGAGAGTTGCTGGAGTGGAGGGGGGTAGGAGGGATAGGGTAACTGCGTGATGGACAATGGGGAGGGTATGTTCTGTGGTGAGCACTGTGAATTGTTTAAGACTGATGAATCACAGACCTGTACCCCTGAAACAAGTAATACATTATATGTTAATAAAAAAACAAATATACAATACAGTATTGTTAAATACAGTCACCCGTGCCGTACATTACATCCCCAATATTTATCTTATTACTGGAAGTTTGTACCTTTGGACCACCTTCATCCATTTCCCTCATTCCCCACACCCCCACCTCTAGCAACCACCAATGAATCTGTTCTCTGTTTCTATGAGTTTGGCTTTTTTAGACTCCACATATAAGTGAGAGCATACAGTATTTGTCTTTCTCTGACTGACTTATTTCACTTAACATAATGCCCTCAAGGTCTATCCATGTCGTCACAAATGGCAGGATTCCCTTTTTAGGGCTGAATAATATTCCTCTGTGTGTGTGCATATGTGTGTGTGTGTGTGTGTGTATCACATTTTCTTTATCCATTCATCTATCAATGGATACTAAGGTTGTTTCTATGCCTTGGCTATTATAAATAATGCTGCAGTGAACACCAGGGTACATATATCTCTTCAGCATCCTGTTTTTGTTTCCTTTCAATATATACCCAGAAGTAAAATTGCTGGATCATATGTATTTCTATTTTTAATTTTTGAGGAATCTCCATACTGTTTTCTACAATGGCTGCACCACTGTATTCCCAACAAAAGTGCACAAGGGTTCCCTTTTCTCTACATTCTCATCAACACTTGTTATCGCTCTTCTTTTTGATGACAGCCCTTCTAACAGGTGTGAGGTGATAACTCATTGCAGTTTTGATTTGTATTTCCCTGATGATTAATGATGCTGAGCACCTCTCCATGTACTTGTTGGCCACTGCCCTATTCTATTTCCACACCAGTCCTTAGAGATATCTCAAGATAATTAAGATGCACACAGGACTTAGATGGCCATTAAAATGCCATTTATTGTTATATTGTGAGAAACTGCCATCACAGAGGCCAATTGACCACCAACTTTTGCTTCAGTGATTCTCCATCTCCTATGCTTCCTTAGGGTTAATCTGGCCTGTTCAGACTGACACAGTTTTCACATTCCAACAGGTTACAATCAAGTCTTGCAGGCCTGAGAGCAGTTTGCTTACTAAAGTAACTTTGCATATCTATGTTCTGATTTATTCTTTTTAAAAAAATTTCTATTTAAACTCAATTTAGTTAACATATACTGTATTCTTAGTTTCAGGGCAGAATTTAGTGATTCATCAGTTGCCTATAACACCCAGTGCTCATTACATCACCCAATTACCTGATTCCCCAACCCCCTCCCCTCCAGCCACCCTCAGTTTGTTTCCTAGAGTTCAGCATCTCTTATGGTTTGCCTCCCTCTGTTTTCATCTTATTTTATTTTTCCTTCCCTTCCCAATGATCCTCTATTTTGTTTCTTAAATTCCACATATGAGTGAAATCATAAGGTATTTGTCTTTCTCTGACTTATTTCGCTTAGCATAATACCCTCTAGTTCTAGTCATGTCATTGCAAATGGCAAGATTTCATTCTTTTTGATGGCTGAGCAATATTTCTGATTTATTCTTGATCTTACAAGCTTAACTGTCAAAGAACATCATGATAAATTCTGAAGCAGACACCAAGTGCCCCATCATCCTACTAGGCTGTGATTCCAAAATTATATAGAGAGTACTGAAATCCTAGAAACCTGAGCATTCAGATCTACTACCAACTTCTAGACAAAGTTAAGGAACTTTCCTTCCCCACACTATAGTGTCCCTAAGACACCAAAGCTACAAAAGAATGTGGCTCTTATTCTAAGACATACCAAATCATTTATATTTGGTATATGCTTAAAGAAAAGTAAGCTTTTAAAATTTTTGATTTACATAGCTAGTCTGTTTATTGTCTTTACCTTTTGAGGATCCTTTATGCTAATGATACAGTTACCACTTTCAGAGAGTTGAAATGCTAAATTCAACTGAAGCCCATACACAGTGGTTGGATTAATCTATTCATACCTGAATCTTAGATGCAAGTAAACAGATCACCATGAGAAATCAAATATGCCCCTGCGTTCTTGAACCACATTTTCAGCAAGGAAGGTCATTCTTTCTTGGGTTAAACCTGTTTGGTAATAATTATTTGAATAGTATCATCTTGGATTCATATGTAACCTTTATCTGGGCAAAGGTAAGGTCTTTGAAGTATATTAGGTTCAAAGTAGTCCTTTGCAGAGCCACTTCTGCAAGTACACTGAGTGCTCTCCCTTAATCACCATAAATATTCTTTCATTCAAGTCTTTCTAAGCATCTCACCCTGTGCCAAGGAAGAACCAGGCCTGAGTGGCAAGGGACAGCATAATCCATCACTAGCTGAATCACTTTCATCAACAACCTCAGAATAAAGTCCTGCGTATTTTCTTTTGGGAGGATTTTGACTTCATTTGTCCTTTAAAGAGAAACAGAAATTGCTTAAGCAACTCAAATAAGCTTATTCAAGGAAAAAGTTTTCCTAAATGCCAGCTCAGTCTTAAGCTTGCCAAGTCACAATCAGAAGTTAACACTCAAGGGGCCAGCATTACCCTGATACTAAAACCAGATACACTACAAAAAAAAGAGAAAACTACAGGCCAATATCTCTGATGAGCATGGATACAAAAATCCTTAACAAAATATTAGCAGACCAAGAGCAATGATATATTACAATAATCATTCACTATGATCAAGTGAGATTTATTTCTGGGATACAAGGGGGTTCAATATTCACAAATCAATCAGTGTGATACACCACATCAACAAGAGAAAGAATTAAAAAATTACATGATCATTTCAATAGACGCAGAAAAAGCATTTGACAAAGTACAACACCCATTCATTATAAAAACCCTCAACAAAGTAGGTTTAGAGGGAACATACCTCAACATAATAAAGGTCATATATGAAAAACCCACAATGAACATCATACTTAGTGTAGAGTTTTTCCCCTAAGATCAGGAACAAGACAAGATGTCCACTCTCATTGCTTCTATTCATAGTACTGCAAGTCCTGGCCACAGCAATCAGACAACAAAAAGAAATAAAAGCATCCAAATTGGTTCTTTATTTGCAGATGACATGATACTATTTATAGAAAACCCTTAAAGATTCCACCAAAATACTATTAGAAGTGATAAATGAATTCAGTAAGATCACAGGATACAAAATCAATATACAGAAATTCATTGCATTTCTATACACTAATAATGAAGTAGCAGGAAGAGAAATTAAGAAAACAATCCTATTTATAATTAAAACAAAATAATAAAATACGTAGGAATAAACTTAACCAAGTAGGTGAAAGACGTGTATTCTGAAAACTATAAAACATTGATGAAAGAAATTGAAGACAACACAAACAAACGGAAAGACATTCCATGCTCATGGATTGGAAGAACAACTACTGTTAAAATGTCCATACTACCCAGAGCATCTACAAATTTAATGCAATCCCTAGCAAAGTATAAACAGCATTCTTCACAGAACTAAAACAAATAATCCTAAAAATTGCATGTAAACACAAAAGACCCCAAATAGCCAAAGCAATCTTGAAAAAGAAGAATAAAACTGGAAGTACCACAATCCCAGATTTCAAGATATACTACAAAGCTGTAGTAATCAAAACAATATGGTACAGGCACAAAAACAGAATAATAGCCCAGAAATAAACCCACAATTATATGGTCAATTAATCTTTGACAAAGGAGGCAAGAAGATGTAATTGGAAAAAGTCTCTTCAAACAATGGTGTTGTGAAAACTGGACAGCTACATGAAAAAGAATGAAACTAGACCACTTTACATACACACAAAATAAACTCAAAATGGATTAAGGACCTAAATTTGAGACCTGAAACCATAAAAATCCTAGAAGAGAGCACAGGCAGTAATTCTCTGACATCAGCTGTAGCAATATTTTTTCTAAATATGTATCCTGAGGCAAGGGAAACAAAAGCAAAAATAAACTATTGGGACTACATCAAAATAAAAAGCTTCTGCACAGCAAAGGAAACCATCAACAGAACTAAAAGACAATCTATAGAATGGGAGACAATATTCACAAATGACATATCTGATAAAGGGTTAGTATCCAAAATATATAAAGAACTTACAAGGGCGCCTGGGTGGCTCAGTTGGTTAAGCGACTGCCTTCGGCTCAGGTCATGATCCTGGAGTCCCTGGATCGAGTCCCGCATCGGGCTCCCTGCTCGGCAGGGAGTCTGCTTCTCCCTCTGACCCTCCCCCCTCTCATGTACTCGCTCTCTCTCATTCTCTCTCTCTCAAATAAATAAATAAAATCTTTAAAAAAAAAAAAAGAACTTACAAAATTCAACATCAAAAAAATAAATAATCCAATTAAAAAATGGGCACAAGACATGAACATTTCTCCAAAGAAGACATACAGACGGCCAACAGACACATGAAAAGATGGTCAACATGACTCATCATGAGGGAAATGCAAATCAAAACCCCAATGAGATATTATTCTACACCTGCCAGAATGGCTAAAATCAAAAATACAAGAAACAACAAGTGTTGGTGAAGGTGTGGAAGAAAAAGGAACCCTCTTGCACTGTTGGTAGGAATGAAAAGTAGTGCAGCCACTGTAGAAAACAGTATGGAGGTTCCTCAAAAAATTAAAAATAGAATTACCATATGATCCAGTAATTCCACTACCCATATTCTTTGGGTAATATGAAAACACTGATTTGAAAAGATATATGCAACCCTATGTTTATTGCAGCATTATCTACAATAGCCAAATTATGGAAGCAGCCCAAGTGTCCATTGACAGATGAATGGATAAAGAAGATGTGGTTATATACACACACAATGGAATATTACTTAGCCATACAAAAAAATAAAATCTTGCCATTTGTGATAACATGGATGGATCTAGAGAGTATAACACTAAGTGAAATAAGTCAGGCAGAGAAAGACAAATACCACATGATTTCACTCGTATGTGGAATCTGAGAAACAAAACAAACAACGACAAAAAGAGACAAATCAAAAAAACAGACTCTTAACTGAGAACAAACTAATGGTTACCAGAGGGGAGGTGAGTGGAGGGAATGGGTGAAATAGGTGAAGGGGATTAAGAATGCACTTATCATGATGAGCACTGAGTAACATATAGAATTGTTCAATCACTATATTGTATTCCTGGAACTAATATAACACTGTATGTTAACTACACTGGAATTAAAAAAAAAAAAAAGTGATACTCAAGGTGAAAACAGAAAAGTTACAAGCAAACGTTATTTATGTATTTTTTATTTCAGAGAGAGAAAGAGAGTGCATGCACATGCAAGGGGAGGGGAGGTACAGAGGGAGAGGGAGAGAGAATCCTAAGCAGTCTCTACACCCAGCGTAGAGTTGTTGTGGGGCTGGATGTCATGACCCTAAGATCATGACCTGAGCCATAATCAAGAGTTGGACGCTTAACCAACCGAGCCACCCAGGTGCTACACAAATACTATTTTTTTTAAACAGTGCTATGCCCCAGGTGATATATGGAAGTGTCTAATCACTATATTGTACACCTGAAACTAATATTACACTATGTAACTGGAATTTAAATAAAAACATAAAAAACAAATAAAATAAAAGGTGCTATGCCATATAACTAACACATAATCACTAAAAATAAGTGAAATATATGACAAATAATAAATACATAATAAGCAATTATAAAGTGAGAGTCAATCCAAGAAACACATATTAGCATATCTTGGATCGCCAGTGCCCTTTTTAGGAAGGACAAGGAAATAGCTTCAACTCATTGGCATACCCCCTCCACAGTGTGCCATTTATCTGCAATGAACTGTGGTATCTACCTGAAATCAAGACTGAAGGTCAGGTTGTCCCAAGTCAGATTATGATTTGATCTCTGAAATGTGAAGGTATGTGATACCTAAATGATGGAATATCATGAAACCATTAAAATCTTTGATTAGGAAAAGTTTCCAAGGTTAATGATATATTAAAGTACAAAAGGCAGAATATAAAATTGTATTTATGATCTCAACATAAAAATACTGAGAGAAATGGAGATATGTAATAATGGTTACCTCTGGTTCTGTGAGGGAAATATAGAGGAGAGAAACTATTTAGCCCTTCCTTTTTTCAAGTTTTTTTTTATTTTTAAAGATTTTATTTATTTATTTGTCAGAGAGAGAGAGGGCACACACAAGTAGGCAGAGTGGCAGGCAAAGGGAGAAGCAGGCTCCCTGCCAAGCATGGAGCCTGATACAGGACTCGATCCCAGGACCCTGGGATCATGACCTGAGCTGAAGGCAGATGCTCAACCGACTGAGCCACCCAGGCATCCCTGTTTAGCCCTTCCTAAACAGTTCTAGCAATTAATGAAAGATCAAGAATCTGAACAAAGTTAGCAAACAAGAGGCTGGAAAGTACCATCAAGGATTTTTTAAATCCCAAAGTGTCAAGGACATCTTATGCTGAAAGATTGTGGTCACGTAAACACCTGGGACTTTTAATACCAAAAGGCACTCCCTGAAAAGAAGTGATAGGTTCCTTCTTTAAAGTGGAGGAAAACATAGTTAAGTGAAATAATTAATAGTAACATTTAAGTAACAAGAGATTACCACATTTAATTTGTTTAATTTTCTTCTTATCTGGCTCCATATTTTCTGGTTTTAATTATATAGTATTTAACTAATAAAGTATGCAGTTAAATATTTATGATGTTTTTAAGTAAATAATGCTTATAGGAAAAACATGCTTGACTTTACTATAGTCTCTCAGCTCCAGGGCACCTAGGAGAACCTAACCATTGGCTAGTCCCATCTCTTTAATGGCTGACAGCAGAATCTTAATGTCTGGGGGCGAATAAGTAGTACTCCTAGGCATGCCTGTAACTTCAAATCTATTCAACAAATGCCTCACCAATCACACTACATTTGAATGATATCAAATTTACTGAATTTCAACAATGAGCAGATTTACCAAAAGGAAAATCCCTTATGTCAGAAACCTAACCACTGATGATGTAGAAACTCCTTGGTATGGAGTTCAAAAAGTCACCATCATGTAGCCCCAATCTAAATACCAACTTTCCCGCTCAGTACTCCGCAATTTGAAAATAGTCTCTCTTCTGGGGCACCTGGGTGGCTCAGTCGTTGAGCGGCTGCCTTTGGCTCAGGTCATGATCCCAGGGTCCTGGGATGGAGCCCCGCATCGGGCTCCCTGCTCGGCAGGAAGCCTGCTTCCCCCTCTCCCATTCCCCCTGCTTGTGTTCCCTCTCTTGCTATGTCTCTCTCTGTCATATAAATAAATAAAATCTTTAGAAAAAAAAAAAAAAAGAAAATAGTCTCTCTCCCTACCACACTCTATTATAAACATGACAACCTCATACCTACTTCCATGGTTTTATTTATGCAGACATTTCCACTTAGAACGCTTCTTGTCTCATTCAGGGATTCAGGTTCAGCTCTAGTTCAACGTTCTCCTAAGAAGTTCTAAATAACCTGACCAGCTATAACTCCTTTGTTAGAAACCCCATAATATGTGCTGTCAATATACCATTCCTCCTGATGATCCTTTAAAAAATTGCTATTTATTATTGTATTTTATGTGGTTTGTTTCCTTAAGGACAGAGACTATGTCTTTTCTATTTCTTAGGTGCTGTGATAAGAAGGAGAGAGAAAATGTCATGCAGCAGAAAGAGAACAAGGTTCATAATCAGGCCAACCTGAATTTGAATCCTAGCTCTCCACAAACTAGCTATGCATCCTTGGGTAAGCCATTTAAATTCTTTAAGCTTCAGTTCTCTCAGTGTAATTGATAATCTATAGAAAGCACCATCAAAGGGTAGATAAAGACATTCCTTCTCTTTTCTCTGTCCTTTTCCCTCTTTGAATTTCCATTGCACAAATATAATAACTCCAACTACATCATAAGGGGTACCTGAATAAAGCCTTCTTACCCATTCCGCCTCAGAGAAAAATCTGCCAAAAACTATCTAGGATTGGACAGTCTGCAACACAAATTAAGACTTGTCACTGTGCTCTGCATCTAAAGAATATCTCAACTGATTTTATTTTTTTTAAGATTTTATTTATTTATTTGACACAGAGAGAGATAGCGAGAGCAGGAACACAAGCAGGGGGAGTGGGAAAGGGAGAAGCAGACTTCCCGCCCAGCAGGGAGCCCGATGTGGGACTCGATCCCAGGACCCTGGGATCATGACCTGAGCTGAAGGCAGATGCTTAACGACTGAGCCACCCAGGTGCCCCATCTCAACTGATTTTAAACCAGGGTCAAATTGCCTCTTAGTAAGCACAGATTCCAAGGCCTGATCATGCTCAGGGTACTCTAGCAGGAAAGCTAGGAAGACTTCCTCAGATTTGGAGATACCTTGTATATAAGAGAGACTCAAATCTGCTTACTTAATGGGATGGTAGAAACATAGAAGGTTTTATTGCAAAACAATAAGGTTAATTTCCTGAGTCACTGAAGAAAGCCAATCTCACTACCTGACAGTCACATCTTATGTTGTCTGGGTAGAAGAATGCTTTACAAGCAAGGTAAAGGAGGCACACACCATCCCTTCAAGAGCAAAGGCACAGGAGGAAAGACAATGCTTCAGTTGCCTCCAGTTTTAGGGATACTATTTTAAAGTAAAAGCTAATCATCATTACAACTAAAACTAGATTATCTTAAATATTGCCAAGGCAAAGAAAAAGCAAAAGAACATTATAAAAAATCATTTTTAAAAGATGACAGAATTAAGATAAAACAGATATGAAATAAAAATAAAAGTCAATGAAATAAACTCAATTATTTAAAACAAAATAGCCAGGGTGGCTGGGTGGCTCAGTTGGTTAAGCAACTGCCTTCAGCTCAGGTCATGATCCCAGAGTCCTGGGATCGAGTCCCGCATCTGGCTCCCAGCTCATCAGGGAGCCTGCCTCTCCCTCTGACCCTCTCCCCTCTCATGCTGTTTCTCTCTCTCTCTCTCTCTCTCAAATAAATAAATAAAATCTTTAAGAAATAAAAAATAATAAAATAAAACAGTCAATCAAGCAAAAAGGTAAGCAGAAATTATGATATTACATCAAGGTTGCATTCAAGGCAAGAATCATTTAAAAAGACAAAGAAGCCATAATGAAGATGTAGCTCTCACTAATTTTATGTATCTAATAACATGGCCTCAAAATATATAAAACAAGTCCTGGGTGGCTCAGTCAGTAATGCAGCCGACTCTTGATTTCGACTCAGGTCATGATCTCAGGGTCATGATATCCAGCCCCAAGTTGGGTTCTACGCTCAGCAAGGAGTCGACTTGAGATTCTCTCTCTCTCTCCCCCTCTGCCCCTCCCAATCCTGTGCACTCACACTCTCTCTCTCTCTAAAATAAATAAATCTTAGATATATATACTATATACATATATTTACATAATATATGTTTTATATATATATATATAAAACAAAACATACACATGAAACAAAAACTGCAGAAAATATAAAAAGAAAATTGAGGGACACCTGGCTGGCTCAGTCGGTGGAGCATGAGATTCTTGATCTCAGGGTTGTGGGTTCAAGTTCCACCTTGGATATAGAGATTACTTAAAAATAAAATCTTAAAAAAATGAAAAATGAAAACAAAACAAAAAAAAAAACAAAGGTAACGGGAGATTAATTTTCAGATCATAAAACCAAAAGTGAAAGAGTGATTAGAAGAGCTGAATAATATTATATATAATAAGTTGTTCTTTAAATCTAGAAAGCTACATCCTGAAGAACACTTTTTTTTAAGCATAGGACATTCACAAAAACTAGCCTTGTACTAAGGTACACACAATAAAAAAAGTCTCCAAAGTCCTCCAAATCAGAAGAAGTACAAGCATATTCTCTGGCCAGAAAGCAATTAAGACAGTGAGCAAATAACAAAAGTAGAACAAATAGGAAAAAAAAAAAACTTAAAAAATTTAAAACTCTCAAAGGACTCTTGAAGAGGCAAAAATAAAGTCATGGCATTGAAGGGGGTGGAGAGGGAATGACATTATGGCTCTTAATGCTTTCTTCGCAAAAGCATCCAAGTGAGAAAGCTCATAGGGAGACTGTCTTAGAATCTTTTAGAAATTATGGGATTCTGCTATTTTCTAGTAAAAAAAAAAAATCAATCATCTCTTTACTCCTACTATCTAGCAGAATTTCTGTGAATTTCATGGCCCCATAAATTTTGAGAAGTTTGTCAAGTCCCTATTTAGTTACTAATAATTTATGATTTCCTTTAATAATCTTCTCTCCTCTCAATCAAGTGTGGGTTAAACTTCAAGTGAGCCTGATGCAAAGGAACTAAAAACATGTAAGCATGACCTAGTTGTTTCTGAAAAACTCAGAATTAAATCTATAACAGCACTGTTCAATTCAACTTTCTATGATGCTGGAAATGTTCTATATGTGTGCTGTCCATTATGGCAGCCACTAGCCCCAGTAGCCATTAAGCACTTGAAATCTGGTTAGTGTGACTAAAGAACTGAAATTTTAAATTTTATCTAATTTTAATTAATTTAAACTTAAATCGCCACATGTGGCTAGTAGCTATTATGTTGGACAGAGCTGGTCTATAACCACTCAGGTAGGTTGGTAAAATTTAGGGAGGAAAGATTACGAAACACACACAAAAAGACTTCATTTAATAAAAGAAGTGATAAAGCAGCTATAAAAAACAGAACAGGGGTGCCAAGGTGGTGCAGTCAGTTAACCAGCCGACTCCTGTTTTTGGCTCAGGTCATGATCTCAGGGTTCTGGGATCAAGCCCCATGTCAGCCTCCGCACTTAGCGTGGCGTCTGCTTCAGGATTCTCTTTCTCCCTTTGCCCCTCCCCCAGCCTGCTTGTGCTCTCTCTCTCTATAAAATAAATGCATAAATCTTTAAAAAAAAAAAAAAAGGCGAACAGCTGTGGGGAGGATAGATACTGGGAAAAGCTTCAGCTTAGGGTCCCTGCTGTCTGCTGATAGGCCTCTCTTTCCTGGGTTCTGACAATAGCATTCCCCCCTCACAAAGCTTCAAGAGTATGTTGCGGGGTGAGGGGGCAATGGGCAATGAGGGTAGGTGTACTAACAACTGGATTAGCAGTATGGATTGCTCAAATATTATTTGATCCTCCTGCTTTACGACTAGTTCTATATAAACTGTCAACCCCTACCTTGGTCAAAGAAAAAAGAGAAAGAAAAGGAAGAAAATAGAAAATGAAGATAAATGTAAAAAAGTGAAAATGAATAGGGAGAAAGGGAAAAAAGAGGCCCTTCCAAAGGCAACAGTACCACTGGCACCTGCCCAACTATAAGAGGCATGACCAAACTGTTAAGGTCTCCATTCCTTGAATAAATACTCACTGAATGTCGATTATGTTAGGCACTGGGCTTATGGTGGTGAAAGAGGAAGAGTCCCCATCTCTCAAGGTATTCAGAATGAAATGGGGGAAATGGACACTTACATAACTATGCTATGCAGAGAGAAGTGTTACAAAGAGAGATGGAAAAGGGCAGGTCAGGGATGCCTTCTAAAGGAGCGTTATTTAAAAGATGACTAATAGCCTTCCAGGCGAAGGAGGAGGGACTGCAGGGAATGTGGAGAAGCAAGAATGAGAGTGGTGAGGAAGAACATGTAAGAGTGAGTGAATGCGGGCGCCTGGGTGGCTCAGTCATTGGGCGTCTGCCTTCGGCTCAGGTCATGATCCCAGGGTCCTGGGATTGAGTCCCACATCGGGCTCCCTGTTTGGCAGGAAGCCTGCTTCTCCCTCTCCCACTCCCCCTGCTTGTGTTCCTGCTCTCGCTATCTCTCTCTCTGTCAAATAAATAAAATAAAATCTTTAAAAAAAAAAAAAAAAAAGAGTGAGTGAATGCCACGGTTTTGTAACCGGGAACTTCGTAGGGATTAAAGTACAGATTAAATGTCAGGGACGAGTTTTAACCATTTTCTATGTTTCTGTAAGAAAATACTAAACATTTCTGCACAAAATACTATAGTAACTTTGCTTAAGGTGGTGGCTATGTGGAGGCTGTTTGGAATGAGGGCCAAAGTTCAGACTGGAAGGTCAGTTAGGAGGCTACTGAGATAGTCCACAATGAGAGATAATAAGGGCCCTCGATGAATTTATTGTTTATATGTGCCCAGAATTCATGTCCCTTTCTTTTGGGAACAGAACTCTCCTTTTCCACAGGGGAATCACCCCTCTGCCAATTACCCTGGTCCATGAAGTTCCAAGAAAGTATACCCTTGCCTCAAGATCCAGGGTTGGGCACGTAATTTAGGCCTGACGGAACAGCATATCCCATACCCTCATTATAAGAAGGGGAACATAACTCAGGTCAATCCAAAAATAGCCAGCCTCCGAATTTTTGCTTTTGTTATACCTATTAGGATTGCTTTGTTTTGTTTTTGTTTTGTTTTGTTTTGGTTAGGATTGCTTAGGGCTATCCTGTAGAAAAGTCTGCCTGAGACTGAAGTCAACACACAGGGAAGAGGAGCCCATGGATAGGGACAAATTCTTGGTTAAGTACCTACAATTGGCCATGCCTGAAGCAAAACTACTCCCTGGATTTTTTAGTAATATAAGCAAATATATTTGGAAATGGAGAAAAAAATAAAGCTTCCAGAGAAAAATCAGGAACAAAATTCATAGGACCTGGAAACTGCCTGGATATGGGAAATGAAGAGGAAAGTATCAAATTTCACCTTGAGGCTTCTGGGTTTGCTGAGTGAAAAATGCTATTAACTGAGATAGAGAACAGAAGATGAAAAGGTTTTAACCAATGGACTGAGCTCAGTTTGGAGACACTAAGAAGTATTTTAATACTTGAATTTTGACTCTTTCTGCATCACTGCACCAGGAAAACTGCATATAGCTGGGTTCCAAGTTCAGACTGCATACCCCAAGGCAGTCTAGGGTGGCAGAGCAATGCTAGAAGAACCATTCCTTTCATTGTTTAGTAGTTTCACCAGACAACCTCCAAACAACTGGCTCTTACTACCCAACTAAAGAAAGAGAAGCATTATGCCTAAGCAGTATATATAGCATTTTGCTAGAGTGATGACTAGCTAGATGAAAATTAAGGGAACCGATGAAATAACTACACTCCAAGGATAAAGTGAAAAGCTAGGCTAACACCCCCCTCCTCAGTGTGCTGAACTCACAGGAGGCATGGAAGGAGGAAGAACAAGCTGTACAATTGAGAACAGCAACCAGAAAAGCACATACCCATCTTATTTCAAGAAAACGGGAGGAGACAGCAAGTAGACATTTTTTGCACTTAGCACATACCAAGCACTCCATGAAGAGTTTCATGCACATTGTCTTATCAAAACCTCACAAGTTACCAGTCAGGAAGGCATTATTTTTTCCACTCAGATGGATGCGGCAAATTAAGTAGTAGAATTAGGATTCAAATGCAGGTCTATCTGGTTATAGAGCTTATGCACATTTCACTACATCAACCACTTTCAGAAAATATACTGATAAGTTTATCCTTTATATATAAAAATGATGCCATCTCCAGATGCCTGGGTAGTTCAGTCAGTTAAGTATCTGACTCCTGATTTCAGCTCAGGTCATATCAGGGTCATGGGATTGAGCCCCGCATTGGGTTCCATGCTCAGCACAGTTTGCTTGTCCCTCTCTCTCTGCTCCTCCCTGCTCATGCTCTCTCTCACTCTCTCAAATAAGTAAATAAAATCTTTTAAAAAAATGATGCCATTTCATCATGAAGATTTTTTTCCGAATTGGGTATTTTATTGACCATAGAAAGTTAGGTTAGCAATGACCCAGCCACAATGCATCAATTCTCAGGCACAGGTATGTATATGCGAGTTGTCTGTTTGGAGCTAAGGAGGCCTTTGGTGCCATGAAGCCTCATTAAACAACACATTCTGAGTTAACCAGCCACCAACAAAGAGCAGGCTATAGCAACAATACCAGTGCCCTTGTGGGGATAGTCCCACTGCAGAAATTAAATTTTGACTAGAGTTGCTTGGTTAAGAGGCAAGCATTAGAGGGGCACCTGAGTGGCTCAGTCGGTTGAGCGACCAACTCGGGTTGTGATTGAGCCTAGTGTTGGGCTTCACACTCGGCAAGGAATCTGCTTGGGATTCCCTCCCTCTCCCTCTGCCCCTCCCCCTGCTCACACGCACGCTCTCTTCTCTCTGGTGAATAAACAAATCTTTAAAAAAAAAAAAAGAGGCAAGCATGGAAAAAATAATAGAAAAATATACCTGCAAAGGAGCTGTCCTACTGGCCTGAATGATAGGCAAAGAATGCTATAAAATTCATTATCTTATACATTTCTTTGTCCCAGTATATTAGCATGAGAGGCAACATAGAGTAAGTATTAAAAGTGCAGACTCTGAAGCCAAATTGCCTGGGCTTGAATCCCAGTTCCACCAGGATTCACTGTAGGAACTTGGCAAATTATTTATCCTGTTCATGTCTTAGCTTCCTCATCTATTAAATGGGGATAATAATAATAATACCTGTCTCATACAGTTGTCATGAGAAGTAAATAAATTAATACTTGTAAGGCTCCTAAGCAGTGCCTGGCATGTGATAAGTGTTTATTTAATAAATAACTAACCCAACTAGATGGGGAGGAAATGTGAGCTTGAATTTCCAACCCAGGCTCTCCCACGTGAACTGGTAAAGGAAAAGAAAAATGAACAAAAACCTGTTTAAGATTTATATGGGACTTTTCACATGAAGCATTTCACAGACATCTGGAGGAAGAATAAATAGCCAAATATACATAAGCAGAAACCGAAACATGGAAAAGGGAAGTAAGATGTTCAGTTTCACTGAACGCATCATTCACACATCTCAGGCACGAACCCAGTCTTGTCAGTCCACATTTTGTACAGCAGGCCACATGGTAACAGTGTACATAAAAGAATAGTCAAACTTAAAAACAGCCAGGTCTTCACCTGGGCACAATATCTCATTAATTTCCCCCTGCTGATATTTTCTCACTGAAGCAAACCCTAAATATGCGAAGCACCTATACAGAGATTAAGTCACCATTTAGTCAAAGCAGTTTCTAAAATCCTAAACCCTCCATTTCTAAAGGGTATGAACTGGATGACAATAGTTGCATATAAATAAATGTGAAATTGCTTAATTGCATTGTGGGGAAGGAGAGAAGGGCTTGAAGATGAAAAGGAAATGAGAGATCCTGCCACTCTGACAGAGGCACGCACACAATTTCTAGTTTCATTAGCAAGCCCCCTCCCCCACACCATGGGCCATTACAATCGTCCACTTTCATACACAGGCCCTCCTTCTCGTCTTCTTCCTCACATTCGTCCCCGCCTAAGCTTCTTTCCAAGCCAGTCATAATGCCTAACCTTTGCGCCCAGAAATTCTTACAACACCAACCTTCCTAATATTGATCCGACATGCTGTCACCTCCAAGTTTCACTTGGGCCATCAACCTTGAGCCCTACTCCTATCTATGGACTCCGGCCTGTAAAATCTCACCAAAACACCTCTCAACAGCCACCTCCTCTCCTGCTCCCCCTGCCCTCAGCATATTCTACCCACACTCATTAAACCCGTTCCCTCGTCCGTCCTATCCACGCCCTGCCAGTCCCTCCTCTCACAATTTCTTCCCAAACAAGTCGCCCCAAGCAGTCGCCCTAAAGTCTATCATGCCCGACACTTCTCTCGGTGCTCTCCGAGCCCTCCCAACCCTCCCGGTGGTTCGGTGCATCCATCTGCCCCCGACTCCCCGGGCCCTTCCCACCCCACCTGCTCTCCTCTGGCAAGCGCTCCTCGCAGCCGCCCAGCTCCATTCCCGCGCCCTCTGGACGCATCCGGGGCTGCGACGTCGCCTCCTCTCTGAAGAGAGGCTTCCCTGCCGCTTCGTCCTTCAGGGCTCCCGAAGCCCCAGGGAACTGAGGAGGCACCCTCGGTGGGTGGGCTCTGGGTGATGCACTACACCCGGGTTGACAGCAGGCGCGGTGATTGCTGTCTCAGCTGCGGTTTCTAGCCTTGCCACCCCCACTTCCGGCTCCAAGAACTACAACTCCCAGCAAGCACTTCGAAGACTCGGCCGCTCCCGGCATGCTCTGCCCTGTCCAATCCGAGGCCGCGCTCGCGGCGGATGAAGACCCTGGCTGCGTGCTCGCGGGCGTACACTAGGTGGGGAACGTCAACGTTAGTCTCTGGAATACGTAGGGGTGCGAAGCCTTGCAAGCTCCTGTCACGCTTCGCACTTGGGGCCAGACGGGATCAGAAGTCTAGACTGGGGAATGACGCTGGTCTTGATCCAAGTACTGTTAACCGCACTTCTGCCTACCCTGGCTTAACACCTGTCGGTGATGTTTGAGGACATCAAGTATTTTAATGGAGAGCTCACAAACTGAAGAGCACAGGTTGCTTTGAGATCGCAAAGGAAAAGCAGGAGGGAAAGGCTTTTGGGGAAGGTTTTCTGGAGAACTGATGTCAGAGTAGAGTTTTTAAGGATAAGTATGAATTAGCCAGGAGAAGAGAAAGTGGAAACTGGCCTGGGCATAAGGAAGCATGCTGGTTTGGGAAGTACTGGTTCTGAGTAGTAATAAGAGCTGGAAAGACGTGGGGAACAGAGTGGTGTTGCTGAGCAGGCACCCTAGATCATGAAGTGTCGTTCTAGAGTTTGGGTTTTATCCTTAGAACAATTAGGAGCAAGTTAAGAATATGCAAATCAAGAAGTGATTTGACCAAACCTGCTTAGAAAACTACTTTTGACAATGTGGAAAGGGAATGGGGTATGTACCATGTTGGAGGTAAGAGTGGAAGAATGGATAGGAGAGGAGACTGAAAATCCCTATAGAGGCCAAGCAGGTAATGCCAATGAGTGAAGTGAGCTGGTTGTAGGAGAATGGCAGAAATTCTGAACTGGAAAGCTCATCCAAGAAGGAAGGTCTCACCTTTTCTATAACTGAATGTTGCAAATGGGCATATAGGCCTAGAATTGCCTTATACTCTGATTTTGCAATAGAAGCTGGAGTCTGCATTTTTAAGTACAATTTCTCATTTTTAAATACTGGTAACAATTTTTTTTATTGTAAACATTACACAGGCAAAAAAAAAAAAAAAAAAGTTTGTAGGCTAAATGTGCCTTTGGGTTACTAGTTTGCAAGTTCAGGCCTGAACTGGGGCAGTAGGGAACAAGGAGGTTGGGATTAGTGCATTGGTAAAGCAATAGAATCAATACTACTCTGTGAAGGGGATATCTAGGTTAGCTCCATGGAAAACTAGTTACTCTATTAAAAATAATATATAACTTCCAGGAATTTTCAAACCTGAGAAAACTTTTTTGTGAATTAAAAGTGAAGTGAGGGGTGCCTGGGTGGCTGAGTGGTTTGGTGGCTGCCTTCGGCCCAGGTCATGATCCCAGGGTCCTGGGATTGAGCCCCATGTTGGGCTCCCTGCTCCACAGGAAGCCTGCTTCTCCCTCTCCCACTCCCCCTGCTTATGGTGTCCTCTCTCGCTGTCTCTCTCTCAAATAAATAAATAAGATCATAAATAAATAAATACAAAATGAAGGAGCTTTTAAATCCAAGTTATGATTTCCAACTTCCATTATATAAAAAATACTCTTTGTTCAAACTTTCTCGTATTTTCCTACTAAAGGGTTATACTTTTTTAGAAAGGGGCAGTGTTAATCACTGGGATTTTGCTTCTATTTCTACAAATGTATGAACTTCATTTTTGTCATACAGTATAATCCCAAGTTAATGCCACATGATCTTAGCATATTTACATGAAAGTCCACTTTATCAGGAAATTCTAGAACTGAAATTGTAAAAAGTCTCAGAGAGTTGTGTAGTAAAAGTTCTGGGAAAAGTTACACCCAAGTCTGGGTTTACACATAATTAAAGCAGTCAGTTAATAAATGTGATAATAACCTGCATTAGCCCTGTGTCCCCCTGTCCCATCCTTCTGCTTTCCCTCACCCCAGATGGCCATATCCTGAGTCCCTGCTTTATGATTATACTGCTTCCCCTTTTATAGTTTCTTTGTATTACTTTATATACCTAGAAATTATTTTTTAAATTTTTGTGTTTTAACTTTATAAAAAGGATATTGAGCTGTATTTATTCTTTGAGGCCTTAGTTTTTTTACTTAATATTACATTGATAAGATTTATTCACATTATCATATGTCACTGTAGTTCATTGATTTTGACTGCTATATAATAGTTAATTGTGTGAATACACCAGTTTATTCATGCCATCTTTCAGTGATAGGCATTTGGGTTGTTTCCAGGTTTTTGCTATTGTAAACAGTGCTGCTATTAATATTCTTTTACATGTGCCCTCTTGTATATAAACAAAGGTTTCTCTTGGGTACATACCTAGAAGTGGAATTGCTAGGTCTAGGTCATAGGGCTATTGTCTATTCTAGCTTTTGTTTTGAGTGATGGGTTTGTAGGTGCACAGTTTTCAAAATAACGAGTTACGATGTCATAACTAATTATAATTAGTTACTTAAAATAACCAAAAAATTAAAATAAAATAATTAACTAACCAAATGAAAATGGGCCATGCATGGAAAATAATGAGAGTATGTCATGAACCAAGGATTGTGATTAATCCAATATTGCACTTCTGAGGCCCAAATGCAAAGACTGTCAAATATGCAAAAATATCTAGCATGAGGGTTCAATAAGTCACATAAAAATAATGGCCTTACTTAGAACTGCTTGCTGAGGTAATATTTTAAAAGTAAAAAAACCTGAAGAAGTTTGTTTGATCTTGATCAATGTTTTTGTTTTCAAGATCACCAGGATGCTAGTTTTATACAAATAGTAATAGGTCCTAGAGTACCAATGGCAGAAAGCCAAATTCACTCAAGAATCAGTTATTCAAATAATGGATTTTTAAAGCTCATTACATTTACCAATTAGCCAAAATTTTGTTTTAAGTAGTCTGTTTCTTATTTTTTATATAAATTCAATTTAGTTAACATATACTGTATATTAGTTTCAGGGGTAGAATTTAGTGATTTATCGTTTGCATATAACACCCAGTGCTCATTATAAGTGCCCTCCTTAATGCCCACCACCCAATTACCCCATCCTCCACCCACCTCCCCTCCAGCAACCCTCAAGTTTGTTTCCTAGAGTTAAGCATCTCTTAAGGTTTGCCTCCCTCTCTGTTTTATCCTACTGTAAGAAGTAGGAAGTAGTCTTCTTAAATATATTCAACAAATATCGATTATAGTCATGAACATATTTTTTATTATATTCACTAAAATTACTCTTAGCAACATTTTTAAAAATATTCAAATTTTAAAAGCTAAGGAATGGCTGCCACTGGCCAAGTCAAAAACAATTTGAGCATCAACATGAGTTAATCCATGAAATAGATACATATCTACAGTATTTTCAAAGGCAAGCACAGCCCTTACACTCTTTACCCCTTTGCTTTTCAAGAGAGAATTTTTGAACACAGGATGAGTCTGAATTTCTATGGAAACTTACATGCATATATAAATAAGTATGCAAATAATAAATAAATAGAAAAGGGAAGAAAGAAAGGGGGGAGGGAAAATTGTTTTCCACAGTAGAATGTTAACTAATGAATGTAGAGGAATAATAGACTTAGAAAATCACTATTTTGTAACCACCATTGTAATAATTGGTTCATGCAGGAATCATGAATGGATGCTAAAGCCATTAATGAAATTTGTTCTGAAACAGAATATTTATACAGTCTCAAACTATCTACCCACATATCATTTACTCATTAGAAATGGGAAAAAGAGGTACCTTTACAATAGAGAAATCTGGCAGACATAACCTTAATCAGGTGATCAAAGTTAAAATCACCCATAAGACAAAATGACATCATGTGCCTCCTAACGTTAAGTTCTGAGAAGGACACAGCATCACTTACATAGTACTTGTGACAAAAGTGAATAACACGAATTTAATCACAGGCTAACAATAAGACAAAGTAAAATTGGAGGACAGTCTATATGACAACTGCCTTCAATCTTCAAAAATATAAATATCATAAAAAACTAAGAAAAGCTGACAAATTTTATCAGATTAAAGGAGACAAAAGAGGCAGGACAAAGAAATGCAACATGTGAGCCTGGATTGGATCCTAGATTGGAAAAAAAAAATGTTATAAAGGATAATTATTTATTAGGATAATTGGCAAAATTTAAATATAGACTGTACATCGGAGAATAGAATTGCATCAATGTTATATTTTCTGAATTTGATCAATTTTAGCATGATTATGTAAAAGAATATCCTTAGAGATATATTCTATATCCTGATGTCTGCAATTTACTCTCAGATTGTCCAACAACAACAAATAAGAATTACAGCCATCTGGGGGGCACTTGGGTGGCTCAGTTGGTTAAGTGTCTGCCTTCAGCGCAGGTCATGATTAGGGTCCTGGGATCAAGCCCCACATTGGGCTCCCCACTTAGCGGGGAGTCTACTTCTCCCTCTCCCTCTGCCCCTTCTCTTGCTGGTGCTCATTTTCTCTCTCTCTCAAATAATTAAATCTTAAAAAAAAAAATAAAGAATTACAGCTATCTGTGTATCTGGATACCAATCTTCCTCCACTTACAATGGGGTTCCATCCAAATAAACCCATCATGAATTGAAAATATTAATTGAAATTGCATTAATTGAAATTGCACTCAATACACTTAACCTGGGGCACCTGGGTGGCTCAGTTGGTTAAGCGTCTGCCTTCAGCTCAGGTCATGATCTTGGAGTCCTGGGATCAAGCCTCACATCAGGGTGCCTGCTCAGCGGGGAGTCTGCTTCTCCCTCTGCCTCTTCCCTACCTGCTCATGCTCTCCCTCTCTCAAATAAATAAATAAAATCTTTAAAAAAATGCACTTAACCTACTGAACATCATAGCTTAGCTTTAAACATGCTTAGAACACTTCCATAATTAGCCTACAGTTGATCAATCCTATAACACAAAACTTATCTAATAATAAAGTGTTGACTATCTCATGTAATGTACTGAATAGGGAAAGTGAAAAACCGAATGTCTGTATGAGTACAGATTAGATGTAAATGTATCAGGTGTTTATCCACCAGGTCACCTGGCTGACAGGGAGCTGGGCTGGCTGTTGCTGCCCAGCACCATGAGACAGTATCTACTGAGTATCACTAGCCTAGGAAAAGATCAAAATTTAGAATTCTTAGTTCAGTTTCAACTGAATGTGTATCACTTTCATACCATCATAAAGTCAGAAAATTCTGTCAAACGGTAAGTTGGGGATTGTCTGTATAGAGAAAGCAAATGTGGCAAAACTTTAATAATTGGTGAATCTTGGTGAAGGGTATAGCTGTATTACACTATGTTTACAACATTTTTCTAGATTTTGAAAATAGGCAAGGATTTTAGTATGGTTTTGTTTTCTCATGACTGCATCCTTAAATCAATGTGATGAAAATTTTAGTGTTTCACATGGAAATTTCTTCTTTTATAATGATTAATTTTGAATATATTTTTAAGTTAATTTCTGTTTTTTTTCCAGAGTTTAGCATTTTAAAGAAGTCTTTGTCCAATTTTGCCAAAACACATTCACTGACTTTACCAAATTTACTGATTTACCAAAATACTTTTTTTTCCTTTTCTCTTCTTTAAATAAAGCTTAAATAAATTTTGCCAGGTCTTTATTGACTGGTTCTATTCTGTCTTCACAGCAACATTTCCACCCACTTTATTTAGTATTGGTTAATTTATTCAATTGTATGGGAAAGCTCATTGTCATCCATGGGTAATGCATACAAATTCAGAAATTAAGAAGTTACAATGAAATTTTTAAAAAATCTTATTTCCAGGGGCACCTGGGTGGCTCAGATGGTTAAGGGTCTGCTTTCAGCTCAGGTCATAATCCCAGGGTGCTGGGATCGAGCCTCAAATCGGGCTCCTGGCTCAGCGGGGAGTCTACTTCTCCCTCTCCCTCTGCCTCTCCCCCTGCTCATGCTCTCTCTCTCTCTCTGTATCTCTGTGTCTCAAATAAATAAAATCTTTAAAAAATAAAAAAAATAAAAATCTTATTTCTGGGCTAAGCAAACCCTTAACACATTTAAAGAATATTCAATATGTCGCTGTCTCAGCTCTCTGAAACTCTAGCTGAATAAACCTGAGCCAAGAGAATGGATCCTCTCCTGAGGGAAAGAGAAAAATGAGAGTCCAGCCATGGCTCTTGATCCCAGAACAAGGCGGCCAAGGGGCAAAGGGAGAAGAAGCATGGGGAAAAGAAAGAATGCCTAAAGACCCTATGACTCTGGAATCCTGGCTTTCCAGAACCTTCCTAGACCACCAAACTGTCTAGTACAAATCAAGGATATATTTTTTAAAGGAAACCATGGTGTAAATAAGGAGAAACTGTGACTTACATAGATTTATGTAACTTTAGAAAATTCCACAACTAGTCATTCAGTGAATTGACTAGAATCCTTGGTTGACAGGATGCCTACCCTGCCCAGAGAAGACAAAGCCCAAGAAGGAGTGAACTAGAGATCCAACCCCTGAGTCCAGTAAGAATTCCACTTCAAGTTCCCCTGCCCACCCAGAGTAAGTTCTCTAGTCAGAGAAAACTGGTGGTCAGGGACGTGGAGACCAATAATGCCTTCAGCTATGCCTACAACCCGGCCTGTCGGGTATCTGCTGTTCTGCTCTGCTGTATCACCGTCCTGTAGCAGTATCTTTCACAGAGTAGGAACTCAAACTCTGTTTGAACAAATAAATGAATGAATGAATCCTAAGATTAAAAAGCAGAAGATTACAACAGTGAGAGGAGCTTAGAACGAAGGAAAACGGCAACACAAAGCTATAGCAAAGCAGCAGAAAAAGTTACTGCAGCAGAGACAGTGGCAAATGGGGTAGAACGAGAAGAACTGAGCAGCAAAGAGAAGAAAAACTACTGTGCATGCAAGTGGCTTAAGGGATTCAGGTATAATGATAATAGCTATACCTAATACATACTATACCTACAGGTGATAAAAATCATACCTAACTCCCTTAGTATACCAGCGTAATGTAATTTTTATAAATTTACAAAAGTACAAAAATCCACTTCTGAAAAGCAAGAGGTGATACCAAAATCAGACAGACATTACAAGGAATGGAAACTACACATCAATATCACTCATGAGGGGTGCCCGAGTGGCTCAGTTGGTTGGGCGTCTGCCTTCGCCTCGGGTCATGATCCCAGGGTCCTGGGATTGAGCCCCGTGTCAGGCTCCTTGCTGAGCAGGGTGTCTGCTTCTCCCTCTCCCTCTGCTCCTCCGTCTCCCACTGCTTGTGCTCTCTCTCTCTCTCAAATAAATAAAATCTTTTAAAAAAATCACTCATGAAAAGAAAAACAATATCCTTGACAAAGCATTAGCAAACCAAAATCAACAATATATAAAAATGATAATACACCATGACCAAGTAGGTTTCTCCTAGAAATGCAAGGGTAATTCAACATTTGAAAAAAAAATAAAAATTTTAAAACCCCATTTGGTCATCTCAATGGGTGCAGAAAAATACTAGATAAAATTTGACATTCACTCATGATGAAAACTCTCCGCAAGCCAGGGATAAAGGGAAACTTCTTCAACCTGACAAAGGGCATCTACCAAAAAATCTAACATAATGGTGAAAGATAATGCTTTCGCCCTGGGGTTTGTCATAAGGGAAAGATCTTCATTTCACGTCCCCTTTTAAATATGGTACTGGAGGGGCACCTGGGTGGCTCAGTCGGTTAAGCAAATGGATCCTCTCCTGAGGGAAAGAGAAAGATGAGAGTCCAGCCATGGTTTTTGATCCCAGAACAAGGAGGGCAAAGGGAGAAGAAGCATGGGGAGAAGAAAGAATGCCTAAAGGCCCCATGACTCTGGAATCCTGGCTTTCCAGAACCTGAGCCTTAAGCTCAGGTCATGATCTCAGGGTCCTGGTACGGAGCCCTCATTGGGCTCCCTGCTCAGCAGGGAGCCTGCCTCTCCCTTCCCCCTGCTCAAGCTCGTTCTCTCAAATAAATAAATAAAATCTTAAAATAAATAAATAAATATGGTACTGGAGTCCCCAGGCAGTGTAATCAGGCGAGCAAAAGAATAAAAGTCATACAGATTGGAAACAATTAGGCTGAGTGAAGTAATCCAGGTTAAAAAAAGAGTATATACTGGGCGCCTAGGTGGCTCAGTTGGTTAAGCAACTGCCTTCGGCTCAGGTCATGATCCTGGAGTCCCGGGATCGAGTCCCACATCGGCCTCCCTGCTCGGTGGGGAGTCTGCTTCTCCCTCTGACCCTCCCCCTCTCATGCTCTCTGTCTCCCATTCTCTCTCTCAGATAAATAAATAAAAAATCTTAAAAAAAAAAAAAAGAGTATATACTGTATGATTCTACTTATATAAAATTCTAGAAAATGCAAATTAATCTGTATGATCAGTGGTTGCTTAAGTAGTGGTTGGGGAAAGGATTATAAAGGAGCACAGGAAAACTTTTGGGGATGATAGATATATTTATTATCCTCTTTATGGTGGTGTTTTTGCAGGTCTATACACCATATGCCCATATAAACTGCACACTTTAAATATGTGTCTTTTATTATCTATCAATTACACCTCAATAAAGCTGAAAAAAGGGGGACTTAGAAGAAATATCAAACTAATAAAAATAAGATATGGAGTGAAACACATGAAGTGTGCTTACCTTTGAAGAGAATGGAGATCTCTATGCACATTTTGAGAAGAGAGCCACAACATGTTGGTAGAAAGGTATGATGATGTCGGATTTAGCAAAAGTAAAAATATAAGACTCCCAGTTAAATTTGATTTTCAGATAAATAATGAAAAATTGTTTAATATAAATATATCCTAAATATCGCATGCAACATCCTGTAGTAGAGAAATTGGCTATTTATTCATTGTTTATCTGAAATTCAAATGTAATCAATCTCGTATTTTATCTGGCAACTCTAGACATTGTCTTATGTATGCTGTACGAAATCAAGCCTCTAAAAAGGCAGTTACTTGAATTCCATGTTTATTCTGATTTAGATGAAGCTGCTGAACTACTGTACTCCAATGTCTATATATTCAGTGTCCAGCGCAGTACTGTACTTATTCACAATACCTACTCAAAAAAAATTTTTTTTTTTTTTTTTGCTGTATGAAGCTCTGCAAGCTGTATGAAGCTAGGAGCTGAATCCATCTTTACTCATCATTTTATCCCCAGAGCCTATTACAATGTCTGGTGCTCAATGATTGTATAATTAAATGAATAACTGCCTCTCATGCCCCAGAAAATGCGGGGTTGACCTTTTAACTCCAGCCCTTGTGGCTGGCAGATCTACTTCTTAGACGAGCCCCAGTTCTGATTTCTCAGTTTGTCTTCTACTTCACTTTTGCTGTATGTGTCTCAAGCTGCTGTTTTGTTTTCTACTATTTTGTATGTGACTGACATATCCTTACACAATGTTTCTCATTTCCTCGTTTTTCCCTTTGGAATCTGGGTGACTACTCTGAGACTCAGACCCTCAGCCTTTGGGGAAATCTCAAAGTCTGAAACACAACAGCTAGGATTGCTTAATGAAACATTGGGGCATGTTCCTTTGAAGTTAAGGAGATTTGGAGTCAAGCTTCAGTTTTGGGGAGAAGATCAGGATAAAAGGGAATCTTTATATATATTGGTGGTGGGTAGGATTTTATATATTTGGGATTTTTCTTATCTGTCCTATGAATACCTGAAGTACAAAATGCATCCAAACTCTAAATGCATTACTTTTCTTCCATAACATTAAGAACTTAACCTAATGTTCTTTCCTGTAGATTACTCCCACAAATAAGCAGAGATTATAGAAATTATTTCTAGGGAGAGAATGATATTGTGAAGGAAAATGTTTCATGTGTAGATTTTAGAACCATAAGAAATCCAAGAATAATTACATATGATATATGTATTTAGTATAACTACTTCTTGTTTTGCAGATGAGTATGAGACCCAGACAGTCTCCCAAGTTCATACAGTGAATGACTGAAGTGAGTGAAAAAGGTACCACTCAGTAAAACCTAGGTCTCTCTCATACTTTTATCTCTATAACCCATTTTCCCTAGTTTTTAGTAGTCAGGGGAGGGTTGGTGGCTGTTGGATGGAATAGTAATAAAATCAAGCACATTGTGCTAAGAGCATATATGCTACTCTCCTTGACATGCCAAATATTGTTCTTGGGGCTTTTTAGTCCAAACCTTCCTTTACCATTAAAGTTTCTTGCACCCCTTCATAGGTGTGTCCTGAGCTGATTCACTCTTCTTTGGTTTTATTTTTGTCTTGGGGAAAAAAATAATTAAGTACAGGCTACCGTGGTTTTGAGATGCTTTAGGTCACTGGTTCATCTCTATGCAAAAAGAAATTTTAGGAAGTGGACAGGAGGAAGGTGGCAGAGATTTCTAAATGGACGGAATACCTGTCCCTGGTTTTTTCCTTAGATGCAAATGCTTTAGATAGCTTTAAGCTGTTATGAGGGTGATATAACCTAAATGCTCCCATAGAAGCACAGTTGCTTTGGAGGAGGAGAAAGAGGTAAGAAGAGAGGGAAATATCATGTTTTGTAAATAGGAAAAAAAAAGTTATTATGCAGGAATTCATAAAATATTAAGAAGTTTTCCTACAAGGATGATTAGAAAGAAAAACGAATCCTATCAATTCCCAACGCAAATGAATTAGAGAAAAATGCAGCCAAACAAGCAGAGGTACTTACCCATCTCCTAAGAGAAGATGAGGTGTTATTAAGGTAGCTAGTACCGTGTAAAATGTTTTAGAGTGCCGGTTGAGAAGTGGTACAGATGCAGGAAACGTTAGCATTTGCTTTTATTGGTAAGGTGACGCAAGAATTGTTACTGCAGCTTTTGCTCTGCATCCAGACGTGGCGACTCCGCATGTTGCAGGTGAAGGAGCTGCCTGGGAGAGGGGAGCTCTGCAATCTAAGCCCTATGGGGTCTATCCTGCCTCTGAGGCTGCATTGCAGCGGGGTGTGAAAGGTTCGTGTGTACCAAAGCTTAGGGGTCTTTCTGAAGCAGGACGGAGGGGAAGGACACGGAGGAACACATCTCATTTAAGGCATGCGATCCTGAGGTGCTCAGAGTCCAGCATCGCCCAATTTGGGCGGAAAGGCGGATACCTAAAACAGCGGCCTTTGCAAGCGTCCAGAGCAGCGGGTGCAATGTTTCCTCCTGCCCGGCAAGGGCCGCTAGGAGCAAGCCCGGGCGTGGGGCCGCTCTCGCCGGCCGCTCGTCTCTGTAGCCCCTCTCCCCGCCCGCAGCCGCGGGTGGGAGAGCGAGGGCGCCGCTATCACGCGTGCGCGCTCCCTCGGTGCAGCTAGTCTGCGTGCGTGAGTGGGAGGTGGCAGGCCTCGGTCTCTGGCCTTCTCCGCTGACTGTTCCAGCGCGACGTCCCCAGCCATGAACCGGTTTGGTACCCGGTTAGTGGGAGCCAAGGCGACCCCACCGCCGCCGCAGCCGAAAGCCCGCAGCAATGAAAACCTTGACAAAATTGATATGTCTTTGGGTAAGGAGCCGAGTTGGACCGAGTGGGAGTGGGGGGAGGGTGTGGGTGGAACCATTACCGCGGTTTGTGGGGGAAGGGGCGGTTGGCCGCAGTTGTCGCTCGAGTTTTTCCTTGCGGGTGGGCGGAACCAAGTGAGGGCCCACGGGGACAGGGGGAGCGCCAGCTGGTGCGGTGGTTGAGCCGGAGGGACCCGGGCGTCCCCTCGGCGGGGCTGTGTCTGAGGAGCGGCAGTGAGGGCGGGCGGCGCCGCGGGTTGGGGGTTTTGAGGGTCGAGGGGCGCTACCACTCGCGGACGACCCCGGCTCTTTGTGAGGAAAACTCCGCGGCTTTCCCCTCAAGCGTGTTCGCTGTGGGCGGTGTCGGGAGCGAGGGAGACATCCTTGCTGAAGAAAGCCCTTTGAGAGCCCGGCTGGGTCTGCGTCCGGTTAGAGTCGCTGGTTCAGGAGAGGGCTTGTTGGGCATTTGTGTGGCCAGGCCTATGCCTGGCGCGGTGCGGGCAGCGCAGAGACGCCCCCGAGAGTTGGCCATTTCTGCCTGGCGCCAGACCTCGGGGCCACATCGAGGCGCCCACCCTGGAGCGTTTGTCAAAATACTATCAGGCAGCGGCTTCATCAGATGGTTTTATTAGGAGGTGCCTAAAAAGGCGCTCTCTCCTTATCTAGGCCGCAAAGTTAGCTAATTAGGAAAAAAGCAAAAACCGAAGGGGAGATTGACATGGATTAATGGGAAGCCCGGGGAAGCATGGGGTCCAGCCCCTCTAAGGAAGATAGTAGCGAACTCTAAAGAAATGAGAAATCTTTGCAGCTAAGGCCAAGAAGAATTTGATAATGAATATTTATTGAGTGCTTACCACCTGCAGGCACTGGTCTAAACATATGATGTGTGTAAACTCGGTTTAGTCTCGTAATAACTCTATGAGGTATGTGCTCCTAATGATAAAAAGCATGGAATCCAGAACCGCACTGTCTTCATTTCAAATCCCCTGCCACTTACTAGCCATGTGGTCACAGGCAAAGTATTTCTCAGTGTTTCATCTGTAAAAAGTGATAATAATAGTGCTGGTCTGTCTCAGGGGGTTGCTGTATTAAATGAGTCAATAGGCACATATAAACCACTTAGAACAGTACCTGGTACACAGTAAGCATTATATTTACACAAACACTATATAAGCAATTGTTGTTATTCCTGTTTTACAAAACCTGAGGCATAGAGAAATAACTCGCCCCAAATCATACAAATAAAAAAAAACCTTATAGATGTTGCAGGAAGTGTTAAACATGTAATTATCATAACCAATACATTTCTTAAGTGTCTAGGTTTTTTTGTATTATTTTGTTTGGTTGTTAGGATGTTCAAGTGAAGAAAATGGAGGGATAATTCTCTTTGAAGGTAGAAACGAAGTGCTATGATATATAGCTAAAATAGACATTGGTTTCTTTTCTCTTCTCCCAAGAATATGTAGCATTCTTTCAGGTTCCTTTTTTTTTAATTGAGAATTTTACAGAAATGGGATGAAGAAATGGTACTTTTTTTTTTAGTAGTCTCTACACCCAACCTAGGGCTCAATTTTATGACCCTGAGATCAAGAGTTGCATGCTCTTCTGAGTCACCCAGGCACCCTGTGATGGTACCTATTTTAGACAGTTATTATGCTTTGTGAATATTCCACTTTATCAGGTCTGCAGAGGTTTAGAATCTGATTTTTGTTTGTTTTAAATTGTGGCTGTATGAATTATATGAATATTCATATAGAATATCTACCAAGGTTACCAATAGCTGGCCTCATTGTGGTTCAGTTTCTTAATTTGAAAATGGGTATTATAATACTTCATAGAATTGTTGTGAGAATTAAATGAATACTTGTGAGAACAATGCTTCTTAGTTACTACTGTTTTTATTACCATGTATATATCCCTGTTGTCATGGAAGAAATTTTTTCATAAAAGTAGCTCATTGTAATGGGATTTTTGTTTGTTTTTTCTGATACATACCCTGTCTACCTAAGTAGGAGAAAGCCATTTTCTTCTTTTAGATTGGAGGAATCCACAATCATTTAACTTGAGGATTTAGATAATAAAACATTTAAATATAAAGCAATTTTATATATCATATGTTTTGCTACTTTTAATTTTCTTATGTTTATACTTTATAAAATGCTCTATTTTAAAATAAGCCTGGTTAGTCAAAATTATATTTTGCCTTTTTTTTTTTTTTTTTTAATGATCCCCAGCAAATTCATTTTTTTGGTGTACTCTCATGGCTCTGAGATTTCAGACTTCTGGCGAAGAGTAAGTAGTACCTTGTCAAAGGAAAGTAGTGTTTCAAAAGTGTTCAAAAGTATTCCCTTTCTGCCCCCTGAGAATATAACATGTTCATGTATCTGATTTCATGAAACTTTTTTTTTTTAAAGATTTTATTTCTTTATTTGAGAGAGAGAGATAAAGAGCACAAGTGGGGAATAAGAAGGGGCAAGATGGAGAAGGAGAAGCAGACTCCCCGCCGAGCAGGTAGCCCAGTGCTGGGCTGGGTCCCAGGACCCTGAGATCATGAACTGAGCTGAAGGCAGGCGCTTAACCAACTGAGCCACCCAGGGGGCCCTGAAACCTTTTTATTTTAAAACAAATGTTTTTGAGTGTCTTTTACTTGGATGAATTTATTTTAGGGGAAGGACTGACCTCAAGAAGATAACAAAGTACTTTGGGGAGATTTGAATTATTTTAATGAATATTTGTGATTAAGAATCTTGAAGATTACAGGGTGCCTGGGTGGCTCAGATGGTTAAGCGTCTGCCTTCGGCTCAGGTCATGATCCCAGGGTCCTGGGATCGAGTCCCACATCGGGCTCCCCGGGGGAGCCTGCTTCTCCCTCTGACCCTCTCCCCTCTCATGCTGTTTCTCTCTCGCTCGCTCTCTAAAAAATAAATAAAATCTTTAAAAAAAAAAAAAAATCTTGAAGATTACTGGTAGGTAATATATAAGGAAGGATTCCTATAATATATAATTCTTTCTTTTACTTCAGAGAAGACTAATTACATTAATATAGTTGTTAGGTTCTTGTGTTTAGAGCAGTTTGGAAAAAATAATTGAGGTTAATTAGTTTTGTGAAATTTTATTAAGTTGTTGACCAGGCTTATTTGCTTTATCAATCATCAAAATTAATATTGGAGTTGGGACTGTGGACAAAGTATTTGGATATTTCTTAAATGAGTATTTTTGTATTCTAGTAATCTTCTTTTAACATTTGTAAATAGAAATCTGAAGTACATTTAGTTTCCTGATCTTCATATTGTTGTGCTGTGGTATTAGAGCAGTGTAATGTTTGTAAATTACTTTTGGAGAGTTTAAAAGTGTTTTTGGAAAAAATGAGGATTTGAAAGATCAGGTAGAAAGCAAAGTAAGGTAACCCTGAATTATTTTGCTAGAGGAGTAGAGAACCCATATTATTTTCTTTTTGTACTATACCTTTCTTATGTACTTGTTTTATTTCATATTAGCTATTTACTTGTCTGTTTCCATCAATAATTTTAAACTTAACTGAGAAAAGGGACCATATTTTACTTTTGTTGTTTTCATTCTAGCACAGCCTGTCATATATATTCATTGTACATAGTGTATGCTCAGTAAATATTTACTGAATTGAGGTGAACTTCTTTAGAGATGTACTCTTTTAATTGAATGTTTTTTGGTTTTTTACTGCCTGTGGTTTTATTGGAAGGTGGTCTTTAAAAACTAGACACTTCTGTGATTTTGGAAAGTAAATATGAGTAGTTTTTGTAAACAGGCTTTTGTTTATATGCATCAGGTAAAGAAATACTGCGGATAACAGAAATCTTCATTAATTGGTAGATCTGCTTTGGGCTAGTGAATTGAACTTTTCCTACAAAACTACTTCAGTGCTGCAAGTATATTGGCTGATTTGAGTTTTTATCTTATTATTATCTTCTTATGAAAGTGCTTTCAAAGTAGCAAAGAAGTTAGGGACATAGGAAATCTATTAACTAGAAAATGAGACTGAGTAATCAAGTTATTAGGTTAAAATGAAAATAATTGTCACATTTCCTATATCACAGATGATATCATCAAATTGAATCGAAAGGAAGGAAAGAAGCAAAATTTTCCGAGACTAAATAGAAAACTCCAGCAAAGTAGTGCCCGGCAATTCAGGATGAGAGTGCGATGGGGAATCCAACAGAATTCTGGTAAGTTTTACAAGTAAGCTTTAATAAAGAGCTATTATGTGTGGGTTCATAGCATGCTATCTTTAGTACATACTTAAAACATGGAGGAAATATATTAGTACCCATTGTGATTTGTATTTACTCTCAGGTTTTTGTTTAATCTTGAAATCTGGTAAACATTTTAAGTTGCGGGCGCCTGGGTGGCTCAGTTGGATAAGCGACTGCCTTTAGCTCAGGTCATGATCCCGGAGTCCCAGGATCGAGTCCCGCATCGGGCTCCCTGCTCGGCGGGGAGTCTGCTTCTCCCTCTAACCCTACCCCCTCTTGCGCTCTCTCTTTCGCTCTCTCTCTCTCTAATAAATAAATTTAAAAAAAAAACAAAAACATTTTAAGTTGCTTTAAATACATGATAACCCTGCTTCTTAAAAACACTAGGTCATTTTTAAGGTACCCTCAGTATAAAAACAGCATAAATTATATTTAGGACTACAGTATTGTAAAGGATTTTACATATCATGAGGTTTTATTTCCTTCCCAGTTAGGTATTTCTTTCTTTTTTTTTTTTTTTTATTTGACAGAGAAACAGCGAGAGAGGGAACACAAGCAGGGGGAGAGGGAGAGGGAGAAGTAGGCTTCCTGCTGAGCAGGGAGCCCAATGCGGGGCTCGATCCCAGGACCCTGGGATCATGACGTGAGCCGAAGGCAGATGCCCAACGACCGAGCCACCCAGGCACCCCTCTCCTTCCCAGTTAGGTATTTCTTTAACAGTCTGTCTGGTGGATAATTACATAACTCCAGCATACATATATCCAGTGAACGAGCATACTTCACAAGACAACTCCATTATTGGAGACAGCTCTATTTACTAGGAAGTTTTCTTAGTTTGAAGTAAATCTTGCCCACCTGTTAATTCTACAGAGTTATAGGAAGCAAACTCTCTTTTCTATATGAGAACTTTTTAAATATGTGGAGACTAGGGGCGCCTGGGTGGCTCAGTTGTTAAGCGTCTTGCCTTCAGCTCAGGTCATGATCCCAGGGTTCTGGGATCGAGCCCCGCATCGGGCTCCCTGCTCAGCAGGAAGCCTGCTTCTCCCTTTCCCACTCCCCCTGCTTGTGTTCCCTCTCTCGCTGTCTCTCTCTGTCAAAAAAAAAAAAAAAAATGTGGAGACTATTCTACATGGAAAATACTTCCAGACTCTTTGTATTATCATCGAGGGCTTTTAGGATCTGTTAAATATTCCAAAGGTAGCACTCAGAATTGAGTGCCTTAGAAGTGACCTAATGATCTTGGAACTCTACATATACGGTTTTTTTTGGCAATTTGGAAGCTTATTTATTTACAGCCATCTTGTTCCAAAATGGATTTAAGGCTGTAACAGAACCCTATTAATTGTATATGACTCATTAGTTTTTTTAGCAGTTATATCAGTGTTTTAGAATACACCTTTGTTCAAATTTAAAAACTCTAGATCCTTTTTACACATGTAAAAAATGTTTGATGAACTAGCTCCTAAGTTGACTTTTATCCTGTATGTTAAAAAACATAAAAAATAATTATCTGTGGGCTGAGGATGATTATAATTAGTTCTTTATCTAACACTTAATATGCCATCATACCCTCAAAATATGTCTGTAACTGAGGTTAGACCCTACACAAAATTTTATTCTTCTCTAATTTCTTAAAAAAAAAAAAAAAAAAAAGATTTATCTACTCATTTGAGAGAGCGAGCGTGTGTGTGCCTGCATGTGTGTGTGCTCGCGAGTCGGGGGAGGCAGAGGGAGAGAATCCCAAGCAGACTCCCTGCTGAGCACAGAGCTAGATGCAGAACCTGATGAGGGACTCCACCCAGGGCTCAACCCCACGTCCCATGAGATCACGACCTGAGCTGAAACCAAGAGTTGGATGCTCAACTGACTGAGCCACCCAGGCGCCCCTTCTCTAGTAATTTCTTAAACAACTGAACCCGAGCAAGTAAATTTTGTGACAGATATTTAGCATAGCAAATGAATTTTTTTTTTTAAATTTATTTATTTGAGACAGAGAGAATGAGAGACAGAGAGCATGAGAGGGAGGAGGGTCAGAGGGAGAAGCAGACTCCCTGCCGAGCAGGGAGCCCGATGCGGGACTCGATCCCGGGACTCCAGGATCATGACCTGAGCCGAAGGCAGTCGCTTAACCAACTGAGCCACCCAGGCGCCCGCAAATGAATTTTTAATACCAGTGATTTATATTTAAAGATTCTTATAAATGTTACTCAGCATACCATATTTTATACATGATTTGCTTTAAAATAATGTCAGAGTTCACAGAAGCCAGAAATATATTTGTTTACGCTAGCCACATGTTAAATACATGATAAATGCCCTGAACTGACCAGGTTCTCAAGGTATTTAGAGATGTGATCTTTTACTTCAAGGAATTTCTAGTAACAGAGATAGGACAAAAAACATGGAGTTGAGAAATGTCATGAGAGAAATTCCAATAGTACCATAGGACTTTAGATAGATTTTGTGCTAAGAAAATCAGTGAGGATTTAATGGATAAGGTGAAATAGGATCTGGTCTATGAAGGATCAGAAAAGCTTTCCTTTTATGGGGGTTATGATCTGAGCTTTAAGATAAATGATACCGAGGGGCAGCTTAGGATCTTATAAGATTGAACCTGTGCTTGTTTGTTCTCTGGTTACATGTGACAGAGCCTAAAATAGAACATCTACTTCTGTCACTGAATGTGCAGAGAGATAGAAGGTTGTCTCAGACTCATTGGTTAGAAGTTCAGATTTCCACATTGTAATGTCACTGAGGATGTTAGCTTAAGGTAAAAGAACATGTAAGATAGCCTTTGGCAGATTCTCAATAAATTGTTTTTATTTATTTTTTTTAAGATTTTATTTTTTTAAGTAATCTCTACACCCAACTTTGGGGCTTGAACTTAAAACCCTAAGATCAGGAGTCACATGTTCTACTGATGGAGCCAGCTAGGCGCCCTTCTGAATAAATTATTTTTGATGGCTAAACAAATAAGTGTATAAAATCTTCCTAATTCTTGGCCCAAAATATAATTTAGTCACTCATTAAATATTTGTATAAACAACTTGAATATTCTTCAGTGGTTGAATAGTATACAGCATCGGTTCTCAAAGTGTTGTTCAGGGACCCTGGGGAATCCCCAACACTCAAGGGGTCCACAAGGTCAGAACTATTTTTATAATAATACTAAGACATTGTGTTTTCACTGTTTACCCTCTCATGAATGTTTTCCAGAGTCTACATGACACCCTGTGATAATTAAATTGAATGTGGTAGCAGATATAAGAATCTAGCTGTCTTTATTAAGGTAGACACCAAAGAGATTTGCAAAAATACGAAACAGTGCTATCATTCCTTTTAAATAGTTTTGGGGGAAAATAATTGTTATTTTTCATTAAAAATATGTTATTTGCCCTGGAGTGGGTTTATTATTGTTGCTTTAATGAAATAACAAATAGCTTTTAAATGTTTTATTTTTCATTTCTAATATGATAATATCAATAAACATGAACCCACAGAAACAAAAATTCTGGAGTTCTCATTAATTAAGAGTATAAAGGGGTCCTGAGGGGCACCTGGTTGGCTCCATTGGTTAAGCAGCTGCCTTCAGCTCAGGTCATAATCTCAGGGTCCTGGGATCCAGCCCCACATCAGGCTCCTTGCTCAGTGGGGAGTCTGTTTCTCTCTCTCCCTCTGCCCCTCCCCCACTTGACTTTCTCTCTCTCTCTCTCAAATAAATACATAAAATGTTAAAAAAAACAAAAACAACAACAAAAAACAGAGGTCCTGAGACCAAAAAGTTTGAGAATGGTGTTTCTTTCAGAAGTAGAAGAGACAGGGGAATATTTGTATGTTGCTTTGGGAAGGAGCCAGTAATATGACTGCATTCACTCTGATTCAACATTTCCCCAAAACCCCTCAAATCTTTGTGTAAGTGATCAGACTCCAGAAAGTATTGAGGCAAGTTGATAAGTGTATGAGAGAAATTCACAAAGGGATTGGGCTAAGGATGCAAACATAAGATGAAAATTCTCGTCTTTAGTTTTAATTGTTGTCAACCTTGGTCACACCTGTGGAGCTTTATAAACTAGACTGATGCTCTGGCTGCACTCCCATTTCTACTCAAGCAGAATCTGCAGAAGTTGGGCCTAGGAATTTTTTTTTTTTAAGCTCCATATGTGGTTCTGATACATGGCTAGGGTTAAACTGCTCTAATACAGCTGAAAATGTGAAAGGATTTTCATAGAGGTATAGTTGAAGTAATAAGAATGAAGATACTCTGGAAAGACAGGAGAGAACTTTCTAGAGGGGCTGGAATGGATGAAAACTAAGAAAAGATGGGGCGCCTGGCTGGCTGAGTCTGTAGAGCATGAGACTCTTGATCTTGGAGTTGTGAGTGTAAGCCCCACGTTGGGCGTAGAGCTTACTCAAAAAAAAAGCTAAGAAAGGACTTACCGTATTAGATGATGTCTTTAGTATCTCTAATGCTTTTTATAAGGCACTTACAGAAGGTAAGAAGGGAGAGAATTGGGACAGTATGTATAGGTCTTTCTTTATGAAACGGGACAATGAAAGGGTGAAAAATAAATAGAACCATTGCTAAAAATGAGGTACAGCTGGTGAAGTTTGTTTCAAGGTATAAAGGGAGGGAGGGGGAAGGGATGATCTAAGCTTGCTAGAAGGTAGAGAAGCCACTCATAGAAATAAAAGTGGAAAGGATAATGAGTATGGGAGCAATGACTATAGCAGTCAGAAGTAGAAGGCACCCAGGAATAGAATTCTGTCTTATACTTTCTCCTTTTAATTAGTTTTATTCTTGTTAATGAGACTTTTCTCATGAGTCTTTCTCATCTGAGCTTAAAACTTTGGTATAATAATGGATTCCTTCTTTCTTTAATCTTTCTCTTTGCTAATTCATTCATTCTTTTGGAATACTTTCAAATTTCTTTGTTCCACTCCCCATCCTTTATCACGTCATGTTTGAGTACTACGGTAGCATCTGAAATGGTCTCACTGCCTTCCTTCTCCCTCTTTCATTCAAAGATACTGCTTCTAGACTGATGTAACCTGATCATGAGTTCTGTGACCCCTCATTCCTTGTCAAGTGTATTCTTTATCCCCACATAAAGCCCACTGATTTGAGGCCACCACGTTCATTTACTTCTTTTTCTTTGCCCTAGACTGTATCTTAATATGCTGTGGTTACCCATGTCTTTGTACTTGTAAGTTCATGTTTATCTCCCTAATCAAATTTTGTCTGTTTTATAATGCCTCGCTGAGAGCCCACTTTTTCTGTAATAATTATTCTTTTCCTCTTTGGAAATGTATCCTAGGTTATATTTTTTACCTTTTATTCTTTAGTTTTTATATTACAGTTTGGAAAGTGTTCAGTTTTTGGAGCCACACTAACTTGCACCTAGATTGATGGCTGTGCCATTTTCTGACTGTGACAATCTGGGTAGTCGCTGTTCTTCACCTCACTTTGCTCACCTGCAAAATTAAGATGTTATCATCAACCCCACCAAGTTCTTATTTAAAGTACTCCGTACAGTGTGTTAACAGAGTTAATGGTGTCTGTTTCATATTTAATACAAATAAAAATAACAAGTAGTTGTAAATTTAACTTAAATATACAGGTTCCCTCAACATGCTTAATCTTTATTTGGTTGCAATTCTAGAAGGAAATCACACATAGAACAACAATAATTTGGTTTCAAAGGGTACCTGGCTGGCTCAGTCAGAAGAGTGTGCTACTCTTGATCTCAAGGTCATGAGTTCGAGCCCCACATTGGGTGTAGAGATTACTTAAATAAATAAAACTTTTAAAAACCCCAATAAATTTGATTTCACAATTTAAAAAATTGGGTCTTTATTGCTTTTCCCCTGGTTATAAAAGTAATCAGTACTTTAGGACTGAGGCAGAGTACCCAAGAAAGGAACAAATCTGGAAGAACTCCCTGTCACACGGAGTTGCCATTCTGGTGGAACTCACTAGAAAGCCACCTGTGGGGGTGATGCAACTTAAATTCAGTGGAGGATGAGTATGGCCAGAACTATAGTGATACCTAGGACTAGATCTGGACAGATGCCTAAGGCCCAGCATTGAAGGTGTCACTCACACTCAGATTTTGTGCCCTTGGTGCTTCTCTTGCCTCACCAGTCTCAGCTTGCAGGGGAGGGATAATGAGTACCACTAGGTGTTCGGTGCCCCAGAATAAGTCTTGAGGTGTACACTGGAACCTGAAAATAAAAATCCTTTCTCTAGAGTCTCTCCAGTGCCCTCTACTTACAAAGCTTACCATTGTGCCAGCTGGTTAGAGAAATGTTCCTGTAATAGAAGCAGGGCAGTAAAGAGTGAATTGGGAGCTGAAAGGCAATAAATTGGTAAATGGTTCAACCATTATAACACGTTTTCCTATCTTGTTGAGCTCTGTTCTCAAAATAGGTACACTACACAAAAGCATTCTGGAGTTAGGTAAGTTTGGGAATACATACGCTATTATGCCCAACTTAGAGATTCATTACACACATTAATCCTAAGAAATCCTATAGTAAAGAAAACAATTTTAACTATTTTTAGTTTGGCCATGAAACTTTTCTGTTAGAAGACCTGTTACCATATTGCAGGTGTGTAGTATTATACAGGATACCATTCTAAAGACATTCCCCCCAAAATTAGAATTCCAGAATAGAAATGCACAGGGCACCTTGGTGGCTCAGTCAGTTAAGCCTTTGGCTCAGGTCATGATCAGGGTTCTGAGATTAAGCCCTCCATCGGGCTCCCTGCTCAGTGGGGAGTCTGCTTCTCCATTTGCCTCTGCTTGCAGCTCCCTCTGCTTGTGTTCTCTCTCTCTGTCAAATAAATAGATAAAATCTTAAGAAAAAAATAAAAATGCCCAGTATCACAATTGTTACTTAGCATGGTTCTCTGGAATTTCTGGTCATTTCATTAAGACATAGAAGAATTTGAGGTGCAATTAGAAAAAAGAAGCCCGTATCATTTGCAGGTGATAAGTTGTTGCTCAGTAATCCCAAGAAAATAATTTTTTTCCCAAGAAAATAATTTGAAAGACTATAGAACTAAAAAAGTAAGTTCAGTGGGATGGCCAATTAAAAGGTATTAATTAAAAACTTCAGTAGTTTTTGGTAATCCCAGGAATGACAATATGAAAATTATTGTTAGAAAAGGGATCTTTTTTTGTGATTGACAACAAAATATATAAAATACGTAGCAGTAAACTTAAGAAAACTGAGTTTAGTGATGAGAAGCCTTGAATAAGTGGCAAGGCATACTGTGTTCATGAATCTTGTAAAGATGTCAATTCTTAAAAAATTAATTATAAATTTAATATAATTCTTTCAAAGTACCAAAGGATTTGGGGTGCCTGGGTGGCTCTGTTGGGCGTCTGCCTTCGGCTCAGGTCATGATCCCAGGGTCCTGGGATTGAGCCCCACATCGGGCTCCCTGCTCAGCGGGGAGCCTGCCTCTCCCTCTGCCTCTGCTGCTGCCCCTGCTTGTTCTCTCTCTCTCTCTCTCAAATAAATAAATAAAATCTTAAAAAAAAAAAAACAGTATCGAAGGATATTAAAACTTGACTGCAGAAAATGTACTTATGAACATGACAGTTCATGAATGGAAGAATAGCTAGCCAAAAACACATGGAAAATGTCCATTCTCACTAGTAAACTACCAAATAAGACAAGATTTTTTTTTCAAATACCAAGTGATAAAGATTAAAGAGAATATTCAGTATTGTCAATGATATGGAAAAAGTGGCACCCTTATATTCCTGGGAATATGAATAAATAGTCATTCTAAAGGGGATTTTTTTACAACATGAATCAAAATCCTTAATTTGCGTTACTATTTGATATAGCATTTCAACTTCTAGAAATTTATATCTTGAAGAAATAATCAGATATGTATGAAAATATTACCTCTAGAAATCTAGAAAAATGTAAATTTGACTTGCTATTTACTGTTCTGTTTTTTTTTTAAGATTTTATTTATTTATTTGACAGAGACACAGCGAGAGAGAGAACACAAGCAGGGGGTTTGGGAGAGGGAGAAGCAGGCTTCCCGCTGAGCGGGGAGCCCGATGGGAGGCTCGATCCTAGGACCCTGGGATCATGACCCAAGCCGAAGGCAGACGCTTAACGACTGAGCCACCCAGGCGCCCCTATTTACTGTTGATTAAACCTATGTCCTTGTAATGTTCTTAGTGCATATTATTGATACTTTGCAACTCTGTAAAATTAGAGGTAACTTTATATATAATTGGTAGTTTTTTTAATTGTCCAGTAGAAAAAATAACCCTGAAAATCATGCTTTTTTCCCCCTGTAAGACATTTACCAGTTTTCTGTCTTAATATAGCTATCTTATTTAAACATTCCTTTTTTCTGCCACTGAATATAAAATCCAGCTCTTTCGAGTTCCTTTGGAACTGGATTTGTTTCCCTGCTATGCTCTTACTAATGAGTTAAATAAAAGTTTGTTGCATCTTGACCTCCCCCCCCCGAAAGTGTTACTTATAATAATTTAACATTAGAAGTAAGTGAAGTGATCATTGTGAGGTTTTTGGATCAAGTATGGCACATTAAAAAAATAATACAGTGAGGGGAACCTGGCTGGCTCAGTGGGTAGAGCCATGTGACTCTTAATCTCAGGGTCATGAGTTCAAGCTCCTCGTTGGGCATGGAGCCTACTTAATAATAATAATACAATGAAAGAATATTAAAGACATGGGATAATATTCACAATGCATTATTAATGCACACTACAAAATAGTACATAGGCTATGAAATATGGTTGCCAGGAAGATTGATTCAGTGTATCTTTTAGGCACTTGGTAGTACAAAATTATGAATTACCTCTGTGATAGTCTTTTGAGTTGCTTAAAAAATAGTTGAGGGCGCCTGGGTGGCTCAGTTGGTTAAGCGACTGCCTTCGGCTCAGGTCATGATCCTGGAGTCCCAGGATCGAGTCCCACATCGGGCTCCCTGCTCAGCGGGGGGTCTGCTTCTCCCTCTGACCCTCTTCCCTCTCATGCTCTCTGTCTCTCATTCTCTCTCAAATAAATAAATAAAATCTTTAAAAAAAAAATAGTTGAAACTAAAAATGTTAACTTTTTAAGTGTGTAGGAGTAAAAGAAAAGACTAGCAAGAGATGTAATGTTAGTGGTTATCCCAAGATAATGGGATAATGGGTGACTTTTATTTTCATTTGTACTTTATATTAAGATTTCTGCAGTGAACATGCTCTTTTTTTTGTAATTAAAAAATATTTAGGGACACCTGGGTGGCTCAGTCAGTTAAGTATCTGCCTTTTTGGCTCAAGTCATGTTCCCAGGACCCTGGGATCGAGCCCCACGTCGGGTTCTCTGCTTAGGGGGGATCCTGCTTCTCCCTCTGTCCCCTGCTTGTGCTCTCTCTGGCTATCTCTCTCTCAAATAAATAAATAAAATCTTTAAAAAATATATTAAATAAAATACACAATGGAAAGGCAAAGTCAAGTTTTGTCACATGCCACAGAGGTTAAAATATATTCTTTGGAGCTCAATAGGGTCTTCAGCAAAAGCAGTTTAAATACAGTAGAAATGAAAATAAGCCAAATTGCAACATAGTAAGTAAGTGGGATATGAGATAGTGACCCACCCAAGATCATTGTTGTTCAATAGAAATAAAATGTGAACCACATATGAATAATGTATTTTATTTAACCCAATATATCCAGAATATCTTTGCAGTATATAATTAATACAAAGTTATTAATGAAATATTGTACTTTTTTGTTACATCATAGTTCAGACTAGTTATATTTCAAGCATTTAGTAAACGCATGTTAGTGGACACCACATTGCACAGGGAGAGTTGTTCATTGAGAAAGTAATGCAAGAGAGAGTATAGCTACCAGGGAAATGTGAGAATCTTATAGTCCTTTGCAGTCCATTACAGCAACAGAACCCTTGATGGTGCAGTTTATTGCCTCTTTAAAAATGAAATATTATGTAATTTCAAAAGAAATACATGTAAGTAATGCAATAATATTATGTAATAGTAATATAAGAAATATAATATAAATAATAAATGAAAAATGAAACCCTCGT
This sequence comes from Mirounga angustirostris, assembly GCF_029215605.1. Lineage (NCBI taxonomy): Eukaryota > Metazoa > Chordata > Mammalia > Carnivora > Phocidae > Mirounga > Mirounga angustirostris. Next base: position 69,888,070 of record NW_026991709.1, on the reverse strand, counting down.
ACCTTCCACCCTGCTTAAGAAATAGAATACCCTATGACCTGTGTGCCCTTCGGTTGCATTTTTAGATTGACTTTTTTTTTTTTTTTTTTTTTTAAACCTCCTACAGGTTTTGGCAAGAATAGTCTGAGTCGTAGAGGAAGAGTAATGCCTGGAAAGAGACGTCCTTATGGAGTTATCACTGGCCTTGCAGCTAGGAAAGCAACTGGAATTCGAAAAGGAATTAGTCCTATGAATAGACCACCTCTAAGTGATAAGGTAGGATGATGGCTTAATCCTGGGTCAGATAACCTTTTCTTTTACTTGTGCTATTTCTGTGAATGAGTAGAATATTTTCATTGAGAGAGTATTTTAGTCTATGGCCATACCACCCTGAACGTGCCTGATCTCGGAAGCTAAGCAGGGTCGGGCCTGGTTAGTACTTGGATGGGAGAGAGTATTTTATTTGAATATTTTGATTTTTTTTTTTTTACATAGTGCTTTGGATCTTATGTAAAAAAAAATCGGGGACGCCTGGGTGGCTCAGTTGGTTAAGCGGCTGCCTTCGGCCCAGGTCATGATCCCAGGGTCCTGGGATCGAGTCCCACATCGGGCTCCTTGCTCAGCAGGGAGCCTGCTTCTCCCTCTCCCTCTGCTTGTGCTCTCTCTGTCAAATAAATAAAATCTTTAAAAAATAAAAATAAAAAAATAAAAATAAATAAAAATTCATGAAGAATACTTAAATTTCCACGTTCTTATATAAAATTTATGTAAAAATTTTTATAGGTTTCTGATTTCCTTTGCCTGTGTGTGTGTGTGTACAGTTTTTAACAGGTTATTGAGGTGTAATTTTACACTATAAAATTCATCTTTTTAAGTGTACAACTCAGTGAATTTTACAAAATTTAGAGTTGTACGTTATAACAACAATCTAATCTTTTTTTTTTTTTTTTAAAGATTTTATTTATTTATTTGACAGAGAGAGACACAGCGAGAGAGGGAACACGAGCAGGGAGAGTGGGAGAGGGAGAAGCAGGCTTCCTGCGGAGCAGGGAGCCCGATGCAGGGCTCGATCCCAGGACCCTGGGATCATGACCTGAGCCAAAGACAGACGCTTAACCGGCTGAGCCACCCAGGCACCCAACAACAATCTAATCTTAAAACAGTTCTATCATTCTAAAAAGAAATCTCATGTCCATTCATAGTCCTATCTCATTTACCTCAGGCAACCACTGATGTACTTTCTGTAGATTTTCTGTAAATTTGCCTTTTCTGCACATTTCATATAAATGGAATCATAGGACTATATGTGGTCTGGCATTTAGTTATGGTGTTTTTCTTTTTTTATTACTGAATAATATTCCATTATATGGCTATACCATATTTTGTTTATTCATTTACCAGTTGCTGGACATTTCATTTATTTCCAATTTTTGGGTATTATGAATAATGTTGCTGTGAACACAAGTAAGTCCGTATGGGCATAGGTTTTTATTTCTCTGGGGTAGATATCAATTTTAATTAGATTATAATTATTTACCCATTATAAGTTAGCTACTTTTCAAATTTTAACTGAAGTTTTACTTCTCAATGAGTAATTTTTGAATTGACTAAAGCATTCCTTTAAGTAGCTTCACAAGTGGTTTTTCTTCTGATTCTTAAGTTTCATAAGTTCAAGCCACCAAGGAATTCCATGTTCTACTCTTCTATTTTTTAATTTTTTTGGTTTCTCTGATCATGCAAGTAATACGTACTTGTAAAAAAAAAAAATTCAGGACTTCATTCTTTAAATTAGCTTTAATGTGCATATTCTGGTTAAGAGCCACAACTGTCTTAGATTCCATAACTTTTCAATTCTGTCACCACCAACAGTTGTTTTTGCCTCTAAAACTTTATTACAGAACTTACTGTTTGTTAAAAATTGGGAAAAAGGAAAACATTAATGAGATATGGATACTGGAAGGGAGGTTGGGTTTAACTACTGTCTAATTACTTGACCTGGTAAAAATATTAAATTACTACGTGGTGGTCTTTTGAGTTGTTTGAAAACAGTGAAAATTGAAAATGTTAATTATAGAATGCTAAGACTGTACTGAATAGTAAGATCTATTTATTCGAAGTTGAATGATTTTGGCAAAGGTAAGGTTTGAAAAGTGCTGTTTCTTAAAACCCTTTCCTCAATCTGAATACAGATTGATAGTCTGATTAGGAGGACAAAATATAGTACTTGTGATTTACATATAAATAACTCATTTTATCTTTTTCTATTCATTAAACAGGTTACCTAAATAACTTAATTGGCTTTGAATTATTATATGTACTTAGGAATTTTACACCTTAAAAAAAATGTTCTGACCATAATTAGATGTCGTTACTTTATCTCTCACTTTCCATAGTTTATGTGAATCAACGAGATTTTATTTCGATAAAAATGTACATTTTCTTACAACTGTGAAGTGAATGAGTGGGAAAGATAGCATACTCATTTATATAACTAGTATTTACTGAGAGCAAGTGGCTGTGCTAACAAGGGAATAGTTGTCTCCAGGAATGATTTTTTTTTTTTTTTTGCTTTTTTTTGTTTTTGTTTTGTTTAGAATCAATTTAAAATACCTGTCAGGTAAAAGTTGTGTTTAGGTTCTTTAGGGATTCTTCCAGTGACCTATATAATTTCGTCAGTGTCAATTCTATAACTTTTTTCTTTTAGATTCAGAATTTCTCAAAGCTTGAGAGTATGTTATGTTCCATAGAACTTTAAAAAAATTTTTTTTAATTTTTTTATTTTTAAAAATATTTATTAGAAAGAGAGCGAGAACATAAGCATGGAGGAGGGGCAGAGGGAGAGGGAGAAGCAGACTCCCTGCAAAGCAAGGAGCCTGATGCGAGGCTTGATTCCAGGACCCCGGGATCATGACCTGAGCTGAAGGCAGATACTTAACCTACTGAGCCACCCAGGTGCCCCTGTTGCATAGAACTTTTAACTTGACTTTGGTAATGGTAAACCATTTAATACTTCTGTGAACTTACAAAGTTGTATATAGCAGTTATTTTAGCAGTTATTTTCCACTAATGGGTAGTTTTAATCACTTGTCTGATTTTAACAATAAAAATAAATGCCTCCACACTATGGAATTCTATTTAGCAATAAAAAAGGAATAAATTAATACATACGACAGCATGGATATACACCTCAAAACATCATGCTAGTAAGCAAAAGGAAAACACAGTACTATTTTCTGTGTGATTCCATTTATTTGAAATTGTAGAAAAGGCTAAACTATAGTGACAGATCAGTCATTGCCTCGGGTGGGAATCAGGTCAGGGAAGTGAATTGACTGTAGAGGGGCACAAGGAAATGTTTGAGAGTGAGGGCACTGTTCTATATCTTGATTATGATGTGGTTATATGATTATATGTTATTATTCAAATTCATCAAATTGTAAACCTAAAATGTTATTGTATGTAAATAATGCCTTAGTAAATAAAATTAACATAAAATTTAAATACCTTAAAGTTTTTCCACTCAAATAATTTTTTATATCAAAATTATTGTGAAAGAAAAACTTATATTTACACTTTTAAAAAACGCATTTATATGTATATACAAATCTTAGATCCATGGAATATGTTCAGCAAATATTAATGGATTGTTTTTCTAGTCTATGTTTTCATCATTTAACTAATGTGATTGAGTACTGACTATGTGCTAGATGTAAGGAATTCTGCAGTAACTCAATAGAACATCCCTCATGGAGAACTGAGATAAACATTAAATAAATTATCATACAAATAACTGTATGGTTATAATAAGGCAAGTATTTTGAAGGAAAAAACCGTGACAACAGCCTAAAGGGAACTTACATTTACCCATAAAATGATACTTAGGTGTTATTATTAAAGACCGAATACCAAGCTTGGAATGGGTTATTAGTCTAATGTCATAGCATTTCCCCCATACTCTTGTTATTCTTTATCCCTGTTTTTACATTTACTTCTTTTCCAAATTGTTCGTGAAAATGAAGACTTACAATTTTTGTGTTTTTTAGTCAGTTGATGTTTATGAAATATTTCTCATATGCTTAGAAATATAAAGTAATCTGGATTAAGTTTAAGATATGGCTGGGCGCCTGGGTGGCTCAGTTGGTTGGGCGACTGCCTTCGGCTCAGGTCATGATCCTGGAGTGCCGGGATCGAGTCCCGCATCGGGCTCCCTGCTCGGCGGGGAGTCTGCTTCTCCCTCTGACCCTCCCCCCTCTCATGTGCTCTCTCTCTCCTCTCATCCTCTCTCTCAAATAAATAAATAAAATCTTTAAAAAAAAAAAAAAAGTTTAAGATATGGCTTATATTGCCAAGAGTTTCTGAAAAAGCTTCATGGAAAATATGGAAATCTGAATTAGGCTTTAATGCTGGATTGAATTTATGTATGTGAGGGAGAAAAAGTGTACATTTCATATGGTTATTTTGATTCCTTATTTACCCTGTAACGCCTTACTCAGACTTCTTTACCGTCATAACCCCTCCTTTTTCTTACACATTTGTTTTGGAACTTGGTCCTCTTATCCTTTCACTTTGTAATCAAAAATCATGTTTATATAAGTGATCCCCTAATTTACGTTTCTGGCTTCCTGATTCTTCTCTTGAGCTCCAGGGCCATGTTTCCCTATAACCTATGCATCCCCCAGAGTACCTCAAACTGAACATGTCCAAAATAGAAAAAATTCATTTTTCTATTTGAATTCTCCTTTTGCTGGAAGTATTTTAAGTATGAGGTGGTTGGGGCACCTGGGTGGTCAGTCATTTAAGCGTCTGCTTTCGGCTCAGGTCCTTATCCCAGTGTCCTGGGATCAACCCTGTTTCGGGCTCCCTCTTCAGCAGGAGGCCTGCTTCTCCCTCTCCCACTACCCCCTGCTTGTGTTCCTTCTCTTGCTGTGTCTCTCTCTGTCAAATAAATAAATAAAATCTTAAAAAAAAAAAAAAAGTATGATGTGGGTTGCTGTCTTTTCAGTCACTTAGACTGGAGATATTAGAGTCATTTTAGCTTCTCTGTCTAATGTGCGCATCTAAGCAGTCTCTGTCCATTCTGCTTCAGAAATGCTAATTGTGGTAGGGTGTATAGCAAAAAGCAATCTGATTAACATAGTTTTTTGCCTTCTGAAAGAATATAGAACGGTATTTTCCAGCATTAAAAAGGAAGGCCAACCTTCTGAGACAAAATGAAGTACAGAGAAAAGCAGTTGCAGTTCTCAAGAGACCTAACCAGTTAAATAGAAAGTAAGTACTCAAATATGATAATACTATGTTATCCTGAATAAATACACACTTCTTGCACTAAGTGATCAAATGAATATATTTGTAGTGGTCATTTTCAAGACCGATATTTGGGATGTCTATCTGAACATCCAACATGGAAGCATTCAGTAATGGCTTTCTTATTTCTTAGACCCAGTATTACTGATGAATTTAACAAATTGTAAACTTTTAAAAAAAGCATCACTCTGCTTCATTATCTCTGTTTACATACAGAATAAAATTACAAATGTGATTGTTTAGGTAAAAACACCTGTGCAGGAATTATTCAAAATTGGGAATTCTGAAAGCTAAAATTGTTACTCAGTCTCAATTACTCTTTTTTTTTTTTTAAAGATTTTATTTATTTGACAGAGAGAGACACAGCAAGAGAGGGAACACAAGCAGGGGGAGTGGGAGAGGGAGAAGCAGGCTTCCCACTGAGCAAGGAGCCTGATGTGGGGCTCGATCCCAGGACCCTGGGATCATGACCTGAGCTGAAGGCAGATGCTTAATGACTGAGCCACCCAGGTGCCCCTGTCTCAATTACTCTTAATAGAACAGTGTATTTGTGGAAAAAGCAGACTACAAAGAATTCTGCATGAATGTTTCTTAAGCTGAATTTTTTTTAAAGTAATGTGAGACTCTGAATCACAACCCCAAGATCAAGAGTTCTTGGGCACCTGGGTGGCTCAGTTAGTTAAGCGACTACCTTCAGCTCAGGTCATGATCCCAAAGTCCCAGGATCGAGTCCTTCAGCGGGGAGTCTGCTTCTGCTTCTGACCCTCTCTCCTCTCATGTGCTCTTTCTCTCTCTCTCTTTCTCTCTCAAATGAATAAATAAAATCTTTAAAAAAAAAAGAGTTACATGCTCTATTGAGCCAGCCAGGCGCTCCATAGCTGAGATTATTTTTATGTTAAATTGAAAGCATAACAGAAACTTAAAAATTATGACCTATTGTTATGGTATTCTGTTCTAAGGATAAAATGGGCAGAAAGGAAGTTGATAAACTGCTAAGTGTCTATATTATTTTAGTTTCAAATACCATTTATTCATCTCTTACAGAAGATAATTCAAAAATAAAAAGAAACTCTGAAATGAAGTTTTTTGTATAAGTGGAATGGCTGGAATTATAGTTTTACTTAACTATCATCTTTTGGGAATCATTTGGTGTAGTACCTTTTGGAAAATGGGAATTTCTTAAATAAGAACTTGTCCATTACATGAGGCATTAATGACCCATGTTAATTGGGCTAGCTAGGAAAATTTGAGTCTAAGATTGGAGGTAAGATTAGGCAATGTGTTAAGTGTTTATTATAAAAAATACCTAGATAAATAAGAAAAATTTGTTTTCTCATATTTTACCGACTTCATGTAGAAATTAGAAGGGAACTGGTGAAAGTCAAGCCAAACATAATTGAGAGTACGTTTCTCTGTGTAAAAGAACAACCAGTAGAAGACTAAGTTTCTATGTGATTTATATTAATATATAAAGGTTTCTGAGTGAGAATGGAAGAGAAAACCGTAGATGTTATTTTTCAAGATTTTCTCTTTACTTTGGGTTTCAGCAGTTTAACTATGATGTGCCTAGGTGTGATTTTCTTTTTACTAATCCTGTAAATAAATCTGTACATACATGTTTTTCAACAAATTCAGGAAATAGCATTAAAAATGTTGTTTTTAATGTCTTCAGAGGAAATCTTCTATGTTGGAATATTCAAAATTAGGTTGTTATGTAGCATGCTACAGAAAGGTATTTATAAATTGAATCTCAGTAGCTTTGTGTAAATAAAATAATTCAGAGTCTTTATGTGTAGTGTACCTCAAATGTTCAGCCTATGAATTTATTTTTGCTTATTTTTTCTCAGGATGTTTGAAAGTTGTTAAATGGCTGAGATTATTCACGGTATGTGTGTTTTTGTTGCAGAAATAACATTCCAGCCAATTTTACCAGGAGTGGAAATAAATTAAGTCATCAGAAAGATACTCGTCAGGCAACTTTTCTTTTCAGAAGAGGCCTAAAGGTATAAAAAACCCTTGGTGGTGGTTTCTTTTTACTCAAAGGATCTTGAACATTTACCTTTAGTAGTAATCCTCAATCATAGGTATGGCCCATGGTTGAGGTAGGGGTTGGGTTTGGGGTATGGAGACTGTGACATTAGATTAGTTCTTTTGGTTGTTTATTTTTTCTGTTCTCTCTCTTGTTGTCATCAGTAGCAACATCTTATGAGTTTAACATGCTACTTAGGTATAAATTCGTTTCACCACTTGTTCTGTTATAGGAACCCCAACAAAGAGGTATTGCCAGAATAGGCACATGCCTCTCTTGCATTCATACACACACCACACTGGGTTATAAAGTTACAGAGCAGATCACTTTTTGGATTCAAATCCTCTGCTTTCTGTGGGATCTACTGCTTTTTTTTTTCCCCTTCAGGTTCAGGCCCAGTTGAACACAGAACAACTGCTAGACGATGTAGTAGCAAAGAGAACTCGTCAGTAAGTTTCAATTTGTTTTTCAAGATGTCATTTCAAAATTCCCAGAATACTAGCAGCCCAGATTACTATGTGCTCTGGTCCAGAAGGAATTAAATGGGACCCAAAGTATATTAACCCTAGAGGCTGAAATAGATAAATCCATTTTGTTTTTTTGTTTTTTCCCCAAAAGCCTTTTGCATTTTCACATATCCATCTTATGAGTTTTAGGAACAAATATATCACTCTATTAAAAAAAAAAAAAATAATGGCCTATTCCATTTTAATGAAATAGATCTTTATTTTCTGTAACTGCTTTTATATAAGTGAACCTATTCAGGGAATAAATAGAAGAAAATCCAATAGAGCATTTAGAAAACTTTAAACCTTTAATTTTATAATAGGATGTTTTTCCTCTTCACATATTCTTTTTTTCCCCCCAAGCCCATAAAAATTGTCTGTTAGAATTGCACTTCCAACATGTGAGTTGTAACATTCTAATTCCATCAATATGATCAGATTTTGAGATTAAATTATTTAAAACTATGGCTACTTTTTGGAAAACAAAATGGGTAAAACATCGTGTTGGTCCAGATGCGTTGGCAGCTATAATTCAGCAGAGTGTAAGAAAAGAAACTATTTGAACTTGATGTTGACAATACTCTTTTGCATGGGAGTCATGACATTGGAAACCATAAGGAAAGAAATAATCATAAGCTATTTGCTTCTGCAATGAAGAATGTTTACATAATTGTAATAATATAAATGCTGTTTGTCTTGAATTTTTGAGAATCAACCTACAGGGGAAAAAAAGCACATAATACTTTATTTGGTTAACAATATGGTGAAAATGTCAGATTTTGAGTATCATGAATATAAAAGTAGAGCTAAAAAAATTGGAGGTACAAAGTGAGAGAAGAGGTGAAAGGAAAGAATAGAGGTACTACTATCCTTTCATAGAAAGTTGGGAGGGGTTGGTGTTGAGAGAGATTGAAAGAAAGAGAATTAAGAGACCGAAAGATTTAAGATTATTTGAAGTTAAAATTTGAAGTAAAATAGTGATATATAGATATCAAAATGTTCAGAGGTAGGTAAGGAAACTAGACAGTGTGATAAGCTAAAACCTTATCATAGCAAAATATTGTTACATACACATTTTGTATAGTGAACTAGAGGTAACTAGCAAGTGGTAAAAATAGGAAAGGTTAAAATTGCTGCCATTGGGGAGCAGGAAAGTTCTGCCTCTGGGGAGCAGGAAGTGGGGGAGAAAACTGGGAACTGTTACTTTTCATTAGAAGCCTTTCTGTATTATTTAATGTACATATATTTGTTACACTGAAAAATACTTAATAAATTTAAGTGTCTAGTTCCTGTACCCAAGATGCCGATTAATTATATTATTGTGGGGCTTAATATTTTTTAAAAAGCTAAGAAAAAGTGATGGCTACTTTAAAATGTATTTTTTTTGTGGAATACACTAAACGTTTTATAAACTTCCACTTTAATGAAGTTTTTGGTTTTTTGAAACTAGATGGCGGACTTCCACAACAAATGGAGGAATTTTGACTGTCTCTATTGACAATCCTGGAGCAGTGCAGTGCCCAGTGTAAGTCTTTTATTGTGCAGAAATTATAACCTCTCAGTGAAATAGGTCATAGAAAAGCACTGGACTTCTCATGATGTCAAGTTAAGGTAAACTGAGGCAAAGATAAAAGTAATACTTGTAGTACAAAATGGAAATAGTGTATTATAAAGTTAAAGTAAAAGCTCTCTTGATTCCTGGTTCTATAGCCCTAAAGTAGCCATTTTTAACAGTTTTATGTTTTTATTTAAAAAAAAATGGTGCATGGATACTTAGTATATACATTTTTTTTATGTATAATGATAAATGAGGGAATGCTGTATATATATATCGTTGCTTCTTTCTCCTCCACCCCCCAGTGTATTTTGGATGTCTTTACTTTTCAGTACCTACAGATCTGCCTTCTTTTTAAAGGCTTTCTGGTGAGTTCTTTTATCTGGATGACCTTAATTTAGTCAACCATTCCATTATGTTTATTGCATTATAAACTTTCTAGGTTTGTATAGTGTTTGATCTCTTCAGTCATTTTAATAAATGAAGAAAACGTAGGATGAGTCCCCAATCATTCCAAATTGTTGAAAAGTTTATAGTTCTACTTAAAGAGGTATTCTATGAGTGATTATAAATTTTAGTCTCTAGATTAGTCAAGAACCAGGTACAATAGTACCCCCTTGTCTGTGATTTCACTTTTCATGGTTTCAGTTACCCAGGCAACTGTGCTCTGGAAACAGATAGTCCTCCTTCTGACATATTGTCAGAAGATCAGTAGTAGTAGCCTTATAACTACAGCACAATTCCTACATCATTCACCTCACTTCATCTCATCATGTAGGCATTTTATCATCTCACATGGTGAGTACAACATATTTTGAGAGAGGACGGGAGAGAGACCACATTCACATAACTTTTATTACAGTATATTGCCACAGTTATTCTGTTTTGCTATTAGTTATTGTTAATCTCACACTATTCCTAATTTATAAATTAAACTTCATCATGGGTATGTATGTATAGGAAAAAACATGTAGTATGTTTAGGGGTTCAGTACTATCTGCAGTTTCAGGTATCTACTGGCGGGGTTGGGGGGCAGTCCAGGAATGTATACCCTGTGGATAAGGGGGGAGTGTTGTACTTTTTTTTGAGAACATAAAATAGCCCTATACGTTGGAATATGTGTACAAGTCAAGATGTCTTATGTACCAAATGATTTATTTTTCTTCTTTTGATTATTAAGCTTGTCTGATTTCATTTTAATTTTTTTTCTAATAGAACTCAAAAACCACGGTTAACTCGTACTGCTGTACCCTCATTCTTGACAAAACGGGAGCAATCTGATGTAAAGAAAGTTCCTAAAGGTGTCCCCCTACAATTTGACATAAATAGTGTTGGAAAACAGGTAACATTTTTTTTTTTAAATTTCTGTGGGGCATTCATTGAGAATATTTTAATTAATTTTTAAAAATGTGTAATGAGGGCGCCTGGGTGGCTCAGTCGTTAAGCGTCTGCCTTTGGCTCAGGTCATGATCCCAGGATCCTGGGATCGAGTCCCACATCGGGCTCCCTGCTCGGCGGGAAGCCTGCTTCTCCCTCCCCCACTCCCCCTGCTTATGTTCCCTCTCTCACTGTGACTCTCTCTGTCAAATAAATAAATAAAATCTTTAAAAAAAAAAAATGTAATGAATTAAATAGAGTGTCCTAAGTCTCCTCAGCTCTGGGAAGCCACTGATTGATCTACTTTCTGTTTTTGTTTTTTTTTTTAAGATTTTATATTTAATTTTTACTATTTATTTGTCAGAGAGAGAAAGAGAGAGCAGGCATAAGTGGGGTGAGGGGCAGAGGGAGAAGCAGGCTCCCTGCTAAGCAAGGAGCCCGATGTGGGGCTCCATCCCAGGACCCTGGGATCATGACCTGAGCTGAAAGCAGACATTCAACCGACGGAGCCACCCAGGCGTCCCTACTTTTTGTTTCTATAGATAAGCCTATTTTTTGGCCATTTCATATGAACAGAATCATACAATATGTGATCTTTTGTGACTGGTCCTTTACTTAGCATAGTATTTTCAAGTTCCACCCATAGTGTATGGTCTTTTTATTGCTGAGTAATGTTCCATCATATGGATATATCATATTTTATTTATTCATTCATCAGTTGATAGACACTTGGGCTATTTCCATTCTGTGACTTTTGTGAATAATGCTCATCTACACATTCATGTACATGTCTTTTGTATGAGTAGATTTTCCATTTCCTACAAGTGGAATTGCTAGGTCATATCATCTATGAACTGCCAGACTTGTTTTCCTAAGTGGCTGCACTGTTTACATTCCTTCTAGCATGTATGAGAGTTCTAAATTTCTCCACATCCTCATCTACACTTGTTATTATCTGCCATTTGATTATACCAAGTATTTGTGAAATGGTGTATCTCACTGTGGGTTTGACAGTTTTATATTATATCAACTTTGTGTCTTGTGATCTTGCTAAAATTCACTCAACTACTTTAGCAATTTTGTAGATTCCTTAGGATTTTCTTTGTAAACAATCATGTCATATTCCAAATTCCTTTCCAATCTTTATTTTTTTTTTAAAAGATTTTATTTATTTATTTTGAGAGAGAGAGAATGAGAGACAGAGAGCATGAGAGGGAGGAGGGTCAGAGGGAGAAGCAGACTCCCTGCCGAGCAGGGAGCCCAATGCGGGACTCAATCCCGGGACTCCAGGATCATGACCTGAGCCGAAGGCAGTCGTTTAACCAACTGAGCCACCCAGGCGCCCTCCTTTCCAATCTTTAAACCTTTTCTATTTCTTCTTTATTGTGATGGCTAGAACCTTCAGTACAGTGTTGAATAGAAGTGGTGAGAGTATGGTATGCTTGCCTTGTTCCCAGGCGTGAGGAGAAAGCATTAAATATTTCACCATTGAGTATGATGTTAGCAGTAGGATTTTAGTAGATTCTCTTTATCTAAAGTTGAGGGAGAGTTCCCTTTATTCGTAATTGACTGAGAATTTTTATCATGAATGGATGTTGGATTTTGTCAAATGCTTTTTTTTTTGGTATCCATTAGTGTAAGAGTGTATGGAATTGAAAATATGAAGTATGGACAGAAGTTTGACCAAATTTGTTTTACTTCTTTTTATTTTATTTTGTCATGGTTACTTTTCTTTCAGAAATGGTGACTTATAATTTGGTTGTGTTTTCTGTTGTTAATCAAAAACCAGATGTTGATTTGAATTTGATTTGAATTTCTGTGAGGAACTCACAGAAATCCAAGAACTCATAGAAATTCAAGAAAATATGTTTCGGGGACGCCTGGGTGGCTCAGTCAGTTAAGCGTCTGCCTTCAGCTAGGTCATGATCTCAGGGTCCTGGGGTCCAGTCCCACATCAGGCTCCTTGCTGCCTCTGCCTTCTCCCTCTGCCTTCTGCTCCCCCTGCTTGTATGCACATGTGTGCTCTCCCCCTCTCTCTGATAAATAAATAAAATCTTTAAAAAAAAGAAAATATGTTTCAAATATTCCCAAGTGTAAATATATCTTAGGTTTATCAGATACATCACTAGAATTTGTGTAGTGTTTATAGGGCCCCAAAATAATTCAGATAGAAAAACTCCTGGATGTATGACTTGTGGGCATTATAGTAATGTGTTTTATATAGTATATAATGTAGGCATTTATAGTGGTTAGGAGATAGAGATTGTGAGTCAGATCACCAGGTTGAAATTCTGGAACTGCAAGTAGGCAAGTTAACTAACTTCTCTAAACTTCACTAAATTCACCTGTTTCATATGGTTTTTGTTAGAGTTAAATGAGTTTGTATGCGTAAGTATTCAGGAAATGTTGTTGCTTTGAATTACCATTATGATCACATTATTGTTCTTAAATAAATATGGCTAACTTGTCAAGTTGTTAATTTTTTTGTTTTGTTTTCTCTAGACAGGGATGACTTTGAATGAGCGATTTGGGATCCTGAAGGAACAAAGAGCCACTCTCACGTTCAACAAAGGAGGAAGCCGTTTTGTAACCGTGGGATAGATCCATGTCAAAGGGACTTTTGAGTGATGACTCTGTTTTAAAAGTTGAATTGCTTGAAGAGTTCATCACAGAAATTCAAGAAACTTTATTTCAAAATGTTCACAAGGCTAAATAACTCTTATTTTTATTTTTGAAGTTCTTTTTTTTTTTTTAAACATGTATAAATAATGCCCTGAAAGAGTAACAGGGAATATACCTATCTGTTCTTAAGATTTCATTGTTGGCCCAGACAGAACAATTCTCTATTTGATTTCTTTGGTTCCTTATGAAGCAGAAAGAAGACAGAAAGATAGAAATTGATTATTTTTATGATAGTGGTATTTAGGATCTCATCACTTTTGTCCATTTTTTACACTTTGCCATGGTAAATCTTGGTCTTCAGAGATATGAGTAGGTCCCTTTGTTGTCACCTATCCTTTAATAGTGTTGATGTAATAAGTGCAGTTGACTTTTCTTCATTAGAGATATTAAAAAAAAATCACTAGAATTCCAGTTTTGAGTTTTAAGATTTTTGGGAATATCTGGAATTTGGGTTACTTTTCAGATGACATTAGGTTAATCCTCCAGAGTTGTTAATCTTTAATAACGAACTTTTAACAAGAAATGTGGCATTAGTCTTTGTTTAAAATGTTGATGTTTAAAGGCTATAAATAAATGTGTATTTACAAAATTATCTTGGAAGAGAAGGTCCAATGTAAAAACCTGACAACTGTGTTTAGAAAATGAAGAAAGCAGGAAAGGAAGTAGCAGGTTGAAGACAGGTAACTGAGGTGAAAAACTTCAAAACCCAGGACATAGATACACTGTTTGAATTTAATGTAGTCTTGAATCTAGTGTCCATGAAAAATTCTTCAAATGATACTTAGAAGAATTACAATGATCAAAATGGATTGAGTCCCTTAGATATTTTGATGATAAAATCAATAGCCATAAAGTCCTAGACTTCTTATTCAAAGAGTTAAATTTTATAAGCTTTTTAAGCTTGCTAATTAAACAGTATACAGTTTCAAAATCAAAAACATACTTGTATATGTCACAAAGAAAAAAATCCAAAATGGTAATAGAGTTACATTGTAACCTTGTTTTATACCTTTCTTATATAAAGTTCAGGCATTTGTGGTGAGAGGGTTTTTTTTCTTCTCCCACACTCTGGAGGAGTGGGAGGAATTAATCTGTTGTGCCAAGCTAGTGCTGAAAGTCCTCAGATGGTTGTATCCTGTAAGTTACAGTATAATGCCAAAATGCAGCAACATATTCCCGCTACAAGTCCAGTCATTTTGAAGCTTAACCTTTTGGTTTGCTATAATGTTAAAACCTCTTAAGTAGGTGTTAGTTTCCCTAGAGCATATTGGTGTTGATTTTCCCTGTAAAACAAAACAAAACATTCAGTTATCACTTTTGCCTGCCTTGCATTGTTTAGTAGACGACATTCTTTTTCTCTCATGCTCCTTGGGTTACTTGGTTTATGCTAGCCACGGAAAAGTATCAATAACAGTTTCATGCTTATACCAAAGAATTAAATCTGATCCTTAATATCTGGTATTTTGCCAGTAAGTCTACTGGTAAGGGATTATTGGAAGCCAGTCACACAATTTGAAAATAAACTCTAGTCTCCTTAGGCCAAGGACTCATTGCAAAACATTTTTGCAAGTACAAATGCTTAGATTTCATCCATTAACAGTCCATTTTATTTTAGACTGGTTTAGAATTACTGGTAGCTTATTTTAAAGCAAAGGAAAAACAACTGAGCACAAATTTGCTTTCTGAACAGTTTGTGAAAATATGGTATAAAGATGCTTTCATTTTTTTTTATTTTAAATATTGTACAGAGCTATTATTAATGTCATTTTTCTTGAAAACCTTAAAAATTGTCCCAAATATTGACATTAACATTGCATCAGACAACAAAGTGTCATTGATATATTAAACTTTTGCTCTTTGTGCATCTCTAATTTCATTTTCTTTTTAAATATAAAAATTTGCCTTTGTTATAACTAAATTAAAATTCTTGAGTGCTAACATGTTGTGTATAAACAAAAGAATATGCTTTGTTGGAGGAAAATTTCCTTTCTTGGAATGTGGTTGTAGTCATCCTTTTCAGTTCTTAAATTTTGTTTTTAAACAGGATACAACTTAAAATTTCCTTTGCATCAAGGTGTATGCAAAACATTGATGCAGTGCATCACAAAATGAAAGTTTGTATTTAATGAGGAGATGCTTTACACTGTACTTTTTGGTGTTTTTTGGAAAAGTTACAAATTTAGATCTATTCTGAAGCTGTTCATTTTTAACAAATAAAATATTACAGGTCTCACATTTATTCTTAGCTATAAAGATTGAGTTGTGGTTTTTAGATTGTTCTATGTTACAAAGAACTTTGTAGTGATTATATTTATAATTTTTTGGGTTTGAAAAACTACCTACCAATTAAATTGTTAAATCAGTCTAGACTCATATTCTAATTGCCTTTTGACCATTTCATTCATAAGCTCCAACCAGGAAGTAAGCCAGGAGGAGTTTAAAATAAAGAAGTAGGGGCGCCTGGGTGGCTCAGTTGGTTAAGCGACTGCCTTCGGCTCAGGTCATGATCCTGGAGTCCCGGGATCGAGTCCCGCATCGGGCTCCCTGCTCGGCAGGGAGTCTGCTTCTCCCTCTGAGCCTCCTCCCTCTCGTGCTCTCTGTCTCTCATTCTCTCTCTCAAATAAATAAAATCTTTAAAATAAAATAAAATAAAGAAGTAAATTTACTTAGAATGCAGCATTTCAAGCTAGATGAACCTTTCAAGATCATCCATTTCAACTTCTCTGTCTACATCTTAGTTAAGTGAGGTTCAGCTTTTCAAAGACTTATATGTGAGAGAGTCACTTTTTGAGCTCAGGTCTTTTAATTCTCAGTTCATAATAAACTGCTGCTGTGACTTGAACACCCAAAGAAGGTGATGGAATAATGTTTGGCTGTCAGACATCTAAGAAATGGTAATAGCCATGCTTTAGCATTTGTAGCATGGTTAAGTAAATCTACTCTACCATGATTATTGAGACTTCTTTACTTCGGTATTAAAGTTATGTAGATGTCTTAAAAGAGGCCAGTGTTCCTAAGTAGACATTATGTATTTTTTTCCTAATAGGCATAAATTTCACAATTTAAATTATAAACATCATAAAATACTTTTAAGTATAAAGAAACTTATAGGCTGCATTGCCCAGTGATAATTTCTTGGTAAAATAAATATGTATATCCTGTTTTGCTGTCAGCCTTATAATTAACACAGTATGCACAGTTTCAGGATAATTTTTAATTTTAATTTTTTTTATTTTAATCGCCCAGTACTCATCATGACAAGTGCCCTCCTTAATCCCCATCGCCTATTTCACCCATCCCTCTACCTACCTCCCCTGTGGTAACCATTTCTTTATAGTTAAGAGTCTTTCTTGGTTTGTCTTTTTTCCCTTTGCTCCTTTGTTTTGTTTCTTAATGTGTTGGGGTAATTTTTGTCCTGATTTAGATTTATAGCTATAAGGAGGTAAGAGTGAGAAAAATATAGCTGACTTTGGACTACAAAGATTGAATACCATACATTCTGAATACAGGCAGTATCAGGGCAGAAAATGATTTCTTCATTTCTGATTTTTGAACTTTCATCAGAATTATGATTGTTCTATTAGTCACTGTATATTTAAAAGTGATTTAAGCTTCCTTTTAAAGACAGTTTTTACGTAGATCAATTTGAAGTTACTCCCTTTTAAAAGTGATAACAATAAATCCCAAGAATTTACAATAGGAATTTTACACTATTGTGGGCTATTTATAGGGATTTAAAGATTTTTTTTTTTTAAGATTTTATTTACTTAACAGATCACAAGTAGGCAAGCAGGCAGAGGGAGAAGCAGGCTCCCTGCTGAGCATGGAGCCTGATGCGGGGCTCGATTCCAGGACCCTGGGATCATGTCCTGAGTCAAAGGCAGACTCTCAACCAACTGAGCCACCCAGGCGCCCCAGGATTTAAAGAATTTCTTATAAATTGTTCACTTCTGGGGTGCCTGGGTGGCTCAGATGGTTAAGCATCTGCCTTCGGTCCTGGGATCGAGCCCCACATCGGGCTCCTGGCTCAGCAGGGAGCCTGCTTCTCTTTCTCCCTCTGCCTCTCTCCCTGCTCATGCTCTCTATCTCTGTGTCTCAAATGAATAAATAAAATCTGTTAAAAAAATAAATTGTTGACTTCTAACACCTCTTTTTTCCCCTGCATTATGTTCCTCCTATCAAATCTATTACCAAAAAGCTTGATGAAACCAGGAAGTAGTAACATGCTAGAGCTGAGCTGTATTTTGGATGAGGTTTATTGATGTTTAAAGATGAAAAGGAAATTATTTCCCTAGTGTATATGTGTCTAATTTTTACTTCTATTTCCACTTTGCTCTAATGAGAAGAAAATCATTGTCTAGGGCGCCTGGGTGGCTCAGTTGGTTGAGCGACTGCCTTCGGCTCAGGTCATGATCCTGGAGTCCCGGGATCGAGTCCCGCATCGGGCTCCTTGCTCAGCGAGGAGTCTGCTTCTCCCTCGGACCCTCCCCCCCCCCCTCATGCTCTCTCATTCTCTCTCTCTCAAATAAATAAATAAAATCTT
Organism: Mirounga angustirostris; assembly: GCF_029215605.1. NCBI lineage: Eukaryota > Metazoa > Chordata > Mammalia > Carnivora > Phocidae > Mirounga > Mirounga angustirostris. The sequence continues at coordinate 69,870,095 of NW_026991709.1, read as the reverse complement.
AAAAAAAAAAAAAAGAAAAGATTGTCTAAATTTTCTTGTATAAAGTTTTAAAAAGTCAGTTATTAGCACTGCTTACTAAAGGAGTCAGAAAGGGAAGAACCAAACATTGAGTGTATTCAACAAGCCAGTTTCTGTGCATTACATTTGAAGAGCATAAGATTGGTCAAGATTGTAATCCCACTGCTTTTGAGTTTATAAAAATGGAGTCTTAAAGGAGTGACTACAACATATTTCTAGTGAGTAGAAGGGGGAAAGGACTTTATTTCTGCATGAGGTAGTGAGATACAAAGGTGGAAAATTCTTCAGATTTTGAGTGAAACTATTGCCCCTGGTATTCATTCAATGAGTTAACTTTTAGAGAAGTAGGAAGTTCTCTATATCAATTCCTAACATTCAATAACCCTCACTGCCTTTTTTTTTCAGCTCCTGCTTCCAAACCACAGAGCGGTTGTAGAATAAGTTATAGGCCCCTGTAGCCTTTTTGCTCATAGCCTTTTTTCAACTGTTTCTCATCACCTTTATTCATCACTAGACACTTTGGTGAAATCCGCACAGTGATTCCATTTCCTGTATCTCATTCTCACAAGATGATCTTCTCACTTGTTTTATGGGGAAGACTAAGGGAGTAGGATGAGAATTCCCTCATATTCTACCTTTGTAGATGAGAGCTAAAATCCTTAGAGGTCTTAAAAGTTAATACCTTGATCTACTTTTCTTCCAGCCTCTCTTTACCTAGGACTTGTTCTTACGGTATATGTAGCATCTTCATTTCTCCTATCCACAGGCTTTTCTTTTGGACTTCAAATACCTATAGATTTATCTACCCTGTTCTAAAAAAAAAAAATTCTGTTTTTCTCTCCAACCAAGCCTTCTTTTTCATAGTAGTATATAACCTCTGCTGTGTTAGTACGTAACTCATCTGTGTCTGCTTCCATTCGTCCTTAGCTCCTATTAAAATACTCAGCTCTGGGGTATGGAAGGTAATTACAGAGTTTAATGTATTAATGACCTTAAAATGTAGTTTGATAGACAAAGTAACGACAGTCTATAAACTTGGTCAGAAGTTCAGAGACCAGGATTAATTAGCATGGTATGTTGCAATTATGAGATACGTGTATAGGTAGGTAGGAAGAATGAGGCCATATTACGGAGAACTTGTTAGAAGAATTTAGTGTAAATGTGGAAGGTAATAGGTAATCAAATTCAGATGACATAATGGTGCATTTTATAAAGATATCTGGTAACTAGCATTGTAGCATTAATATGGAATATGATTATGCTTTTAGTCACTGTAGTTGAAATATTTTGAGGTTGAAATATTTCTTAAAAAAATACAAAATGAGGTCCTGCTCTTAAATAGCTTAAAATCTTTCTGAGAAGAACAATTTAGAAAGATCAGAATAACAAAAAACATGGATAAATTTTTTTGAGCTGACACATCACTTGCCATTGCAATGACCCATGCTCACCACAGACATTAATAATCGGTCATGGAATTTGCTGCTGAAGATCCTGGAATGTTCATAGAACAACTCTCTGAGCAACTGTTACTAATCAACTTTGTCACTAAGATTAAATGTTTTTACAATCTCTTCCATCTAGGAGTTGGGGGAAGTGATAATCAAAGTTTCATTGAAGAGTCAGGCTTTGAATGATAAGATCTCCAACCTTATTTTCTTTTGCTGGCTCATGAACTTTTTGGCTTTGGCCTTAAATGTTCTCCACATGGACCATTATAAATCATACCTGGGTGTGTTCATGCTGATACTCCTCCCAATCTGGAATATTGCTCTCACCTTCCTACTATTGCCTATTTCATAGTCCTTCAGATTTTATTCAAAACCATTCATCCATGATACAGATTGCTTTTCTCTGAATTCTGATAGCTTAACCCCACTACCTCTGCTCAGCCTTTTTTTTTTTTTCTTCTCTAATTGGTATATTTGTCTGGATTATTAGATTGTAATCTCCTAGGAAAAGGGCCCTGACAGCCTCTTTTATTTCCCACAAATACTAGTCGATTGATTGTAGGGGAATTTACATCATGTAGTAGGAATGGCTTAAATGTGTAAAAGAATATGCTGGAGACTGGCTACAATGTAAATGAGGCCTAACTGGTTTAAAATGAATAGTAGTTTCCAGGTTTTCAGTAAATGATTTTGTCTTTTCTCATTTCTTCCATTTTATTTCTAATTCCCACATTTAGATTATAGTCAGATCATTTTCTTTTCCTCAATTTTGGTTCCAGACAAAAATTTTAGACTTTAATGCTGTTCATCCTGATTTGTTCAACAATAAAATCTTGCCTAAAGGACAAATACTATTTAAAATGTATATTTTTGGGGCGCCTGGGTGGCTCAGTTGGTTAAGCGACTGCCTTCGGCTCAGGTCATGATCCTGGAGTCCCGGGATCGAGTCCCGCATCGGGCTCCCTGCTCGGCGGGGAGTCTGCTTCTCCCTCTGACCCTCCTCCCTCTCATTCTCTCTGTCTCAAATAAATAAATAAAATCTTTAAAAAAAATAAAATAAAATGTATATTTTTGTTAAGATCTATTTTATGAAAGGGAGGACCCAAAACATAACACTTTCAATGAGGATCATGAGTTTGGGAGCCAATTTAGCACTTATTTTTCCCTCTGACAATAGTAGTTCATAAATCCACGTCTCTATCTAGATCACTTGGTGTATAGAATGACAGCAGTTGGGAAAACCTTTTATAGGTCGTATCCCAGGGTTCCCTCCTCTCATTGCCTACGTTTCTAGCAGCAACAGTGTTGAGAAGCCTTAATTTAATGCTTAATCTAATCCTCCGGTATTGAGGAAGGCAGAGAAGTTTCTGTGAGGAGCGTTGTCTGAAAGATTTTTTCGTAGAGGCATGTTAAAAATGCTACTGGGAGTCTACAAGAGGGGCTGCTCCAGATATGTGAGTTCCGTTTTAATTTCGCTTGAAATCCTCGATGTGGGCGGACGCGAGCGCCTGGAGCGCGGAGGGGCGCTGCAGCCCTGCCCATCGAGGGAACCGTCCGGGGTCAGATTGCCCCTTTCCCCGCCCATCCATCAGTTCTGGCAGCGCATGCGCTGAGCCGTGGGCTGGAGAGTTGCTGGTTGGAAATGGCGGCTGCAGGCTTAGTTGCTGTGGCCACGGCTGCAGAGTACTCTGGCCAGGTAGCATCGGGAGGTAACCTCTCCGGTGTTAACTGCGGCCCAAGCTCCGGGACAGGCCCTGGTCCTGGCCCGGGTTCGTGGAGCCGCTCCCTCGATCGAGCGCTGGAGGAGGCGGCAGTGACCGGGGTGCTGAGCCTGAGCGGCCGGAAACTGAGGGAGTTTCCCCGGGGAGCGGCCAACCACGACCTGACGGACACCACCCGGGCGGGTGAGTGGGGCATGGGGCATCCCTGCCGACCAGGGGCCTGGGGCGCGACCCAGGCCGCTCCAGCCGGTGGGAGGACTTGGGGGTAGTTCCAGCAACCGGTCCATAGCGCCTGGTTGGGACCCGGGTAACGGGGAGAAGCCGACTGCCCCAACCCGGCCAGCCCCCCCAGGCCTGCGGGCCGGACCCCGAGCCCGGGGCGAGGCGGCGGACTGCGGCATCTCTCGGGGAAGAGGACCGTAGGGCGAGATGGGTAGGGTTTTACTCTCCTAGAAAATTTAACTTCTGCCGCTGCGGAGGCAGACCCTGGCCCCGCCCCGGCTTCTGCAGGCCCTTTCAGATTTGGGATGCCAGCTTCGCTAAGATTGGGGATTGTAGCTCGCTCTTAATAGATCAGAGCAGCACTGGTCACTGCGTCGTCGGGGAAGCGTTGATCTGAGCACTGGCGTTTCTTCGAGAGTTGTTTTTAATGTGAACCCTGGGCTGTAACTTTTCTTTCTCTGCCTTTATCTGGTTGACTTACGAGAGTTAACTTGTGGAAATAACTAGAGCCAGCCTTCAGGCTCATAGTACTTTTCTCTCTCCTCATGCCCTCCCAGAAAAGTTGAGGGAAGAAAAGATACGTTTATTGCCTACCGTGTCTGTATTTAATGCTTTTTAAAAATAAACATTACTTTGTTTTATACATGTTTTTGAACACAGGAAAGGTAATAAGGAATTGGGTATTATTTGGTTTTCTTAGTTGTAGAGAACAATGTCTGGTGACTGAGGCGTTCAACATAATATGTTTTTCTTGTGTTTAAAATATAGCTTCCTCAGGGAGTAGATTAAAAACTGAGTCTATTCATGTTTAACACAAAGGAGGAAAAAAAATTCCTTATTCATGTTTGTATAGTATGATGTAGTTAGGTATTTGATTTTGATATAGTGTTTTTTTGCAATGAAAGAATGTATAGTACTTTGTGTCTTGTATTTATTCCATTTTACTTTATTTTAAAATTTGATTTAATAATTTTCTATGTGCACGTATTAAAGATTGATGAGTATTACATATGATTCACTCGTGTTAGAAAAATAAATGGAACTGTTAAACTACTTCAAGAACCTTCTTTACAGAGAAACTTTCACTCTAGTGTAAAATGGAAGAAAGTAAATGTCTAATTATTTAATCTCTTTTTCGAAACAGTTGTACTGAAGATAGTTTGTATTTTTTAGTGAATGTTATAAAAATTAAACTTTCTTGCTAAGGTAAATATGAGCAGCCACTTGCTTTTTGCATATGTTCTGATGGACAACATCTAAAATTGTCAGTCATACCCCAGATTTCCTGATTCTGTTCAGGAGATGGCTATATGGCATATGATTGTTCAGGAGATGGGTAATAATAGTGATTTTATATTGGTGTGAGTCATTTCAGTATTACTACATTAAGCCTGAAGCTAAAGAACAAGTTGATTACAGGAGTTTATCTGGTTCATTATCTCACCCGCTTTCAAATAGTTCTAGGACTAACACGTTTTGCTTTTAAGAAATATTTTATTAACTAACAAAGAAAACCCAAAGCTATTTATGAAGAAAAATAACTAATCCTAATGAATTTTTCCCTTACTGTGCTCTGAATTAATTTTATTTTAAAATTTTTTTATTTTTTTTATTTTTTATTTTTGGAGAGGGAGAGAGAGAATCTTAAGCAGGGTCCACACCCAGCATGGAGCCGACAGGCTCAGTCTCACAACCCTGAGATCCTTACCTGAGCCAAAATCAGGAGTTGGTTGCTTAACTAACCGAGCCTCCCAGGCACCTCTTAAATATTTTATTTTTAAATAATCTCTACGCACAATGTGGCCTCAGACTCACGACCTCGAGATCAAGAGTCACACACTCTTACAACTGGGGAGCCAGCCAGGTGCCCCTCTGAATTATTTTAAACAGATAATTTAATGTGGATATCATCATTTATTGAGTATACAGTGTGCTATTCATTGTTAGGTGTTTTAAAATACATTCCCTTATTAAATGCTCAAACAACCAATGGACTAAGCATTATTATCCCCACTTTACATATGAACAGGCACTGGGAATTTACAGATGAGGAATCACTCAGAGAAAGTCATGTAACTAGTATAAGTGGTAGAATTTCAGCCCAGGTCCATCTAACTCTTTCCTCTCTGCTATGCCACATAGCCTCCGAATGTTCAGATAGATATTACTATTGCTGTTTTTACAGTTAGTGAAATCAGGGTTTGGAGATATTAGATAATTTGCTCAAAGACCTGTAGCTAAAGGCCAGGAGAGGCATATTAGCCGGGATTTGAGCCTGGTTTGAGGTAACTCCAAAACCATAGTGTACCTGTAATATCAGGTACTTTGATGAATTCAGACACAACTTATGTTAGCTAAAATGTTTTGTTTAGATTCTTTAAAATTTAAAGCCAGGAAAATTATTTGAATATTTTATATATCTATATATAATATAGATAAATATTATAATATCTGTATTATAGATAATATGTGATATATATTATCTATATATAATGTATATATCTGATATATATTATAATAGATATAGATATATATCAAAGTTGCCATGCAGTCTGTTCTCTCATAATGTATAGAATGTATCTGGTAGAGCTGCTGTCCTTCAAGAGTTTATATTCTAAGAAACAGCATATATTACCCATACCATTTATAATTTGACATGATTAGAATTCATCAGGAACATTTTCTTGAGGTTTTTCACTCTTGCTTGTTAAAAAAGGTAGATCTTTAGGAAAGGGGAAATATTTATTGGGGAATAGGTAACTTGATCCAGCAGACAAGGAAAATCTTAGAAGGAAATCATAGAAGACTTTTTGGGGCAGAAAGGATGTAGCTTGGATTTGGGTAGGCAGAAATAAGAAGGAAAGCCATTGTAGGCAGTGGTGGACAACATGCAAAAAATCCTAGCGTATATGGCACATAAGTTAATTTTGCCAGTCCGTTACGCATTCCTCTTTCATTTGATAACAATACTCCAGTTTTCCTAGGAAATCACCCCTCTTGGTTTTATGGATGCCCCGCCCCAACACAAGGGTGTGCACATGACTGAGGCAGGCCTCACCAATCTTATGTAGCCCATCCTTCTGGCTACAGTGATTGTTCAGAGATGGGCACATTTCCAGTCAGCACACATGACTGTTAATTCTGAATTTTTTTTTGGAGCTATTGAGAAAGAGGCATGCTTTGGACCCTGGGGTTGCTGAGAGAATACAGTGTGAGCCTGGAACTTACCAATAAATGGAAGGCAGAGCCAAATGATGGAAAGAGTGAGACCAAGTTCTGGTGATTGTGTTTGAACCTTTGGAACAATAGCCAGGCCTTAAGTTAGTGCTGTCCTTGAACTTTCAAATTATGCAAGCTAATAAATTCCCTTCTCTGCTTAATTTGAGCAGAATTTTTTGATACAAAATCAAGAGTCCTGACTAATACTGTGAGACTGCTCTTGATAATATTGGGGTCAGGCCAGTTTGGTCAGAATAAATGGTTGGATTCGAGAGTATATGAGCTACCTTTTGTATATGTGGAAGCTAGATTGAGGATAGGTTTACTGGGATTGAGATAGGGAGACTAATCAACATTCATTCGTTGAACAAACATTTGTTAAGGAATTTGGCAGGTGCAGATGTACAAAGAGGACCAACACTTTCTGCCCTCAGAGAGCTCAGGGGATCTAATGGAGGAATAAATAAATAAATGTAAAGATTATTTGACTCATCTAGTAATAGCAAAACTTTTCTGTGTAAGGCATTATACTAGCTAATACAAAGGAAAAAAAGAAGAGGCTTTAACCTGTAAGAATTAAGAAATCTAGTAATCTGGTTGGGTGGCTGCAATAATAATCTAAATCTCTGAAGGAATGAAAAATAGAGATCATATTGGAAAATGAAAATGTACAAATGCTGATTGCATTTATTTTTTTTTTTTAAAAAAGAACAATGCATCGAAAATGACTGAGTTGTTAAATCTGGAGAACTAGGAAGATGGTGATGCATTGATAATAATAGCTAACATTTATTGAGCTGTTAGCATATTTCAGGTGTTGTTCCAAGCTGTATATGTAAAACATATGCATACAGCAACGATATGAGTTGTCAGTACTATTTTAAACCCCATTTTACATACGAAAAAATGGAGACTCAGCATTAATTTGATCAAGGTTACACAGCTAATAAGTGATAAAACCGGGATTCAAATTCAGATACATCTAATCCTAAAACTTGTTTTTTGATCACTAAGCCATACTGACAAAGAAGTTTGCTGCACATAATTTCTTCGGTTTGCTTGATACCTTTAAAGGGGTTGGTAGCCTATCTAGTTAATCCTGTGCAATGAATAGAAATGTAAATCTGGAGCTTGTTTTTTTTTTAATCTTTAAGTAAACTCTATGCCGAATGTGGGACTTGAACTCAGAACCCCAAGAAAGTTGCATGCTCTACCGACTGAGCCAGCCAGGTGCCCCTAAATCTGGAGCTTTAAGAGTGAAGTCCAGGGTACCCTATACATTTCAGAGACTCATAATGAAGAGTTTATGAGATTCTTAGAGAAACAGTACAGATTGGAAAAGTTGGTCACTTGCAATCACAGGATACACCAGCATTTAAAAAGGCAAGAAGTAGAATCAGCCTGAGAAAAAAACCAGAAACAGAGTGCCATACTAGGCCTTTAACAGAATTCAAAGACTCCTAAAGCCGAAGGAACCATAATAACCATTTAAGTCATTTTACAAATGAGAAGCAGTCTCAGAGGTTAAATGATGTTTTTAAGGTTATATGGTGAGATGGTGCTGTTTCACACAAGGCAAATAGGGGTCATAGTTGAAGCTGTGAGAAATCTCTCCTGAGTAGAAGACAGAAAATAAGAAATTAAGGACTCAGCTTTGGGGAAAAGCCTATAGTGGAAGGCAGAAGGGAGAGACTAAGATTATACCAGAAAAGAAAACAAATTTTAGATGTAGTGGGTGAGCCAAGATAATGCAGTGTTACTAAAGCCACAAGAATTGAGACTTTCAAGAAGCGGATGCTTATTTCTTAGGTAAAGAAGAATGAGGATTGCTAAAAGGAATTTAATTTTTCAAGGAAGCAGTCTATAATTTTTCAAGGTAGCAGTCTGTAAAATTATGATTTCATTAGTTTTGTTTTTTTTTTAAAGATTTTATTTATTTATTTGTGAGAGAGAGAATGAGAGAGAGAGCACATGAGAGGGGGGAGGGTCAGAGGGAGAAGTAGACTCCCCACTGAGCAGGGAGCCTGATGCGGGACTTGATCCCGGGACTCCAGGATCATGACCTGAGCCGAAGGCAGACGCTTAACCGACTGAGCCACCCAGGCGCCCCGATTTCATTAGTTTTTGAAATATGCAGTGGAGTGTAGGTCTTAAGTGGAAATCATATTGCTCTTGGATTCTTATGTATATTTTCTATCAACCACAATATATATGCTGTGAATTTTTCTTGAGTAGTGCTGCTGTTCAGTGGGTAGCTACTAGCTGTAGGTGGTTAAAATTTTAGGGGCGCCTGGGTGGCTCAGTCGTTAGGCGTCTGCCTTCGGCTCAGGTCACGATCCCAGGGTCCTGGGATTGAGCCCCACTTCAGGCTTCTTGCTCAATGGGGAGCCTGCTTCTCCCTCTCTCACTGCCCCTCTCCCTGCACTTGTGCTCTTTTTTTCTCTCTGTTGAATAGATAGGTAAAATCTTAAATAATAATAATAAAGTTAAACATTTAAATTTGGTTCCTCAGTCACACTAGCTACATTTCAAGTGCTCAGTAGCCACATGTGTCATTGGACACAGCACATTAAACAGATCCACTTCCTGTCATATTGGACAGCGCAGACAGTAGAACCTTTCCATCATTACAGAAAGTTATGTTGGACAGTGATGTTGGGGCGTACTGTTTTGACTAGAAATTGAAATTTGTTTTCTATATTATTTATTTTCTAAATCATATTCCTTTTGGCAAAGTTTTTCTATATCCGTGAAGACAGTAAGCCACCATGGTGTGTAGGGCTAAAAACACTGTGCAATAATGGTCAGAAGGCAGAGGCAAAGAGAGGAGGTGGCAGCAAATGGGGTCTAATCATAATTACATGATCCTTGGGAGCATCTCAGTGTTGGGGGGGATATATAATTTTTTCTTTCAGAAATAAGATCTTGTTCACAGAGACTGCCTATTTTTAAGCATGTCATCTTTGTTAATAGAGGTGTTAATATATATTTGATGCATTTTGCCACCCACTGAGCGTTAGGTGTTCAAATCAGGAAGAATAGTCTAAGAGCCTCAGAAATGAAGAAAGAGTAGAAAACAATAAAGCTAATTTTATTTGATTAATGAGACCAGTTCAGGTTAGTAGACTTTAAAAATCATTTCTTCTGATTTTACAGGTTTTACATGTTCATTGTGGTATGAAAAGTTTTAAAGAAGACATTAAAGATCATTCATAATTCCACTAACCAGAGATGAATTTAGTAGTGAACACTGGTTGGAACGCTTCCAAACATTTTCTTCATAAATGTACACATTCTTGAGAGTCAGACTCTTGGTTTCAGCTCAGGTCATGTTCTCCAGGGTTGTGAGGTGGAGCCCCACATAGGGCTCTGCCCTCAGCAGGGCGGGGCGGTCAGCTTGTCCTTCTTCACTCCCCTCTGCCCCTCCCCCCGCACATGCTCACTCTCTCTCTAGAATAAATAAATAAAATCTTTTAAAAAAATGTATACAGGGGCGCCTGAGTGGCTCAGATGGTTAAGCGTCTGCCTTCAGCTCAGGTCATGGTCCCGGGGTCCTGGGATCGAGTCCCGCATCGGGCTCTCTGCTCCTTGGGAGCCTGCTTCTCCCTCTGCCTCTCTCTCTCTGTCTCTCATGAATAAATAAATAAAGAAAATCTTAAAAAAAAAAAAATGTATACATTCTTACTTTTTAAAATATAAAAATGGGATCATGAAAGGCTATATCATCTAATTTTTTTTCGCTGTATGAGATACAATACCAGAAAATAGAGATCTTTAGCATAATTTTTATTTTTAAGATTTTATTTATTGCTGGGGCGCCTGGGTGGCTCAGTTGGTTAAGCGACTGCCTTCGGCTCAGGTCATGATCCTGGAGTCCCTGGATCGAGTCCCGCATCGGGCTCCTTGCTCGGCAGGGAGTCTGCTTCGTCCTCTGACCCTATCCCCTCTCATGTGTTCTCTCTCTCTCATTCTCTCTCTCTCAAATAAATAAATAAAATCTTAAAAAAAAAAAAAGATTTTATTTATTGGGTGCCTGGGTGTCTCAGATGGTTAAGCGTTTGCCTTTGGCTCAGGTCATGATCCTGGGGTCCTAGAATTGAACCCCACATCGGGCTCCCTGCTCAGCAGGGAGCCTGCTTCTCCTTCTCCCTCTGCTGTTCCCCCTGCTTGTACTCTCTCTCTAATAAAAAAATAAAAATAAAAAGTATTTATTTATTTATTTGAGAGAGATTGAGCATGTGCACACACACAGGAGTGGGGGCGGGGTGGATGGAGAGAGAATCTTGAGCAGACTCTGCCCTGAGGTCCCTGTGTATGGAGCCAGCAGGGTTGGATCTCATGACCCTGGGATCATGACCTGAGCCGAAACGAAGAGTCCCTCGTTTAATTGACTGAGCCACCCAGGTGTCCCCAGTAGCATAATTTTTAATGGTAGTACACTGTACAGATACACTGTCATTTAATTTACCCTCTTGATGTACATTGTGATTACTTTCAACTTTCACTGTTACATACGGTATTCCTGAGAATAGCCTAGTAGGTGTATATTTGCAAACTTGCCCAATTATTTCCTCAGGATAAATTCCTAGAAATATAATTGATTGGCTAAAAGGTGTGCACAATTTTGGTTTTTTTTTTATACACATTGTAAAATTGTCCTTCTAAAGATTTTATCTGTTTATTTGACAGAGAGAGACACAGCGAGAGTAGGAACACAAGCAGGGGAGTGGGAGAGGGAGAAGCAGGCTTCCTGCCAATGAGGGAGCCCAATGTGGGCCTCGATCTCAGGACCCTGGGATCATGACCTGAGCCGAAGGCAGACGCTTAATGACTGAGCCACCCAGGCACCCCTAAAATTGTCCTTCTAGAAGGATTGTTCAGCTTAGACTTGTATCAACAATGCATGAGTTGTCTTTACTTTGCACCCGCTGATCTCATTCCTTTTGATCTGTGTCATTCTGATAGGTGAGAGATGATACCTCTTCATTCTGTACTCAGTGCATCTTGAAGAATGTAATTTTTTCTGCAAGAAGAAAATGAATTCAGGGAGAAAAGATTTACTTTTTCTATTTCTATCTTCTGTCATAGAATCAGCTGGTAGCAAAGAATTGGGAGCTCTTTGTGCTTATATATAACCCGTATATATTTAATTTGAACTGCTTTATAATTGTAAGAATAATACATGTTTACTGTGGAAAATCTGATAAAATAATACACAAGGGAGGGAAAGGGAAAGGGAATGGTTCTACTAAATAGATAACCACTGTGGACATTTTGACATATTCTTCCAGGCTTTTGTTCATTTGTTTTTTCTTCCAGGGTTTTTTTCTTTTTTTTTTTTTAAATGCATGTACATATATATTGAAGAACATGGTATCAGCTTTTTGTAGTTTGCTTTTTTCCATCTTATAGCATTTAGAAATATTGTATCATGTCTGTTAACATTTTCTTATAAAAGAACTTTAATAGCTGCAGAGTATTTAATTAAATCTTTATATTTAGCCAGATCCTTTTTATTGGGCATTTAGGCGATTTCAAATTTTTCATTATTGTAAATAACACTATGAACATTTTAAAATATAATTCTTTGCTTATATCTCTTACTATTTCCTTTGGGTTAATTCCTAGAAGTGGAATTGTTCTAACAAATAATATGCAATTTTAAAAACTTAAACAGTGGGGTGCCTGGGTGGCTCAGTCGTTAAGCATCTGCCTTTGGCTCAGGTCATGATCCCAGGGTCCTGGGATCAAGTCCCGCATCGGGCTCCCTGCTTGGTGGAGAGCCTGCTTCTCCCTCTCCCGCTCCCCCTGCTTGTGTTCCTGCTCTCGCTCTGTCTCTCTCTCTGTCAAATAAATAAATAAGATCTTTAAAAAAATAAAAAATAAAAAAATAAAAACTTAAACAGTTTACAAACAAAATTTCAAAAGCGGTTCCTCATAGAAATAGTGTTACATATTGTATGTAGCCTGGCTAGGTTTATAGGCCACACACAAAAACCTAGTATTTTTTTCCGAAACATGAAAGTTGGCTTAACTCACATTTCAAACCTGTTTATACCTAAAAGCTATGGTCTCCCACGTATTTCTCTCTCTGTATAAAGATTGGAGTACCTCTCACCTCAGAGAAGGTCTGGGGTGCAGAGCTTGAAATTGCTTCAGTAGGGAACTTGAAATTTGAAGTCTTGGAATTTTCTTAAGAATTCCACTCTACATTTTCATGCTTGTTTTGAGAAGAAATCTGTGGCTTCAAATTACCAGCCATTAGGATAAACCAAACCAAATAAGTTTCTGTAATGTTTATTCCGTTGTTTTTCTCTAACACTGCCCCCCCTGCCAATTCATGTCCCAGTTTCAGAAGTATGGATATAATATTGTATATACCACTATTCTTTGTAACAAAGTTGCTATGAAAATACGCATATTTCTCAGGAAATAACATTCATATCCCTCTTACAACTTTACCTCTATTTGAAATGAGAAATCCTATAGCTCTAATGTATTCTTATCCACACACTTCTTCCTTTCTCCTCTGCCTGACAAGCAGCCCAATTCTTTTATTATACCAACACAATAGGGAAGACACCTAGGTGGCTCAGCTGGTTACTTGTGGGACTCTTGGTTTCTGCTCTGGTCATGATCTCAGGGTCATGAGATTGAGCCTGCATGGAGCTCTGGCCTCGGCATGGAGTCTGCTTGAGATTCTCTCCCTCTCTTTCCCCTTCTGCCCCTTCCCCTGCTCGCGCCTGTATGCTCTTTCTCAAATAAATAAATAAATAAAATCTTAAAAAAAACAATAGGGAAGACTGAGGTAAAAAGACCTGTTATTTATCAACACACACACACATGCACACAGGCACGCATGCTTTATATAGTTGGGCAGAGACCATGGGGAAATCATGGCTGTTGGGTATAAAGGCATCTGAAATAAGATTTAAATTTGTTTCAGGGGGAAATCTGGACTCTACTGGCATTTTTTTAAAATGGGAAGGGTGAGGGCGCCTGGGTGGCTCAGTTGGTTAAGCGACTGCCTTCGGCTCAGGTCATGATCCTGGAGTCCCGGGATCGAGTCCTGCATCAGGCTCCCTGCTCGGCGGGGAGTCTGCTTCTCCCTCTGACCCTCCCCCTGTCTCATGTGCTCTCTCTCTCTCTCTTTCTCAAATAAATAAATAAAATCTTAAAAAAAAAATAAATAAATAAAATAGGAAGGGTGAATTGTAGGATGGCACCTTCAGGTGGGTTCAGATGATATGTCTTGGATCACCACTAAATCAATGTTGAGACTAGAGGAATGGCAGCAATACACCATAGTGTACTACAAGGGGCCAAGGGTTTCTCAGGCTCTGTTTCTTTCTACTGTGCTTGTGTCTGTGGGCTGGATGGTTAATGTTATCAAATATAACATGAAATACGACTTTTGAGGAGTATCATACATGTTCGTTACTTTTTTTTCAGTTTACTTAGGAAGCAGTTACTCCACTCAAGCTTAGAAAAAAATATGGTAAATATGGTAATTCACACAAAGGAACATTATTTTGAGTTCCTGAAGTAGCCGGCAATATCAAATGCAATGCAACTAATTTTAGAATCATAACTAGTCCTAAAAATTTAAGATTTTTCCTTATTCACTTTTAACTTTCTTCCTCGCTCTTTTAAATTTCTAGAGCTTTATTATTTGAAGAAAATCTCCCCCCCCCCTTTTTTTTTAAAGTAGGCTCCACACCCAGTGTGGAGCCCATGCTGGGGCTTGAACTCATGATCCTGAGATCAAGACTTGAGTTGAAATCACGAGTCAGATGTTTAACCGACTGAGCTACCCAGGTGTCCCTGAAGAAAGTCTTAAACCAAGGATTTTAACTGATTTATTAAACTTATTTCTTACAAAAACTAAGTAATAGATGTTTTCCATTAAAAACAGGTTTTAAACTTTTTTTTCAAGATTTTTACTTATTTATTTGAGAGAGAGAGAGCATGAGCAGGGAGGAGGAGCAGAGGGAGACGCAGACTCCCGCCCTAAGCAGGGAGCCCAATGCGGGCTCCATCCCAGGACTCCAGGATCACGACCTGAGCTAAGGCAGATGCTTAACCAACTGAGCCATCCAGGCGCCCCTAAATACAGATTTTAAAAAATGATCTCACATCATAGAGAGTGAGAAGATAAACCATAGAATAAAGAAAAGATTTCGAGTAAACACACCAAACGATATCTAGAATATGTATAGAATTTCTACGAACAAGAAGACAACCCAGTAGAAAACTGAGGAGACATTTAAGCTGGTACGTACTAAAGATGAATCCCAAATGACTGATAAATATGTGAAAAAATACTCAACCTTATTTGTAATCAAAGGAATGGAAAGACCAAACCGAGGTACTATTCAAAAAACTGACAATACCAAATAGTGGAAAAAGGTAAAGCATTGGGGATATACATACAAGGCTGATGGGAATGTTAATTGATACGTTGACTTTGGAAAATACTTAGCAAAATTGAAAATACACATACTCTATGACCCAGAAATTCCAGACTCTGAGATGTAAATGCCAAAGAAACTTGTGTATAAGTATACCAGGATATATTAGTTTAAAACAACACCCATTTATTATCTTACAGTTTTATAGGTCAGAAGACTGGACTCAGCTGAGTTATCTACTCAGGGTCTCACAAGGTCAAAATCAATGTGTTGGACAATCTGGGGATTTGGGGGAAGGTATTTGCTTCCAGGATCATTCAAGGTTTGGCAGAATTCAGTTCCTCACAGTTATAAAACTGAGGTCTCTATTTTCTTGTTGGTTGTCTGCTTCAGGTCACTGTGGCATCTTGGAGGCTACCTGCATTCCTTACAGTGGCCCTCTCTACCTTCAAGCCAGCAGTGGTGTGTCAAATACTCATGCTTAGAATCATTGACTTCTGCTACCAGCCAGGGCTTGTGTGATGAGACTGGGTCTAACCAGATTATCTCTCTTTAGTTTAATTCAAAGTCAATTGATGAGTAACTTTGATTGTATCTGCAAAATCCCTTCTGCCACGTATGGGACATAATCAGAGTATATTTCATATTTATAGTCCCAGGGATTTGGGTAAGAAGTCTTGGAGGACCATTTTAGGATTCCGCCTACCATAGAGAGTTCTGTCTTTTTCTCTTTTTATTGCACAATACCTAGTACAATGTCAAATGCCCTTTGAGAATTTATTGAGTGGATGGGTGGATGGATTAATTGATAAGTGAGTGAATGAGACAGTTAAAACAGGAATGATTTAGTCTATTCACTTTCTTAGCTTTGAAAATGACAACTGACTTCTGTGTGACTGGGTTTAGTGGACACCCTTGGGACTTCAGTGATAAATAGAATTCAGTCAAAACATTCTCAAGGATAATAGCAATGAATATATTTCCCTTTGATATCAAAGTCAAGCATTCAGACCCTCTTTAATTGGTGTCATAGAGGGTAAGAGAGATGGTGTTACATGTGTTAAAAGTCAGTCCCTTGGGGCGCCTGGGTGACTCAGTCATTTAAGTACCCAGCTCTTGATTTCGGCCAGGGTCATGATCTCAGGGGCCTGAGATTGAGCCCGCCTTAGGGCTCCGGGCTCAGCAGGGAGTCAGCTTGAGGATTCTCTCTCCTCTCTCCCTCTACCCCTACCCCTGCTCTTATGCTCACTCTCTCTCAAATAAATAAATCTTTAAAAAAAAATAAAAATCCTTCAAAACATAACCAGTGGCAGTGAGAATTTCTAGGTCTGTGCAAAATTTCAAAGTAGGATCTTGATTTGCTAATAAAAGAAATTTTAAACTCTTTACAGTGAAGTAGGCTTTCCATATATGTTCAGTATTTATAAGTGATAATTATGCAAGTCTTCAGTTGTCTAAGGAAAACCTTAGCCTAGTAACTATGTGATGTTTTTTCTTAGTAACATTGTGATTTCTGGCCATCTGTTATCAAGTGACAAACCTCAGGGTCCTGGGATTGACCCCTAAGTCGGGCTCCCTGCTCCGCGGGGAGTCCGCTTCTCCCTCTGCCCCTCCCCCCATTTGTGCTTTCCCTCTCTCTGTCAAATTGTAAAGATTTTATTTATTTATTTAACAAAGAGAGACACAGCCAGAGAGGGAACACAAGCAGGGGGAGTGGGAGAGGGAGAAGCAGGCTTCTCATGCAGCAGGGACCCCATGCAGGGCTCGATCCCAGGACCCGGGGATCATGACCTGAGCCACTCAGGTGCCCCTAAAAATTTTTTTTTTTTAATTTTTTTTTTTTTTTAATTTGAGAGAGAGAGAATGAGAGAGAGAGAACACCTGAGAGGGGATAGGGTCAGAGGACGAAGCAGACTCCCCGCCAAGCAGGAAGCCCAATGCGGGACTCGATCTAGGGACTCCAGGATCATGACCTGAGCCGAAGGCAGTCGCCCAACCAACTGAGCCACCCAGGTGCCCCCTAAAAATTTTTTTAATTGAAGTATAGTTGACATACATTGTATTAGTTTCAGGTGCACATCATAGTGATTCAGCAATTCTATTCATTACTCAGTGCTCACAATAAGTGTAGTCACCATCTGTCACCATACCACATTATTACAGTATTATTGACCATATTCCCTATGCTGTACTTTTCATCCCCATGACTTATTTTATAACTGGAAGTTTGTACCTCTTAATTCCCTTCACTTATTTTGCCCATCACTCCACCCTCCTCCCCTCTGGCAACCACCAGTTGTTCTTTGTATTTAGGAGTCTGTTTCAGTTTTGTTTGTTTGTTCATTTTGTTTTTTAGATTTCACATATAAGTGAAATCATACAGAATTTATCTTTCTCTGACTGACCTATTTCACTTAGCACAATATCCCCGAGCTCCATTCATGTTGTAGCAAATGGCAAGATCTCATTCTTTTTTTTTAAGATTTTATTTATTTATTTGACAGAGAGAGACACAGTGAGAGAGGGAACACAAGCAGGGGGAGTGGGAGAGGGAGAAGCAGGCTTCCCACTGAGCAGGGAGCCCGACGCGGGGCTCGATCCCAGGACCCTGGGATCATGACCTGAGCCAAAGGCAGATGTTTAACGACTGAGCCACCCAGGCGCCCCTCTAATTCTTTTTTATAGCTGAGTAATTTATATATATGCATATCTTCTCTATCCATTAATTTATTGAAGGGCACTTAGGTTGCTTCCATATCTTGGCTATTGTAAATAATGCTGCAGTGAACATAGGGGTACATATATCTTTTTGAATTAGGGTTTTCATATTCTTTGGGTAAATACCTATTAGTAGAATTACTGGGTTGTATGGTATTTCTCTTTTTAATTTTTGAGGAGCCTCCATACTGTTCTCCACAATGGTTGTACCAATTTACATTCCTACCAACAGTGCATGAGGGTTCCCTTTCTTCTACATCCTCACCAACACTTGTTATTTCTTTTTGTTGCTAGCTATTCTGACTAGTATGAAGTGATAGCTTATTGTGGTTTGGTTTGCATTTCCCTGATAATTAGTGATGTTGAGCATTTTTTCCTGTGTCTGCTGGCCATCTGTATGTCTTCTTTGAAAAAACATTGTGTAGGGATGCCTGGGTGGCTCAGTCGGTTAAGCGTCTGCCTTCGGCTCAGGTCATGATCCCAGGATCCTGGGATCCAGCCCCGCATTGGGCTCCTTGCTCAGCAGGGAGCCTGCTTCTCCCTCTGCCTGCTGCTCCCCCTGCTTGTGCGCTCTCTCTCTCTCTTTCTCTGACAAATAAATAAAGTTTTTTAAAAATTTAAGAAAAAGAAAAAAATGTGTATTCAGGTCCTCTGCCCATTTTTTTTAAATTTATTTTTTAATTTAAATTCAATTTTTTAATTTAAATTCAATTAATTAACATATAATGTATTATTTGTCTGTGATTCATCAGTCTTATATAATACCCAGTGCTCATTACAACACATACCCTCCCCAATGTCCATCACCCAGTTACCCTAGTCCCCCATCCCCGTCCCCTCCAGCAACCCTCAGTTTGTTTCCTAAGATTAAGAGTCTCTTAGGGTTTGTCTCCCTCTCTGGTTTCGTCTTGTTTCATTTTTTTCTCTCTTCCCCTATGATCCTATGCCTTGTTTCTTAAATTCCACATTCAGTGAGATCATATGATGATTGTCTTTCTCTGATTGACTTCGCATAATAGCATAATGACTTAGTATAATGGAACGCTCTAGTTCTATCCATGTTGTTGCAAATGGCAAGATTTCATTTTTGATGGCTGCATAATATTTGTGTGTGTGTGTGTGTACACACCACATCTTTATCCATTCATCTGTCAGTGGACATCTGGGCTCTTTCTGTAGTTTGGCTATTGTGGACATTGCTGCTATAAACATTGGGGTGCCTTAGTATTTTGGGGGGGAATACCCAGTAGTACAATTACTGGGTCGTAGAGTAGCTCTATTTTTAGCTTTTTGAGGAACCTCCATACTGTTTTCCAGAGTGGCTTCACTAGCTTGCATTCCCACCAACAGTGTAGGAGGGTTCCCCTTTCTCTGCATCCTTGCCTTCATCTGTTGTTTCCTGACGTTAATTTTAGCCATTCTGACTGGTGTGAGGTGGTATCTCATTGTGGTTTTGATTTGGATTTCCCTGATGCCGAGTGATGTTGAGCACTTTTTCATGTGTCTGTTGGCCATTTGGATGTCTTATTTGCAGAAATGTCTGTTCATGTCTTCTGCCCATTTCTTGATTGGATTATTTGTTCTTTGGGTGTTGAGGTTGATAAGTTCTTTATAGATTTTGGATACTAGCCCTTTATCTGATATGTCCTTTGCAAATATCATCTCCCATTCTGTCGATTGTCTTTTGGTTTTGTTGACTGTTTCTTTTGCTGTGCAAAAGCTTTTTATCTTGATGAAGTCCCAGTAATTCATTTTTGCCTTTGGAGATGTGTCCTGCAAGAAGTTGCTGCGGCCGAAGTCAAAGAGGTTGCTGCCTGTGTTCTCCTCAAGGATTTTGATGGATTCCTGTCTCACATTGAGGTCTTTCGTCCATTTTGAGTCTATTTTTGTGTGTGGTGTAATGAAATGGTCCAGTTTCATTCTGCATGTGGCTGTCCAATTTTCCCAACACCCTTTGTTGAAGAGACTGTCTTTTTTTCCATTGGATATTCGTTCCTGCATTGTCAAAGATTAGTTGACTGTAGAGTTGAGGGTCCATTTCTGGGCTCTCTACTCTGTTCCATTGATCTATGTGTCTGTTTTTGTGCCAGTACCATACTGTCTTGATGATTACAGCTTTGTAATAGGCTTGAAGTCCGGAATTGTGATGTCACCAGCTTTGGTTTTCTTTTTCCTCTGCCCATTTTTGATCAGATTATTTGTTTTTTGTTTTTTTTTTAAAGATTTTATTTATTTGACAGAGAGAGCACAAGCAGAGGGAGAGAGAGGGAGAAGCAGACTCCCTGCCGAGCAGGGAGCCCGATGCGGGACTCGATCCCAGGACCCTGGGATCATGACCTGGGCCGAAGGCAGCCGCTTAACCAACTGAGCCACCCAGGCGTCCCCAGATTATTTGTTTTTTCAGTGTTGAGCTGTATAAGTTCTTTAAATATTTGGGTATTAACCCCTTATCAGATATATCATTTGCGAATATCTTCCATTCAGTAGGTTGCCTTTTTGTTTTGTTGATGGTTTCCTTTGCTGTGCAAAAGCTTTTTATTTTGGTGTAGTCCCTGTAGTTGATTTTTGCTTTTATTTCCCTTGTCTGAGGAGACATTTGTAAATATATTGCTAAGGCCAAATGTCCAGGAGATTACTGCCTGTGTTTTCTTTTAGGAGTTTTATAGTTTCAGGTCTTAAACATTTAGATCTTTCATCCATTTTGAGTTTATTTTTGTGTATGGTGTAAGAAAGTGGTCCAGTTTCCCTAGCACCATTTATCGAAGAGACTTTTTCCCACTGTATATTCTTTCTTCCTTTGTCATAGATTAATTGACCATTAAACTGTGGTTTATTTCTGGGCTCTCTAACACATTCCTTTGATTTCTGTGTCTATTTTTGTTCCGGTACCCTGTTGTTTTGATTACTGTAGCTTTCTAGTATATCTTCATATCTGGGATTGTGATACCTTCAGTTTTGTTCTTCTCTCAAGATTGCTTTGGCTAGTTGAGGTCTTTTGTGGTTCCATACAAGTTTTGGGATTATTTATTCTAGTTATATGAAAAATACTATTGGTATTTTGATCGGGATTGCATTGAATCTGTGGATTCAGTATGATCATTTTAACAATATTAATTCTTTCAATCCATGAGTATACATTTGTTTGTGTTATCTTCAGTTTCTTTCATCAGTGTCTTGTAGTTTTCAGAGAACAGGTCTTTCACCTAGGTATTTTAATATTTTTGGTGCAATTATAAATAGGATTTTCTTAATTTCTCTTTCTGCTACTTTGTTATTAGTATAGAAACACAACAGATTTCTGTATTTTAATTTTGTGTCCTGAAACTTTACTGAATTCATTTATTCTAATAGGTTTTTGTAGAGTCTTTAGGGTTTTCTGTACATAAGTATCATGTCATCTGAGAATAGTTTTATTTCTTCCCCAATATGGATCCTTTTTTTTTTTTTGTAATATCCATGCCCACTGTGGGGTTCAAACTCACCACCCCAGCATCAAGAGTCACATGCTATAGCGACTGAGCCAGCTAGGAGCCGCTGGCATGTAATTTTTCATACTATTATTTTATAGTCCTTTATATTTCTATGGTGTTGGTTGTATTTCTCCTCTTTTCATTTCTGATTTTCTTATTTGAGTCCTCTCTTTTTTTTCCTGGTAAGTCTGGCTAAAAGTTTATTAGTTTTGTTTATTGTTTCAAAGAACTAGCTCTTGGTTTCATTGATTTTTTTTTTTTTTTTTTTTTTTTGCATTTTTAGTCTCCATTTATTTTCACTCTAACCTTGATTATTTCCCCACTTCTACTAATTTTGGGCTTTGTTTGTTCTTCTTTTTCTAGTTCCTATAGTTGTAAGGTTAGACTGGAATTTTTCTTGTTTCTTGAGGTAGTTCTCTCTTGCTATAACTTCCCTCTTAGAACTGCTTTTGCTGCATCACAAAGATTTTGGACCATTGCGTTTCCATTTTCATTTTTCTTCATGTATTTTTTTTATTTTCTCTTTGATTTTTTTGGAAAATTAATTTTTCTAAAAGTATAAAACATTTTGCAAAATTGTGCGCATTGGTATAGAATAAATACTTGAAAGATTGGTTTGTTTTAAAGGAAGTGTCACTGAAGAACTGTGTTGTCAAAACCAAATTACATGAAAATAAACTATTAAAATTGAGCATGTATGGTTACTTAGTGTTCTTAGTGACAAGCAACAGAAATCAGCTGTGGTTCTGAGTAGCCTACCCAACCTGTGGAAGGATTGGGGAACCAAACTGGAAGGATAGGTAATCAGAAATAATACCCAAAATCATATGGCAGAGCTCACCCTTGGAAGATCCCACTAGGACTGCCACTGGGATAGACCCCTCAGTTTGCACCACCAACACCAGGGATAATGGACACTCCACACCACCACTGGAGCTTTTGCAGCCACTGCCTCTGGAAACTGGGATGTATTATTACTCCCCTGCTTTTAGTTCAGGGTTGGGCAAGGATGTGTCTCTTGGGGGGAACCTAGATGATATACCCATACCTCTAGGCCCAAGAGAGGCTGAGAAAGCAACTATACTGTGTGGCAGTTTCCAGCTTCTGTTGAGGGAAGAACTCTATTTCATAAAGTATTGCATTGCCCAAACATAATAATAGTGTTTAGAATCTGGGTAGCCTTAAAAAATGGCATGTGTCTACTACAAGTTGTATTTACTACTAATAACAAGTAACCAAGTAAGCCTTTAGTAGAGTATATAATTATTATAATGAACACCAAGCAAGCATTAAATGATAAGCAGTTTACTCTACTGACAGTAATTATAATAATTTTTCTACAGCCAAACTTTTTATTTCTTGGTCCAGTTGGGAGAGGGGGAAAAGATTTAATAATTAGATTTTTTTCTAGGAGTACCTTCAGTTTTTCTTTTCTTTTTTTATTTGGAGAGTATCCTGAATATCTTTTTAGTCTGCATTAATTTGGGGAGACAAAAGATGAACAGTGTTGCCTAGCTCTTACCTTTCAGATGTCTGCAGTGTCCCTAATCCCAATACCTAGGGACAGTGTGCTATTGTCATTTTAGCCAGTGGTCCCTATAGTAAAAAAAAGTTTGACAACAAATGTGTGTGTGTGTGTGTATAATATGCATGTACTAAAGTACTAAAATTATATGTTATAAAAATATATAAAATATAAAATTGTAAAAGAAAAATTAAGTATAAATAGAAATGAAAGTTCTAATGTTTTTCCTTCATACTCCAGTGGATCATTTTGTGTATCCTCTGGATAGTAGTCTCACTCTCCTCCCTTGGAGACTACTGATTCAAACAGTGGTTAGCCTCTTACTGATCTTTAAGTAGGAAAAAGGAGATTTAATGTTAAGTATCTGAAAACATTGTAGGCTCTAGTTTGAGGCAATATGGGAAAGGGGAGCTAATCTGAGATATGGAGTCCAAGGGAAGAGGGTATAACCTGCTCAAAAGGAAAGGATATATAAGAAGACAAATATTGAAGAAATGTCCGAAGCAATGCTGTACATAAGGAGGGACTCTTGCATAGCACATGTGAAACAAACCAGTATGTATATGAAGTGAGGGATGAGATATTTAGTAATGGCTGAGCTGCTCCCATGGATTTGATGGGCTGGGGTGCGGTAGGGGCGATGTTACATTGGAAATAAGGGGATTTACGTGTTTTAGCCTTGAGTGGTTACTCTTAGCTGTTTGGCTTAAGACAGTCTTTCTTATCTTTCCTCATTTAGAAAATAGAAAGGGTAGACTGGATTGGAGTTCTTAAGATTTAGGAGGCCTAGGGGTTTTGAGGAATCTCCTCAGAGGTTGTGCTTTGGCCTGGGTGTGAGTTAAGTTGTGCCCTCTCCCCCAGACTGACTTCAGCTAGAGTCAACTTTGAATCTGTGGTGTATTCATCCAACAAATAATTTTGGCCTTGACCTTGTGCCTGACCTCCAGACTTACATATTTAGTTGCCTACTTGATATTGCATTAGATGTTTTAAGAGGCCTCTCAGATTTACCTTGAACAGAAATGACTCTTGATTTGCTGCTCCTACTTTCTCCCCACCAAAAAAAACAAAAGAGAGAGAGGCAGAGTGAGGAAACTAACATCAACACCCTGTTCTTGTAAATGACACTGCTATCCATTTCTTGAGTAGAAACTCATCCCATTGAGTGTTACCACCATTTGTGCTCAGGCCCCGTCATCCTTTATTCTCTGTTTCTCCCACCCTCTTCAGTCTATTAGCAAAGCATATTTACCTCAGTGGATCCTAAATCTGTCCCCCTATATGTTTCCTCTGCTGAAGCTTTACCCCAAGCCCCATCACTGTTGCCATGAACTACTGTAGTCGCCTCCCAACTAGTCTTCCAGTTTCTACTCTAACCTCTTGAAAGCACTCTCCATACAACAGCCAAAAGTGATACTTTTAAAATGTTAGTCAGATCATGGCACTTCCCTGTAAAATCAAACAAACAAAATTCTGTAGTAGTCATCTACTGCCATTTGTATAAAATTCAAACGCCTTACCAGGGCCTAAAATGCTTTGTGTGTGACCTCTGCCTATTTCATAAGCCTTAACTTGATTCATTCTTGGGCCTAGCTCAGTATATTTTAGTTCACTTATCCTTCTTTCTGTTCATCAAACATATCAAACTTGTTTTCCTTCTGTAGGCTTTGAACTTGCTATCCTGTCTCTATGGAATGCCCTTCTTCCAAATCTTTGTGTGATCGGATCCTTCTCATCCTTTAGATTTTGGCTCAAACATGAATAAGGACATATAAAGCATTTAGAGTTAATTCTTAGCCTATAGTAAATGATCAGTAAATGTTATTAGTCCCTTACCCCCCAAAACTCACCTCTTTGGAGAGGATAATAATAAACCCTCTTCACGTGTCCTTAACCCCTTTCCCTCTAGTGCTACTCTTGATTTCCTTCTTAGTGTGTCCCTATTTGTTGATTGCTTACTCCAATTTAATATAAGCTTCATTAGAATAACAACCTTGTCTGTCTGTAGCCCCAGCATTTACAGTAGTGTGTGCCACACAGTAGACTTTTTTTTGTTTTATTTTAAAGATTTTATTTATTTATTTGTCAGCAAGAAAGAGAGAGCACAAGTAGGGGGAGCTGCAGGCAGAGGGGGAAGCAGGCTTCCTGCTGAGCAAAGAGCCTGATTCAGGACTCGAACCCAGGACCCTGGGATCATGACCTGAGCTGAAGGCAGATGCTTAACCAACTAGCCACCCAGGCGTCCCTAGGCTTTTGAGTAAATGAATGAATGCCATTACTTGATGTATCATAAACTTGTCTAAGTCTGCTGGCATTGAATTCATCCAGAATTTTTGTTACATTTTGTCTGAAAAATAATTTTTGTTTTTTTCACTGGGTGGGTACAGAATTCTTGCTTGGCAGGGTTTTCATCCTTCCCCATTTCAGCACCTTAGAAGTGTCAGTATGGGATGCCTGGGTGGCTCAGTCAGTTAAGTGCCTGCCTTGGGCTCAGGTCATGATCCTAGAGTCCTGGGATTGAGTCCCACATCCGGCTCCTTGCTCAGCAGGGAGCCTGCTTCTGTCTCTGCCGGTTTCTCCCTCTGCCTGCCATTCCCCTTGCTTGTATGCGTGCTCTCTCTCTCTCTGACAAATAAAAAGATAAAATCTTTAAAAGAAAAAAGTATCAGTACCTTGTCTTCTGACTTCCATAATTTCTATTGAAAAATCAACTTTCAGTTTATTTTGTTAATGATACATTTAAGATAACATATGTTTCTTCTCTGGCTGCTTTTAAGATTTTTTTTTCTTTGCCTTTGACTTTCTTTATATTTATCCTACTTGAGGTTTGCTGAGCCTCTTGCATCTGTGGACTGAATAATTCTTGGTCATTATTTGGTTTCAGTAACAGAAGCCTTTCTGTTTTCTTGGTTGATAAATACTATTCGGAGTCATGATTATTCTTTTAAATTGTTCTGCCTTCCTTTTCCTGGGATACTACTACATAACATTTTCTTTTGAGATTTTCAGGAAGCTCTATGGTCCTTTAAAGTTTTTTGTTATTCAAAGTATGGTCTAAGGACCAGCAACATGGCATCACCTAGGATCTTATAAGAAATGCAGAATTTAGGAGTGCCTGGGTGGCTCAGTCGGTTGAGCGTCAGACTCTTGATCTCAGCTCAGGTCTGATCTCAGGGTCATGAGTTCAAACCTTGAGTTGGGCTCCATGCTAGGCATGGAGCCTACTTAAAAAAAAAGAGAGAGAGAGAAATGCAGAATTTCAGACCCTATCGCAGAATTAGAATCTGCATTTTAGTAAGATCCTCAGGTGATTCCAAGAACAGTACAGTTTGAGAAGCACTGCACTAAAGTTAATCAGGTAATTGAGGTTGCTGTCTTTTCCCAGAGGTTCTCTAAGTAAATACTTGACCCCAATTATTCTAACCCCATGCCACAAAGACTGACCAAAATGAGCCCTTTAACACCAGTCTATTTAAAAAAAAGAGAAAGGACTCTTTTGGGGAGTACAGTAGGCAGAGAACAAAGTTACGACACCAGTTACCTTTTCCTAGGATATGATCTATATGCTTATCATTGGTCATAGCATGGATATGTATATGGCTGGAGTTAATTGTGATATCAGCAAATCCTTTTGAACTGTGCCTTGGCTTAGCTGGGCCCCTGCCAAAGTTATGCTGAAAAGGTAAAAAAGCCTTTGTATGTCATCTTAGTAGGTGGAAACACTCCAGCCTGTGTCCAGAGCTCAGTCTTCTTGTGTTATTTTGTCCCTACTTCTATGATGAGAATTGGGGCTTTCTATCAAAATTGTTATACCATAAGCAGAGCTTTAATTCTCATTGGTATATTTGTTTCTGATACTTCCTTAAAAAAATTTTTTTTTAAGATTTTATTTATTTATTTGAGAGAGAGAGACAGACAGAGAAAGAGCACAAGCAGGGGGAGCAAGAGAGGGAGAAGCAGCTTCTATCCCAGAACCCTGGGATCATGACCTGAGCCAAAGGCAGACGCTTAACCAGCTGAGCTACCCAGGCGCCCTGATACTTGCTTTTTTTTTTTTTTTTTTTTTTTAAGATTTATTTATTTATTTGAGACAGAGAGAGCACATGAGGGGGGGAGGGTCAGAGGCAGAAGCAGGCTCCCCGCCGAGCAGGGAGCCCGATGCGGGACTCGATCCAGGGACTCCAGGATCATGACCTGAGCCGAAGGCAGTCGCTCAACCAACTGAGCCACCCAGGCGCCCTGATACTTGCTTTTTTAGAAGCCTAATCATTACTAGCTCAATTGCTTATCATTGTTTAATAACAACAGGAACTAAACATTCTTGAGATCAACAGATCAACAGTGACCAGCATTGGTTTATTAATTTTCTGTCTTATCATAGTACATGCAGTTTGTAAACACTTTGTTTTCCAAAATAAGATAATGACAAGTAGAACTTAAAGATATTTTCTGTAGGGGCTCCTGGATGGCTCAGTCATTAAGAATCTGCCTTCGGCGCAGATCATGATCTCAGGGTCCTAGGATTGAGGCCTGCGTCGGGCTCCCTGCTCAGCGGGAAGCCTGCTTCTCCCTCTCCCACTCCCCCTGCTTGTGTTGCCTCTCTCGCTATGTATCTCTCTGTTAAATAAATAAATAAACTCTTTAAAAAAAAAAGATATTTTCTATAGAATGTATGTCTTGATTATCCTCTCCTTTTGTCACAAAAGAAGGGAAATTTGTCATAATAGGTATTGATTTCTTTACAGCACCCTGCATGTTATCTTTCCTTTTCAGGATCCTTATGGACTTAGGATCTTTTAGAGATTGAAGATGTTTATAAGTGGCTGTCTCTAACTGTTGTATTCTATACTCATGTTGTCACTGCCTGCATCCTTCATGTGTGGGAACCCTCCTCTTGGTCAGGCCTCTTTCCCCATGCCAGCCAGCACTGCTGCTGAGAACTTAAAACTTGCATTTCAAGAATAGAAAGATATTCTAGATCCATATTGTTTCCCCCTCCCCTAGGGAAGGGGGAAATGCCCTAGGGAAGGCATTTATTATCCTTAAGGAGCCATGACTTCTTTTAGTGAACAGTAGGGTACAGGATTATAGCCAGTCTCCTGGAGCCTTGTTTTAAATCATTTCACATGACAACTGATACCAGATAGGATGGCATCAAGGACAGCTGAGATAATTTATGTGAAGGAGCAGCCTTTCAAAGTCATGAATATGGACAATTTTAACCCTCATCTGACCAAATCCTCTTCTTACTCTGATATTAAAGCTTTTCGGTTGATTCTTCCATATGTTTTCATCTGGGTTAACAGCCTTTCCTCTGTTTTATACCCAGTATAGTCAAATTTTACTGTGTTAGTAAATAGTACTGTGTTACTATTTATTACTGTACCAAACTATATTTTGAATTAAAATACTATCAAAAGTTTTAGAGGAGCGCCTGGGTGGCTCAGTCGGTTAAGCATCTGCCTTCGGGTCAGATCATGATCCCAGGGTCCTAGAATCAAGCCCCTCATTGGGCTCCCTACTCAGTGGGGAGCCTGCTTCTCTCTTTCCCTCTTCCCCTCCCCCCCACTCATGTTCTTGCACACTCTGCTCTCTCTCTCTCTCTCTCAAATAAATAAATAAATAATCTTAAAAGTTTTAGAAATACCAACATCTAAATACCAACTTGTGGCTGATCATTTTCAATAAATCTCATTTATGTGATGCCATTGAAACTATATTTTTGAAGGTTCCTGAGTTTAATTTCCTTTCCTCAACACTAAGTCAAATTTTATGTGTATCCAGCAGTTTAATCAAGACCAGTTTCATCAAAGATTTATTTTCTTTCTTTAAGCAAAAGGAATATTTATACTCCATATGCATAATGACTTTATAGCAAAAGGTATTTAAACTAACAATAAATAATTTAACAACTCTTACTTAAATTCAATATAAAATAATATTATTATCCAGAATAAATAGTATTGAATTATTTCATATAATCTGTGCCTCTGTGAGCATTTATGGTTTTAGCAGAATACAGTATATTCTTTGCTGTCTTACATTACGCTGTCTTGTCCCAAAGGCAGTTTTTTACTCTGCCAGGTTCTTGGTATGACTCATAACTTTCCATTTTTCTCTAACTGGTTGTATTGCTATTATCATTAGAGCATCTAAAGTTTTAATTGTTTTTATTCTCATATGTTTCTGGAGTAAGAAACTTTACTGCTACATACAACTGTATCACAGTTACAACTTTGTAGTAATACAATGTTCAAGTTTCTTAATATATTTTCCAAATGTGGGCAAATAGAGAAACAAAGATAATTATAGAATACCAATCTTCTAGCTTTTCTCAGAAAAGAAAAAGAAAAAAAAAAACCTATTGCTCTTGGTTGCAGACATTCAAATTATTGTTTGGGCTAGAAGTTGGATTCTAGGTCTGCTCTGTGAATACACAGTTGGGCATACCCATAGCTTACCAAGGAATATTGGTTCTCAAAATTTGGTTCCTAGGCCAGCAGCAACAGCATCACCTGGGAAATTGTTAGAAATATGTATCATGGGATTTCATCTCAGACCTATATATACCAGGATTAAATTGGTACATTGTATTGCCATGGTTCTGAATTGACATACTCCCCCCCCCCCCCCCAATATAGAAGGTAAGATGGTTGATTGTTAGCACTGGTAATTGGTATCATGTTTTCCCCAAGTTTTTTGTTAGTCATTTTTTGTAATGTATGATTTAATTTCCTCCTGAATTGTACTTTAAGAGTTTTATTTTACTTTGTACTTTTGAATTATCATTTTAAGGTTTTCTTTTAAAACATTCTGGAAAAATTCATTATTTTAGTTATCTTTAGAATTTTCATGATTTAAAATGAGAATTTATCAAATAGTAATTTTACGTTGGCAGCAAAGTTTCCATCATTAATAATAATGCCTTGTGTTTATAAAATAACTTTTTCTAAAAAATGGAGTTCTCATCCTTTTTCATTACCTAATTCTACGTTTCATAATAAAGTGACTTGTGTACCATCCCAGTCCAGCATATGTCACCAGCAAAACAAGAGTAGAACTCAGGTCTCCAGAATACAAGGATAGTTTTCTTACCTAAATTAACATAAAGTTCAAAGTTTGTTTTAATTTTTCATTCCTCTTGTTAAATTTCTTTAATATTTTTCTCACAGCCCAGCATATGAACTATGTGCCAAAATTTTGTCAGCCTACATGCATTTTTCAGCATCCCACTCTTCTAGGATATGTGAAAAACATAACTGTGAAAAAAAAAAAAAGCTATTTTCCAGGTTATTCAGTGTACATTATTTTCCTGAGCAAATGTATGTAAACTGATAAAGCATGATACATGGTCCTTCTTAAGACTTAGACATCGTTGATAGCTCTTCCAGTAAGCCTTTTTTTGTGTGTTTGTTTATTAAGCACCCAGTTCCAAACTTTGACTGCTCACAGGCAGGTGCTGGCACTGGGACCTGGTGCATCCTCCAGATGGTGGACAGAAGTTGGATGGAAGGGTCCGAAGAAATACAGTGCTTCATGGTGTTATAAAAATGAGAACTTTACTCTGGCAATAGGAATTCACATATCAAAAGCTGATGATTGTCAATCTGACCTAAAGATTTTATGAGCATGCAAAAATAGTTGCTTCTTTTTAACAACTTTCCATTTCTACGTTTCTCCAAAGAAGACATCCAGATGGCCAACAGACATATGAAAAGATGCTCAACATCACTCATCATCAGGGAACTGCAAATCAAAACTACAAGGAGATATCACCTCACACCTGTCAGAATTGCTAAAATAAAAAACACAAGAAACAATAAGTGTTGGTGAGGATGTGGAGAAAAAGGAACCCTTGTGTACTGTTGGTGGGAATGCGAATTGGTGCAGCCACTCTGGAAAACTATGGAGTTTCCTCAAAAAGTTGAAAATAGAACTACCCTACCATCCAGTAATCACACTACTGGGTGTTTACCCCCAAAATACAAAACACCAGTTCAAAGGAATACATGTACCCGTGTGTATATTGCAGCATTATTTACAATAGCCAAGATACAGAAGCAGCCCAAGTGTCCAATGAATGAAGAATGGATAAAAAAGATGTGGTATATATACAATGGAATATTATTTGGCCATAAAAAAGAATGAAATCTTGCCATTTTCAACAACATGGATGGAGCTAGAGATTATAATACTAAAGCAAAATAAATCAGTCAGAGAAAGGCAAATACCATATGACTTCACTCATGTGGAATTTGAGAAACAAAACAAATGAGCAAAGGGGAAAAAGAGAGAGAGACAAATTAAGAAACAGACTCTTAATTATAGAGAACAAACTGGTGTTTACCAGAAGGGACATGGTGGGGGGATGGATGAAATAGGTGATGGGGTTTAAGAAGTACGCTTGTTGTGATAAGCAATGGGTAATGTATGGAGTTGTTGAATTGCTATATTGTACACCTGAAACTAATATGATACTGTGTGTTAAGTATACTGGAATAAAAATTTAAAATATTGGCCAGTCAAGAAATGGGCAGAAGACATGAACAGACATTTCTCTAAAGAAGACATCCAAATGGCCAACAGACATGTGAAGAAATGCTCAGCATCAGGGAAATACAAATCAAAACCACAATGAAATACCACCTCACAGTGGTCAGAATGGCTAAAATGAACAACTCAAGAAACGAGATGTTGGCAAGGATGCAGAGAAAAGGGAACCCTCTGGCACTGTTGGTGGGAATACAAACTGGTACAGCCACTGTGGAAAACAATATAGAGGTTCCTCAAAAAGCTAAAAATAGAGCTACCCTACAACCCAGAAATTGCACTACTAGGTATTTATCCAAGGGATACAAACAGTGATTTGAAGGGTCACATGCACCCCAATGTTTATGCAGCAATGTCCACAGTAGCCAAAATATTAAAATATTTTTAAATTCCAGTATAGTTAACATCAGTGTTACATTACTTTTGGGTATACAACAGAGTGATTCAGCAAGTGTATACATTATTTTATATTCACCACAAGCGCAGCTACCATCTGTCACCATACAACCCTATTATAATATCATTGACTATATTCCTTGTGCTGTACATTTCATCCCTGTGATTTATTCATTCCACACCTGGAAGCCTTCTCTTTACCCATTTTCCCATCCCCACCCCCTCAGTTATGACAACTATCAGTTTATTCTCTGTATTTATGGGTCTGTTTCTGCTTTTTGTTTGTTTGCTTGTTTTGTTTTTTTAGAGTCCATGTAGATATGAAATTATATGGTATTTGTCTTTGATTTATTTCACTTAGCATAATACCCTCTGGATCCATGTTGTCACAAATAATAAGATCTCGTTCTTTTTTATGGTTGAGTAATATTCCACCATTCATATGCACATCTTCTTTATCCATTCATCTATCATTGGACATTTTGGTAGCTTCAGTATCTTGGCTGCAGTAAACATAGGGGTGCATACATCTTTTCAAATTACACTGTTTTCATTTTCTTTGGATACTCAGTCGTGGAATTATTGGACTGTATGGTATTTCTATTTTTAATTTTTTGAGGAACCTCCATACTGTTATCCACAGTGGCTGCACCAGTTTGCATTCCCACCAACATGCACAAGGGTTCCTTTTTCTCCACATCCTCACCAACACTTGTTTCTTGTGTTTTTATTTTAGCCATTCTGCCAGTTGTGGGGTGATACCGTATTGTCATTGATTTGCATTTCCCTGATGATCTGTGCTGTTAAGCATCTTTTCCTGTATCTATTGGCCAAGATCCTCAATTTGATTTCACAATTATATTATGAAGAAATCATTTCTGGAAAACCAATTAAAATTATAAAGAAGGTAATGATAATACATTTAGCCAAGATAGAAATTCTGCATACTTTTCAGAGAGAGGGTTTTACATTAATGTTGTTCTAAACAAATGCTTATTTCTTGCAGTTACAATAAATTTAGATCAAGCATTTAAAAACCAGGGTGGGGCGGGGGTAGGAGGCAAATATATGTTTAAATTAAATACTATACCAGAATATTTAATACCGTTATGAAAGAAGGCTGATGATACAATCTCAAGTACTGGACAGAAATTAATCCTATAACAGTAAATTATAAATTCAAAATTGAAATTCTTTCATTACACTGAAATTGTAAAAAAATTTTACATAAAATTGTCTGAAGTGAGAGTTAAATATTTTCGTTTTATGGCATTGTTGAGGATATAACATACCCAATAAGACATTTCAGTGAAATTAGTGTAAATATGGGACTTGAAAGTAGGTTTAAACATTTCATTAGAGATAAATCAAACCCTGTGCACCTAAATATATTACCAATTATTGGAAATTCTTCCCTTTCTTACCTGTACTACTAACAAGATACTGGTATCAGTATTTTAGATGAAAGTATACCATAAACAGAGCAAAGGACACAGACTCTGTAGGTTAGAAATGTTCTGGCTTATGCTAAGAAAAAGACAGTATCAGTAACAACAAAAGCCTTTTTTAAAATTTTTTATTTATTTGAGAGAGAGAGTAAGCATGAGTGGGGGGAGGGGCAGAGGAAGAGGGAGAGAGACAAGCAGACTCCCCACTGAGCAGGGAGCCCCATGGAGGGCTCGATTCGGGGCCCTGATCCCAGGACCCTGAGATCATGACCTCAGCCAAAGTTAGACACTTAACCGACTGAGCCATCCAGGTGCCCCACAAAAGCCTTTTTTTTAAGCAGACATGCAACCACAGATTTCTCAGTCTAGGACTCTTGGTCAGTCTTTATAACCAAAAAATATGCATTAGCCTTTAATGAAAAGGAATATGTAGAAATCCTAAGGTTTCTATATTTTACTTTTTCGGATGTACATGTGCAAGTCATGTACTAATATTAATAGTCACAGAAATTTTAAAATGGGAAGACAAGTTGCCTCTGTTTTTCTGGTAATATCTTACTCTGTTAAAAAGATTTTTTTTTTTTAAAGATTTTTATTTATTTGACAAAGAGAGACACAGTGAGAGAGGGAACACAGCAGGGGGAGTGGGAGAGAGAGAAGCAGGCTCCCCGCGGAGCAGGGAGCCTGATGCGGGGCTCGATCCCAGGACCCTGGGATCATGACCTGAGCCGAAGGCAGATGCTTAACGACTGAGCCACCCAGGCGCCCCTGTTAAAAAGATTTGACAGCAGGTTCATTTAATCTGATGATGTTAATTTCAACAAATACCTATTAGCAACAAATTGAACCTCATTGCAGAGAAATTTTTTATAGTATCATGACCAGATTTTCTAATCATAGCAAAAGTCACAGTGAAGTAGCCCAGACTTGCTGCCATTAATTTGTTGTGATGAGATTGTAATAAATTTGTTCAAAGCATTCATAAAGTTCTAACTTCTGAGGTGCTGTTAAACATAAAACTATGTCATTGTATCATTTAAAAATATGACTGTTTTGATCATAAGATATACTTTTTATTTTCCAACTGGTTAAAACTAAGACCTGCCACATAATGAGGCACAGTTTGGTATCCCTGTAAATACTGCTGCATGAAATTAAAACAAGGAAAATAAATTGTGATAAATTGATAGCTTTCATAGAAAAATAGATATTCCCTGAACTTGTCATTATCAAATGGTCATCATTCAGCATGAATTCCAATATTATAAGTAAAATAAGACATTAATGGATTTTCTCTAATTCCCTGTTTCTGATACTCTGCTTCAAAAACTTGATTATCAGCATTTCCATCATTGAATTCCTGGGTCCTTCTAGTTCAAGTTGTTTTTGACTTTTTGGGGTTATGAATTACAGGGACTGGATCTTGTTAAAGTATTTGCTTCACTCAAAAGTCAAATAGGCTCAATGGCACTTTCTCTTGGAACGTGCCTCTCTCATTTTTTTCCCCCTTTTATCTCAGGAATGACACACCATAGTCATGGAGCCTGAATTTTTAAACTCTAATGCAGAACACTTAAAATTAGCATCGGATTTTGAAAAATTTTCAGCCCTTGACATTTTTGCTACATACCCTATACATTTCCCATTCTTTTTTTCCTCTAAGGAATTGAGATTTCTTCCTGGCCCTTCCTTTCTGAAAAGGAATAGTAATCTTAGAAGAGGCCATTTATCTTTTCTTTCTGCTTCTCCAGCTACTGGACAATGGTCAAAGTCCTGACTCGACTCCTTTGACATCACACCAGGGGAAGGTGGAGGGTGCCTCATTACTGCTGGGTAGAGGTGGAAATCCAGGTTCCCCATGTGGTCTCCACTGACTCTACGTGGTGGGGGGAGGAGGGCGTGATCTTCTGGCAGGCATAAAGTCCCAGCTCCCTGCCTGGCCTTTGACCACACCAGTGGAGACTGGGGAGGAGCCACAGAAATGCTGAGTTACCTAGGCCTGCAAGGGTGGAAATTCAGAGTTTAGGCTCTCTACTCAGCCTTTTTCAGCATGGGTGGGGGTGAGGCCACAATTTTTTCTGAGGTGTTTGGCTGGAGTCGGGCAGTAATTGTTTGATTTGCCCCTTTCATGGTCCTTTGGCTAGAGAGAGCAGGCTTTTGTTGGGACCTTTATTTTTCTTCTTGTTTTTTGGGTCTCTGCCCATGGGTGTTTCTGGGTTGCCAACTTGGAGACATTAACTCCAAGTCTAGGATAAATGAGGCAAAAAGAAAACCCAGGGAACTGATCACTATGTTGTCCTGAAGTCCCTAGTTGTCTTCTTTTAATCCTCTAGAGTCTTCTTATGTTTGTGTTAGATACAATGGCTAGGGTTTTTACTTGCACTTAGCAGGAGGAATAGGGGAAAATATATCTGTTCTGTCTTCCTGGAAGCAGAAATCTACTTGGCATTTAAAATTGTATAAATTTACTACCTTTGATAAAAAATTAAAATTAAAAACAATTTAAAAAAGAAAACCCAAGAATTATGTACAAATATTGTGACTTTAGAATGAAAAACATTAGAAAATATTCTCATTTCTGACCTCCCTGGGTTACATAATTTTACTAATAACTAAAATAAAATTATTTTTATTGCATTCTCTCTCAACAAAATTTTCATGGGAATGACATACGTAGTTGAAAACATAAAGGAAAGGGGTGCCTGGGTGGCTCAGTCATTAAGCGTCTGCATTCAGCCTCAGGATTCTGGGATCAAGCCCCACATCGGGCTCCCTGCTCAGCGGGAAGCCTGCTTCTCCCTCTCCCACTCCCCCTGCTTGTGTTCCCTCTCTTGCTGTCTCTCTCTCTCTGTCAAATAAATAAATAAAATCTTTAAAAAAAGAAAAAAAAGAAAGAAGGAAAACATAAAAGAAATACCTAAGTATAGGGTGTTTTTTAATGTGGCAGATTTAAAGAGAAGTTTCAAAAGTGTAACAAACTTTTATCAGGTATCCCCCAGTATCTTCGATTCATGAGCAACTGTGTATGGCCTTTCTCCTTGGTATTTGTTAGCCTGTGGGAAGCACCATGAACAGTATCATTGTGGTTTGTTAAATAGTTATCAAATCACATTTAAAATTAATACTTTTACATAATTCTTTAGGGACTTGAACTTTTTATTTCCTCTTGAATGTGTATTTTAGAATTTTTTTATAGTTTGTATTTACTATTTCTTTATATGTTAAAGGATATTATTATTATATCCTGTTAAAATTTACATTGTTCAGTGTTAAAAATCTCTTTACAGAGAGTATCTGTCATAATCTCGGTCCTTTTTAACATTCATAACAGTGACTGTTCTCATAGAAAGTGATAGTACTGTATATGTGGGTATTGCATAATGGGCTTTATCTGGTAAGGATGATGTCATTGCGTGGGATGGCCTGAAGGAATTATTAGAAGAACATAGGACTTTTGACTGCTAACATTTTTAAATAAATACCATACTGTTGAAAACATTAATTTGTGTTTGGTCTAGAATGAACCTAGGTTTTCCTGGCTTGGCTCTAGAGATTTAAAGAAAGAAATTCTGTCATAATTACATAACTGAATACATTGAGATATTGGACATTTTTCTCTCTGGGAAAGAGAAGTGGAATTAAGAAGTAAAGAAGTTAATAAACAACTGACATTCCTTGTTACAGTTGTGAGACTAACTTGAGATTTGATGTCCAAAGATATTTGGAATTTTTGTTTCTGTCATTTCTGTATTATTTAGTTTATTGCTGAGGTGTAAGATATGATTATTAGAAAAATTCATAATTTTATAAAGAGATTTTTAAGGTACATATCACTAAATAGAGGCAGATTACATTGATTTTGTTACTTTGAGTACTACACATTCAATTTGTTTTTAGTGTGGTAAGATATATGTGACATAAAATTATTACCATCTTAACTATTTTTTTAAAAAAGTACAGTTAAGTACATTCACATTGTTTTGCAACTATCACCACTATAGCTACCTCTAGAACTTTTTCATCTTCCCAAACTGAAACTCTATCTATTAAAGTTACTTACCTCCTCCTCCCAGCCCCTGGTAACCACCCTACTTTTCTGTCTCTATGAATTTGACTATTCTGGGGACCTCATATAAGTGAAATCATATACTATTTTGCCTTTTGTGTCTAGCCTGTTTCACTTAGCACATATTTTCAAGGTTCATTTACGTTGTAGCATGTATCAGAATTTCAGTCCTCTTTAATGCTGAGTATTATTCTATTGTATGCATTTTACTACATTTTGTTTATTCATTCATCTTTAATGGACATTTAGGTTGTTTCTACCTTTTATCTATTGTGAATAAAGCTGATACAAATACTGGTGTGCAAATACCTGCTTTCAGTTCTTTGGGGTATATACTCAGAAATGTAATTGCTAGGTAATTTCATGTTTAATTTTTTGAAGAATCACCATACTGTTTATAGGAGCTGTACCATTTTACATTCTTACTAGCAAGAACAAGGGTTCCAGTTAACCCCATCCTCATCAATACTTGTTATTTTCTGGCTTTTAAAAAAAAATAATAGCCATCCTAACTGATGTGAAGTGGAATCTCATTTTGGTTTTGATTTGCATTTCTTTAATGATTAGTGATGTTGACTGTCTTTTCGTGTGCTTATTGGCCGTTTGTGTATCTTCTGTTCAGGTCCTTTGCCTAATTTTTTAATTGGGTTGTTGTTATTGTTGAGTTTTAGGATTTTTTTATAATATATATTGAATATTAATCTCTTATCAGATAACCCATTTTATTTTTAAATCATGTTGCAGAGGGTTGGTGGTGATGTGGTTGTAATCTGACCTAGTCTGTAGGTATGTCTCCTACATTTCCTCTACTAAGGATCCTTCCTTATGAATCCCTTTATAGAGCCCACATTTTAAAAATTAACTACCGGGGCGCCTGGGTGGCTCAGTTGGTTAAGTGACTGCCTTCGGCTCAGGTCATGATCCTGGAGTCTCTGGATCGAGTCCCGCATCGGGCTCCCTGCTCGGCAGGGAGTCTGCTTCTCCCTCTGACCCTCCCCCCTCTCATGCTCTCTCTCTCCCTCTCTCTCATTCTCTCTTTCTCTCAAATAAATAAATAAATAAATAAAATCTTTAAAAATAAAAAAATAAAAAAATAAAAAATAAAAATTACCTACCAAATATTCTTTTTATTTTT
The DNA here is from genome assembly GCF_029215605.1 of Mirounga angustirostris. Classification (NCBI taxonomy): domain Eukaryota; kingdom Metazoa; phylum Chordata; class Mammalia; order Carnivora; family Phocidae; genus Mirounga; species Mirounga angustirostris. Next base: position 69,831,745 of record NW_026991709.1, on the reverse strand, counting down.
CTATTTTATTTAGAAATGATTAGTTTTTAAGTTTTTAATAAAAAACAAAATAGCTAAGTAGAGATTTGTTCAGCATGAAATATCCAATGTTAGCATACTGAGTTAACTTTTTTCTGGCAATTAAAATTGACCTTAATAAGTCAACAATTGGGGCACCTGGGTGGCTCAGTTGGTTAAGCGACTGCCTTCGGCTCAGGTCATGATCCTGGAGTCCCGGGATCGAGTCCCGCATTGGGCTCCCTGCTCGGCAGGGGGTCTGCTTCTCCCTTTGACCCTCCTCCCTCTCATGCTCTCTGTCTCTCATTCTCTCTCTCTCAAATAAATAAATAAAATCTTTAAAAAAAAAAATAAGTCAACTATTGTGTTAGATGCGAAAGACACAAAGCTTTTGGTCTCAAAGAACTTAAAATCTAATGAAGAATTAACAATACCACGTGATAATTACTATGGTGGGGTAATAGAAACAGTGATGGAATCCTTTGAGTGCCTAGACAAGTCAAGGGAAGTATAATAAAATTATGTTTGAGATGGCTCTTGAAGGAGGGACGGGAATTACCAGGGTGTAGGGACTGATGAGAGCCTGAAGTTCAGTGATACTTCCTTTGAGAGGGTCCTTAGGGTTAAGAATCACTGGTCTATATGACTTTGAAAACCAAGGAGGGAGGGAGAGCCAGCCCCTGTGAATGAGAGGAATTAAGAACATTGTGAACTAATAAGCAAACACCCTAAAAAATGTCTTACTGTATGTGTGTGTGCTAATAAGCAGTACACAATGGCCAAAGCATCTATTTTTTTTTTTAAAGATTTTAGTTATTTGAGAGAGAGGGAGAGAGAGAACATGAGCAGAGGGGAGAGACAGAGAAAGAGGGAGAAGCAGGCTCCCCACTGAGCAGGGAGCCCCACACGGGGCTCGACCCCAGGGCCCCAGGATGACGACCTGAGTGGAAGGCAGACACTTAACCAACTGAGCCACCCAGGCACCCCTTGTTTTCCCTGTGTGCTTTAGTTAACCTGTTCATGCATAAGAGCTAGAAACACTTGAAAAAATTCTTTATAGAACTGATTAAGTTCAGGCTGATCTGTCTTGATATGAAAAACTTAAGTTTAAATTCAAGATATTTGTATTAATTGATTCAACTGAATTAGCTTACTTTGGTTGTAATTCAGATAGGTGGCTCCTTTTAACAGATATGCCACCACATAATTTCTTCTGATAGCTTACATGAAAATAGGGAGAAGAACAGAGGGTCAGAAGAGAGAGTGAATTAGATCTGGTGGGTCAAAGGAAGGGATCCCAGGTGGCTTAGTATAGAAGTCGGACACTGGTCTGAGAAAAAAGGTGGTGTCTGGCTTTGGGCTGCTCTAGGAAGTGTCCTCTGGAGAATGGCAATGGTAACAGTTTGAAAGAAGGGGCAAAACTGGAGCAGATTCCTAAGAGCAGAGAAAGAATTTGTTGAATTCAACATTTGAAAAACCACTTAGATGTTTATAATTGTTTTCTTTAAGAGATTTAAGTTATTATTATTATTATTTTTTTAAAGATTTTATTTATTTATTTGAGACAGAGAGAATGAGAAAGAGAGAGCACATGAGAGGGGGGAGGGCCAGAGGCAGAAGCAGGCTCCCTGCCAAGCAGGGAGCCCGATGCGGGACTCGATCCCAGGACTCCAGGATCATGACCTGAGCCGAAGGCAGTCGCTTAACCAACTGAGCCACCCAGGCGCCCGAGATTTAAGTTATTATTAACAAGTTTTTGTGTTATAAAGAATTAGGGATTTTTCTTTTTTTGTTACCTTATCAGAAGTGAGCAATAAATACTATGTTAGTAAAATAATTATGTTCTTTTTTCTGGATCTTGTGACTTTCACAGTCTCAAGCTTTCTCATTTCACAGAAATGGAAAGTTACAAATTAGCTGGGAGGAAAATAAATGTTTCATAAAAAACTTCTTTCAGGTTTAAGGAACCATGCTGCTGTAGGTCTTTGGGCTCAAGTTTGTCCCCAGAAAGTAGGACTCAAACACTTCTAAGTCATATGATCATAAAGTTCTTAAATAGATAATGGAAAAGACAGACTTGGGAAAAAGTACCTCTTAGCATGCTTCTTACCTGCAAAAAAAGGTAAAATAATTGAAAGCATCTCACTGAAAGTGTTAGAGTAAGAGAGTCTGAGATGTTCTAGAGATTAAGATGGTGATGGTAGAATTAGGACTAAAATCTAACTATATTATATGTCTCATTTAAAGATTTTATTTATGTCTCATTTAAGATAATAGTGTTTCTCTAAATTTTATTGTTTCTGGGTATGGTTTTGAAAACTTTTATTGGCAAAGTATGTGATAAACAATATTTCAAGATGAAAGCAAATACAGTTGGTCCTTGAACAACATGAGGGTTAGGGGAACTGACCCGCAACACAGTTGAAAATCCATGTCTTAACTTTTTTTCTATGTCTAACTTCTGACCCCCAAGATTTAACTACTAATCCTCTACAGTTGATGGAAAGCCTTACTGATTAAACATAAAGTCCATAACACATATTTTATATGTTATGTGTATTATATATGTATTCTTACAATAAATCTAGAGAAAACGTTAGAACTATAAGAGAAAATACATTTACAGCACTGTATTAAAAAGAAATCTCCACATAGGTGGACCCGCACAGTTCAAACCCATGTTGTTCAAGGGTCAGCTGTATTATAAAAATTCAGTCACAGTTAAGCATGGTCTTTATGGACTAAAGAATTGAGTTTGTTTTCTAATATAATGTGAAACTGGAATCCATTCTAGGCAGAAATTCTTGTTCTTTCCTATGTGAGCAAAAAGAATCTTTGAAGTTGGTTGATGTTTTTTGCTTTCTCTATATTATTTGAAAAGGGAAAATGTGTAATATATTTGAATGATATCTAAAAATAAGGGAGGGAAATTAGAAAATTACAGGAATATATATGTATATGTTGTAAATATATGTACACCCTTTCTCATTAAGATTTAATAATACTTATCTTTGTTATATATTTCTTTTTTTTTTTTTTAAGATTTTATTTATTTATTTGACACAGAGAGAGAGCACAAGCAGGGGAAGTGGCAGGGAGAGGGAGAAGTAGGCTCCCTGCTGGGCAGAGAGCCTGATGTGAGACACGATCCCAGAACCCTGTGGTCATGCCCTGAGCCAAAGGCAGACGCTTAACCGACTGAGCCACCCAGGCGCCCCCTGTTATCATATATTTCTTAACTCTAACATGTTTCACTACAGATAGCCACATGTATGTATGGTGATTTAAACCCATTAGGTATACCCTTTCTGCCTATCAAATTATGGTAGGTTCTGGTTTCTTTAATTGTACCCTTTTCTCCAGCCTTCAGTAGCATTTTTTTCACTGCCCTCTAGGCATCACTAACAGTCTCTGTGAGGCCCCTTAGGGCCACTACCTGATGCCTTCTTTTAAGCCAATGCCAGATGTTTTAAGTTTTGTCAGAGCAGCACTTCAATTCCAGGTACCAATTTCTGTTTTGCTTGGTTATGGCTGTGTAACGGACCATCATAAAGCTTGGTGGCTTACCAAAAAAACCCAACAACCATTTATTCTGAAACTTTCCTAGGGGTGGCGGCTTTCCCTTCTGTCTCCTACCCCCATCCTCCAAATTTAACTTGCCACAGAAGTTTCTGTTACACAAGGTTGAGAGAGAAATAGCTAATTCCAGAACTGGGACATGGAAGGTTGCAAGATAAACCTGGAACATCTTGTTGTGCTAGAATATGAAGAAATTCTCAAAAAAATGAAGATGGCATACCAAAAAGATACAGGAGTTCTCATAATCAAATCTGGATCATAATGGATTATAAGCCTTTGAATAAAAATGAAAATCCAAGTCCATGTAGAAAATAGGACTATAAATCAATGTGCTAGTAATTTTTATAAATAGGAAGAAGGGGAATATCATAAATTAGAAACACTTTGTATTTCAAAATGGAACAAAGATCCAGTGTTATTATTTTATATACCTAAAGCACTCTTTTACAGTTGTAACCTATTTCAACTTTTTTTAAAATTATGAAATATTTGGGGTGCCTGGGTATCAGACTCTTGATTTTGGCTCAGGTCATGATCTCAGGGTCCTGGGATTGAGCCCCACAGTGGGCTCCACAGTCAGCTGGGAGTCTGCTTGAGAATTTCTCTCCCTCTCCCTTTGCCTTTCCCCCTGCTCTCTCTCTCTCTCAAATAAATAAATAAATCTAAAATATTTATCTAAGTTTGATACACATAATAGTTTTTCCCTGAATAGTTGAATTTGATTCATTTTATGTAAGTACTTGCTTAGAAATAAATTATTTTCAATCCAGGTTATGTGATACTTCTTAAAACAGCAAAAAAAAATCATAAAGATAAAATTGTGATTTGGTATTTTTTCACTATGTTAGTTATGTTACAGTCTTACTGTAGCTGAAGCTCTCTATAGATAAGGGAGGACAGGATTTTTACTCATTTCTGAGTCGACAGTTTTTGTTTTATCCATTTATTTGCTCATTTTTTGAATGAATATTTTATTGAGCACCCTACTATGTGCAATGGCACTACTAATTTCCAAATGTACAGAGTTGAACAAAGCATAGTCCCTACCTTTATAACATAAGAGACTCATTAGATATTTGCTGTATGAATCTAGATTTTTATACACCCCCTCCATTAATATTAAGGATGCTTTTTACAATTTTTTAGGCTTTTTTCTTTAACATATTATTTTAAAACTTAACAGTATCTCTGAGGTGAATTTGACATTGAGGGTAAGATTTTTGTAAATGTGGAAAATAATTAGGCATTTTATTGCAAATGAAATGCCCTAGAATAATTTTTATTGAAACATTTATTTAGTTATTTTAGTTAATTGAGACTTTCATGATTTATCCCTTAACCAGAAATTTTCTCATATTTTTATCAGGCCAAAATAGGCTTTTCATGCTTTGCTCAACTGAATAATACATCCAAGGGCTGTGCCAAAGAGTGGTATAGTTGTTGGTTCACGTTAGAAGAAAAGATAATGGCTGGTGAAAGACCAAGGCCATATTCAGGATATGATACATAGAAGTAACAATAGCTTTATTGCAGAGTTGTTTATTATCCAGTTTGTGGCTTTTCACAGTACTTTGCAAACCTCAGTTGAGTGTGCAGTCTAGAATACAACCTAGGATTGACTACACAGACACAGAGATGGAAATTTAGGAGGTTTGTGTGACAATAACTAGTCTTACGAGTATGTGTGAAATCAAAAGCTTAGTCTAGTAACACAAAGATACGCTAACCTTTGCGCTTCTTTAATCTCACTGAAAGATAAGGAAGTTGTTTTAAACATTTTAATGTAAATCATTAAGTAAATGTTTTTTGCATTTTTGCATTTTAGAAGTATGGTATACTGAATGCTATATTGCTTCTTTTTGGTGAACAAAGATCATAAATTATTGTATTGTACTCTGCTATATTCTATTATCTAGTACAATTCCATATAATTTGGGGAGTTTTGTTTTTTGTTTTTGTTGTGTTGCTCTCAACCGTAGAAAGCTGGCTTTATGTGTGCCTCTTTGCGTTTTATAGTTTATGAAGTGATTTTCCATGCATTGTTTTATTTGATTCTTAGATTAGGCAGTGACAAAGGAGATAAAGAGAAATGAATGGGTTCAAGATACATTTGGACCAGTAAACTGAGAGTATTTGTTGATAGGATTAGATTGGACAAATGAGAAAGGATGATTCCAGAATTCTGTCTTAAGTAACTGGATAGACATTTCCATCATGAGATAGAAAATACTGGAAAAGTGGTATATTTGCAAATTTCTTTGGCATTAGTGTGTAAAAATAGTTCTCAAAGCTAAGAAGTCTTTTTTCCCCTCTACAGAAAAACATGAGGTAATTTTAAGCATTAGGTTTATATACAGGACTCAGGACACTGCCTGTAAATGAGAATTTCCTACACTAGTTAGTCACTAAGTCAAATGTAGGTAAATTCTGTAACTGTATTTTGCTAGTTTGAACTTGAGAAAAAAATTAAACTATCAGTCTTTGGTCTAGCTGAGCACTTTACTATTTTGAACATAATTGAGATTCCAGTAGTAAAGAAGAAAAGAGCATAGTAATAAAAGGGCTACATCTCTCAGAAATAACATGACCCTTTTAAAAATCCAAATACATTGGATAATTATGTTAAATATAGAGTGTTTTGGTTAAAAGATAAAGATTGTCAAGCAATAAAAAGAAAGCAAAATCTATGTGCTGTTTATAAAAAACACATTCAAAATGTAATGATCCAGAAGTTGTGAAATTAAAGACTAGAGAAAGATATTCTATAGCTATATTAACTATATTAGTTTCCTGTGCTGTGTAACAAACCACCACAAACTTAGCAGCTTAAAGAACTTAATGGTTTCTTTGGATCAGGTGTTCAGGCACAGCTTAGCTAGGTCTGCAGCAGGGCTTCAATCAAGGTGTTGACCAGGACTGAGTTCTCATCTAGAGGCTTGACTGGGGAAGGGTCTGCTTCCAGGCTCCTTCAGGTTGTTGGCAGAATTTATTTCCTTTCAATGGTAGAATTCATGGTACCTTGCTTCTTTAAAGCTGCAAGAGAGAGAGACAGACAGATATAGCCACAGGAATGATATCACATCTCCTTTGCAATCTTCTGTTGGTTAAAGGCAAATCTAACCAATAGAAGTACAGTTGATTTTTAACAATATGGGTTTGAACCACATGGGTCCACTTATATGAAGATTTTTTTATAGTATGGTACTATAAATGTATTTTCCTTATGATTTTCTTAATATTTTCTTTAGCTTACTTTATTGTAAGAATACACTATATAATACATATAACATACAAAATATATGTTAATTGACTGTTTCTGCTATTGGTAAGGCTTCTGATCAACAGTAAGCTATTAGGAGTTAAGTTTTGGGGGAGTCAAAAGTTATACCCAGTCTTTAACTGTGTGGGGGGTTGGCACTCTTAACTCTCCCACATTGTTCAAGGATCAAATGTATATTGGTTACTTATGAAGTCCCACCCACACTCAATTGGAGGGGGTGTTATACAAGGGCATGAACATGGATCATGGGAGTCACATTAAAATCAGTCCACCAGACCAACCAAAGGAAGAGATTTCAAAGCAAAGAACAGTACTAGGAATAAAAGAGGTAACTTAAGAATTATAAAAATTTGATTTACTAGAAAGATTTAATAATTTAAAATTTTGTAGTAATGTAATAACAAAATCCCAAAATATATAAAGAAGAGGTTAAAGAATTACAGAGAGAAATAGACAAGACAGCAATAGCAATGGTAACAGAAGACTATAATATACTCCTTTGAGCAGTTAATACAAAAAAACTGACCAAAAAAAGTAAAGATGAGCCTGAACAATGCAGTCAAACAGATAGGACCTAGTAGACATAACTAGAACATTGTGTCCAATGTAGAATGCACATTCTTTTCAGACTCACACAGACTATTTATAAAAATGGGCCATATGCTGATCCATAAAGAAAATGCAGAAAAATATCAAAGGATTGAAATAACAAAAGAGTATTCTTTTACCCTAATGAAGTTGTTAGAAATCAACAAAAAGGTAATTAGAGTATCTTTAAATGTTCAAAAATTAAAGAATACATTTCTGACAGAATGAGACAAGAAATCATAATGGAAATTAGAAAATATTTCTAATCTAATATACTTAAAAATATATATTCTCGAGATTCAGCTAAAGCAGCACTTGAAGGGAATTTTATAGCTTTAAATATGTATATTTGAGAAGAACGGTCTAAAAATTAATAGGCTAAGCATCCATCTCAATAAATTAGGAAAAGAATAACACTATCCCTCCTCCAAATAAAAAGATGATAAAGATAGAAACAAATTAACAACACAGGAATTATACAGTGAATAGGGATAACAAAGCCAAAGTTGATATTTTGAAAACACTAATGATATTTTCAAATCATTGATGAGATTGATCAAGAAAGAAGGTACAAAATTCAAAGTCAGAAGGAAAATAGAAGGCATCCCTTCAGATGCTATAGACATTAAGAAAAGAAAAGATATTAGAAACAGCTTTTTGCTAATGAAATTGAAAATTCTGATGAAAATAGCAAACTCCTAGACTCTAATAACTTAAAACTGATTCAGGAAGATTTATAAAACCTAAATATAGGGTGTCTGGGTGGCTCAGTCAGTTGGGTGTCCAACTCTTGATTTCATCTCAGGGTCCTGGGATTGAGCCCTAAGTCAGGCTCTGTGCTCAGCACAGTTTCCTTGTCCCTCTCCCTCTGCTCCTCCCCCTGCTCGTGCTCTCTCTCCCTCTAAAATAAATAAATAAAATCTTAAAAAAAATAAAAGATTTATAAAACCTAAATAATTTTATAAGTATTAATGACATTTATTCAGTTGTGAAAAATCTTTGTTTTAAGGGAAATTCCAGGACCAGATGGCTTCATCAATGAATTCTAACAGGCTTTTTAAAAAGAAATAATTTGAGGGGTGCCTGGCCTGCTTGGTTGGGAGAGCATGTGACTCTTGATTTCAGGGTCATGAGTTTGAGCCCCATGTTGGGTGTAGAGATAACTTAAAAAAAAAAGAGAATTTAAACTTTATATAAACTCTTTTAGTCAAGAGAAAAAAAGGGAATATCCCCAAATTAAATTTTATGAGACCAAACAACCTTGATATCAAATCTTGACAAAGTTAGTATGAGAAAGTAAATACTCCAGAGTATTATTATGAGTATTTGTGATAATATATGCTAAAATCTTGAAACAAATATTAATGAAGTGAGTCCAGCTAATATAAAGGATAAAACATCATGACTAAATTGAGTTTATCTCAAGAATGCAAGATTTGATGTTAGAAAGTCAATTTAATTTCATAATAATAGCATAAAGTTTTAATGAGAAAGACAGAAATCAATTCTACACTAATGGAATAAAAGAACAGTGGAATAAAGGAGTAAAATTAATTCCATATTAATATAAGAAAAGATAAAAATCAATTCTACACTAATGGAATAAAAGAACAGTGGAATAAAGGAGTAAAATTAATTCTATATTAATATAAGAAAAGATAAAAATCAAAGAGGGCACGTATTGAATGGGGCACTGGGTGTTATACGCAAACAATGAATCATGGAACGCTACATCAAAAACTAATGATGTAATGTATGATGATTAACATAACATAATAAAATTTTTTAAAAATCCTATGATCATCTCAATATGATTTCATCTCAATAGATGAAAAAAAGAGATTGATGAAAATTCAACATCTATTACTGATAAAAACTCTTAGTAAACTAGGACTAGAAAGGAATTTCAGAGACACCTGGGTGGGTTCAGTCAGTTAAACGGCTGCCTTCAACTCAGGTCATGATCTCAGGGTCCTGGGATTGAGTCCCACATCTGGTTCCCTGCTCAGCCTGCTTCACCCTCTCCATCTGCCTGCCACTCCCTCTGCTTGTGCACTCTCTCTCTCTCTCTCCCTGACAAATAATAAATCTTAAAAAAACAAAGGAATTTCATTAATCTGATAAGGAATATCTACAGAAAACCTTTGGAATTAGGAACAAGACAAAATACCTTCTATTAACCCTTTTATTCAGCATCATACTGAAGAGCCTAGCCAACATTGTAAGGGAATTCAATAAGTAAGTAAATAAATAAATAAATAAGTAAGGATCAGAAAGAGAAAAAACCACAAGCTTTCGATATTCACATAACCATGTAATTATGGTTCTAGAACTATCCAAAAGACTCTACAGATAAATTACATCAATGAAAAAAAAGCTCATCAAGAACGCCAGATACAAAATCAATATATAAAAATCAATTTTATTTCTGTTAGTAACTAGTGGTTAGAAAATAAAACTAAAAATATATGTCATTTATAAAATAATCAGAACCGGGGATAAAGCAAGTAAACAATGTATAAAATCCTTTTGAGGAAAATTATAAAATTTTATTAATAGATAAAGGTGGCTTTTATTAATTAATGGAGATGTTCATGGATTGAAAGATTCAATATTGTAAAGGTGTTATTTCTTCTCAAGTTGATGTTTGATTCACTACAATCTCCAGCAAGTGTTTTCATGAAATTAAACAAGCCCATTCTAAAGTTTATAAGGAGAAGCAGAGGACCTGGAAAGCCAAGAAACACTTGAAGAACCAAGTGGTAGGAATACCTTAGCAGTTTAGGAACACATCACTCTGCTAGATGTCAAGAATTATTATAAAGCTATAGTAATTAAGATTGAGTAATATTGACATAAGGATGGACAAGTAGTGCAGTGTATTAGAGAGCCTTCAAATAGACCCGTACAAACAGACACCTGATATATGACAAAGGTGTTATTGACAAATAATAGGAGGGAAGATGGTCTTTTCAATAGCTGTCACTGGGACAAGTGGGTATCCCTGTAGGAAAAATTGGAATTGGCCTCCTACTTCACATTATACTAGAAAAAGCAATCCCTGGTATAGTAAATGTGGCAGTCAAACTGTAAAACCTTTAGAAGAATATATCTTTATAAACTTGGAATAGGGAAGGTTTTCTTTTAAAACTGTAAAAACCACTAACCATAAAGGAAAAGATTAATAAAACATTTCACTGTATTAAAGACTGTCATCAAAGATACCAAAAGACTGTGAAACTTCAAACCACAGAGTGGGGGAAGATATTTGCAACACATATAATTGACACCAGATTCAAATTCACAATTTGTAAAGATGTCCAACAAACCAAAAGACTCTACAAGAAAGGAAATCTATGGCCAATAAACACGAAAAGCTGTAGTACCTCATTGATAATAAAGGAAATGAAAATTAAAACCACAATGAAATACTACTGTGTGAAAATCTTTAAAACATAATAAACATATTAGGACATCTCACAATAACAAGTATTGGCAAGGACGTGAAGCCACAAGAACTCTTTCACACTGCTGGTAGATGTGTAAATTGGTACAACCACTTTGGAAAACAGTTTGTCATTCTCTTGTGAAGTTGAAGATCCATATATCTTATTACATGGCATTTTCACTGCTAGATATTTATCTAGATTGATGTGTAATTGAAATGTTCATCAGTAGTAGAATAAGCAAATAAATTGTGGCATGTTCATATAGAAGAGAACTATGAAGGGCACCTGGGTGGCTCAGTTGGTTAAGCGACTGCCTTTGGCTCAGGTCATGGTTCCCGGGGTCCTGGGATTGAGTCCCACATCGGGCTCCCCCTGCTCTGCGGGGAGCCTGCTTCTCTCTCTCCCTCTGCCTGCCACTCCCCCTGCTTGTGCTCTCTCTCTCTCTGTCAAATAAATAAAATCTTTAAAAAAAGAGAGAGAACTATGAAGACAGTGAAAATGAAGGAACTACTGCAGGATACAACTTACATGAAAACAGAAGGAAACTGATTCTCCCCTAAAATCTCCAGAAGGAATGTAGTAGCCCTGCCAGCACACCTTGATTTTACCCAATGAGACTTATTTCTGACTTCTGACCTCCAGAAATGTAAAATAATGGAATTGTGTTGTTTTAAGCCACTGAATTTGTGGTAATCTGTTACAGCAACAATAGGTAGCTAATACTAAAAATTATAAAGTGTTAAAACTATCAAGGAAATGATTATCACTAAAATCAGTAGATTGGTTTCTCTTTTGGAGGGAAGAGGTTATGATCAGGAAGAGCTACATTGGAGCTTCTAGGGTACTGGCAATATTTTATTTATTTGAATGCATATATGTTTTATGTAGTCTTCTGCACATACAAAGTTAGCATCATTGCTTTTATTACCAGAAAAAGAGTTTTAAGAATAATACATACCCATAATTTTTTAAACTGAAGGTTATTTCTTAAAGGCTTTTTAAAATTTTATTTATTTATTTGTTTTAGAGAGAGAGAGAGCACGTGCACGAACAGACAAGTAGGGCTGGGGCAGAGGGGGAGAATCTTCAAGCAGACTCCCCGCTGAGCCTGGGCTGGATCTCACAACCCATGAGATCACGACTTGAACCGAAACCAAGAGCCGGATGCTTAACCAAGTGAGCCACCCAGGCGCCCCTAAAGGCTTTTTAAAATCACATTTCTTTGACTATGAAATTATTTCTTCCTGGAGGGAGTATGACAAAAAATATTTTTTATAAACCACTAGTACTTTGCAGTATTTTCCGTAATATGATCAATGACCTAAATGACTCTTTTATAAATTTATAGCATGTAAAAAAATTACTCAGTTAACATAAGGAAGAAGCTACTTGTCTTCCCAAATTGAAATAAAAATACAATTTAAGTGGGAGAACTTATAAGAACCCTTAAAACTCTGGTTTCAAAAATAGATTATGCCTTAAATTTGCTAAATATTAAAAAATTAAGGAGTACCCATTTATTGAAATGCATCTAAGCCTAGTGTGTATCTTGCTGTTATTTTTTTTTTTTTTTTTTTTTTTTTTTTTTTTCCTAGGCAAAGAACTTTATTAACCTTGTTTCAAACTTTATTCCCAGGCTTCTTCAGCTTAACTAGCTGCAAAGAATGAATTGTGTATAAGCAAAAACTGAAAAGAGCTGCAGTGTCCAAGGGGCTTGGGCTTAAAAATATTAGAGATCTAGATTTTATCAGATCCACGAACAAAATTTTAAAAAGCAGTCATAATATAAAATAGCAGCTCCCAGTAACTTCTTCAAGTTTTATGTTCTTCAGAAGTTGACTCAATTCAGTTTGCTTCATTCTTGGAAGCTTCATCAAAATTCTCCACAAGATCTGGAACTTCATCATCATCATCCTCTCCGGTAGCAAGTGGTGCTTTTCCATCCACAGATTGTTTGGGCAGAGCTTCAGCCAGTCTTCTTAAACTAGTCAGACTGTCTGCACCAAGTTGGTTTAAGATACTGGGTAGCATTTCTGTCAGCTGCTTTGTCTCAGCATGGCCTGTAATGGTGAAAGTGTTCGCTGCCAGTGATGCCTGAACTTTGGGGTTGTTAAAGTGGATCACTGTTCCTTGGTTTGTGAACATATTCACTTCTTCAATACCAGAGATATTGTTTACCCCTAACTTCTTTAAGGAGAACTGAAGTTTTTTATCATCTGCTGTAGCCGTTCTATGAACCACCTTCTTCTTTCGGCGAGCAGTTCCTTTCCCACCAATGCGCACTTGTGCTTGCAGTTTGGCGAGTTTCTCCTGGTTCATGATAGTTTCTTTCATCTTGTTGGAGCGGAAATGGGACCGCGCGGGGGAATAGGGGGGTCTAGGGGGTCTCGGGCGGACCAGCTGAGATTAGGAGCACACACGCGGGGACGCAAGATGGCCTCTTGCTGTTATTTTTTCCCTGTTTAGTATGGGGGTAAAAAAAAATGATGGAAGCTATTTGTTTCATTTTTCTGGATTTTAAGTAATTTAAAGATTTATTTATTTGTGTGACAGAGAGCACATGAGTGGGGAGTAGGAGGGGGGTAGAAGCCGACTCAGCAGACCCCCCTCACCCTCCCCACCCCACCCCTGCTGAGCTCAAGCCCAGGAGCTGACCTGAGCCAAAGGCAGATGTTTAACAGACTGAGCTTAAATCCTGTTTGTTTAAGGGATTAAGCATCATCCCTGCCTAAATTTAATTTGTTGCCTGGAGCTTTCATTTTGGAGGGTTAAATTTAAATAAGGAGCAGTTTGCAATGAATTTAATTTCTTTCATTTCTTCAACTTTTTTTTAAGTTTATGTATTTATTTAAGTAATCTCTACACCCAATGTGGGGCTAAAACTCATGACCCGGAGATCAAGAGTCACATGCTCCTCCAACTGAGCCAGCCAGGCATCCCTCATTTCTTCAACTTTTAAAATTATACTAGTAAAATTTAAATAGGAATTGATAAAAATAATTCTTGTTGCATTTAGTATGAAAGAAATTGTTTATAGTGTAATTCTATAGGGAATTTTTAGTCTTAAGTACTTGATGGTCTCTGTTAACCAGGGCTTTAACTTTTTCCTAATGAATACAATATGGGGAGGCATTTTGGCAAGATGGTGATCTGTTTTCCCAACTTCAGTTACTAAGTACCAATTCAGAGTGAAACCAGCTCTGAGACTTGCAGGCTGGAGGGCCTAGAGGGAATATGTGAGTTTGGGAAATATACTGTGATCCAAATGAAAACAAGAGGCAAAATCCTATGGGGCAATTATCAAAATTTATAAGTTCTCAGAAAGAACTATGCCCCTGAGTGGAAGCTTACTTCCAATGCATCGTAGAGATTGCTTCTGCTGTTTTGGTGTTAACTGCCTTTCAAGGGACTCGAGCTTGGAGGATGAGGCAAGCCATGAATTGGCAAAGGAAAATAATTCATTTAAAGGAATGCCTGCAGACAGACAGATGAACAAGGATTGCATCTACAAGTGATTTCAGTGAAAGAGAACAGAAATAGAAACTGGAAGAGAGATGACAGATTTAACAGGCAAAACAAAATAAATTATCTTAGATTTTCAAGAGAAACAAAGAGACATGCTTCTAATCATGGTGTAAGAGAAAACAGAAAGCAGGGAGCTTTTTTATATATTAATTTGTGGAAAGGGTGATTATTGTTGAGACTCAAATTCCTGGTCTGGAACATTAAGTAGAAGAGTATACCAAAACGGGGCAGTGGGAGAGGGGATATATATATATATATATATATCCATCCATTGATAGATATATCCATATATATATATGGAAGGAGAAAGAGCAAATGGAGGAGATACAACAACTAGAGATAGAATAGGCAAGCATTTCTCTGGTTTAGAGAAAGATTGAAAGAGCCTATTGAGTTCAGACCAGAGTGGTGAGGATGGTGGGGAGACAAAAAAACATGCTGTTTACAAAGGAAAAGTCACGTGCCAGACTACTCAATGTGACACTGGAAGCTAGACGGTAATAAAATAACATCTGCAGGTTCCTAAGAAAGGACCTGTGCCTATACCTAGCCAAGTATTATTCACATGTTATGGTGAAAACAAGATACTTGTGGATATGCAGTAATACAGGTCCTCCATTTAGGGGAAAAGTTCTCAGTAAATGATTCTCACCAAATAATTACCAACAAAGACTTTAAGGTAGGGCATAAGAAGAGGGAAAACAGTGGTAAGCAAATGAATCTCACAGTATATTTAACTAGATCTAAATGGATAATGATGGAGTGACTTTATTTCAACACATTCCCTGGTCTTCTGCATTTCCTGAAAGTTTGCAGAAGCTTCATTAGACGCAGGTTCTGTTCCTCTGGCAAGACTGTAAATGATGTTCTGTTCTTCCAGAGGGAGGCCTACAGTTTCTGATTATCTTATTGTAAAGACAGCTGTTAATACTCAGTTCTAGATCCATTAATTCATTGAGGGTTGCAAAATGGTGACATTCTATCATTTTTCATTTATAGCTAGAACACTTATACAGAGACGCTTCCTTTCATCTGTTTGGTTATTCAGTGATACAGTTCATATAGGAAAGCCAAGTTAAATGTTTTCCCCTTACTTTATCAGTTTACAAGATAATGAATTGGTTCTCTATCATCTTTTGGGAGGGAAGGGGGAGATGTCATTATAAACTAGTATAATTCAATATATGTGATACATTTGAGTCCTTTGCAATTATTATCTTTATTGAAGCTAAGATTGTCTCATCTTTGGCCAGTGGGAGCAAAAATGGTTCCTGACTCCTTTTGACATGACCCTGATAATCTTTGACAGTAAAGAAAGGGGCAGTATAATGGGGTGCCTAGGTGGCTTAGTTGGTTAAGCATCTGCCTTCAGTTCAGGTCATGATCCCGGGGTCCTGGGATAGAGCCCCGTGTCGAGCACCCAGCTCAGCAGGGAGTCTGCCTCTCCCTCTTCCTCTGACCCTCTCCCCTGCTCACACTCTTGCTTGTTCTCTGTCTCTCTCAAATGAATAAATAAAAAGTCTTTTTTAAAAAAAAGGAAAGAAAGGGGCAGGTTTTTGTTGTTGTTGTTGGGCTGGTTTTTGTTTTTGTTTTTTAGTTTTGCTTTGCTTTTTTAAAAACCTCAGAATGTTGTCTGTGCTTTTGGGAAGGTGGATTTTAGGATCCATTTGTTTCCTAGGATATTTGATACTTAGTATGATCTTTGGTGTAATTGTAGGGAGATATGCCTTAGAATTTGTGTTACTTGCAAAAAATACTGGTTTTATTTTTTAAGTATATGTGAAGACTCAGAAAGAATCAGTATTTCCCAGCAAAAAGATGGAGAGGTGTATGTTAAAATGGTTTTTTCAACTGATTAATAAATATTTGAATGTTTACTCTGGACCATTCTTCACGATGGGAACTCTTGGGAATTCAGACAGTCATGAAACCTGCTTATTTACCTAACATTTCAATAAAATAAGTTCTAAGGATTGATCTTAAACTTTATTTTTTCTTTCAGATCTGTCACGAAATCGTCTCTCAGAAATTCCCATAGAAGCATGTCATTTCGTTTCTCTTGAGAATCTCAACTTATATCAAAATTGTATTCGGTATATACCAGAGGCAATTCTAAACCTACAGGCTCTGACATTCTTAAATATTAGGTAAGGATGTTGTTTCTTTTCTTTTTTTTTTTTCCTTCTAATTTTTAGTTTTATGTGGTATTTTCAGTTCTCTCTTCCCTTTCACTAAAATTTACATTATCTGTTCATATCTGCAGTATCTATACAATCTTCTTAGGCTGAATTAACAATATTTCCTATGTCATTCTAGTTTCTCCCTTTGTCTTTAGCTTTGCAATAATTAACAAACTGTAAGGGTCATGAGCCTGATAGGCTTGCAATAGGCTTGTAGCTATGATTCTCCAGTTACATTTTCAAATAAATTTTATCAGAAGAGAATAGATCTGAAAGTACTTTTACTCTTGTGATTTTGTATTTTTGTGTACTAAGTTCTGAATGTGTAAATGCGTTTATTTAACTCCTTTCTATTTTTTCATATCTTGGAAGACTTCTTTCGCTATTTTTTTCATTATAAAAGTTATGTATGTTCACTGGAGAAAATGAGCAAATGTAGAAAAGTATAAAGAAAATTCATCAAAATGTTGTATCTGAGTTATAATTATAGGTGATGTTTTTCTTTTTCTCCAGGCTTTCAGTCAAATTTTTAAATGAGTTTTTCCCCTTGGCATGAAATACTCTTTGGAAATATTTTTATATGTAAACATTGTGTACCATTTATATACTTCTAAAACTCGTTTTCCCTTTCAGATATTCAGTTTATTGCAGTTTTTTGCCATGATAAAAATAATACTGGCAGAGACTCTTGTATGTAAATGTTTATTTTTCTCTTTCCTTAAGGTAAATGTCTAAGAATAGAATTATTATTTTTTTAAGATTTTATTTATTTGAGAGAGAGAGTGCGACAGAGATGGAGAGAGCATAAGCGGGGAGGAGAGCTCGGAGAAGCAGTCTCCCTGCCTGGCAGGGAGCCCGATGCGGGGCTTGATCCCAGGACTCTGGGATCATGATCTGAGCCAAAGGCAGACGTTTAAGCGACTGAGCCACCCAGGCACCCTGGAATAGAATTATTATTGATTTAAAAAGTTTTAAAGGCTCATGATCTGTATTAGTCAAATCAGCAAAAGGTCTTGGAAATGGGGCCAATTGACCCTAGAGATTAAAAGGTTAAATCTATATAAGTAAAATTTTAATTTATTTTTATCCTAATGATAGATGTGTACTTTTAGTACTGCTTTTGCATGTTTTTGTATAAATAAAAGATTCCACACCTATATTTCAGCTGATGTGACATATTTGAAATCACAGCCTGTCACTTGTTTTCCATAGAACCATATTTGGATCATTTATATACATTTGATTATAATGTATGTAATGATGAGGGAAGTAGATTACAACTACTTTTATGTTTATAAATCTTCTTTGGAAGACAAGGGGAGAGGATGAGAGTCATCTGCCGTATTTTTAAATTACTTTATACATAACATTAACTAATAAAATAATAATATGTTTTGTTTATATAGCACATCATTATTTACAAAGGAGTTTTATGGTATAGGGCCCTGTAGAATAGGTAGAGGAGGTATTAAAATCCTCAATTTACAGATGAGGAGTCTGTGTAAAAAGCAGATAATGCTGTGCTCAAAACCACAAAGGTGATAGGTCAGGAAATGGAGACTAGAATCCAAATCTAATACCCCATTTGTTCCTTCCAAGACTTAACGTTTGTCACTTTACTGAATATAGAATAGGAAAGATGGAAATTTTTTTCTTGAGTGGTGGGTTCTGACTCTTCTTTTTCTACTTACCCATTTAGTCGGAACCAACTGTCAACATTACCAGTGCACTTGTGTAATTTACCATTGAAAGTCTTAATTGCTAGTAATAACAAATTGGTGTCACTTCCAGAAGAAATTGGACATCTCAGACATTTAACAGAACTTGTAAGTTAATGTTTTACTTTTTTACGGTTCCCACATGTATGTATATCCATAGTCATACCATGCTCTGTTCTGTGGTAAAGACCCATTATTAAGGTATGTTTTTTAGTTTTTTTCCAAGTATGAATAGTGAAGTTTTGCTGTTGATCAGTACTGAAGTGCTTCAGCACAGAGTTAAAGAACTGAAAGTACAAGTCTAATTAGGCCCAGATGGACTGGGAGAGGGTCATTAGAATTAAATTTTAACCAATATTCAGTGATTTCTATGTTATTAAACTTGTGAGATACAAGTTAATAATGCATTTCAGTTTTGCAAGTTAAATCTTAATAGCATCAGTGTTCTGATTTTGGTTAGCCCCTATAGGGGAATGGGCACTGCAAAGATCAGGCTTTTTTTTTTTTTGCCTTACATGCTATCTGTAGCACCCCTCTCCCTCTCTAAAGTAAGCTATTCTTTACTACCTTATGTTTTCTGAGAAGCATAACTTTCATTTATTACTCCTTGTTACTCTTTAGTGCTTATGTTCTGGGCATGGGAATGGGACTTTTCCCATTTAATCACCACAGTAACATTATGAATTAGGTGTTATAATTATCATCATATTAAAGCTGAGGAAAGTGGAACTTAGATAGGTTAGGTAATTTGCCCAAGGTTCCATAACTGAAGTAGAATTTGAAACCAATCTACCTCAACTTCAGAGCCCATGTTTTATATTTCTGATATGATCAAATACAGTTATATCCATTGAGATTTGGGAGGATAGTTTCTTGTAGGTTTATTAACAAAGATAACATCATAAACAAAAAATACACATATAATTTAACTGGACCACACATTAGCTCTCTCTTTTTTTTAGGTGGATTATGAAAATAAAAGGTCACATGTAAAAATACACAAATATATTAAATCTGGAGTCTAGATACTAAACCACTATTTATTTAGAGACAATTAGGTCTAGGAAATAAAGTCCAAAATATGTTTGTTGGCATTTCTTCAGAACTTGGGTTATTAACATGAACTAACAGTAAATTTTACTTGTGATTCAGATTCTGATATTCAAATCATTTAAACTTTCTGTTTCTGCATATTGAATCATAAACACCTAAAAGATAGATATATCTTGCAGAAGGAGCTTTTAGCTTTCTACAAAAGAGGTAAATTGATACCCTCAGTCATAAAAATAGTTTGTGTCGGAGTGAGAATTAATAATCTCAAAGCTCCTGATTCCCACTTGATGGAACGTGTTATCACAATATCCATATTGCTTTTATCCTTTATTTCCTTTTTTATAAAGTTTATTTAAGTAGTCTCTACACCCAATGTGAGACTTGAACTAAAGACCCCATGATCAAGAGTCACATGCTCCTCCAACTGAGCCAGCCAGGTGCCTCTATTTCTCTTCTTTTTTTTTTTTCCTTAAAGATTTTATCCATTTGGGGCACCTGGGTGGCTCAGTCGTTTAGCGTCTTCCTTCGGCTCAGGTCATGATCCCAGGGTCCTGGGATCAAGCCCCTCATCGGGCTCCCTGCTCAGCGGGGAAGCCTGCTTCTCCCTCTCCCACTCCCCCTGCTTGTGTTCCCTCTCTCTCACCGTGTCTCTCTCTGTCAAATAAATAAATAAAATCTTTAAAATTAAAAAAGATTTTATCCATTTGTTAGAGCGAGCATGAATAGGGGGAAGGGCAGAGGCAGAGGGACAAGCAGACTTCCCACCAAGCAGGGAGCCTCATGTGGGGCTCAATCCCAGGACCCTGAGATCATAACCCGAGCCAAAGGCAGACGCTTAACTGATTGAGCCACCCAGGTGCCCCTTCCCTTCGTTTTTAAGTGAGAGTAAAATTTTGTCTTTCAAGATACACATTTTCCAAGAGAAATATAAATTACTATTACCTTCTAGCTCAAGCTCAATTTTCCCTATCCTTTCAACTTCTTTTCCTTTTAACTTTGATGCCTAGAGCATTGGACTAAGAAGTATAGCTACTGATTCTACTTCAGTCATTAATTGGTAGGAAAGATAAAAATAATACTATTTTCTCTAAGAATATTATGGGAAAATGTAAAAATAATGTTTGAAGATTATTGAAGTTTATTGAAGATTATTGAAGTTTTTGGTAAGTGGTCTTTTCTAATAGTAGGTCTGTTACTGTTGTCTTTTTACTCATATCCTAGAGGAGTTCTAAGTGTTAATGTGACATCTTGGAGCTTTTATTAACCTAGACAACTTCCTGCTGTTACACATGGATTTATACTTTTTTTCTGGCTGGTCTCAGAATTATGGAATTCTGAATTTGTCAATCTTGAAATCTGTAGTTAGCCTCTTCTCAGAACTAGTGGAGTCAAGCTGTTGACTGAGATGCCAGAAGGCCTACATAATACATGTATTGGTACCAGCTTGATCGGATGCCAATAGAGCAGTATCTGTTTTTTCCGTGGCCTGTGAGTTATGTGTACTTTATTATTTTTTCTCTCACTTTCAGTTTGATAAAGAACTTTTCGAGTTATCTTCAATGCATTTTTTTATATTCTTGAGCAGGCGAGCTGGCATTTTGAAAATAGGATTTCCTTTTAATTAATTTTATCATTATAATTTTTATCATTGTTTTTTCTTCTAGTTTCATTAGAACACTTATAAAATAGATCAGTTTTTATACTTTTTTCTAATTTACCTTTTCACTAGAATTTTCATTTGATTTGATCCCAGGCTTTCTGTCCACATCTTGTCATTTAATTTTTGTTCTGCTCAAAAAATTAGTGTAGATCCATATAAAATGTGTAAAATCAGTCAGAAACCTGTAAGTTTTTAGAATTAAATGCTAGTACAAACTATGGTATTATTCTTGGACACAGAATCATTAATTTTTTTTTTTTTTTTTACAGTTAAGACAGACCATAGGTATTATCTTATCGAACCTCATTTTACACATGGTTTAAAGCAGACAAATTTGTAATATTAGAACAATTCTTTACTTTGTATCTTTTTGAGATAGGATGTGAGCTGCAATGAAATTCAAACAATACCTTCCCAAATTGGTAATTTGGAGGCCTTGAGAGACCTTAATGTAAGAAGAAACCACTTAGTACGTTTGCCTGAAGGTAAGAAACCGAAATAATTGTTTCATTATTACTTGTTTCTTTATTTTGAAGATCTCTCAGACTGATAGGTACAGGACAAAAATGTATAAGAGCTACAGGCAATGTTTGAGATATAGTGGTTCAGCTACTATATGTTGTTATCTGTTTCCTTGTGGATTTTAAAGTTAGATTCTTCAGTGAAAAACTCCAATAACTATTAACCAGTGATTGTATTTTAAGATCTTGTCAGAATTAATTAATAACTCAAGGTAGGGTCCCTGGAAGTTTCAGTAAGTGCAAGTACTTGGGAGAAGTAGATCATGTTTTTGATCAGGAAATAGTTTAGTGTAATGAAAAACATTCCTGCAATTTGCACTGACTTAAATGGACTTGACTTGAACTTACTTTATCTTTCCCTGGAAATGTTCAGATAGAGGCTAATTAATGGTTGGAGGTAATGTGTAGAATGAATAATGAATGGAGTGAGAGACTGCACTGGGAGGCTTGTTATCTTAGGCTCACTATAGGCTCTGGTATATGTATCTAAATCATAAAAATGATTAAGCAAATTAAGTATAATTTACCAACCCTTCAAAATATGAATTCATGAAAGAAGCTGTAAAAAGAAATGAAAATGAGGAGAATTTAGATCAGAGTATATCTTTAATTTTATTATGGAAAATTTCATATATAAATGAGAGCAATGAATATCCAGCTATGGTAGTTATCAGTTCCTGGCAACTCCTGTGTCATCTAAACTCCTATCCACTTTCCCTTACCTCTGTCCTTTAGAAGGTATTTTCATGACTGTGATGCTCTAGGTTCTTCTATAAAACATGACCTATAATATATAGTAAATACTGAATTAACTAATGAAGCTTTTGCTTCACTGTGGAATCAAATATTAACACCAGTATGATCCAGTATGATTTTTAATTCTAAAATATACAAGTGTGACTTTGACATTTTGGATGTCAAAATGTCTCAATAAGTGACCTTTTAGTCCACTTTTATACACTTAGTGCAGTCAGACTAGCCAAAATCCTGCATAACTTTCCTTTCAGTCACTTACCCAGTAACCTTTACACCTTTTACTTTTAGAGCCCTTCCTCATTTCCTCCTGGGTCTGCTTTCTACCCCCTCAGGAATGTGAATGAAGACCCCCAGCAGAACTGACCAAAATCATGGCACAGGCCTTATAACCCGAAAATTCTATCCAAGATTACTCTTCTACTCGGGGACCTACCTACTGAGATTGATCTTTAAAGGCTTATTAATGTAGTAATACGGACTTAATATAAAATCAATTAAGGAAAACATTGGGATTTTAGTGAAAATGAAAATTCAGGGTTTTAGATGACAATTACAGTCTAATAATTTTATCATCTAATTTATTTCTCTATCATATTTTAAATGTGTGTTACCAAGAAAATGGTGAGTCACACAAATAGTTTTAAATGGTTTTCTATCAGCTTATCTTGTAATCTCAGCATATTCAGCTAAATTGAGAGTTAAACTGGAGGAAAGCTTTATTCTGATAGCTACATAAGTTAGTGTAGAAGTTCATATGGTCTCTAACATATTCCAGTTTGGTAGATAAATTAGTATGTCTCTTATTGCCATTTTGATTTTAAATTTTAATTGTTATAAAGTAATATATTGCTCAGAAAGTCGAGTAGTATAAAAATATATATAGTATGAAATAGTATAAAAAATAGTATGAAAATATATCGTTCAGAAAGTCGAGTAGAAAAAGCTCAAAATCAATAATAGCATTCCCCTGCCTCAGCCATCTCCCTCCCCAGTTATTTTTTTTTTAAGATTTGTTTATTAATTAGAGAGAGAGTGTGTGCACACACATGCGCATGGGGGAGGGGAAGAGAGAGAGAATCTCAAGCAGACTGCCCCCCCCCAAGTGTGGAGGCAGCACAGGACTCGATCTCATGACTGCGAGATCATGACCTGAGCTGAAATCAAGGTTGGACCCTTAACCAACTAAGCCACCCAGGCACCCCTCTGCCTCCCCGGTTTTAATGTCTAGAAGCATCTACCTTCTCCACCTTTGATTCTTTTCACTGGCACTTGCTGACATACTTCTAAATGACGTGCTTTAACAGCTTTGCTGGATTTACCAGTCTTGACACTTGTGTCAGCTTCCTGTTATGGTAGATGACTATTTATAAATATTAAATATTTTTATTTTTTAAGATTTTATTTATTTATTAGAGAGCTTGAGCGCTCACACAAGTAGGCAGGGCAGCAGGCAGAGGGAGAGGGAGAGAAGCAGGCTCCTCGCTGAGCAGAGAGCCCGATCCCAGGGTCCTGGGATCATGACCTGAGCCAAAGGCAGATAGATGCTTAACCTACTGAGCCACCCAGGTGACCTGGCAGATGACGATTTAACTTTCTTACAAACTATCACGATCATACCTTTACTTCCCTCCTACTATCTTCCTAGTGTAATTTTTTTAAGATTTTATTTATTTGACAGAGTGACACAGTGAGAGAAGGAACACAAGCAGAGGGAGTGGGAGAGGGAGAAGCAGGCTTCCTGCTGAGCAAGGAGCCTGATGCAGGGCTCGATCCCAGGACCCTGGGATCATGACCTGAGCCAAAGGCAGACGCTTAACGACTGAGCCACCCAGGCGCCCCTTCCCAGTGTAGTTTTATCACAACTTTTGATCAAAGTGTTATTGTTTATGTTATTACAACTATATAAATACTGTTCCCTGCCAATTCAGTTGATGTACTCTGATTTTATTTCTTTTTTATACATCTTATTTTTGTTGTTGTTTTTGTCTTTTTTTATTTGCTTAGTTTTTTATGTACGTATGGCTAATTCCTCCCTCTTTTTTTAGCAGAGAGAGAAAAACCACATTCACATAATTTTTATTACACTATCTATTACAATTGTTCTATTTTATTATTAGTTTTTGTCGTTAATTTTATTTTATTTTATTTGTTGTTAATTTCTTACTGTGCCTAATTTATAAATTAAACTTTATCATATGTATACAGGTATGTACGTATAGGAGAAATCACAGTATATGTATACGGGTATGTATGTATAGGAAATATCACAGAATATATAGGGTTTGGTAGTATCTGCAGTTTCTGCATCCCCTGGGGGTTTTGAAACATATCCCCCATGAATAAGAGGGGACTGACTACTGGCATTCAAGAGCTGGGGATGGGGTGGGGTTCGGTAGGAACATGCTGAGGTCTCGTCGCTGTGTAGACTTCCTTTTAAATCCTCCATTTCCAACTGGCAACTCATCCTGACTTTCCATTGTGCCTAAGATTCCTGAATTCAAAGCCTTTGATTCAGTGTCACTAGAGAATAACTTACTGACCCCGGTGGTGAATGATTGGAGAGGGGTAGGGCTGCATGAGTTGAGGTTGGGGACTTAGACATTTAACTTGTTCTTTGTACAGACTATCATCTAATCCTTTGGTTATGCCTACGTTTCTGTCGTATCAGGCCTCCGGTTTCTAGTTCTGTGAGGGGTCAGACTGCTTGCTTTTCACTAGTATTCCCATCTGTAAGCAACTAGATTTCATTTTATAATATCAGTTCATCTTTAAGAAAGGAGATAAATACATTAAATTCGCTCTCTTTAACTAGAAGGTCCTGTAAAAATTGTTTAGTTTTGAAATATCATTAATTGTTCATTTCCATTTTATCACCCTGCAGAGCTGGCAGAGCTGCCTTTGATACGGTTAGACTTCTCCTGCAATAAAATTACAACAATCCCTGTTTGTTATCGGAACCTCAGGCACCTACAGATGATCACCCTAGATAACAATCCACTACAGTCTCCTCCTGCACAGGTAAACTCTAGTGGATTTGAAGTATACTGGGAACTTTTTTGACAAAGGGTGAATTTAAAAATTGAAGTTCTATGCATTTATCTTTTTGTTGGAAATGAAGTTCTTTTACAGTAAATTCACACACATATGCATTCTTTAGAAGCCCTGAATAAATGGGATGAAGGACAGATAATATTTCCAGAAGTGCTTTTCCTTTCACTAAATTCTTACTTTTTAAGTTGAGGGGTTCTTCTCGAAGTTTTTCTAATACAATTTGAGTTAATTTCTTTCTGGTAAAACTTGAAAGTAGGCAATGTAAACATGAGAGACAAATAAAAATACTTGGCTTTCAGCATTAAAGATTATCAGTGCGTTTCTTCTGACCATCATTTTTGTACCTTTTTATTTTCTAAAATCTTAAGTTCCTCATTTAGTCAGTTTGATCATTTGTTTATCATATGAAACTATTTAATAATAAAGTAATTTTAAGGTAACTTTACATATAGATTCTAGCCATCCCATAATCTGAAAAATTTTACCAGCCTATATTTTTCTTTTTTTTAAATGTAACTTAATTTTTTTTATTATGTCAGTTAGCCAACATATAGTACATCACTAGTTTTTGATGTAGTGTTCAACGATTCATTAGTTGCGTATAACACCTAGGGCTCATCACAACACATGCCAGCCCATATTTTTCACTGTAGCATTTGAACTCTACAGTTGATGATGGTCTTATTCAAGCCTCTGGATGACAACTATAAAGTTTTATGAGTAAACTTCATAACTATAGAAGGATCTCATAATCTTAAAGAATTTATATTTTGACTTCTGTCAACAGAAATGTAACTTTAATATTTAATCATTTCCTGCTTTTCTCTCTTACGAAAAGTAGGATTCAAAACATAATTGTGCATGATTGTTGGATTTCTAAAAGCAAAAGTTGCCGGTGAAATCTATGGGGAACAATGCTTTAAATCCCTGACTATGCCTAATCTAATCAGTTTGATAAGTTTATTTGGTATTCTATCAGTGTTTATAATCATAAATTATTTATTTTATATGTTACTGAAATTTATTCTTGACTAGAAAACAAAAATCTGTATTTATATCACTTAAACACATAAAATAACATGTTATAATGAGTATTTGATTTTTAATATCACTGGATGTAGTTGATAGAAATGCCTTGCTTCTAATATATAATAAGTAAAAAGCTGATTGTGATTGTTAGCAAGGGACACATATATTTCAAATGAGTAATAATTTGGTTGCCTTTATATGTTACTTTTTTAGATATGTATAAAAGGCAAAATCCACATATTTAAGTACCTGAACATACAGGCTTGTAAGATTGCTCCAGATCTGCCAGATTATGATAGGAGACCCTTGGGTTTTGGCTCCTGGTGAGTATATTTTATTTTTTTATTTAATGTATTCCATCTTGGGCGCCTGGGTGGCTCAGTTGGTTAAGCGACTGCCTTCAGCTCAGGTCATGATCCCAGGGTCCTGGGATCGAGTCCCGCATCGGGCTCCCTGCTCTGCGGGGAGCCTGCTTCTCCCTCTCCCACTCCCCCTGCTTGTGTTCCCTCTCTCGCTATGTCTCTGTCAAATAAATAAAATAAAAAATCTTAAAAAAAAAAAAGTAATAATAATGTATTCCATCTCATAGGGAATCAAACTGGACCCTTAAATCTGTCTGAATGTTTAACTAAAGGGAAATAACCTATTTTGACACTGTTTTTCTCAGAATGTTTGTATTAAGTAAACAGTCGATTACAGAGATCTGACAAAGTGTAGTTCTAAGTTAAGGTTTCTCTACCTCAGCACTGTTGATATTTTGGGCAAGATAACTCTTTGTTGTGGGAAGCTGTCTTGTACATCAGAAGATGTTTATCAGTATTCCTGGCTTCTGTAGCACCTTCCCAGTGTGACAAACAAAAACGGCTCCAGACATTGCTAAATAGCCCCTGAGGGGTCCCTACTTGAAAACCACTGGTCTCAGTGACTTGAATGCTGACCTTTGCTCTGCTGTTAATTCTGTGACTTAAAGCAAGTCATTCAAACTTTTGGGAGTTGATTTTTTCTTTAGGGAGTGAAGAGGATGGATTTGATGACCATTAATGTCACTTCAGGATCTTTTAGTTTATGAATCCTTCAACTACATAACACCTGAATGACAAGGTTACCTCTTTGGCATTCCCAACCATCTGGAACAATCTTAAGCAGCAGTAATTAAATTCAAAAGGCCTTTTAACAGGCAAAATAGATGTCTCAGTGAAGGTGCTATAATGCATATAGGCCTTATTCAAAAGAGAACCCCTCTGGCCTTCTATTAGAACTTGTCACATTTTACATTAAAGCACAGTCCTAATGAGCTTGCTTCTCAGTATCCTAGTCTAAAACAAATTAACAAATTTCTATTTTGGTAGAGTTTCTAAAAGCAGACATTAAAAATACAAAAAGTTGGGCGCCTGCGTGGCTCAGTTGGTTGAGCGACTGCCTTCGGCTCGGGTCATGGTCCCGGGGTCCTGGGATCGAGTCCCGCATCGGGCTCCCTGCTCCGCGGGGAGCCTGCTTCTCCCTCTCCCACTCCCCCTGCTTGTGTTCCCTCTCTCGCTGTGTCTCTCTCTGTCAAATAAATAAATAAAATCTTTAAGAAAAAAAAAATACAAAAAGTTATTTGAAAGAAAAAATAAAACTATAAAAAGCAGACACATATTATAAAAATTAGTGGTTAACTCTGAGAGGAAGGAATAGTCAATGTGAAAGACACATAAGGGGACTTTAAAGGTATTAATGTCTCGGGGCACTGGGGTGGCTCAGTTGTTAAGCATCTGCCTTCGGCTCAGGTCATGATCCCAGGGTCCTGGGACTGAGCCCCACATCAGGCTCCCTACTCCGCAGGAAGTCTCCTTCTCCCCCTTCCTCTCCACCTGCTTGTGTTCCTTCTCTCGCTGTGTCTCTCTCTGTCAAATAAATAAATAAAATACTTAAAAATAATAATAATAAATAAAGGTATTAATGTCTCATCATGTTTTAAAAGCTATGTCTGTTATATTCATTTTTTATCTGTATGACATATTTCATAATTTAACAAGATACTGAAAAGTAGTAACACTCCAAAAACATAGTGCCTTGATGCCATTAGGTATATATGCAAATAACCCTCCATATTTCAGTAGTATTTTAAATTATTGCCATGTTAGAGCACAGTACAATAATTGATGCTCATCAAGAAAATGCTAAGGTATATTAGAGATATCATTTCCAGTAAAGGGAAATGTGCATTAAGTTTAAATTTTAAATACAGTTTAAATTTTTTTCATCAGAAATTATTAGAATTAAATATTTAAGTGTTTATGGTATAAAGGAGTAATCTCAAGCTATCTGAAAATATAGAACCTGATTTTTTTTTTTTAAGATTTTATTTATTAGAGAGAGTGAGGGAGAGAGCGAGCACAAGCTGGGGGAGGGGCAGAGGGAGAAGCAGACTCCCCACTGAGCAGGGAGCCCAATGCGGGGCTCCATCCCAGGACTCCTGGATCATGACCTGAGCCAAAGGCAGATGCTTAACTGACTGAGCCACCCAAGTGCCCCCAGAACCTGATTTCTTAAGTAAATTAAATATTACTCCAAAGGGACTTGACTTCTGCCCTTTGCCACAGACCATGTGTTTCTTCTTCACCACTGTATCCCTAGTTCACCTGGGCGTTTGGCACACCAAGTAATACTCAACAAGTATTTATTAAAGTAATGAACAGTTTGGTCACACAAATGTTATTTCCGTCCTAACTTTTCTGTGCATAAAAGTTATCAGAACAACTTTATAATGACGTTCTGGGGTTTTTTTGGTCTAGCTGTTAGATTGAAGAGTTTCATAGACACTCTGAAGGGTATTTAAAATACTAGCTCTAATCTGGTGGTTTAAGCATACAATAATACAAGTTTTAGTATATTTATACAAATACACAAGGAGAAATTAACCCAATGTCCTATATACCCCTAAAAGATTCCTACAAGAACATCTCGGTCCTAACACTTTTAACTCCGAGAAGACTGAAAGCAGGTATGTGATGTTAAGGTTAAGACATAAAAGGTTTTGACAGATGGTAGGGATTAGGTCTGGCATACTCTGTGCTAGATCTAGGCCTCTCTTGGAGAAAGGACTTTGACAGTGGGGAGAATATGAAGGGACCCAGACCATTATTGCCAAGAATTTTTAAATTTCCTCTATTCATTATATCCTTTTCTTTCTTCAAGTCTTTTTCCTCTTACCTTGGTAAATCGCTTATAATATAGAACTCTTGTCTTATTTATTGAAAAAAGTTTTGTTTTTCCTATTCAAAATTTTCATTAAGTATGTTCTAGTCCTGTACTCTTGAAAGATGTACTACAACAAATAAATGTAGGGGCGCCTGGGTGGTTTGGTCGGTTAAGCGTCTGCCTTCGGCTCAGGTCATGATCCCAGGGTCCTGGGATCAAGCCCGGCATCTGGCTCCCTGCTCCGCAAGAAGCCTGCTTCTCCCTCTCTCACTCCACCTGCTTGTACTCTCTCTCCTCTCTCTCTCTCTCTCTCTCTCTGTCAAATAAATAAATAAAATCTTAAAAAGTAAATTAAAAAAATGTAGCTTTTATTTTACATCGACACTAATTGATTTTCCCCCTTGGAGTTAATCATCTTTGTTAAGAAAAAGTTTTCCTCTCCTAAAATAGCAGAGTAGGAACATGAACTGCTACAGCTGCCTTTGGGGTTTGAGTGTCAGGCAGTTAATGATGACTACTGGGGATGTGTATGTGAGGGTAGGTCCAAAGACTAAGGAGCAATCACCAGCCCCTATAGGAATAATGGGCTTTGATTAAAGCCTGTGGTGCTGATTGCAGAACCTGTTTCTCTCTTTCTGTCCTTAGTCTTGAGGACTAATTAGTCTTGGCCTAATTTTTTTAAATATAGAAATCCTCATCATAATACTTTAAAAACATAAAACTTCTCAAAAAAGCCTGGCAAGAGACGTGTGTATTTGTTAAGACAAAAAGAAGGCTTGAATCCATGGAGAAATATACCCTAAATGGAAAGTCTAAATAGCATAAACATGTTGTGTCTCTCCAAAGGAATTAGTAATTATAGATTTGATGTCTTTCAGTCCCTCTAATAATCCCTCACCATGCTCACTAGATTAATCTGTATTCTGTATTTTCCATTTTTTCTGGAGTTATATTACATTATTTGTAATTCTTTCAGAATGTCCTAGATAATATTTTTATATATAATATAAATAAAATATTTCCTTCCAACTCCTCATGCAGTGGTGAATGGGGTATTGTACCTTCATGTCTTTTTTACTGAGGTATGGATTAGTGAGATTGCACTGTAGTTGGCCATACCTTTATTCAAAATGCCACCATGGAGTGAGAATGTCTGTACTATTGGGCAGTTCACTTAACCTCTCTGGACTTCAGTTTCTTCAACGTGATCTTTATTTACCCCAGTTATGCCCTAACAGTAGTTCTAAGGATTGAATGACCTGGTTCTGAAAGTGCTTGGCTGACCATAAAGTCTTATGTAAATATTAGACATGATCGTTACTAGCTATCTACGGTGATCTAGGACCAGTTTGGTCCTAAGAGTCCTGTCTTGCTAAAGAGAATTTTTATTAATCCTGTAGCTCTTAAGGTATTCAGTACAGATTAGGTGCTGTGGTACTTTCCTTCAATCCTTACATGTAACTTTCTAACTGCTTTTGCATAATATATAAACTGCGACCAATCTTCCTTAAGTCATTTTACAAAGATCACAAATGTTTTATTTATTTCTAGATGTAAATGTTTCCAATTCCTTTAGCAAGTTGCACTGTTGTGATAACTTTTAAGTTTTATACAATGGCACATGTATTTTTCAGTAGTGATCTATAATGACCTATGCTTTTTTGCTGACCACCTATATATTACAGACTAAATATATTTATGTATGGTAATGTGGCAGTGAACCAAAACTGAGGAAAGACTAAGCCACTGGAAAGAAAAGTCCTGCTTCTGCAACCTGAGTAACGGAATTAATTCTCTCCAACAAGCCTGGGCTTGTGAAAGCAATGATCATCCTTTATTGATATTTGTATTCTTAGTATCTAGAACACTGTGTGACATTCAATAAATGTTTGGTGAACTAAACCCAAATGAAGCAGATGTAGTGACTTGTGATAACAGCAAATGCTCTCTTAAGGGTACATTCTTCATAGAAATAATAATAATAATAACTTTTATTTAGTCCTTAGTAGTAATATTTGTGCAAATCCTTAGCTTATATTTTTCAGTCTTTGTAGCAAATCTGTGAGGTAGGTGTTGTTAATCTTTTTTTTTTCTTTAACTTACGAGGAAACAAGTTGAGAGAAGTTAAGCAAGTTAATTGAAGTCGTCACACAGCTAGTAAATGATGGTGCCACGTTGTCAGTCCAGATCTGTTAAACTATAAAAATAGCCATGTTTTATGCTCCTCACTGCACTCTACTGACTCACAGTTCAAGTTCCTGCTACAGAAAAGGCACTTACACATCTGAGTCCATGTTATGCTAGGTAGTTTAAGGAGATTGGACTTTCTGACAGGGCATAGCTGGAGCCTGGCTGGCAGAACTCTGCCAGGCCTCCTGCGGGCCATATTTATTCACTGGGTAACCGTCTGTCCTGGTTTACTTGTGACTAAGGGTTTTCCTGGGACACAGGACTTTAAGTTCTAAAACCAAAAAAAAATCCTGAGTGAACCCAGGAGTTGGTAAACCTGTATGCCTCACTTTAATCTTACCAGTTTCAACTCTGAACAAGAGTGAGTATGTGGAGAAGCTAAAGGTAACAAATAAAGGAGATAAATAGCTTAATGCAGAGATTCTATTAATTCTGTTTATGTTACCCACTTGAAAAATATCACAGTAAATTTAGGCTTATCTCAATTGGCTGCTTGATAGAATAAACGTTATATAGAACAATATCCTCTAGAAATCGCAAAATCTTTACTTGAAAAAAATACATAATATTTTAAAATATTTTTCAGTAAATCTTGAAATATACATACTTCTTTTGGCAGCTGCAGAATTTTATAAGTGTTGCTTAATGTATAATTTTATTAGAAAGCTTTTAAAGTTGGGTACCTTGGCCTGACTTTGCGGTGATAAAACATATATAGTACCTATCTGTAAGTTCTGGACTCTAAAACAAGCATAAAAGCAGACCTATCACATAGATGATTAAATAAGACATTTTACTTAAATACTAACAGTTTGGAGATACAGATGAAGGGCAAATGGATATTCATTGTATTACTCTCCTAACTCTTGTATAGATATGAATTTTTCCAAAGTAAAAAGTTGGTAGAAATTAACTACTTTTCTCTTAGAAAAGTAAATTTTTTTTAGTTTATGTATTTGTTTGTTTATTTATTTATTTATTTACTTTTAAAGATTTTATTTATTTATTTGAGAGAGAGAATGAGATAGAGCATGAGAGGGGGGAGGGTCAGAAGGAGAAGCAGACTCCCTGCCGAGCAGGGAGCCCGATGCGGGACTCGATCCCGGGACTCCAGGATCATGACCTGAGCCGAAGGCAGTCGCTTAACCAGCTTAGCCACCCAGGCGCCCCTATTTATTTTTTTATTTATTTTTAAGTAATCTCAGCGTCCAACATGGGGCTTGAACTCACGACCCCAAGATCAGGAGTCACATGCTCTTCCAATTGAACCAGCCAGGCACTGCTAGAAAAGTAATTTTAGAAATCTGCTGGGAGACTTTTTTTGCTAAATGATCTTGATGGGGGAAGGTGGGGAAAATGAGGAAGATAGCCAGAAGGTACCTGTATTTTTGGATCTTCATAATCAGAGCATATTTAGTACATTGGACAAATAGATCTATATATTAATTACTACTACATTCAAAGTAAAATCTTTATCAATAAAATAAATGATGTTACAAAGACTTTCTTTTATTCACATAGGGTTTTTTGTTTGTTTTGTTTTTAAAGATTTTATTTATTTATTTATTTGACTGAGAGATAGAGCCAGAGAATACAACCAGGGGGAGTGGCCGAGGGAGAGGGAGAAGCAGGCTTCCCACTGAGTAGGGCCCGAAGCGGGCCTCGATCCCAGGACCCTGGGATCATGACCTGAGCCGAAGGCAGATGGCTTAACCAACTGAGCCACCCAGGCACCCTGGTTTGTTTTGTTTTTAACTGACATAAATCTTTCACTTTATATAAAGGCATATGAGTAGAAATGGTTAACCTCATTTTATGGAAATTAAAGTTATGTGCATTAACTATGTAAGAATATATGGAATACAAAATTCAGTACTAGAAAAACACTATTTTAAATTTGTACCGTTGAAAGTTGCTTTTCAACACCATGCTTATTAAATAAAATACTAATAGACCATTTTTTTAAAAATAAGCCTTGTCATGTTTTAGATTTCTAATTAAGCTAACTTTTATTTTTTTATTTTTTTAAAGATTTTTTGTTTATTTATTTGACAGAGAGACACAGCGAGAGAGGGAACACAAGCAGGGGGAGTGGGAGAGGGAGAAGCAGGCTTCCCTCTGAGCAGGGAGCCCGATGCGGGGCTCGATCCCAGGACCCTGGGATCATGACCTGAGCCGAAGGCAGACGCTTAACGACTGAGCCACCCAGGCGCCCCTGAGCTAACTTTTAAAAGTATGTTTAAGAACAAGCAAAAACTATAGCTATAAAACTTTTCGAAGAAAGTGTGGAAGAATATCTTTGTGACATAGAATAGGCAATGATTTCTGAGGATACAGAAAGCAATAACCATAAAAAAAAAGACATGATAAATTAGATTTCAGCAAAATGAAAAGCATCTCCTCGTGAAAAGAAAATACTAAGAAAATGAATACGCAAACCACAGACTGGGAGAAAATATTTGCAATATGTATATATATGACACATATATATGATAGAGGACTTATATCCAAACTATAAAGGGTATCTGCAACTTAATGTTAAAAAGACAAACAACCCAATTAAAAGTTGGGCAAAAGACTTGATCAGATACTTGACAAAGATAAACAAATGACCAATAAGCACCCCAAAAAGTGCTCAACATCATCAGTCATCATGGAAATGTAAAGTAAGGCACAAGACATAATTACACACCTACTAGAATGACTGAAATTAAAACTGACAACACCAGATGTCTAGTGGGGCTGTGCAGCAACCAGTGCTTGCCTACACTGCTTACAGAACTGTAAAATGGAACATCCACTTTGGCGAAATATTTGGCAGATTTTTAAACAGCTTTATTGAGATACAATGTACAAATCATAACATTTATCTATTTTAAGTGTGCAGCTCAGTGAATTTTGGTAAATGGATGCAATCATGAGACTACCAACACAAGACGGATAGCAGTTCCATCACCCATGTGCCCCTTTACACTAGATAAGTCCTTTCCCCTTCACTCAGCCCCGGGCAGCTACTGATCTGCTCTCAGTCAGTATAGCTTTGCCTTTTCTAAAGTTTCATATAGATGAAATCAAGCATTATATAGTGTTTTGTGTCTGGCTTCTTAGCAGACTGTTTTTGAGATTACTGGTATATTTAGAAATGGGCAAAAGAACGGACCTTTCACAAAAAGAAGATAAATGAATGGCCAATACCCACACAAAATGATACTCCATATCATTAGTCATCAGAAGAATACTAATTAAAATGACAGTGAGATACACCTTTCATTCACCACAATAGCTGAAATGAAAGACTGACAACACGAGTGTTGGCAGCTGGAACGCAGATACATTGCTGGTGTGAATGGAAAATGGGATAGCTACTTTCAAAAACAGATTGGCAAATCTGTTCGTTTGTTTTTTAAGTTAAGCCAACACTTAAATAATTTATCCATTCTACTTGAAGATATTAAAACCATCAAGAATTTCACTGACATGGTGCTGAGCAAAAAAAGCCAGATTAAAAAAAATACATATGATTCCATTTTTTGAGTTCCAGAGTAAGCAAAACTAATTGTATTACTTTTTTTTTTTTGAAGATTTTATTTATTTATTTGACAGAGACAGACACAGTGAGAGAGGGAACACACACAGGGGGAGTGGGAGAAGGAGAAGCAGGCTTCCTGCCGAGCAGGGAGCCCCATGTGGGGCTCAATCCCAGGACCATGGGATCATGACCTGAGCTGAAGGCAGATGCTTAATGACTAAGCCACCCAGGCATCCTAATTGTATTACTTTTTTATTGCTGCCATAACAAATTACCACAGGCTTAGATTTTTAAACACAAATTTGTTATCTTACGGTTTTGTAGGTCAGAAGTCCAAGTCTTGGTCTCATTGGGCTAAAATCATTTTCTATAGGCTCTGAGTAGGATACATTTCCTTGCCTTTTTCAACTTCTAGAGAGAAGCTGTCCACATTCCTTGACTCTTAACCAAAAGTCATCTTCAAGCCAGCATTGCATCACACTGACCTCTTTTGCCTCCCTCTTCCACTGTTAAGGGCCCTTTTGATTACATTGTGTCCGTTCAGATAATTTACATTAATTTCGGATCAGCTGACTAGCAACCTTATTTTTACTTTCAGCCTTAATTCCCCTTTGCCATGTAAAGAAACATATTTATAGGTTCCAGGGATTAGATCTTAGACATCTTTGGGGACTGTTACTCTGCGTTTCATACTAATTTAAGGTGAAAAAATCAGAGTAGTGGTTATCTCTTAAGAGCACACTGTAACATGGTGAGGGGAATTGACTGGGAAAGGGATGTGTGGGAACTTTCAGGCAAAGTAGAAATGTCCTACAATCATGATAGAGGTGTATATTACAAAGATGGATTCATTTGTCAAGTGTATAGCTAAGGTGTATGCATTTCACTGTATATGAATTTTACCTTTAAAAGTACTATCAGGGGGCACTTGGGTGGCTCAGTCGTCAAGCGTCTGCCTTCTGCCTTCGGTTCAGGTCATGATCCCGGGGTCCTGGGATCAAGCCCTGCATTGGGCTCCCTGCTCCGTGGGAAACCTGCTTCTCCCTCTCCCACTACCCCTG
The DNA here is from genome assembly GCF_029215605.1 of Mirounga angustirostris. Taxonomy (NCBI): domain Eukaryota; kingdom Metazoa; phylum Chordata; class Mammalia; order Carnivora; family Phocidae; genus Mirounga; species Mirounga angustirostris. Next base: position 69,795,396 of record NW_026991709.1, on the reverse strand, counting down.
CTTCTGTTCTTTCTCTCGCTCTCTGTCAAATAAATAAATAAAATCTTTAAAAAAAAAATGACTATTGGGGGTGCCTGGGTGGTTCAGTCAGTTAAGCATCTGACTCTTGATTTCAGCTCAGGTCACGATCTCAGGGTCATGAGATTGAGCCCTCTGTTGGGTTCCATGCTGGGTGTGGAGCCTGCTTAAGATTCTCTCTCTCCCTCTCCCCCTCCCCACTCTCTCTCTTAAAAAAAAAAAAATGAGGGGGCGCCTGGGTGGTCAGTCAGTTAAGGGTCCGACTTTTTTTTTAATGTTTTATTTATTTATTCATGAGAGTCAGAGAGAGGCAGAGGGAGAAGCAGTCTCCCCTGCCTAGCAGGGGAGCCCAGTGCAGCACTCGATCCCAGGACCCTGGGATCATGACCTGAGCCGAAGGCAGACGCTTAACCATCTGAGCCACCCAGGCGCCCCAAGGGACTGACTCTTGATTTCAGCTCAGGTCTCTATCTCGAGGCAGTGAGTTCAAGCCCTGTGTTGGGGGGCATGGGAAATGGGTTAGAAGCATAGGTGAAGCAAGAATGGCAGTGTTGACATTTTTGAAACTGGTGAGTGCTGTTATATTAGTATACTAGTATACATTATACTGTTTATTTTAGTTCAGAATTTTTCATATTAAAAAGTCAAAAGAATGCCCATTTAATTCTAAATAAGTTAAATCACTAAATGCCATGATAATGTTTATTAGTAAAATTGCATTTAATTTATTTTAAATGTTAATTTTTAAAACCTCGAACTACCCAGTAACAACTAGAGTCTCTCTTTGGCAGCCATGAAGAACTGTACTCAGGTCGCCCTTATGGAGCTCTTGATTCAGGTTTCAATAGTGTGGACAGTGGTGATAAGAGATGGTCAGGGAATGAAGTAAGTGTTTCTTCTATTCTGCATGTTATAACACCTGATTAAGAGACAACAAATGATGAAAATGGAAAGTATCTTAATTGGATTCAATTTCTCATTACATAAAATATGGAAAAGCCAAGGAAGAGGTACAAATCCCACAGAGTACTGCCATCCAGAAATGATATTCTGTTTCTTTGCCGTCTTTTTATCATGTGTTTTACATGTTTGTTACCTTATTGTCTTGTATAAATAGTTTAATATCCTAGAAAGCCAAATGGGAACTGAGCCAATTACAACTGAAGCCTAAAGTTTGCGGGGCTGGGTGACCTTAAGCAGAGGTTGCGGAAGGGGTGCTACGAGGTGAGAAAATAGGAGTATAGGTTGATGGGTAATAAGACAGGAACCTTAGTGAAGACTATTAACATGCTCAAGATAAATAATTTTCTTAACTAATTACATATTTTTCTCTTGTATTTAATTATTATTATGCTTTCTTAAGTTAGAAGGTAGAATATTTTAGCTCTCAATGGGTTAATTGATGAAATAAGCTGTTATTAGCAAGACTGATAACCTCCCATTTGTAGCATTACTTCATTCATTCCAAAGCAAATTAACTTTAGACCACAGTCCATTTGTAACTGGGAAAGCTTGTGTATGTATCAAGGGTTGTGTACATAATCGTATCTGTATCCATGCAGATACATTTATATAGATACTTTAAATTCCTGTTTATTTATAGAGTGTTATATAACCTTCCATCGCTTTTTTTTATTATAGTAAAATAAATATACATAACATAAAATGTACCATTTTAACCATTCTTAAGTGTACATTTCAGTGACATTAAGTACATTCAAATTGTTGAGAAACTGTCACTACTGTTCATCTCCAGAGCTTTTTTGCTATTTCTTCTTAAATGTAAATTTTAGTGAGTTTATATTATATCCTTGCTTTCAATACTATGTTGTCTAAAGTTTGAAATTATATTTTTAAATGTTACTGCTAATTTTTTTTTAGCCTACAGATGAATTTTCAGATCTGCCTCTTCGAGTAGCAGAAATCACTAAGGAACAAAGACTGCGAAGAGAAAGCCAGTACCAGGAGACTCGCAGCAGTTTAGTAGTAACAAATGGTGGAGGTGAGTGGGACTCCCAACCACAGCCAGAGTCTTTACAGTCACTCTGGTGTTTTTAAGTGGTCATTTTCACATTCGCTCCTTTTGTTTGTGTATCTGTAGCTTCTCCAGCTTTTCTTTTCTTTTTTCTCGTCTTGTCTTTTCTTTTTTCTTCTCTTCTCTTTTTTTTTTTTTTTAAAGATTTTATTTATTTATTTTGACAGAGAGAGGGAGACAGCGAGAGAGGGAATGCAAGCAGGGGGAGTGGGAGAGGGAGAAGCAGACCTCCTGTGGAGCAGGGAGCCCGACCTGGGGCTCGGTCCCAGAACCCTGGGATCATGACCTGAGCTGAAGGCAGACACTTAATGACTGAGCCACCCAGGCGCCCCTCTTTTCTTTATTTGAGAGAGATCACGAGCGATGGGGAGAGAGAGAGGGAGAAGCAGACTCCCTGCTGAGCAGGAAGCCCAATGCGGGGCTCAGTCGCAGGACCCTGAGATCGTGACCTGAGCCAAAGGCAGATGCTTAATGACTGAGCCACCCAGGCACCCCTCCAGCTCTTCTTTTAAAGACTTCATCTTCTCATATGATTGGAAAAAAGTTGTTCTCCATTGGGATTAAATTTTAATTTCTCTTAAGTTTTCAGGCTTGAAGTTAAAATACAGTGTTTTTTTATTTCTCTCATTTTTATTTTGGAAGGAAACTTCATTAAAGACTGTTTACCTGGTATAGATCTTTGTTAATCTTGATTTCATCATGATTCTCTTTTGAAGTACTATTCTCCTTTTTTAAGATTCTCTCTGTGGTCATTACTTGACCACTTCCTGGAATTCAGTGCATTTCTTGACATTCACTTTTTCATTCATCTTGGATTGTATTCTTCAAGGGCATCTGAATCTAAGTTTTCTTTATTTTGGTATTTAAAAATATGTAATTTAAATTCAAAAATTCTTTTAATTTGTAATTTTTTTAGGTTTCATTAACAGGCAGAGCTATTTCTGCTGCTTTGGTGTTCTGGGCAGACTCCTGATTGTAACATTCTATTCAATCTTGCTTTAGTTTGAATTCCCAAATCCTAATGTTTGTTTTATTTATTTAATTAATTTATATTATTTTATTTATTAAATTATTTTATTTTATTTATGTTTTAATGTTGAGTGTGGAGCCCAACATAGGGCTTGAGCTCACAACCCTGAGATCAAGACCTGAGCTGAGATCAAGAGTTGGATGCCTAAGCAACTGAGCCACCCAGGCGCCGCCCCCCACAAATCCTAACATTTAAATATTGAGGGCCAACTGTAAGGGAAATATTACTTTGATCTAGAAATCTGTCTGACAAGAGCTTTCATCTTTTTTTTAAAGTTTTTACTTTAATTCCAGTTAGTTAATATACAATATTATATTAGTTTCAAATGTACAGTATTAGTAATTCAACACTTCCATACATCACCCCATGCCATCACAAAGTGCACTCTTTAATCCCCATCACCTAAATAACCCACCCCCCCCATCCAACCTCCCCTCTGGTAACCATCAGTTTGTTCTCTATAGTTAACAGTCTTTTTCTCGGGGCACTTGGGTGGCTCAGTTGGTTAAGTGTCTGCCTTCAGCTCAGGTCATGATCTCAGGGTCCTGGGATCAAGGCCCACATTGGGCTCTCTGCTCATCGGGAAATCTGTATCTCCCTCTTACTCTTCCTCTGTGCTCTCCCTCTCTCTCTCTCTTAAATAAATAAAAATAGAATCTTTTTTAAAAAATAGTCTTTTTCGGGCGCCTGGGTGGCTCAGTTGGTTAAGCGACTGCCTTCGGCTCAGGTCATGATCCTGGAGTCCCTGGATTGAGTCCCGCATTGGGCTCCCTGCTCGGCAGGGAGTCTGCTTTGTCCTCTGACCCTATCCCCTCTCATTTGTTCTCTCTCTCTCATTCTCTCTCTCTCAAATAAAAAAAAAAAAAAGTCTTTTTCTTGATTTGTTTCTTTTTCCCTTTGCTTGTTTTATTTCTTAAATTCCACATGTGCATGAAATCATACGGTTTTGTCTTTCTCTGACTTATTTCACTTAACATTATACTCTGTAGCTTCATCCATATTGTTGCAAATGGCAAGATTTCATTCTTTTTAATGGCTGAGTAATATTCCTCTGTGTGTGTGTGTGTGTATACACACACACACATATATACTCCACATCTTTATCCATTCGTCTATTGATGGACATTTGGCTGCTTCCATAATTTGGCCATTCTAAATAATGCTGCTATAAACATAGGGGTGCATGTGTCCCTTTGACTTAGTGTTTTTGTGTTCTTTGGGTAAATACCTAGTAATGCAATTGTGGGATCATAAGGTAGTTCTATTCTTAACTTTTTGAGGAACCACCATACTGTTTTCCACAGTGACTGCACCAGTTTGCATTCCCACCAGTTGTGCATGAGTGTTCCTTTTCTCTACATCCTCGCCAACACCTGTTGCTTCTTGTGTTGTTGATTTTAGCCATTCTGACAGGTGTGAGGTGATATCTCATTGTAGTTTTGATATGCATTTCCCTGATGATGAGCGATGATGAGCATCTTTTCATGTGTCTCTTGGCCACCTGATGTCTTCTTAAGAGCTTTCATCCTTGAATGATGATTTCAATTAGGTGGCTTGCTCTCTTTTTTTTCTTACCATTTATATTCTTTTGTACTCCTGTTACTTACCATTCCATTCACATTTTAGTGGTTTTCTTTTTAATTTTGCTTTCATATGAGATATCTTTTCCTTTAGTTCATTTCAGACTTAAAATATTTTTGTCTTGATCTGTGCTGTCCAGTATGGTAGCCACTAGCCACGTGTGGTTATTGAGCATTTGAAATGAGGCCTTTCTGATGTTTTTTTTCTTTTAAGTTTTCTTAATTTAAGTAATCTTTACACCTGACATGGGGCTTGAACTCACAACCCTGAGATCAAGAGTTGCATGCTCTTCCTACTGAGCCAGCCAGGTGCCCCTGAAATGAGGCCTTTCTAAATTGAGATGTACTATAACTGTAAAATACACATTGGGTTTTGAAGCCTTTACATGGAGGGAAAAAAAAGAATGTAAAATATCAGTGATACTTTATATTAATTATATGCTATAATGAGACTATTTTAGATATATTAAACAAAATAAAATATATTATTAAAACTAATGTCACCTTTTCTTTTGACTTTTTTTTAATGTGCTACTAGATAATTTTTTAATACTTATGTGGTTCACTTTAATGGCTTGCATTCTATTTCTCTTGGACTGTACTGATCTAGGTAGTATGAAAAGGTGATATTGCTTTCTTGAGAAGTAGTCATAAAATGAACCATTTATTTAGTCACACAAATTGTAGCTCATTGAAAAAAATGCATTTATATACCTGGTTTCTAATGTGGGTATAGACGTTTCCATCCTTTTACCTGTTATTATAACTCTGGTAACTCAAAATTTGTTTTTATATTAATGGCCATTATGGAATTATTTAGAAATAAATGAATCAGAGGGACCTGGATACCTCTGTCGGTTAGGTGTCCAGCTCTTGATTTTGGCTTAGATCATGATCTCAATTCTCAACACGGAGTCTGCTTGAGACTCCCTCTGCCCCTCCCCCTGCTCTTTCTCTCTCTCTCTCAAATAAATAATTGAATCTGAAAACAGAGAAATAGACTTCTCTGAGTTCATTATTCCCAGCAACTGCAACTTTTAGGTAGTCTGTAGAACATCATACAATAATGATTGGGGTTTAGTCTCTGCAGAAACCTTAGAAAGCTTAGTAGCAAGGTTTTTCTTTCCCTAGTATGCCATTTTAACCAGCTTTTAAATATAGTTACTTTTGGGGACATGTGGCTGGCTCAGTTAATGGAGCATGCAACTCTTGATCTCGAGGTTGTGGGTTCAAGCCCCAGGTCAAGTGTAGAGATTGCTTAAAACTAAAACCTTAAAAAAAAGTTACTTTTTAAACTTAAAATAATGGGGCACTCCCAAACTTACTAGAATAAATAATGGTGGGGCTATATCTTATTCATATACCTCTCACCCCAAGCATTTTGAGAAGCAAAAATTCTCAAATGATTCCCTTCCATACCCAAACTGCTACAAAATATCTACACTGCTGACCTCTAGAAAATAAATTTCAAAATAAGAAAATCATTGTTCTAATTATGAACAACAGTTACAGGAAGAGAAACAGTGGTCAGCAGCTGTTTCTTTATCTCTGAGTCCACTTTCCTCCTATCCTTTCTCTTTCATTTTGACTTGGCCGTGTTAGGTTTTCTTACTCCCAGTTCCTTGAACAGATAGGATTAAGCCCTCAAGCTAAAACAGGGGAAAAAATGTAAAAGAAGATATACCCCCCAGTGTTTAAAAATTATTCTTCCTCTCTTTGTCTCACAGACTCAGACTGTCTTGTTTAAAACAGTAAAGAGCTATCCAAAGAAAAAAGCAATATTAGAGGTCTGTAATCCCATAATTACTATCAATTACTGCATTCTTTAGTCAATTAGGACTAAGATTTTTCTGGAACCTATTTTTGTGAGTGGCCATGGACTTAAAAAGAAAGGCTTACCTAATTTACACTTCTTCTCATTCCTTCCACTGTCAGAATAGAAAATGTTAGGGAAAAGGAAAGAATGCAACTGAATGTGTTTATTGGCTGTTGAATTTGACTATTCTTTCCTGGTGTGTGTGTGTGCGTATGTGTATGTGTGTGTATGGTGTGGACAGTGGAACATGATCTGGACCAGATCGACTACATTGACAGCTGCACTGCGGAGGAGGAAGAGGATGAGATGAGACAGCCCAAGGGGCTGGAACCAGACAGCCTCAGTTCCCAGTTTATGGCGTATATTGAACAACGGCGAATCTCTCATGAGGTAATACACACTTTTAAGCCTAAATATGTTGCTGTCCCCTAGTAAAAACAGTTCATGATGGTATAAATTTCTGTCATATTAGTGATTTATTGGTTTAGGCCTAATTATTTGTTTTATAATGTTCAGCCCCAATTTTATGATTGAATTTTTCAGATTTATTGTAGAAAGTCAGACAGTAGTCTCAAATAGGGTTTGGCTTTATTTTTCAAATAAAAAGACAGATTTCAGAATCTTGAAGAAGGAATAGGAAGAGTCCTAAGAGTATCTTATGCCTTTGAAGAAAATGCAAGCGACTGTAATGCTTTTTATTCATTATTGTTCTTACCATTTTTTTATTATTACTAACTGGTACATCATAGCTTCATTAGTAATTATAAGAGTCGAACCATACTGCAGACTTTGGAGCAATGTACAAACTTAACCATAGAATTTTTATAATGCGTTAATATATTGGAGCTTTTATGCTAAGTCACACAGAATATAAATTGTTTGCCATTATAGTTCTTGGGTGTCTCTTATAGTGGAGCATTGAGTTGCCTTAGAAAACAAATGAGCATTCAGCCCACTGTAGAATTGCTGCCAATCCCCCAAGGGGCTCCAGTGGAAATTGCATTCTTCAGCATATCTAGTCAGCATAATGAAATGGCTCCACTTCAGTGTGTGTGATGTTAATGTCTGGAGTTGGTCCCAGGCTCTGAGCAGGGGTTATTTGAGAAACACTTGGGGCCTTTTTGGAGAGTGATGTATTTAGCCTTTTAGAAATAGAGGATAATCACTCAAGTGGGATGTGTTGTGGAGTGATATTACCATTCTTAAAAAAAAAAAACCTCAGTTTTCCTGTCTGAAGACTTTTGACCACAGTATTTTTTGTTGGTTTTCAGAAGACACTCTTGTATTTAAAGTTGGGTAAAGATATTTAAATCAAAGTCCTGCAGCCCAGAAATAGCAGTGTACCAGGAGATTAATGAAACTACATATGACTCAGGATATGAACATTCTTACTAGAACAAAGGGCGACTACTTTGAAGAAAAAGTGAAAATTAACAATGCACATTGTAATCTTAAAGGGAGTCTTTTTCCTTGTGGTCTTTCTCTTTGATCATTTTATGTATAGATGAGGTATTTCTACTAAAAGTAAAGATGCCTGTTATACTACTACTGGAAATTGTATCATTTTTTAATCCATCATATTTGCTATTTTGTAATTTTTTTTTTAATTCCAGCTATACTTGTGTGGTAGTCTTCATGATTCTATGTTATAACGCTCTTTATGATTTCTGTATCATAAGGTCTTCTAAAATTTGGCATCTGTAAAAATGTGATGAAGTAGTATTATTTTAGATGGTTTAACAACCACCTAAAGTGTTATATTATTGAATACTATCTAAGAATGGGTTGATAAAAAAAAAGAACCTTTTTGAGATTTTAAACACTCTGCTATTGTTTAATTCTAATACTTCTCATACATAGAGATATTATGATAAAATAGCGTATAGCTTATATTTATAGGGTATTATATTTACTTTTAAAATTAAACCAACATCACATTCATCATGAAAATTTCATGTACCTCTTGCAATAATTTTAGATAATTGCCATATTGTAAAACCAATGTGTTAAGTCACTGATGTTAACATACTAGGACAGATTTTTGTTTATTTTAAAAAGTCATATTCACTTACATTAGAATAATTATTCTTTAATCAGGGTTCTACAATTATATCTCATTTTGTATGATCCTCATGCCCAGACTTTAAAAGAGTCTTCTGTAGTCCTTTGCAGTAACTCACCGAAGATTTTCAAGTTCTATGTGATTACCTGTTTCTTGGAGATAGACTGTAAATAGTTTTACATTTGATTTTTTTTTTTTTTAAGATTTTATTTATTTATTTGTCAGAGAGAGAGAGTGCGCAAGCAGGGGGAGCGGCAAGCAGAGGGAGAAGCCAGGCTCCCTGCTGAGCAAGGAGCCTGAGGCGGGACTCGATCCCAGGACCCTGAGATCATGACCTGAGCCGAAGGCAGATGCTTAACGGACTGAGCCACCCAGGCGTCCCTTACATTTGATTTTTTTTAGATACCCTTTTTGCATAAGTTGCTTTCTATCCCTTAAAGAATACCCATTTTAATGATTATTTTTGGTGTTGAAATCAGATTGTATTGCTTCTATAGATTCTCATTTGACAAAATAAATGCTGTAATAACCTATAAGCCTCTACCTTTGATTTATAATTTTATTTCTCAGTATGTGGTCCATATCACTGAGGCCAGTTGAATTTTCCTCAGTAATGTTTTTTTGAAATGACCCTTACCCTTTAGTTTATAAATAAATTAAATTGTCAATATTCTTCTTTTGGTTAACACCATATTTTTACCATAAATAGAAATTAATTTTTGCTTTATCTTAATATTCCACCAATATCCCCAGGACTGTTTGTATCACTAACATAAGTAACAATTTATGATGAAGAATGTCATCTGCCCGGGGCATCTGGGTGGCTCATTCGGTTAAGCGTCTGCCTTCGGCTCAGGTCATAATCTCAGGGTCCTGAGATAGAGCCCCATGTTGGGCTCCCTGCTCAGCGTGGAGTCTGCTCCTCCGTCTCCCTCTGCTACTCCCCCCCACCCCCACTTGTGCTCTCTCGCATGGTCTCTCTCTCTCAAATAAATAAATAGAATCTTTTTTAAAAAATGTAATCTCTCCAATGATCTCCTTATTACTTGAAATACACAAAAGAGACTGAGCACAAGTTAGGGTAGGGCAGGTGGGAATTCCTGTTCTGGATGGAAATTTGTACTAGATGGCCCCTAAGATCCTCCCAAGCTCTAACATCTTATCATTTAGTAAATATTACTGTATGGTCAGTGTAATTTATATAATACAGTGAGAAGGAAATCTACTTTTTTAAAGAGTGTCTTGGTATAGTGTTTGGAATAGTGTTTTGCTTATCAAAGCAGTAATATAGCCTATAATGAATACTTTTATTTATTTTATTTCTTCCTTTTTTAAAAAGATTTTATTTATTCATATGAGAGAAAGAGAATGAGAGAGAGCATGAGAGGGGGGAGGGTCAGAGGGAGAAGCAGACGCCCCACTGAGCAGGGAGCCCAACACGCGACTGATCCCCGCACTCCAGGATCAGGACCCGAGCAGAAGGCAGTCGCTCAACCAACTGAGCCACCCAGGTGCCCTAATGAATACTTTTAAAGATGAAAATTCACATTTGAAAAAAAAATTCACATTTGAAGATTTTGTTAAAATATTTTTTAGTGTGATCTACAGATCCTTAAATGCCAAATCGAATGTGGACTGTGCAGTCACAGTGTTATGGATACATCCATTAAATTGATTCATTTCTGTTTTTTGGCCTAGGGTTCACCCATAAAGCCAGTACCTCTGAGGGAGTTTCAAAAAACAGAGGACATGAGAAGATATTCACATCAAAACAGGTTTGAAAAAACCAATTCTCCTCATTTGTTTCTGTCTTTAAAAGTCATTAATAAGAGCATGAAATGGTTTTGGTTTTGTGCAGACCTATGTATGATGAAGGTGTTTAGACACTGTGTATTTTAGAGCTGAGTGACAGTGTGCTTTGTGCTCATGTAATAGAAAAAGGAGTAAAATTGATTTATTGATTCTAAATTCAGATTGCCTAAACCATTACCTGTATAATTATTTGATTTGAAGATACTTAATGGCAGTGAGATTTTATGGTGATATGTCTGGAGTTACGCATAAAGAATGCTAAATGAATTTCAGGAGTCCTGAAATTTTTTTTTGCTTAAACTTTTGACTAGAAACAGGGACTTAGAGACAGCAATATGTATCCTCCTTCCTATCTCAACTGATATGATCTTTTCAGTACACTTAGTACTTCACAGAATATTTCTAAAATTAACTTGACTACTTAGAATACTACTGCTTATTCTTAAATTCCAAAAGTTTCTTGCCACACACTATATCACAATAGTTGGAAAATTCACAGCCTTTGGGTCTCTGCTTCCTCTCTGTTTTTATGAAGTCTTAAAGCAGTAGACTTGATAAACTTGTTCTTAAGCAACAGTAAATTTCCTTTGTAAAAAGTGTTGTACATAGATCTTTACTTATACTTGACGGGATATTAAAATTGTTTAGGAAACGGAGATATAGATGGGTAAAGAAAATGTGGGGAGAACAGTGCAAGAAAAAAATCTCATAATTGGCCTTTTATAGTCTCATCAGTTAGTTCTTGGGGATTTAGTTAAATTTCGTATCTTTGAAATTTATCTCAGAATGGCTTTTTAGTTGCCATGAGTCCTTATATTGAGGGTGTGGTCTTTTGAGATTCCTGTTTTGCACAGGGGTTTGCTATTGTGTTTTTCCACTTTGGGTGGTTCCATGCTTTATCTCCTGTCCCTCTTACCTCCTGCATCCATCATCAGTAAAACTCAAGATCTCTAGAATTTAATAGAAACTCTCAAGATGAAAGCCAGCTTTTTTTTGTTTTTCTCAGTTACCTTATATATTAGTTTTCTAATACTCATGTAACAAATTACCACAAATTTAGTGGCTTAAAACATAATATCTAAGTTTATAATATCTCAGTTCTGTAGGATAGAAGTGTGGGCAAGCCTTCATTCTTGCCTTCATTTTCCCCTTAGGGTCTCGTAAGCCAAAGTCACGGCACTGGCTGGCCTAGATTCTTACCTGTAGACCTTGGGGGAGAACCCACTTCCAGGCCCATGCAGGTTGTAGGCAGAATTTAATTGCATAAAGTTATAGCACTGAGGTCCCTGTTACTTTGCTGGTTATCAGCTGGGACTCGTTTTTAGCTTCTGGAGTCTACCCACATTCCTTGGTTCATAGCTCCCTCCATCTTCAAGTCAGCAATGGCGAGCCATTTTGAATCTCTTCTCACATTTTCACTCTCTCTGATTTCCCTTTCTGTCACATCCCACAGACTCTCTTGCTTTCCTCTTCTGTTTTTTCCCCCAGTTTTACTGAGAAATAATTGACATAAGTCACTGCATAAGTTTAAGGCATACAGCGTGATGGTTTGATTTACATATATTATGAAATGATCACAATAGGTTTAGTTAATAGCCATCATCTCATATAAATACAATAAAAAATTCTTTTCCTCCTTGTGATAAGAACTTTTAGGGTTTACTCTCTTAACAACTTTCCTGTATATCACACAGCAATGCTAACTATAGTCATCATGTTATACATTACATCCCTAGTACTCATTTATCTTATAGCTGAAGTTTGTAGCTTTGACCACTTCCCTCCAATTGCCCCCCCCACCCTCTTCTGCTTTTAAGGGTTCCCATGATTACATTAGATCCACCTGGATAATTTTCCCATTTCAGGGTCAACCAGTTAGTAACCTTAATTTCATCTGCAAAGTCCTTTTTGACATGTAACATATTTACTGGAGTAACACCAGGGGGTGGAAGTCATAGGGGCCAAAAATCTGTCTACCTAACCTTAACCCAGCGTTCCTGTTTTTACCACTTTTTTAGAAATTCTTGCTCTGCCAGCACTGAGGGAATCTTCCCTTATTGGAGCCTGTGCTTTCAGACCTAGTAGTTTTCCATTTATATTCATAGTCACCCACTATTAAGTGAAAGACTGGTGGCGCCTGGGTGGCTCAGTCGGTTAAGCATCTGCCTTTGGCTCAGGTCATGATCCCACAGTCCAGGGATTGAGCCTCACGTCGGGCTCCCTGTTCAGCGAGGAGTCTGCTTCTCCCTGTCTTTCTGCCACTCTCCCCACTTGTGCTCTCTCTCTCTCTCTCAATAAATAAAATCATTAAAAAATTTAAAAAAAGGACAGACCTTGGATTCAAACTCCGTTACAACTAATTCTAATGTCCATGACTTTAACCACTATGGTACCATGTTGCTTCTCCCAGACTATTCACAGTACTGGACTCACTTGTGTCTCATTCTTTATTGGTTATATCTCAGCCAGAAATCTTACTCTATCAATCCACTCTTCTCTTTTCTTGAAAAATTTTGACTAAGAATGTACTGCCTAGGAGTGCTAATAAGATAAAGGTTGGGAAGGATTAGTAAAAAAATTAAGGAAGTTTTTTTTTCCAGCTTCAGTGTTATTTTAAACCTTGTCTAAGGGAGTTATTAAGTAATTTGTTCTATACCTTTAAAATAAATATAATTTATTCTGTCAAAACGTTTTAGGGGGTGGTATTTTAATTATTTTAGTAAAGATAAGGTATATGGCTGTATGTAGATCATATAAAACAGGTTTTTTTTTTAACTTTTTTTTGATGCCTGGAAATTAAAAAAAAAAAAATTTGTGAATACTTCAAAGATGTGGAACCAATATAAGAAAAGAAAAGATACAAGAAGAGAAAGACAACAAGAGTGTGGCTTAAGTTTTGCTTTTTTACATATTACCTTTTTTTCAGTTTAGGGAAGTATAAGGTAGGCCAGTGTTTCTCAATAGGTTCTAGCACCACTCTTCAGTGGATATTTGAAACATGTTTATTTTATTTGGGAATTGGCTGCCAAAATGATTATAGGTGTTACTGGCAGGCACCTATAATGTGCAGGACAATCTTGTGCAACAAAAAAATTATCTGCAATGTGTGACACTCCTACTGAGAACCATATTCATAGATGAAAAGGCCATATGGTATGAAGTAGCATGGTGGCGCCAAGGAGCAACCAAGCTGTGATGGGCCAACATTAGCACCTGATGATTGGCTTGAGGGAGCTGTGTTCTCACTGCCACTTTTATTCTTCCATATGCCATGCTTCACTCTTTACTGCCATCTTTAACTTTTCACAGCTTAGTTTTTGCCATTGCAGGTAATTGTTTTCTGTATGTGTGCCCATATGCTTTTAAGTCTCCCTGCTCTTTGCTTTCTCCTTCCTACACTCTGCCTCTGTAGAGTGGGGAAGTGTGGAATAGTAGAAGCCGCTAATCTCCAAGTCAGGGGGCTTGAATTCTAATCCAGGCTCGGGCCCAAGTAGCTATCACTGAACTTCTGAGGGCCTTAGTTTTCTCTCTTGTAAAGTTAGTGGCATGGACTCTATGATTTCTGAGGTACCTCCAGTTCTTGTAGGCTGCATACCTAGAAGATGAGAAAGCAGACTACCACCAAGTCAGATAAAGGACTACTGGCCGCATCACCTTGGGAAAGTTACTTAACTTCCATGCCTCAGCTTCTCCACTGTAGAATGAGGATTATAATAGTTCTACTCCTAAGATTGCATGAAGAATAATTGAGAAACACTGTGTATAAAATACTTCACAGGGTATATGTAGTACATGGTAGGAGCTCAAAGATTGTTAGTTTCTATGTGCCTCTGAAAAACGTTGCCCAAAAAAATGACATGAATTGTAGTTGATAAATGCAGAAGAGGTATTGATTACACATGTACATCAAGAAGAAAGGTCCCAATTTTAAAGAACAAGAAGATTCTTAAAAAGACCTTTTCTTTTTTTTTTTTTTAATTTTTTTTTTTAAGATTTTATTTATTTGCAAGAGAGAGAATGAGAGGCAGAGAGCACGAGAGGGAGGGGGGTCAGAGGGAGAAGCAGACTCCCTGCTGAGCAGGGAGCCTGATGTGGGACTCAATCCCGGGACTCCAGGATCATGACCTGAGCCGAAGGCAGTCGCTTAACCAACTGAGCCACCCAGGCGCCTTAAAAAGACCTTTTCTAAGAAGATCTCCGTAGGTTGGAATCTATAGAAAAGGCTTGAAGTAAGGAATTAATATATGATATTGCTAGAGAAAAGACTCCATAGTGGGTATGTTTCTGAAATGGGGTAAGAGTCCTGAAAGCCAGGTGGAATTTGTATTATTATTAGTTAGTAATAAGAAACAACTGGAGCTTTGGGGGATTTATTTTTATTTCCCTAGTAACATACTGATTTAATGCATTTAAATCAGCCTGACAGGCTAGTAATCATAGTTTAAAATTTCAGGTCCTAAATGTCACAACGTCACTGCTCCCAACATTGTTAGGTGAGACACAAATGAGTAACAGACTCTTGAAACACTAAATCCAACTCAGGAAAAAGATAAATACCGAACTGTAAGATTTAGCACTAATAAAAGTAAGAACTTTTACTGTTTTTTTTTAAGCATCAAATCAGGTTTCATCTCTTTCTTAAAAATAAAAATCAACAGAATATGTACTTTTATTATTAAAATTGCTACATCAGTTGAAAATGGGAGTTAGGAATGCTTTATAAGAACAGTTATCAAGTTCTGTCATCTTACAGATGTCTGTGGATAAAATGACTTTGTATATAAAATGATCTCCTTTACACGAATCTTGTTTCAATCATGGTAATAAAGAAGACAATTATGTATGCTATAAAGAAATGATACTGTTTGAAGAGTGATCTCAAATATCTGTCTGGTCAGCACTGGCTGACATAGACCATTGTTAGCTCTGTAGCTTGATCAGTGATACCGTCGCGTGAAATGTGAGTTGAAGACATCAGGTATTCCTGTAGCTTAATTTAATGACTTGGGCTCAGGTTTATAAAATGCAGTCAGGGGCGCCTAGGTGGCTCAGTTGGTTAAGCGACTGCCTTCGGCTCAGGTCATGATCCTGGAGTCCCTGGATCGAGTCCCGCATCTGGCTCCCTGCTCGGCGGGGAGCCTGCTTCTCCCTCTGACCCTCCCCCCTCTCATGTGCTCTCTCTCTCTTTCATTCTCTCTGTCTCAAATAAATAAATAAAATCTTTAAAAAAATAAATAAATAAAATAAAATGCAGTCAGTCTTTCATTGCTGACCAGACAGTTTGCCTATTGATTAATAGCAGGCTACATTAACAATAAAATTTTACTTAGTTTTTATATATCTGTCTATTTTATCAAAGAATTTTTCTGTTTTTTTTTTCTTTTTGGGTCAGGGTTCCAGTTGAGCCATCTTCTGTCATGTCACTATCACCAAGTCACAATCAGGTAAAAAAAAAAATTTTTCTGTTTTAGTTTTGATTTTTTTTAAAAAACTAAGATGATTTTCTATTTTCATAACACTTAAATTACCATTAATTGCCAGATACGTGTAAATTTCACTACCTGTCTCCTCCAAAATACAGTTGATATAACATGTGCACCTCATACTTGCTAACAGTGTTTTTAGACACCAGATAGACAGTAAATCTTTACCGACATGATGGCTCTATAATACATACAAGAACAAGAACACAGTGCAAAGATGGGAAAAGATGAGCAGTAAACACATTGAAAGAAATGCTAGGTGACTGCAAAGTAGAAATTGCTTGGGTCAGCAGTAGTTTCCTGAATTGATTTGGAATATTGGCAAGTTGACCTTTAGCCCCACTTGCACGTGCAAAATACTTTTGTTCCAGTTATCACATATAGACTTGGAACTTCATCGGAGAAGAGAACAGTTAGTAGAGCGAACTCGGAGAGAGGCCCAGCTTGCTGCCCTACAGTATGAGGAGGAGAAAATAAGGACCAAGCAGATGCAGAGAGATGCTGTCCTGGACTTTGTCAAGGTGAGATTTTTGCCATGTTTCATTGAAATTCCTAACGTATTTTAGAAGTAAGTGCTTATTTGTTTTGCTGAGGCTAACAGTGTTCATCTTAAAGTGTCAGCTTTCTTATGTCACCATAAGGAATCTGAGTAAGTAGTGTAACGGTCTCCTACTTGTGATTAGATGGATTGTCCTCCTGTAGGTAGACTGAGAAGTGATCATCTTGTTCTTGGGACAGTAGTCTCTTCCTCTTCATTAGCAGTCTGTCTTTAGACATCTCACTTTACTGTCCAGCTGCCATTTCCTCAATCTCTAGTACATTAATAAAAATCAGTAAGACCGTGAAAGTGCCACGTAAACCTTAAAGTGCCATGCACATGTAAACTCTTGTTATCCAAGCCCGTCTCTAACTTCCTCACTGCTGAGCACCAAATTTTTGCAAGGTTAACAGGCTTAATACTTCAGAGTCATCTTTGAGTCTTTCCTTTCTGTTCTTTCCACACCTACTCAGGTAAGAACCCCTCTTAATACTTCTTTCTTTTTTTAAATTTACAGTCTCTACAGTTGCATCTAAACCTGTTTCTTTTCTTGCCTGTATCACTTAAAGTCTTTTTGTTCAGAAATCACATTGGATTTTTCCCTTCATGATTAAATAACTCTTTATATTTTTGTCTGTCTGATATCTGTCTCTCCCATTTATCTGGAAGCCCCATGAAGACAGAGAGTATGTTTGTCTTGTTTATTTACTGCTACATCCCTAGATCTTAGCAGGTCTTAGCTCATAGTAAGGCTCAGTAAATATTTGTTAAAGGAATGATTGAATGAATGAATCACTCTTGTCCTCTAAAGCTTTCTCTCTTGTGTTTCATAACTCTAGCCAAAGACCATCTTTAAGTACCAGACACGTGATAAAATTCTTTTTTTGTTTTTTTCAAATGTATCACACCCAGGAGGATGATCTCTGATGCTCAGACAGGATGACAATTTCCCTAGGCTCAATACTCAGCTAGTTAGTGGCAGAGCACAGGTTCTGATCAAGACAGGTTGAACAGAACATGGAAATAAGGTTGACAGAAAATGAAAAGTTTCTTTAAAGGAAAAAAAAAAAAAAGGGTGTTTCCAAACCCTAATCTGGGACCACAATGCTGTATTGACTGTCAGTAAATAATGACAGCTAACACATACTGTATCCTAAGCACTGTTCTGTCCGTTCTACATTCATTCATTCATTTAGCTTGCCTTCTGTAGAAGCCACATAGCTAGTAAGAGACAATCACATTGTAGATGGTCTTGATTAAATGCTAAATTAGAGTTTGATCTTGATCTATTAGGTAGAAGAGAACAGTTAGAAGTTCTAAAACAGGAGCAAAACAGAGGAGAGATACTTGCGAAAAGCTAATCTACTCATTTTAGAATATGTTAGAAAGAAAGAGATGAGGTAAATGAAATAGAGAGTAATTGCAATAATTAGACTAGGGTACAAAATGAAGGCATAGAACCGGATGATTTCTGAGGTTCCCAAAGAGAGGCAGTGTTACACAGTGGTAAAAGCTTAGCCTCGGGGGGGCGCCTGGGTGGCTCAGTTGGTTAAGCGACTGCCTTCAGCTAAGGTCATGGTCCTGGAGTCCTGGGATCGAGTCCCACATCGGGCTCCCGGCTCGGCGGGGAGCCTGCTTCTCCCTCTGACCCTCTCCCCTCTCATGCTGTTTCTCTCTCTCTCTCGAATAAATAAATAAAATAAAATCTTTAAAAAAAAAAAAAGCTTAGCCTCAGAAATAATCTGAATTTGAATCTAGCTTAGCTACTCATTATGTGCTCGACTTTGGGAAAGTTACTGAGTCATTCTGTGCCTTTAATTTCCCTATAGGTGTAATATTTAATTGTTAAATATTAACTCAGAATTATTATGGCCGCACCTAATACTTTTACTAGCGTGGTGAGTGCTGCACCCCCTACCACCACAATGGATTTTATAAATTAGAAATTTGAAGAGAAGCATCTTTATGTTTTATACATAAATGTAGTGAATGTTGAATAAATCATTGAAGATGAGTGAAAAAAAGATCCCAAAGCAAGATTTTGAGGCTAAAAGAATAGTTTGAAAAGGAGGCTAGCTTTGTGGAAAGAATATAGGATTCAGAGTCAGAAGATATTGATACAAATCTCAGTTATGGTACTTGCCAACTTTGTGAATTTGCACATATCATTTAACCTCTCTTGTCCTTAATTCTTTTATTTTGAAATAAGTATGATTATGATGTTCATTTATCTCCGAGAGTAAGAAGAATCACTTAAGATAATGTGTATAAGAATACATTGTAAAACAGTGACTATAGAGATGGTATAATATGATTATTTGACATAATAATAGAAATTAGCAAATTGGGGGAAAGAGCCAGTAAGCATGGGAATTTGTGGGTTTGTTTTTGAGCACGTTGAACATACGGTGACAGTGGGTTTCCAAATAGAGTTTCCGCAGGCAGTTGAAAATG
This sequence comes from Mirounga angustirostris, assembly GCF_029215605.1. Classification (NCBI taxonomy): domain Eukaryota; kingdom Metazoa; phylum Chordata; class Mammalia; order Carnivora; family Phocidae; genus Mirounga; species Mirounga angustirostris. The sequence continues at coordinate 69,776,568 of NW_026991709.1, read as the reverse complement.
CAAACCTGAAAACTGGCTGAGAGGAGAGAGCTAAAGGTGTTAACACTAGACAAAGAGAGAATGATTTCATTGAGAGAATGTAGTGAGAGATCACCATTCTGGTTGTGAATGTGTGAGTGCATGTACATATAAAAAACATACATTTTATATTTCTATTTATGGATGCTTATAGACCTATGAAATACTGTCTGTCAGTATATTGCCTTCCTCGTTTAGATTGTAAGCTGTTTAAGGGAAAGGGCAGCGTCTTCTAACCAGTAAATCTAGAAAAGTGCTGCATGCGAGAGATAACAGAAATTAATGTGGTGATTATCTTGGTAAATAGAATTTATCATTTCCAGTGTTCCAGATTCTAACCAACTTCCCTTTCTTGGGGGGCTTGGGGGTGTATAGCACAAAGCGTCACAAAATCCACAAAAACAACAACCCCCCTTAGATGATGAGGTAAGTCTATATAATCACCTTTTCTTTGGAATTTTTTAATTGCAATGGAAGTGAAATGTTTTGTATGTGATGATCATGTGTTTTCAGTGATCAGAATACTGCCATTTTCCTTTTCCCCTCACAAAATTCTACTTATTTGGGAGAAGATGACACGGGCCAGGGAGTTTATCCAGTCTATAGATCAGGGTTTTTTTAACCTATACTAATGCATCTGGAGATTCTTTATTCCCTTCCTGTATCCCCACCAGAAGTATCATCTCCCTCATCCATTTCAAAGCAGAGTGTGTAGTGAGAGGGAGTCCTGAGAGCTGTATGTGACAGGAGTAAATGATATTGGTATTGAACTAAAAGATGCTACATGTATTTCAGCTCCAGGGCTCACTTCCTGAGTGTGTATGTTATTGATTATATGGCATACACAGTAGTTTTATAATATTAAGTAGTACATTTGAATCACAAGTAAACATGTAAAATTAATTACTTTTTAAAATGCACCTGTTTTGATCTGTTAAAATGAAACTTACTAAATATTTTTATAGTAGTTGGCTTTTTTATTAAAAGCCATTTTTCTTTATCTTTGCCTTATCATTTTTTTCAATTTATGATCACTGCTTCCTTAAAAAATGCATAAAGGCATTGTTTCATGTGAATTTTGAATCTGCTTTCTGTAAAGTAAATTGCTTGAAAACCTAACACGGGGCTTTACAAGCATCAAGTTTCAGCACAGAGATTTTAAAGCACAGGTGTTACTGGAATGGTAAAATGCATTGTTTGAAATGTTTTAAATTATCCATTATAAAGGTTTTTTTCTTTATCTCAGTGGACATATAATCAGTACTTCTGGTTTATCTCAGAACTTAAGCACTGGTATAATACCTGAAAGAGTAACTCGGCCTTTTCAGTTGTCTTTTCTTCACAAGGTAATAATAAAGGTACAAACCTTTCACAGATAAAGTTAATGCCATCTTTTTTTACCCCCAGATTTCCTTCATAATGGTCATTCTGGAGGGAACTCATTATTTAAAAATTTAAACTTCTCAGGAAAATAAGGTGTACAGTTTTTAAGTTTCCAGTTGCACTCTTGTTTTTTCTGAGAAAGGTAATGAAGAGATGCATAGACTAGAACTCATGACCCTTGGTTTATTTTTAATTTGTCACTGACTCATTAAATGACCACAAATTCTTTGTCACTGCTACATCTGTATTTCAGCTTTCTCTCCTGTGAATAGAGAATAATCCCTGTTTCCTCCTTGCTTTAGGCAGTTGTTAAGCAATAAGATCATATTTGAAATTATTTAAGCTCTTTAGAAGAAAGTCATGACTCCAAATCAGTTTATTAGCTATTACGATACATGAATTCCAGATGATTGTGAATGTGATCCCATATGTTAGCATCTTCAGTATGTCTTCACATATCTCTTTGCTTGTGTATTTGTGAAATATGTCATGTGTGTGCATAGTTTGTTTTTGACATTGCTCCATTTCTCTCCACCTCTCCAGTGTCCCTTCCCATCCAGAAGGTCTCAGCACACTGATGATAGTGCCTTGTTAGTGGTAAGAGCCTTGCACGAAATGGAGTTATATATTGCTGTCTAGGTATTGGAGAACAGTTGTTATACTTCTCATTCAGAAGGTATCTAAATATCATAAAACATGATGAGCATCATTACTAAATGCTTTACAAGTAGCTAGAATGGTTTCCTATATTATTGTTCGTGATTTACCCAGTGTTCCAGCGGTCTGCTGCTATGATTCAAATACCTTTGTTAGTGTTTCCAAAAGTAAAACGTTCACATTGTGATCCATATTGGCTTTGTATGTGGGTTAGGAGGAGGGGGCATAATTTGTTTTTTAAATGTCATTTCTAATTCCAGGTGCATTTACTTTATTAATCATTAATTTGGCTGGTGAATCACCTGTGTGTTCAGTGAATTTTCTTACTCCATGACTAATTATACAACTGTTTATTTGCCTTCCTATTTTATTATCTGTTTTAAGCTACTGAAAATCCCAAACTTTTAAAAAATACTTAACATCTCAAGATTATCCCTCCATGCCCCTTTTTTTAAACTCTGGGAAACATTAACTTGGAATGTTACCTACTGATCATTTTTAACACTGGTTTACTTTTAGTGCCTTTCATCAACTGAGAATGAGCATAACATAAAATCTGTATTGAAAATCTTAGTAAGTTTTGTCAGCCTTGCAAGAGAATTCTAACATTTACAAAATGCTTTTCCCATCATGTTTTATGATATTTTTTACAGTATGTCGAAAGCGAGCCGTTTGAAAGTCCAGTGTGTGTAGCAATCGCTGTCTTCTGTCTCAGTACCTGCTGCCATTGTGCACTCTGCTGCACGGACTGCAGGCTTAGTGTGCACATCTTCTCGCGTAGACTCTGTTGTCCACGCTTCCGTGTGTTCTGCAGTGATCACTTCCGTTGAGATGGATAAAGCACATTTTAATTGGGCAGTCTTAGAGATAAATAAAACCACCACCCTCTGGGGGCTTAGTGGAAATTAATTGGCATGAGAAGCGAGTAACTTAAATTAATGCAGAAAAATATTGAGAGACGCTACCGGAATTATCTCATTTACTCCTCACGGCACTCTGAACAGTTAAGGTTAAACCTATCACCCTTTTACCAACGGTTACCGAGGCACAGAATGTTTTGTCCTGAATGCGATTTGTCCAAGGTCACGTAGCCTAAGTAAGTGCAAGATTGGGTTCAAATCTAGATCTTGCTGACTTGAGAACCTGCATTAAACACCATGGTGTATTGCCTCTCATGCTGTAATTGAAAACACCTTTTGAGACTGAGATTTAATAACACATATAGGAAGTGATAGGAGTCAGAGTGCCCACACTTCTTTGTCGAGGAAAAAGTGGAATTTGGAAAAACAACAGAATTCCCTCAGTGTGAAATTTGAAATGGCTTTTAGCCATTTTCAAAACACATGCACTTGTATTTTTCTCCTCAGTATTCATGTTTGACCTAAATGAGATGGCCTTGAAAAGCAAGGACACATCTCACATATTTTTGTATGCCAAATAACGTCCAACACTGTACAAAAAAGAGTCTATTTTAAAGCATACCTCTGATTTTCTCAAGACTACTCTTCGATGGCTTCATATGATAGAATAAAGTCCTAACTTTTTTTTTTTTAGAGAGGGAGTGGGGGAGGGACAGAGGGTGAGCGAGAGAGAGAATCTTTTTTTTTTTTTTTTAAAGATTTTATTTATTTATTTGACAGAGAAAGACACAGCGAGAGAGGGAACACAAACGGGGAGTGGGAGAGGGAGAAGCAGACTCCCTGCTGAGCAGGGAGCCCGATGCGGGACTCGATCCCGGGACTCCAGGATCATGACCTGAGCCGAAGGCAGTCGCTTAACCAACTGAGCCACCCAGTCGCCCGAGAGAGAGAATCTTAAGCTGACTCCACTAGCACGGAGCCCAACGTGGGCCTCGATGCAGGGCTTGATCTCGTGACCCTGAGATCATGACATGAGTCGGACACTTAACCGACTGAGCCACCCAGGCGCCCCAAGTCCTAACTTCTTAACATGGCCTAAAAGCTCCTGGTGGTAGCCCGTTTCTACCTCACAACCTTTTGCAGATGCGGTTTCCCTCAGCATGGACTGCATCTCCCTCCCTGCATATACCCCTTGGTTAATTCCTTCTCATCTATCAGGTATCAGCTTAAATGTCACACCTTTAAAATGGCTTTTCTGCAACCCACAACCCCCAAATCAAATTTGTCTCCACTGTCATTTTTCTCATCCTAGTACTTTTAGGTGGGCATTTATTGTTTTATATCTCTTCCCTATTAGACTGCAGGCTGTAAGCTTCCTGGGCACAGGGATATTCTCTCTTGCAATTACCTATGTATACTCAGTCCCTATCATTGTCCCTGGGACATATTAAGTGCTCAATAAATATTTCCTGAATGAGCACATAAATGCTATGTATGTAATAATCGCTCATTAAATTGTTTCATGATGAAAAGGTCTGATGATATAGCAAGGCATAAATATTGGATTTGATTTAAAGACCTTAAAGTATGGGATTTGAAATAACTATTAGTGGTGCTTAATATCCATGACATAAACATTCTCTTAGGGCTGCCCTTCAGGCGTCCGCTGCTTTCATCTATATCCCACTGCATCTGTGTATCATCTCAGAATCTAGAGACAGTCGAGACTCATTTTACTTCCTCTTCCCTCCACTCCTTTTGTCCTCCTTTGACAATGTAGTGGCTTTTAGCCTTTTCATGTTTGGGATTTACAGTAATTCCAGTACATTTGGTTATAAAGAGGCCCAGGAAAACTGAAGAGGTGAAACGTACACGGTGTATAACTGTTTTCACAGTCCTGTTCTTTGGTATATTTCCTTCATTTTTTTCTGCTTTAAGATAGATTAGGTTGCAGTGTTACCCTTTTTTTTTTTTTGCCAACCCCCCCACAAAAGAAACATTGCTATCTATCAGCTGTCTTATAAAAATAACTGTATCTATTTCATAGATCATCTACACACCTTTTTCTAAACACCCACATGTGTTTAAGTTGATTTATTCCATGATTCACATATTTGTGATCCTAGTTTACATTTTTCAAAGCTATTTAACTTATAAAGGCTTTAATATATTTAAGCCTTTGGCATTTTGTTGTTTTAATAGGTACAGTCTTATCCAATGCCCTTTGTAAAAGTCCTGTCTTCTTTGATTTCTACTCTTTACCAAATTAAAAAACTGTCACATTTTGCACAGTTTTATCTATAATCAAAATTCTGTACAGTAGATTCTAATAACATTGTCTCTAGTTATACCTCTAATTTACCTAATAGATACAGCTAATATTTCTAGTTGTGTGTACGTTGGTGAAAAGATCAAGGATTCAAAGAAAAGGAAAATTCCACTCACCCTCTTACAGGTCATTTGGACACAGAGGCAGAAATAAAATTCATCCTTAAGGTGTGATGCAGAATCCTCCTATCCTGTTTTCTCACATCAGAGCTGTTACACATATATGTATGTATAATGCCAAGGCAATATATATATATATATATGTATGTCGAATTTGGATTAACATTGAAGAAGCACTGTTCTTACTCATGCCAGTTCTGCTCATTTGACATGAGCTCCTCAACTGTGTTTCTTTCCCCATCATAGGCAGAGCACAGGACTTCCTAGTTTCGTTTCTAAGGTGATTATGCTCAAAAATTTTGATGTTCTCAGTTTTAGTTCTGCATAAGATCTTTTTAATAAATCATGCCTGCTTTTTTTTTTCGGTTGTCACATGATCATTTATGAAAATATTTTCCTTTGTAGTTCTTAACTAGCTGGGCATTTCGCTACACCACTGTTGATGTCATCTATGATGTAATGAGGGCACCTGCGGCCATCAACATTGCAGCCCAGAGACTGGGCAGTCCCCAGGATCTCGTTAATGGTTCCAGAGAGTTCTGTAGCTAAAGATCGGTGCCACATCCGTCAGGCCGTATTGACAATCTCATCAAAAGTGATACCTACTCTGCTTTATATTGTTCTGCTTGTTTCTGTCTCTTGATTCCTTGAGGGCTTTAATAATCAGGGCAGAGGCAAAAGGTACCACTTCCATCTGAGCCCCTCTGTCCTGAACGGTCGGTTGGTCAGTTGCGCTATAATCCTCAGACCTTTGCAATCACTGGTTGCCTTGGCATTGTCATCACCAGGCTTTGTTGGAGACAGACCCAGAGGGCTGCCCTTGGGGGCCAGGGCAGACGGGGCACTGACTTCCCCAGCTATATACCTCAGGTATACAACTTTGCTGTCCTTGGGCTCGAGCTTAGGCAGCATGCTGGAGACAGCTGGTGTTGGATGAACCCGGATTCAAGATGACTGAAAAGAGTTGCACCTTGGCCTCCTGAGAGCCGACAGCCAAAAGCCCCTTCATTTCTTGATTAATGTGGTATGAAGTATTGAAATAGTTTAAATTATACAAGTGGGAAAACTATTTTAGAAGTTATTCGTTTTGTCCCCCCAAGTATTCTTTCTGCCCTATCAGTATCTTAGTAAACCATTTGAAAGTTTGTCCGTGACCTTTCCTTTTCTAATTTCATTGGCCAGATCTGCCCTGCCTGCCTGACATTTTGCTAACATGAACGCTGCCTTCTGTTTCTTCTCTTTCTCTTTTAAAATTTAGTCGCTGTCAGGGTTGAATCAAGTGGGCTGTGCTGCTACCCTGCCTTATTCTTCTGCCTTCATGCCTATTAAGGTATCTCTTGTTACTGTAATGCACCAGGAGCTTTGGGGAGGGGTTGTGCATGGGAGCTCTTAAATTTTCCAATAGATTGGTCCAATGGCAATGTAAAATCTAGGAGTGCGTGAAATATCTGTAAGCTTATAAAACTATTTGTGAGTTTAACATTAATTTTGCTTGAAATTTTTGAAAGATTTACTGTGCTGGAAACACAGAGCCTGCATTAATTCTTTATATGGAGATTCTGTTTGAAATATCATTCTGATATTCCTATCAGAGGTTATTTTTTTGTCATGAGTTACTTTGGCTGATAAATAATGTCAAATTAATTCTATTGTCTGATACGCATGCAAAATAATTTCAGTCCCAGTCTCCAAAAGTGTCACTGCTAAAACCCTCTCATAGTAGAGGTCAACAAGCTGTGGCCCCGAGGCCCCCTGGATTTGTAAATAGTTTTATTGGCAGCGCCACCCGCATTTGTTCCTGTCTGGTCTATGGCTGCTTTCAAGCTTACCAGCAGAGTTGGAATATGGCCTGCAAGCCTGAATAAAGAGCTTGTGGTATTTTATTTTTTGAAGGCCTGTAGGAATGGTAATTCCATATATATCATATGATATATAAGAAATTCTTAATAACCTTCACTGTTAGAAGGTTCTCCACTTGTCTAACTTAGATCTTCCCCCCTGTGGTATACACTTCTTTCTTCTTTTCTTTCCAGTGTGGAGATTTTCTAGTTATTTAGCAGTCTTTATGTAAGAGTCTTTATATTTGAAAACTATTACGATGCTGCCCTTGTCTTCTCACTGTATAAATTCTGGTCATTTTATGTGCCTTTCTCAGTCTCTTAATCCTTTTGAGCTTTCTCAAGTTCTCTGCCTTCCATTTTGGCTCCACAGTCCCCAACCAGAAACATACCCTTCACTCGAGCCCACCTGGCGCTGAGCAAGAAACAAGGCTTTTCACGTCTTCCTCTGAGCATTAGGTTGGCTTTTCTCATTTTGCTCAGTATCCATTGTAATTCTCAGATGTTTCTGTTATACTCCTAAATGATCATTAACTCCTACATCTTGTATCCTGTTTTTCTAAATACTTAATTTTGCTTTTTGAACATTTTTACTTCTCTGATTTACCAGAATACTTTCAAATTGTTGCATCATGTCCTTCTAAATGCTAGCCCCAACTTTATAACATCTGTAAACCTGATAAACCTTCTCTCTAGTCGTTATTGAAGATGCTACACATAGCTGGATGACTTCTGAAGAAACTTTATAATTCTCTTCTATGTTGACCCTTTGCTAGCCTTTCTCAGCTAGGTTCCTTATTTGAATGACAACACAGAAAATTGAGGGATTGTTCTCAAAATCCTCTCAAGGAAGGTGTTTAGTATAGGAGATGTATAGGAGAGAAGCTAATTCATTACACGCAATGGATACCTTAGGGCATTGGAGCTTATTCTCTCCCACAATCATAGTTGAAAAAGGCCAAATCTGAATGTGCCAACCATTGTGTGATTAAGTCTAACTTTCTATTTGTCCAGACCTGCTGCAGTGTAAATGATTAGTTTGAAAAGACTATATTTTTTGGTATCCCAGTTACTTTACAGCAGGTATATATTTATATATATTTAGGCAAGGGTTTATTTCTTTTATTGCTTAACCAGACAAGTAAAAGTCGAGTTCCTGTCAATTTCTGGTTTTTGTTCCAGTTCTCCAAGAGTTCTCAAATATAGTTCATGGCCTCTAAATGATTTGAACTAATTATCTTCATATCCTAGAATGCAAGTCACTTAGATTTCTAGATTCAATCAAAGTACATTTTAAAAATCATCATTCTAGGGCGCCTGGGTGACTCAGTCGTTAAGTGTCTGACTTCGGCTCAGATCATGATCCCAGGGTCCTGGGATCTAATCCCACATCAATCTCCATGCTCGGTGGGGAGCCTGCTTCTCCCTCTGCCAGCCACTCCCCCTGCTTGTGCTCTTTCTGTCTCTCTCTCAAATAAATAAATAAAATCTTTTAAAAAAATCATTCTGCTAGTTAAAAAATGTATCTTTATATCATGAAGTTATATTTAATTTATTAAGTCTAGATGAGAAGGCCTGGAAAATTGTTACTCTAGCTTTTCTTGATTTTACTCCCCTGCCAAGTCTTCAGTATTGTTAGCCCATCCAACCAACACTTCTTTTTAAGTTAGGTTATTACATTTCTCTTTTTTATTAAACTCTATACATGTTGAGCTAGCTCTTCCTTCTTTTTATAGTTCCCTTTGGTCAATGAAGTAAAAACATCTTGGACTCAAATGCTAGACTGAAAATACAGCTATCCATCATCTTTAAACACCTTATTTCCTAATTGAAATGAAGAGACCTTCATCATTTTTTTCTTAATACATTAAATTTTACTCTAGGGGGAGAAAAATAACTCAGAAACTATACCAGAAAATGAAATTATAAAATGAAATTTACTCTCCCCTATACATTTTCTAGTAAAATTTTCTGCCCTAGGATGATCATTCTTCATAGTCCTAGGAAAGACCTATTAGACTATCTTTAGGGAATGCATTTTACATAAACCTCGTATCCTGTAGAAGTAAATGAAAAGTTTGGCCTTAAAACAATGTACAAAATTAATCATTACACCAAATTCTCATTTCTAGACTTAATTTTGAAGGAGAGTTTCATGATTTTTTTTACTTTTATCTCAGGTAATCATAAATGTGGAAAGTACCCTTTCTTGAATAATAATTATTGATACATCTCTGTTTCTCCACAGAATGATGACAGATCTAATGCCATAGCAAGTTCACCTACAACGGAAACAGGTAATAGACACAAAGGTATAATTAACCACATCAAGAATAATTTTTACCAGGACTTTCTTGATAATTACCTCTAGGCTAGCTGTGGTTTCCTTTTCTGAGAGGAGAAACCAGACCCCAAATTGAGTATTTCCTGCACATTTTCCATTTTTTAATTCAACTGGTTGTTCGACTACTCAGCCATTTGATATGAGCCTATGAGCATGAGCTAGCAGGGCTATACGTTCCCAACAAGAGAATCTATTCAGTATAGTAACATTTGTTCTGCCTTTATTGATACAGCAAAAATAACATGACAGTTAAAAATACATACAAGCAGCCTTCCTGATTTCAAGGTTAGTTTTCTGTACCCAATTTTGTATTAATAAACAAAATTATCATCTTATTTCATTACCAGGTTTAATTTGATCTTTGTACCATTTATTGAACTTTTGTGACACGTGTGTCTGTTGTTATATTTAATTTTTTTTTCCATCTCCTTTAATCTTATTTTGCTTTTCCATGCTGATGTAGTTCATCATTGCCCTGCATATTCTTTTCCTGCTGCTATTCAGAGAAACCAGGTCCAGCGCCCTGAAAGCTTCCTTTTCCGAGCAGCTGTCGGGGCAGAAGCAAATAAAGGTAGGTCACAGTGACTAAAAAGTGGGGGGGTACTCTGTATAACAACATTAACTATTATATGCTTTTTAACTTCAGCCCTGAGATGTCACTTTGGCAAAAGCTTTAAACTCTGCATTCGTCTGTGGTCTCACTAACATTAAAGCAGGAGAATCTTGTTTGAATTTCTTAGTACCACCCAAAGGAGGTTATAGGTCTGAACAAATAAAGTACTCTTTCAGGGCTTTAGGGAATGTTTCTCTTCTCTGTATTGAGCTCTTTTTCAGATTTTTCTTTTGATAAAAGCTGTTTTATGTGTTCTTAAATGAATCAGTAATTTTTTTTTTTAAGATTTTATTTATTTTTTGAGAGAGATAGAGAGATCACAAGCAGGAGGAGGGGCTGAGAGAGAGAGAGGGAGAGGGAGGAGCAGACTCCCTGCTCAGCAGGGAGACTGACACAGGACTTGATCCCAGGACCCTGAGATCAAGACCTGAGCCGAAGGCAGATGCTTAACTGACTGAGCCACTAAGGTGCCCAAGTAATTCTTTTTTTAAAAAATGTACTCAGTCTAATGTTTCTTAGTTAGTATGACATACATCTGCCTGGCCTCCAAAGAAGTTACCTGGAAGTAGAAACAGACATTTCAAGTCAAAAATAACTACTTTTAGTGTAACTGATAGATGCCCTCACAGTGAGATTTAAAATCAAACCAGAGTTGCACTGCATGTGGGATTGTAAATTAGTATGGAAAACTGTTTACATTATCTAATAATGTTGACATTTGTATCCCATGACCAGCAGTTTTACTTTCTAAAATACGTAAACACATATACCAGAAGATATGTACAAAAATATTTATAGCAACGTTATTCATAATAGCCCCAGAGTGTCCATTAATGATGCAGTGGATAAATAATTGTGGCGTATCTGTATAATGGGATACCATATAAGCAGTAAAAGTGAACAAATAAATATATATAACAATATGGATAAATCTCATAAACAGTGTCAATCAGACAAAACCAAGGACAGAAACATACATACATACAGTACAGCTTCACTTATTGAAAGTTCAAAACTAGACAAAACTAATCTATGGTATTACAAGTCAAGTACATAGTTAAAACCTGTGTCGTTAGGGGCACCTGGGTGGCTCAGTCGTTAAGCGTCTGCCTTCGGCTCAGGTCATGATCCCAGGATCCCGGGATCAAGCCCCGCATCGGGCTCCCTGCTCGGTGGGAGGCCTGCTTCTCCCTCTCCCACTCCCCCTGCTTGTGTTCCTGCTCTCGTTATCTCTCTCTCTGTCAAATAAATAAATAAAATCTTAAAAAAAAAAAAACTGTGTCGTTAGAAGTAACCTTTAGGTACTGTACTGATGGGCAGGGAGCATGAGAGGGACTTGTGGGTGTTGGTAATGTTGCATTTATTGACCTGATTGTGTCCACTTTGTGATAATAATTTATTGAGCTGCTTGCTTACGATTTGTGTAATTTCTGTATGTCTGTTATTTTTCAATAAAAACATTTTTAATCAAACAAAACTAGTTGAACTAAATGGGTAATGGACATTTGGTCATTTTTAACACCATTCTCCCTATTAGTGCGTATATTTGAAACTTTTCATAATAAAAACTGTTTTTTAAGAGTCAGTCCAGAAGTGGGAAGTGCTGTACTTGTGAGGAACCTGTGACCAGGTGCATCTAAGTATTTTTCGAGTGCTAGCAATTGCCTGTCAGTCTTACATATTCATGTTTTTTTAGGTCATGCTTCACCACTTCTTTCATCTTCTGCATCTACCACTGATTCTGCAGATCCCAAAATGAGACCGAATTCAAGACCAAGAGAAGAAGAGCTGGAATTAATAGATCAACTACGGAAAGTGTGTACATTATCTTTGAATTACACTTTTGCAGTATTATTGCTGGAGCCCATAACCCTGCAGTCACTTGTTCATTTGGCTTAACAGTTTTCAACAGAATCAACAAGTGCCCATTGTGTGATAAACATAAAAGAGATTTTGCTATTAAGGACATTCTTTTCAGCTTTTACTAGGAAAACGAAATGGGTTATTCTATAAAGCTCAATTCCTAGCCCTCATTTAAAAATTTTTCTGCCTCATGTAAGGAAATCTTGTAAGAGTCATAATAACTTATATGTGTGGACACAAGTACATAGACCTATAACATCACATGTAGTGTTTATTTTATTTTGGAATTGAAAGAGAATCTAGTTCTTTTGTATTTTTAGTCAGAAAATTGTAAGTGAATTTCTCATGTATTTTGCACATACTGTGGCCTGGCTGCCATATGTATCTATCAGATCTCCTTAAGTTACTGGTTTGAGATAGAAGGATAAAATAGGGATTATGGTAGTTAAGTTTTTTGCTTTTTATCTGATTCCTAATTAAATATATTTCACTGTAACTCCATTATGACCTCCGTGTCAGCCTCTCTTCAAGTTAACATGTTACACGTTTTCCTGGTTTTTTAGCATATCGAGCACCGACTGAAAGTATCACTGCCTTGTGATCTTGGAGCAGCTCTAACCGATGGTGTTGTCCTTTGCCATTTGGCCAATCACGTGCGGCCTCGATCTGTCCCCAGCATCCACGTGCCCTCACCAGCTGTAGTAAGTATATCATGCTAAAAAAAAAAAAAGCTGGCTTTTCATCAGACAGTTATTATGTACAGTGGCAGGCATTATGCAGAATACTCGGGATACAAATATGAAGAGTCCAGTCCCTGTCTTCCCAGGTCTCAATTCTACTAGAGAAAAAGTCAGCATGGAAACAATAATTAAAGAGCTATGTAAGAGGTTGCTGTAGGAATACAAAAAAGGGACCACTTAACTCTGCCTGGAGAGTTCAGGCAAGCCTGCCCAGAGGAGGTAGAATTTGAACTAGTTCTTAAAGTATGAGTAGGAATTTGCCAGCATAGGGGCGCCTCACTGGCTCAGTCAGTAGAGCATGCAACTCTTGATCTCGGGGTCGTGAGTTTGAGCCCCATGTTGGGCATAATGGTATTGAGAAAATTGGACCGCAACATGCAGAAGAATGAAATTGGACCACTTTCTTACAGCATACATAAAAATAAAATCAAAATGGATGAAAGATCTAAATGTGAGATGGGAATCCATCAAAATCCTAGAGGAGGGCACCTGGGTGGCTCAGTCGGTTAAGCGACTGCCTTCGGCTCAGGTCATGATCCTGGAGTCCCTGGATCGAGTCCTGCATCGGGCTCCCTGCTCGGCAGGGAGCCTGCTTCTGCCTCTGACCCTCCCCCCTCTCATGTGCTCTCTCTCTCTCATTCTCTCTGTCTCAAATAAATAAATTAAAAAAAAATCTTAGAAAAAAAAAATTTTTTTTAAATCCTAGAGGAGAACACAGGCAGCAACCTCTTCGACCTCAGCTGCAGCAACTTCTTGCTAGACACGTCTCCAGAGGCAAGGGAAACAAAGGCAAAAATGAACTATTGGTACTTCATCAAGATAGAGATTACTTTTTTTTTTTTAAGATTTTATTTATTTATTTGACAGAGAGCACAAGCAAGGGGAATGGCAGGCAGAGGGGGAGAGAGAGAGAAGCAGGCTTCCCGCTGAGCAGGGAGCCCGATGCAGATGCGGGGCTCGATCCCAGGACCCCGGGATCATGACCTGAGCTGAAGGCAGATGCTTAACGACTGAGCCATCCAGGTGCCCTGAGATTACTTTTAAAAAAACAAATAAATAAAATGACTCAGAAGATTATTTAAAAAAAAAAAAGGAATTTGCCAGCATAACAGAAAGGGGGTAAAGGCATCCTGGGCATAATATGCCTAGGTTCAAAAGATAGCAACAATCGTGGCATATTCAAGGAATTCTTAAGTTGTTTAGAATAGATGGTGCACAATATGTGGTTACAGATGGTGGGAGGTATAGCTAAAGAGGTAAGCCCAGGGCCACGTAATAAGGGCGTTATGTACCATGTCAGGGAGTTAGAAGTTTATCTTAGTGTAGACAAAAGAATTTGAGGAAGAACATGTGATTATAATTGCAGTTTAGAATGATGAATCTATTCTGGGAGTGGAATTGACATGATCTAGTGACAAACTTTGGGTGGAAGATGAGGGAGAATATGCATTCAGGATGACTGGCAGGTTTTCTTTAGACTGCTGGTTAGATCTAGAAGTCAGTATCAGGATGATAACCCACAAAAGAAGGAGCAAGTTTGGGGTTGACACACTCTCCTTTTTTTTCCCCCTTCAAATTTTCATTACAAGAATTTTAAACCTTCAGAAAAGTTGAAAGAATAATACGAGGAACACTCTTAAAGCATCTACCTAGATCTGACACTTATTTCATTTTGCAGTCTTGCTGTGTGTGTGTGTGTGTGTGTGTTTCAGTTGCACTATTTAAAAGTTGCGGATGGGGACACCTGGGTGGCTCAGTAGGTTAAGCATCTGCCTTCCACTCAGGTCATGATCCCAGGGTCCTGGGATCGAGCCCCATGTCGGGCTCCCTGCTCAGCGGGGAGCCTGCTTCTCCCTCTGTCTGCCGTTCTCCCTGCTTGTGCTCTCTCGCTCTCTCTCTGACAAATAAATAAAATCTTTTTTTAAAAAAAGTAAAAGTTGCAGATAATATAAAACTTTATCTTCTGCAAATTTCAGAGAACTGTTGTAAGCCACCTTGCTCTTTTCTGTAGCCTATAGGCAGTGACTGACTGACATGGGAGCTGAGCCCTCCTGCCTTGAGGTGGGAGTGAGGTGTTGATTAACACTACGATGCTTCCTGTGGGATCAGGCTGAAAGAGAAGGGAATCTAGTGAGTCACTAGCAGCCAGTGGGAGTGGGGGTAGAAGGTAAGGATGGATCCACAGACTAGATAAAGTGTTACTGGGTAAAGCACCAACAGCATCCCTCAGCTATATTCACATTTCCCCAGTTGTTCTAAGAATATCTTTCATAGCTGTGCTCCCTCCTTTCCCTACACCCAGCATACACACACACACACAATATAATCAAGCTTACACACACACACACACATACCCAGAATATAATCAAGCTCACCAAGGATGCTATTCATTTGTAACATGCTTAAAACATTGTCTAACCTCCCAAGGATGCTATTCATTTGTAACATGCTTAAAACATTGTCTAAACTCTCAAAAGGTTTGACCTCATCTCATTTTCTGGTCATTTGTTATTATTTAGCAGGCACTTCCTGTTACAAATTCTTTACTCAAATTGCAGTTGTATCTAGGCCTATAGATGCCCACTTCTGGACATTCAGCTTGCTGCCTGTCTAATACGAATCATTTATCCCTCCCAAGGACCTTGTATTCTTCTAATTATAAAAGCTGCTTTGTTACCAGAGTCCCAACGGGGATGATGTGGCCATATCCCCTCAGGCACACCCACAAATAGAGGGTTGCATTTGCTTCTGAGGAAAATTGGTAGCCACTTTTTATTTAGTGACCCCTGACAACAGGCCTTCAGTTTCGCGTAGAAGAGGCAGAGAGGAACAGTAGCCCTACCAAAGTCAGCTGGGCTCCCAGAGACTGGAAAGACTTGGTCCTGGTCCTAAAGGTGGTGATTAAGAGAATAGGAATTGATGTACTATTTGGCAACACCAGTAAGGAAAGGGTTTATTCATACTTTGCATTCTTCCCCGTTTCTGTCAACTGAGTTCAGGGGGAAAAAATTGTTTTAATGATTTGAAAAAAGGACAAATCTGTCATTTTTCATTTCCAGAGGGAATACATGGGAAGTAGCAAACAGCTAATATACAAAGTGGAATTTGAGAGTGAGGGTGACTGAGGTTCTTTACATTGATGACCAGAAAACAGTGCCTTCCATGTAAGAATGTAAAATCCATATAGGAAAAATAAAACTATTTTACAAATACTTAACTGCCTAAAGAAATGAAACACGTGGATCTTCTTGTTAGTCAAAGAAATACGGGTATAACATGAGATGAGAGAATTTAAAACTTGCTAGTGAAGTCAACAACAAAACTTAACTCATCCAGTGCCAGGCATTCGGCCAGGACAAAAGGTATAAGATGAGTTACAAGTGGTCCAATCTCTCAAGAACATTAATTTCTCTTTTAAAAACTGAAAAACAGGGCGCCTGGGTGGCTCAGTTGGTTAAGCGACTGCCTTGGGCTCAGGTCATGATCCTGGAGTCCCTGGATCGAGTCCCGCATCGGGCTCTCTGCTCAGCAGGGAGTCTGCTTCTCCCTCTGACCCTCCCCCCTCTCATGTGCTCTCTCTCTCTATCTCATTCTCTCTCAAATAAATAAATAAAATCTTTGAAAAAAAAAAACAACCAAAAAACAAGTCTTTTTTTTTTTTTTTTAAGATTTTATTTATTTATTTGACAGAGAGAGACAGTGAGAGAGGGAACACAAGCAAGGGGAGAGAGGGAGAAGCAGGCTTCCTGCCAAGCAGGGAGCCTGGTGTGGGGCTTGATCCCGGGATCCTGGGATCATGACCTGAGCCGAAGGCAGACGCTTAATGACTGAGCCACACAGGTACCCCAGAAGAAGTCTTTCATGAAATATCTTTGACATTTAAAAGCAAGTGGGCCTATTAAGGGGCTCCTGGCTGGCTCAGTCAGTAGAGCGTGCAACTCTTGATCTCCGGATAATGAGTTCAAGCCCCACACTGGGTATTGAGATTACCTTTTTTTTTTTTAAAGATTTTTTATTTATTTATTTGACAGAGAGAGAGTTAGCGAGAGCAGGAACAGAAGCAGGGGGAGTGGGAGAGGGAGAAGCAGGCTCCCCGCCGAGCAGGGAGCCCGATGTGGGGCTCGATACCAGGACCCTGGGATCATGACCTGAGTCGAAGGCAGACGCTTAACGGCTGAGCCACCCAGGCACCCCTGAGATTACTTTAAAAACAACAACAACAACACTCAGGGAGGCCTATTAAATAAAACTGTTTAAGAGAGAATTTTTTTTATTAATAAATGACCTATAAAGTTAAGAGAAACAAATACTAACACTTCCCAAATTACAACATTTGGGGGTAGAAAACAAGTAGACTTTGAGTCAACCAGTTGAAAATTGTTCAGCATTTTAATTAAAAGCAAAAACAAACACAAAAAAACAGACCAAAAAACCCTACTTTGAAATTGTGATAGTGATTTTATAAATAAGTCAATATTGTGTTAATGGGGTTTCTGTTCTAGTACTCAATTTCAGTATAAATATTTACATCTACTTTTCCTTCCTATGGATTGCCTTCCTTTGTATTAGGCTATATTGCTTCCTTTATTTTGTTCTTCTGACCATACAGAGAGCTTTGTAACTTACTTTCTTAGTAGAAGTTTTTTTGTAAGGAGAATATAAAATTAAAGCCACATACAAATGAAAAACCATAGCAGTTTCTTTATGGCTGCATTAAAGCATGATTTATTGTAACTCTTCCTCATTATAAGGGGAGGTCTTATGTCCAAGTATTTCAAAAGAAACGCAGAAGGTCAGGTGTGTTTGCAAATAATAGGTTATAATTCATCTTTCTTTGTTATTTTGGGAGGGTCAGTGATGTTTGATAAACTGCTGTTTGGTTTAATAGTCACTGAATAAACCATATCACCAAGGTACATGACCTGAAAAACTTCTGAATCATTTCAAGTTTCAGAATAGTGGGAAATTGTTTATTTCTTCTTCCTTTTGGTATAGATTATGCTCTTGTTGAAATTACTTTGTTCTCCAAAACCTGCATAAGATTTCTTATTCAGATCAGGCTGTACATTAAAGAGTTCAAACAGGCTATACACAGCTCTCCAAAACCATATGTTGTGTCATCCAAACTTCTGGAAAAGCTTTTGGGGTTAGCAGGTTCTGTGAGACTTGACTTAAGGCAAAATCATGAGTTCTTCTGCACTCCAGAGTGATAAGGTATCTATAGCGTGGGTCCTTTGGACTAGCCATTCTGTTGTACACATTTGTAGCCTGGGATCAAGCATTCCTAGGGCTCTTTGGGCTCCATGAACTCCCTAATTTGCGTGCATGTGTATTCTTCTCCAGAATAGATTCACAAACTTTCACCAGACTGTAAGGCATTTGATCCCATTTATGAAATACTGTTCTGCATCCCTGGAATTTGGATAAATGCTAAAGGAAGAAATGACTGGGGAGAGAGCTGATTGTTCCTCCTTCCTCTTCATCTTCATCTGTCAGAACCCTGCTGTCTACAGGGGAAATCTCAAAGGACATTTTCTCTTTGGCTGCCCCCCCCCCAAATCCCCACCCCCAGCAAACACAGAGACATCTTTTATGTCTTGGGGTGCTAGTAGCCTTCATGGAGGTGATGTTGAGTTGGTTTCCATGATCACTGTTCTGAGCCTTTTCTTTTTTTTCTGAGATGGGGGTGATTCCTGGACCAGTTTTAACTTAGCAACATGAATTCCATCCTTTTAGCCTTTCTTTTGCATAGAAACCAAGTTGTTGTTCTTCCTATGTAGTCAGACCTATTTCACTCTCCCCTCCCATGGATGTTGGCATCTGAATGGTGGAATTTCCGAAATTCAGGGGTTTTTCTTTTGTAGAATGAAATTCCCAGTCCCTTTCTTTTGCTGAAGTCCATGGTGCCCTTTTCACACACCCCCAGCCTTCCCTCCCAAACTCAGATCAACATACTAGTTTGCTTATTAGCTAAGGTCCCTTGGTAATAAACAGAAGCTAGTTACATGGTTTCTGGGTCCATTTTTACAGGCAGAAAGGGAAACTGGTATAGGGAGAGGGAATTTCTAGCCAATGAAAAATTCTCCTAAGTACAAAGCAGTTGTCTTATGTTTATTTGCCCAACTTCCCTTAAAATTAAGCCCTTGTCCTAATAGCTTTCAGCACAGTGACTTTTCCTTTGTGCCTCAGTTTACCTTACGTCTCCCTCTTCAGCCAGGAATTGAGAAGACCACAGCATCGCTGGTGCAGTGAACACCCTGCTCTTTCACATGTAAAAGGTTGGAAGAGAAGGAGCCCGGCTCCAGTGTGAGTTAGCCAGTGTGAACCCCCATGGTGGTTTTTCTCCTGTTAAGTAGATCATGAGTCTACCATTTATGTTTCACTCTCTTCTAAAAAAACAGAAAATAAAAAAACTTTCTTACTTCAATGATGAACAGCTTGGCAGAGGCAAGAATGGGCGCTCTCTTAGAAACCTAATTCCTGTCCTCTTTCTGGACCTTTTTGAGTTTTTCAATTTGAAATTTAAAACTTATTATTGGAGTGCCTGGCTGGCTCGGTCAGTGGAGCATGCAACTCTTGATCTCACTGTTGTGAGTTTAAGCCCCACACCGGGTGTAGAGATTACCTAAAAATAAAATCTTTAAAAAATTTTTTGTAACTTTATTTTCACTTAAACTTTTTTTTAAAGATTTGTTTATTTTAGAGAGAGAGGGCGTGCGAAAGCAGGGCAGGGAGGAGGGGCAAAGGGAGAGGGAGAGAGAATCTCAAGCAGACTGCCTTCTGGGTGCAGAGCCGATGCAGGGCTTGATATGACCCTGAGACCATAACCTGAGCCACAATCAGGAGTCGGACACTTAACCGCCTGAGCCACCCAGATGCCCCTTAAAAAAAATTTTTTTTATTATTATTATTTTCCTTTCATCCCACCTTTTTATTTTATTTTTTTAAAGATTTTTGTTTATTTATTATTTGACAGAGACACAGCGAGAGAGGGAACACAAGCAGGGGGAGTGGGAGAGGAAGAAGCAGGCATCCCGCTGAGCAGGGAGCCCAATGCGGGGCTCGAACCCAGGACCCTGGGATCATGACCCGAGCCGAAGGCAGCTGCTTAATGACTGAGCCACCCAGGCTCCCCCCACCTTTTTATTTTTTATAATAAACGCAGTCCTAGCCCCTGCTACCTTTCTCAGGCCGAGATTAGAGTTCCTCAAACACTATTATATATTTATTTATCTCATTTCCCCTCATCTCGTGACGGAGTATCATATTCCATCTTTGAAGAAAACCCAGGTAAAACCTTTGTTTTCTAGAGGTAGTACAGGCTTCCATCTGCTTACCTGTGTAAAATCTCTAAGGCAGAGTTCGTGCAGACATTCTGCTTCAATGCCTGATGCTTAAACATATTGGAAACCAGCCACGAAATTGAACACTTGAATTTGTTAATCATTCTGGGAAATGGAATTCATATTTCTTCCTTACATTATAACCCATACATAACCCACTAGGTGTAAAACCTTTTCACTTTAGGTCATGTGATACAACTCTGTTGTTAGTAAAAGACCTTTTCAGAAAAACAAGCTAGTTTACTAATTAGAAGTTAGGGAAATTTTCTGCAGGAGATTTGCACCCTTTGGAAAACAGGTTCTTTAATCCAGTCTTTTAAAATTCCAATGTTTAAAAACATTTCAGTATCACCACTAAGTAGAGAGACATGATGCATCGGTAGTATATTTATGAGCAAAAGCTGTTGATTTTTTTTTTTTTAAATTATCTTCTTTAGTAAAGATTGCAAGGAAATGAACTAAAGTGTTGACTGTGATTATATTTGAATGATAGGACTGTGGGTAATTTCTTTCCTATCATTACAAATTTTCTTCAGTGTATATTGTTTTAAATGGATAGAAAAATTTAAACAACTATTTCTGTAAAATTTCTCTGTATTTTGCACTTGCCTTACAAAAATCAAAGTAAATTGTCTAAAAGTAAATTGTAAATAAAGTTTTACTGGAATACCTATTTGCTTATATATTGTCTGTGGTTGCCTTGAAGCTCTTAGCAGATCACATGTGGCCCTAAAGACTAACATATTTATTATCTGATCCTCTAGGAAAAAGTTTGTTGACCCTGTGGCCTAGAATATTGAATTTTCAAAGCAGTTGGCAAGAGTATTTTTAAACTTTGGTAGTAACACCACATTTTCCTTCCTTTGTAGCCTAAGTTAACAATGGCAAAATGCAGGCGGAATGTGGAGAATTTCCTGGAAGCTTGCAGAAAAATTGGTGTACCTCAGGTAATAAATTTATCATTTCTTATATTGCCTAAATAGGCTTGGGTATTATTTTTCTAAAATTTTTCAGATGTGCGAGTATCTGAAACCTTACAGGACTGGCTTTAAGCGAAGTTGGTATAATTACTAACACGGTGTTGTGTTAACTAGCGTCAGTCAGTGTACTTCTGAGCAGTTTTCCTTAAGTATTTCCAAGGACCAAGCAAAGAAGTAATACACGTATAAATTTAAATATATTATAATACTTAAAGCTAAGTAATCAATAGTTATGTTGACATTTTCCTAAACCTTCCTACTTGCTGTTTGACTCGTATATATCTTCATACGTAAGAGTCTGGGCTTCAAAGTGAGTGCATCTCAGACTGAGAATGCCTCCTTCGGTTTCAGGTTTTTTAACATTTACTTTAATACTTTTTAAAAATGTTTATTTTGAAATACTTTAGGCTTAGAAAAGTGTTGTAAAAATAGCACAGATCTCTAATAGTAACTCCCTGTGCCCTGTGTACACTTGACCCTGGTTCTGGTACTGCTAACATCATCTACGTAAACATAGTGTGTCATCCAAACTGACCAGCACTGGGACACTGCTGTTAACTAGATCACAGACTGCGCTCAGGTTTCACTAGTTTTTCTACTAAGCTCTAATACTTTGGAATTTAGCACACAAGAGGCCATTTCTAGGCATTTGTCCTGCCCTTGAGATTTATTGTCTCCAGGTCCCTCAGATACAGCTTCCTTGCCCTTTAATAGTACAAGTAGTTAAACTTTATAGATGTGATTAAGAGACATGAACTTGATACACTTTTTATTCGGTTATCCTTTTAAAAACAATTATGTTAAGCCAACTAAGCATGGTACTCTTAAAAAATACTGTATTTAATGACATGAGACACAGATCCACTTAAAGAAATAACCACTTGGTGCTATTTGATACTTTGGTTCACTAACCATAACCCTTACATTCCTGTCATCCTGTTTGGTGTCCACCCTTCATGAGGAAAAACATGACTCTTTCCTGTCACCTTCTTAATTCTCTATCGCCTTCCCATCAGAACCCCAGGACTGGCTCCTGGACTCAACCCCAGTGTTGCTCTTGAACTTAAGCCCTTGTCCTAACAGCTTTCACGACAGTGACTCTTCCTTTACGTGGCACCCTGGTCCTCTCTCTTAGCTAACCTTGTGTTGAGGAGGTCACAGCACCGCTCGTCCCGTGGGCAGCCTTCCCTTTTCAGCCCTTGTACGTGCTGCAAGGTGGAAGAGAACGAGCCCGGCTCCGTAGAGCATCTGGCATGAGTCGCAGTGAAGTCCCACGATTGTTTTTTTCCCCTTTTATTAAGTAGATTGTAATTTTATTTATTTTTCACTGTTTTCTTTTGTGGGTTTGTTTTTTTTTAACCCGAGTTATAAAAAGAACTGAAATTTACATTTGCGGTAGTTAGCAAGGATCTTTTTTTGTTCCTGTGGACAAATTCAAAGCAGATTTTTCATTATTATATCCTATTGTTTTCTAAAGGTTCATCATTTCTTTTAGAACAAACCATTTTAAACAAAGAGAGCCTTAGTAAGGTTTCTAATCCGATAGCATGCATTTTCTCCATATTAATAAACAGGTTCTGATATTCAGAGGCACACGCTAACAGTCGGTCAGTGCTTCCTTCTGTGTGTCGGAAGATGTTCCTGCCTGATCATCACATCACACCAGCTTGCCCACGGCCTGCCCCAGTGGTGTACCACCATGTCCTGAATCAAAAGAATGTAGCACAGGTTAGTGCAGGGAATGGGAACCAGAGAAAAGAGAAGAGTCAAAAGAGGCACCACGTAGCTCAGGAGAAGAGTGCTGCAAACATCCCCAAACAGGACGACACGTGAGCACACGCGGCCAGCGTCAAACCCGTTCAAAGTACTGTTCACCAGCTTTACGGTCCTTGTACTTGCATTCCGGGCTTTAGAGAGCCATCATCTGTCTCAGATGTAAAGTCCATACACTGCAGTTCTTTCCCAACGTACCTGCCAACAGTCAGCAAACTACAGTCTGCCTTAAAATGCGCATTTGATTTAGCATTTGCCAAGCAATGGTTAACAGGATTGATTGTGGGCCAGCCTGTCCCTGTTCCTACCAGAGCTGTGCTATGTGAAGGCAGGAAACAGAAAAAAATACAAATTTAAAGGACTGGGTATTTTTCTAGGGTGGTCAGACTGGGGTTCTTAACACATCCTTCCTCCCTCTCGGTCTCCCCAGTCCGAAAGAGGAAGTGGGCAATCCCTGGAGGCCCCCCTTCCTCTCCCCTTCTGCCTTCCACCCAAGTCTCTGCCACCATCACCACCACCACCACCCCTTTTAGACCGGTTCCTCGTACACTGCTACTTCTGCTAAAAAATTAGTTATTTACTTAGAACAGAGTGAAGGAAAATGAACAAATACGTCGACTCATAGGTTCACAGTGGACTTCTCAGGTCCCTCTGCCCCAGGAGAAAAGCAGAAACCTAGACCACCTCCTCTTCCTTTGTTCTTCCCTACTTCTGGGTATTCTGACCTGTATCTAAACACCCTCTTCTCTTTGACTTGTAAAGAAAATCAGGGATATAATGTCACTTTTGAAAATGTGTAACATAAAACTTATTGTAAATATTTGTCAGAATTCTGTCCAGAGACTATAAAGGTGAACAGTTTCCCTTTTCAGTACAAGTTTTGAAGTGTTGATAAGTTCTGAATGAAACACTAAAGAATAAGATGACTCTTGAAAACCTCTGATAAGGCTGGGCATGTGGGTATTCTCTTTATTATCATGCTTTTATTAAGTATGTTACATTCAGAAAACTATAATGGGTGATAAAAAATGTCTGTTTGAGTCCAACATCTTATGTCCTAGAGTTATTATATGTTATGTGTTAAAGAATATTTTCCTGTTCTCCAGTCCAATTGTGTTTTTATTTACTTATTTAATTTCTTCGTCTGTGAGCCAGAGGGTCTGGGTGATCTGTAAGGCCCCTTGCCACTCCAGATTCATTTCGTACATATTAATAACCTGGACTCGAAGATGGGCTTGACATGATTTTGAGAGAAAGATCAAATCAGTCAGTACACCTGGCCTCCGGGTAGTAAGCTTCCTTGATCCGTAGGCTCTCCTCATTCTGTGGCCCTCCCTGATTTACCTGGCTTTCTCCGAACGCTTCCCTCTCCTCAGCCCACCCCCAGGTTTGGTCCTGCTTTCTGGCCCTTTCTTTTTTTTGTTAATAGGGGGGAATGAGCCGGGAAAGAGGTGGTTGCCTGGCCCAGACCTCACCACTTGTAGGTGTCCCACAACCCTGGGCCAGCACCCAGTTCTATTCACCGCACGCTGAGTGTTTTTTTACTGGTCACCAACAAGCCAGTTTTATTCTGTTTAGTAATAAAATCAAGCTCAGCACATGGAGGAGTCTTTGTAGTTCTGTTTTTCAGTATTTTATTTTCATTCTTCATAGTAAAAAATGCTACTAGGGTGTGTTTCTCTGAGTATGATTGAGATGATCATGTTGAATTCTATACTCAAATCTGTATTTCTGATCCACTAACTTTGTTTTTCTGTTTTCCTTTCCTGCTCACACTTTGGACAGGACAATCTTTGTTCCCCTTCTGACATCCTTCAGCTAAACCTCCGCGTTAAAAGAACTGTTGAAACACTACTTTCTCTTGGGGCACATTCAGAAGAATCCAGTTTTGTCTCTCTGTCTATCCAGCTTTTGGGTTTTGTGGCATTTTATTGTACTTTAATGTTAACTCTCTGTCTGCTTTATTACTGGATCTTTCCCCTCTAGCTGAAAGATCGTACTCCAGCGATTTTCCACCTCATTCCTGTGCTTGGTGAAGGAGGTTTGTCTCTCTTTACAAAGTATTTACATATGTGCTTCTTTTTTTCCTAGCCATCAAAGAGCTAACCAGTAAAGTAGATAAATCCTCCCCTCATATGTCCAGATGAACAGCCCAACACATTAGTAAGCATTGATGATTGCTCACAAAGAGTAAAAGACCAGCATTTTTTCCCCTGGTCTTTTGTCCATTCTCCTGGCCTGTGGCCTTGTTTCTCTTATCATAAGTGCTGAGGTGTCTCTGATACAATTCTGACCTGTTCTTAGAAATCTGACTTAGACCTTTATTTCCAAATGACATAATAAAATTCCCATGTGGCCATTTTCCAACCTTTTCAACAGCTGCTCATAAGGAAAATAGTTGTACCCTTTCCGGTTGGGGAGGCACTTGGTCACTTAGATCTCTGCATTGAGCTATGCCCTAAAATCCTGAAATCTGCCCGTATTGGTAGGCACGGGTCCACCTAAGCATTTACTGTCTGCACATCTGGAAGCACTGACCGTTTAATCTTAATAATTTTAATTTGATCAGAATGTTCAGTCCAAAGATCAGGTAGGTTCCTTAGATTGCTATTCTGAGTCCACTCTGTACATTTAAAATCGTCCACAACAAGCAGATGATCTGGAGCTGACCTTTCAGGAGTAGGCACCTGTCCAGATTTACTATGCTTGTTATCATTAGCTGAGCTTCACCTCTAGAATCCTATTTAGAATCCTATAAATTGAAATTTATGTAATTTCCAATATACTTGAACCATCTTAATAGGTGAGCTGGTATTGAATTAGGCTGTTGAGAAGGTTATATCTGAACAGTAGTAGCAGGTAAAGTATAAGGCAGCAGTCTCTGTTCTGTACCCAAGGCAGTGAGTGGGTATTGTCTTCTTCAGAATGTTTAGTATTTAAGCTGCTAGCCTTAATACTTGAAACTACTTTATGATTGCATTCAGATTCTAGTTCTCATAAATAGGATCTCTGAACATTCAGGAATCTACTGAATTCAAATATGAAGGGAAATTGCAGGGAACATAACACCCTGTTGTAGAAGTCAGCCTGAGGGTCTGGTTGCTTTCATTTTCTTCCATATCAAATGGGACAATTATTTAACACATTAAAAACGTATTTCCTATTAATGCCGAAACATTGAACACTGTGTTGAAAGCCAGTTTTATACAGTAGTAGTACCTTCCAGAGTTTGGGAGGTTTGCTTTGTTTTGATTTTAAGATGTCTTGAGTCAAAGATCATTCAGTTTTGTGGAGTTTTGTCCCTTTAGGAAATAAAAAACACGTGGTCCTGCATGTGGTTTGAGGGGAGTAGTTGTACATTCTCTTCAGAGCACACGGCGTTCCCTGTAAGCCGCCTGGAAGGTAAATGTGCATCTGGAAAGCATGAGCCTTGGGGAGAACAGCTAAACCACATGCAGCGCAAGGCACTCTGGAGAAGAGATCAGGGAATTGGCCTCAGAGAAAATACGCCTCTCCCAAGAGCAAAACACCCTGCAGGTTCATTTTAGACTAGTTCATCTGTACTGACAGTCAGTGGTACTCAAAGTATTTATACAAAGTTGCTAGTTTTATAAGGTCAAAGGATCGCAGTTACCTTGTTTTATCAAGATTAAGTATTAAAATTTTGAGTAAGAAGCATAAGGACCCATAACTGTTCAAAATAAATGTTATATTTTTTATTGCAACTAATTTTGTAAAACTTCCTAATAATACAGTAAAGTGCTAATGAAAAGTCCAGCCCTCTTCTTTAATAAACATGTGTAGTCTCCTTTTTAGTGGAACCAGAACTCTACTTTCTGTCCTTTGTGAGCAGTGTCTATTTTTCTGAATATTTAGTCTTAAAAGAAAAACCAATGATAGGTGCTATTCTTAAGCTCTGCCTTTTTCTCTTTCGAGAAAGGATTAGCCGAACATTAATGAGGCAAACACGATAGAAGTATTTTAACTTCCTTTAGGAAACATATGAACACCTTTGAAATATACGGTAATTAAAACGTTCCTGACTAAACTCACATCGTTGTTCTGTAGCATGATTTAATCCATTCGATACCAGGATATGAAATAGTGGTTTCTTCCTGTGTTCCCTGCCTGGTACAAGAGCCCTGATTTTCACAGTCAGGATTATAATGTAGCTGGTGGGCATCCCTCCCTCCCTCGTGCAGCCTGGCTTATGGCATGAACCCAATTACATCCTGTGGTATGTAATTTCGGGAGCACTTTCTCCTACAATGTTAGATCTTTCGGGCTTGAGCCATCTGGTAACTTGGAACTGCTTTTCTGTTTTCCCTGCCTCCGTTTGCTGATCTGCATTTTGCTCTTTTATTTATCGGGGATGAAGGATGTTGCTTTGACTCCATAGTATTCTGTTATCCTCTGTTGTATGTATTAAGTGTCTGTAACTTGTCCTTATTCCAGTTTTCAAAATGACCTGTATGTACGTTCAGTTGTTTTACTAAAGTGAGCGTCAGATGCCATCTCTGCGTAACTCGTATGAACAAAGGTCAGTTCCCCAGGTGCTGACCTGTCCTATCTCAGGTGACCGTTAGGAGGGAGAGAAGAGGTGCTTATTTTTTCTCTTCAGTTCGTTGATGTTCATCCTGTTTTCTCTTTTGTTTGTTTTTATGTTACGTTGTCCCATTTCAGGAGCAATTATGTTTGCCTCTGCACATTTTAGAAGAGAAAGGTTTGAGCCAGGTCGCAGTGACGGTGCAGGCTCTCCTGGAGCTTGCCCCCCCCAAGCAGCAGCACCACTTGTCTGCTGCGTGAGGACCCCCAGCACCTGGGCGCTGGCCCGGCCAACCCGGAGCAGGACGGGATTGCTGCTGCCAGCCGGCTGCTTACGCAAAGCTCTTGCGTGCTCTTACGAGGGACCGTTTCCATGATTCCTAACAGGAATACGTTGCTTCATTTCTCCATTTTAGGGGAGGTTATATCCATTTCCATGGGACTGTTTTAGGAAGACACAGTTGGTTTTCGCAAATGAAACTTAACTCTGTCATTACTGAGAACCCGACGCCGAAGCCTAAACTGGCTGTGCTTTCCTAGGGAGCAGGCTTGTCTCCCGTTCCAGGAAGAAAGCTTCTCAGAAGGATAGTTAGCTTTCCTGAAAACAGAGACATGTTACTATCTGTACCTGTTTCCTGTTTCTGGAACCCACTGGTTTCCAAAACTGGCTGTTCATTAGAATCTCCTAGAGCATTTGTGAAAATGTAGATTCTCATTCCAGTAGGTCTAGAGCGGGGCCTGGGTATCTGCATTTTCAACTGACATAGTGAGACCACTTTCCCAAGCCGGGTATTTTTTGTTATGATGTCGAGAGTAATGACTCCACTATGTTTGTCAGCCGCATTTAAAATCAGAAGCTATGTTACGATTACTTGGGACTGTCTGTCCAAGGCAAAACAAATACAATGTAGAAGGCCTAGATTTTTGCATAGTAAAGCAACGAGAGAGGTAAGTTGTATTTAAGGCCAGCGTCTTAGGCCTTCCCCGAACTTCTGTCCACCACCACCACCTAAAACTTGGTTCTCATATGTGACATCCTGCTATTATCTGAACATTATAAACAAGCATTCTACACACAGGTTCCAAATCCTTAGGATGGTAACAGGCACTGCTCAGCGTCATTTCCACTGAGCTCCCCCACCGCCTCCCCCACGCCACTCCCAGGATACCGGGACCCGCAAATACCTTCCACTCACGGCAGATACACTTCCAGCTCCCTGACCGATGGAAGACTGTGAAAACAGAGCAGAAGGAGTAAAAGAGAAGCCAAGTTTCTTAATTTCTTTCACGTAACTGCCAGTTTCCAGGGCTGACTTAAGGCACTTGTGGTATCTTAAAAAACCGTGTGCTGTCCCTATATGTAGCTCATCGAACTCTACCACGGGTGCCTTCTTCATTCCGCTGTGGGCCACGTCAGAGGGCGCAGGGCTCATGGAGCACAAAGCCAGGAACCTTTGTTCAAGTTTAAACCACGAAGGTCTTTCTTACCCTAATCTCTTGAACCCCTTTTAGTTGTTAGCATATCTTTTGGTATTCACTGCCTTTATAAACCAAGTAAATAAGAGTAAGTGAAGATGCTAGTTATCTGAGATTTTTTTGGGGTTGTGAACTATTCTGGACTTTCTTTACCAGTGCATGCATTTGAGCAAAATGTTCTCTCTTTATCATGTAAATGCAACATCTAAAAGTAACTGGATAAAATCTTGTTGAGTATCTGGTCAAAATAATGTTTTCTCCCTGTTCTCACAGGGAAACAAGTTCAGTAGAACATTCCACTTTGTCAAAGTTTAAAATTAAAGAACATAAAACATCTGATCTCAAAGCCCCACTGACCTTACAGAACAAAAGTAAAATGTTTTTTAACTGCTTAGAGCCAGACCCCGTTATATTTACAGTTCTAAACAGAACCACCAATCAAAGCGACTTGTTTAGAATTTAGCTGTGTGCATTTTTAAACTATAGGTATTTCTCCTTCTAGTCAACATGAAACCTCAGTTCAATTTCCAAATAATAGAAGCCATTTGAAAGGAAACTCAGCAAAGAACAGGACTGTTTGTCACCTATTATGCAAGGAGTAATCCCAGAAGACATACAGAATGCAACATTTGGAAGATTTCCAACTATTTATCCCATAGGAATAAGTGGAAATTTCCACTTATTTCACATCTTATACATAACGTGCAACCTTATTAATGCATTTTTATCAAACTAATGCAAATTTATATTTGAATTACTAGAAGAAAATTGTGTACAGTTTTGGTTGATAGTGAAAGAAAAATATCAAATGTATTTCTTTTCTAAGTCAAGATGCAAAAACATTTCGTGATGTTTTTGCTAGAACATTTTTGTATTCAGTGTTCTGTACGTACCTTTTTTTTTTTTAATAAACTGGAAAGAAAATTTAACATTTAGCCTTGCTAGACTCCAGTGTAAGATAAAGGTGCTGTAGTGGTTCCACCCGACCATTTATGAGCTTCCTACTGAAGCAGTGGCCAGCCCAGCGCGGAAGTATGAACAAAGAGGAGGCTGAGTGCCCACCCACCAGGGCCCCTGGCAGCTGCGGAGACTGTAAGTGAGCAGGTTCTCTGGCAACAGCTTCTGGCTGGAGGGGCCGTTGTTTGGCTAGAACAGAATAGGGGGCTTATTAGGAGGTCACTCTCTTTAACAGCTTTTTAAAATACAGCCTCATAGCTAACTAAGGAGTCTGTGATTTCTCTTACTTGCTACAGCTCAATAGTGACTAATGACATGTGACTACGCTGATGAGTAGGACAAAGTTTTAACAACTAAGTGCTTAAAATGGTTATAGCAATGAAGGAAAACATGGATATTTAGAAACTTTTTTATATACTTATTGCAGTGAGATGGTTTACAGCAGATTTTATTTCTGAAAATGTTGTAAACATGTAATTAGTAAAAGATTTTGTAAAACATTGTCCTATATTTGTATGTCTGTAAATATAATGCATAAGTTCTAAGTATAAATATGTCCATATCATGTATGTTATTTTAAATTGCCTGTATGCCACCTTACTTGTTGACATGAAAATAAAAGCCAACACTTCAATCGCATGAAATAAAGACTGACTTGAAAATGTTTGTACCTAAAGCATGGTTTCCTTGGCAAAAATGAAAGGTTACTTAGTTCCCTGGAGGGAACATCAGTAGAAACTGGTTCCTCATAACAGGCCCTTGAGATCAGTTTTGTGTTTTTTTTTTTTTTTTACTTTTGTAAAGAAATATAGATAACAGTATTGCCCTGTATTTGGAATTACGTATAAGGCTTAATTCGTGAAATACATATGATGCAATGATGCATTTGGACACTTTTCTCTCAGAAATTACCAACTGTGCGGGGCACCTGGGTGGCTCAGTGGTTAAGCGACTGCCTTCAGCTCAGGTCATGATCCTGGAGTCCCGGGATCGAGTCCCACGTCGGGCTCCCTGCTCATTGGGGAGCCTGCTTCTCCCTCCGACCCTCCCCCCTCTCATGTGCTCTCTCTCTCTCTCTCATTCTCTCTCTCTCAAATAAATAAATAAAATCTTTATAAAAAAAAGTTTTAGAAATTACCAGCTGTGCAATAGGGAAAGCTTTAGCATCCCGAGACATTCTGCTTGGATTATCTTTACTCTTTCAGTCATAATATCCTGCAAGGTGAGAATTTTTGAGGAAGCAAAGCAGGCGTAGACCCCGGTGTCTCACTGATCAACAAGCTCTGCAAGCTAGTCTGCCAGCAGGCCTGTGTCCCCACCTTACTAGGTTGTACATCCTAACATTTCTGTTTATTCTAATTCATTATTTTTTAAATTTATAATTTATATCCCTATTTCCCAGAAAAGGAGCTGAAGCAACCTATAATAAGATAGGTATTCCATGCCCCCACCACCCCAACAAAAACACCAAAGTGGTAATAAACCTAAAAGACAGGAAGGAACCAACCTTTGGACCTTATACTGTGTCTATATTATGCTAGACACTTTATAAACATTATCTTGTAATTCCGAATGAACACTTGACTTTTGTTCAAGAGTTTTTTCACCGTAGACAAATGACAGAATCCGAGACATTACAGAAATTACTTAGTTTTAATGCATCACAATAACTAATAAGCCCATGAACTTTTTTCTGGTAAGAAAAAGCAAGAGAAATCTTTGCAAGGCTCCTAGCAATACTTCTTCCCAGCAAAAGTTTTTCAAAATATGAAGCAGCCCTAAGTCGATGGTATACTCCTAATTCAGGGCTTGAAAACTAATGCAACAGGCAAAGGGAAGGAACCGGGCAGCACCTGGGAATGTCCACATAAGAAACAACCTGCAGATAAAGTTATCTGTGCTGCTAAAGTTTCTTCCTCCCTTCAAGTCCTCCTCCCCGTCTCCAGAAGACCAGGGGAAAAGACGAGAACTCCATCACTTTTTCTTGCCTTTCCGCTTGTCCTTGTCTTTGCCTTTACCTTTAGAATCCTTGCCATCATCTTTGTCCTTCTTAGGCAGTCTGAAACCACCAATTTCCCTCCGTATCATAGTGCCTCGCCACCAGGCCTGGAGCTGGAAGAGAAAGGGGGAGTGAGTACAATTCAGAGTAGGCCTGCCAAGCTGCATCCTTTTCGCATAAGGGAGTTGTCTTTTTTTTTTTTTAAGATTTTATTTATTTATTTGAGACAGAGAGAATGAGAGACAGAGCATGAGAGGGAGGAGGGTCAGAGGGAGAAGCAGACTCCCTGCCGAGCAGGGAGCCCGATGCGGGACGCAATCCAGGACTCCAGGATCATGACCTGAGCTGAAGGCAGTCGCTTAACCAACTGAGCCACCCAGGCGCCCCAAGGGAGTTGTCTTGTCATAAAGTAACTTCTGTCTGAAGAATGGTGTGTGTCTGAAACATGGAAGCAGCCAAGCCCGCTCTCCCTCCAGCAACGCTCCCCTGTTTGCTGGATCCACAACTGAAGCCACGGACTCCTGAGTAAAGTTCGCAAGGAGTAAACATAAGGAAAAGGAATCTGATTAGGCCATTCTTTCCTTTACACTTAGAAACCTGGTTCCCATGTACTGCTTCTCTTTAGGAACATCCAAGTTCCCCACATCCAAACCATTTGATCCAAAAGCAATGTTAGTTAGCTAGGCCAGCAATTGGTCAAAGATAATTTCGATGACTTCAGTAGGCTTCCTGGTGCATTTCATGGCTTTAATGATTGATAAAAGGATCAGTACTCCTCTTTCGAAAAGGATTTCGATAGCTGCTTAAATATCTGTCATTAAACACAACTCTTCTGAATATAGTCTGGGCTACTTTAAGATCAGACTAAGCCCTAAAGACTGGGAGCAAATCCATTAGTGAAAACAAGTTTTCAGCTAGTCCTTACATTTTTGCTCTAAATCAAGGAATCCTGCCAAATAAAAAACACCAAAGAGGCTCGATAAATCCTTGCTAACTATACATCTGCCTCTCTCCTAATAGAAAGCTCATGTTTAGGTTTGGATGCCTGGTTCTAAATGTACTTTAAAGCTTTCTTAATCTACCCCATAACATATATATCACAAACTACTGTTTGCACACTAGGATCTCAGCAGACCCTCCTCTTTCAGAGAGAAAGGCAATTCTCTAAACAACAGTCCTGGTCCAGCTAATGTTTATTTTTGCTTGAAAATATTTCCCAGAATCCGACCTGCCAGTTTCAACATGACTAATATACATGAGTTCATAGAAAATTAAAATTTTTTTTTTTCTAGACTGCTACTTATTCCCTCCACCTTTTTGTGAAAACAGCTCTTATCAGAACCTACCAGATAGCCTGGGCTAACATATAAATAGGATTTTGAGAAGCTCCTCCAGGGGCGCCTGGCTGGCTCAGTCAGTAGAACATGTGACCTTGATCTTGGGGTCATGAGTTCAAGCCCCACGTTGGGGGTAGAGTTAGTTAAAAAAAAAAAAAGGCAGCAGCAGCTCCTCCAAGAGCTGTTCTGATTATAAATAACATTCTTAAATTTGACCTTTGGGAGCAAGCTCTAGGTCCTGCTTCCCCTGCTAACCACCACTTTCCCCTGGATTAAGAGTTGGGGACATGTCCCTTGCTATGTGAACTATTTCCCTGCACCAAGGACTGCAGGCAAGTTCCAGTAATAACAAAAGGCCATCCTTCCTTAGAGATCTCCTGTTCCATGCTTCAAAATAAATGAGAGAAACTTTGCGTTCCTCAGTGTTAGGCCAGCTATTGAATTGAAGGTGCCCTAAGATGCCAACTCTGGGGCGCCCGGGTGGCTCAGTCAGTTGAGTGACTGCCTTCGGCCCAGGTCATGATCCTGGACTCCCAGGATCGGGTCCCACATTGGGCTCACTGCTCAGTGGGGAGTCCGCTTCTCCCTCTGACCCTCCCCCTTCTCGTGCTCTCACTCTCACTCTCCCTCTCTCAAATAAAAATAAATAAAATCTTAAAAAAAAGATGCCAACTCTGGCTTTCTACCTTTATGACGCTCTTTAATTCCAAGTCATCCTGTTCTGTCTTCTTCCTGGTCTTCTCCTTTTCTAACCGATCTTCAGTGATGACCTGTTCATACTCCCTTATCTATAAAAGTAAACATGAATCCTAGGTTATAAGACAGTCTTGGCAAGGTGTGGCCCAGCCAGCCCTGCACATTTAATATAAAATTTGAAAATAAAGTATGCCAAACCTAAAGATAAACCAAAGAAAAGAAAAAAACTAAGTGGATTCCTATGTTGTAAATATTCATATATTAACTATATAAAAAAATTTTCAGTTTGGATCATTCAAATTTCCTATAAAATCTTGCATAAAAATGAACTAGTAACTTGATGTGTGTTTAATGACCTCAAAGTAATGTAATTTTTTAAAAAACTCATAGAAAGTACATACACAAATAGCAGCCATCTTTTAAAAGAGAAATTTGGGAAGTTTTACAGTTCTTCAATGACGAAACCATAATCAGGAGCTTTTTAAAAATCATAATTTACAGATTATCTTCAGAGACCATAAAGTAGAAATAATAACAGTATCTATCTCAAGAGGTTGTTGTGAGGGTGAAGTAAGTTCTTTGTGTGGAACGCTAGCAAAGCGCCTGGAACCGAGCGAGCACCACGGTGGTGTGTCAGCTGCGGCTTTTACTGTCCCCATCATGGATGTCGTCATCATCATCACAAAGAAGACACTCAGTGGTTCACAGGCACACCTCCACTTTGTCACAGGAATGGCATTACCCAGCTGCCGTAGCTCAGCTACCACCCAGTCCTCTGGCGCTCAGCCTTCCACTATCGAGACTGCTTCCTTACCGTCTTTGCGAGTTCTTGAAGGTGTGCTAAGTCACTGGCCTTAGCAGCTTTGAGAGCATTTAGTTCATTCTGTTTCATTTCTGTGTCCTTATCAAATTTCTCCATCCAGAACTCCAGCTTTTCCTCAAGTTTCTGTTCGGAAAGAACATTAAAACGTGGGTTCCACCAGACACAAAGCCTGATATACTGTATGAATCATTTATATAAGGTTCGCAAAAAAGCAAAACCTCTAGAGTGATAGAAGTCAGACTCGTGGCTACCTCTAGGGGATGGGTTGCTTTATTTGATCAGGAAGGGACAGGAGGGAGACTTCTGGGATGTTGTAAATGTGTTCTATATCTGTGTGGGTGGTGGTTACAGGAGTATATATATGCAAATGTTCAAACTATATGCTTAATATGTGTTACTCAATTTAAAAACAGAGGGAAGAGGGCCTTCCAGGTGTCTGGATAAGGGAAATCGGAAAGGAATAAAGGGTAGGTAGGAAATTTTGAAGGATAAAGAATGGCACAGATAAATCTTTGATTAGTAACAGTAAATACCAGGGGTGCCTGGGTGGCTCAGTCAGTTAAGCGTCTGCCTTCAGCTCGGGTCATGATCCCAGGGTCCTGGGATCGAGCCTCACGTCAGGCTCCGCGCTCAGCAGGGAATCAGCTTCTCCCTCTGCCTCTGCCTTCTGCTCCCCCCGCTCATGCTCTCTCTCTCAAATAAATTTAAAAATAAACAATAAAATCTTTTAAAAAAAATAACAGTAAATAGCAGTTGAGAAGGGTAAAATGTCTTCAAAGTCCTAAAAAATAATAAATGTGAGTCTTAAGATTCTATACTTTGCTAACCTAGTATTCAAATGTGAGAGAAAGGAAGACTATACCTGGTCTTTAGAGAAGAGTTAAGAGGGTATTTTAGCAATGAAATCTAAAATTTCATTTTAGAAAGAGAGTACATGTGAGAAACAATAAAATGTATATTTAGGCTACATAATATACTTTTTTTTTTAAAGATTTTATTTATTTATTCATGAGAGACAGAGAGAAGCAGAGGGAGAAGCAGGCTCCCAAGGAGCAGGGAGCCCGATGTGGGACTCGATCCCAGGACCCTGGGATCATGACCTGAGCCGAAGGCAGACGCTTAACCATCTGAGCCACCCAGGCGCCCCATAATATACTTTTTTAAAATAAATCATAATCTGGAACTAAAATCCCAAATTAGGCAGTATCGTCTCCTGGAAACAGCCCAGACAGGCTCTGAAGGCAGAATGCCTAGGTTTCACTCCCAACTCTGGGACTCAAATAAGTTAACTTAAATTCTTTAAGCCTCAGTTCCCTCACTTATTAAATGGAAATATGTAACGAACTATTTCAGCATGGGATGTAGGAGAGGAAGAGTTAAAACTTTGCTTTAATAAAGACAAGAAGATAAAAGTATTGATTAACTCTAGACTTAGGAGGAAGAACAAAGTATAAATATGTATGTTAAAATGTCAAGGGTTACCACTCCAAGAACATAATGCCATAACTTCCAAACTCCTAGATCATGTACCTCAAGAATGAGATATCAAGAGGAATCTTTAGCCTCTAACTCTGAAACTAATAATACATTATATGTTAATTAATTGAATTTAAATTAAAAAAAATAAAACAAGTGGAATAGAAAAAAAAGCAGCATAACGCAATGAAAACAACACAAGCTTCAGAGCCTATCAGAGCCCTGTTCAAATCTTAAATCTCCCATTTTCTAGCTGTATATATTGGCCATGTTAATTAATACCTCTGAGGCTTTGTTTCTTCTTTGTAAAATGGGACTAATATTACCTACGTCCTAGGATTATTATGAGGAATAAATATAATGTATATAGTGCCTGGCATTAAAAGGCTTTCAATAGGGACGCCTGGGTGGCTCAGTCAGTTAAGCGGCTGCCTTCAGCTCAGGTCATGGTCCTGGGGTCCTGGGATCGAACCCCACATCGGGCTCCCTGCTCAGCGGGGAGCTTGCTTCTCCCTCTGCCTCTGCCTCTCCCCCTGCTTGTGCTCTGTCTCTCTCTCTGACAAATAAATAAAATCTTTTAAAAATAAAATAAAATGAAATAAAAGGCTTTCAATAAATGGTGCTTATTTTAATTATAACTAACTAAATAAATGAAATTTTAAAAAAGGAGTCTTTAGGTGGTACATTGACATGGAATTTTTTTAAAACATGATTCAATTAATCATTCTGATCAAGTTAAAGAGAATATATCAGTTTGGTGCAATCATGTCTTTAACATCTTTCTAACTCTTGTTAACATTTTTCTTCTTTTTTTTAACAAAAAGAGACAGTCTCCAGGCAGGCAAGAAGAACTGGCTAAAATGCAATAATATCATTTGGTATTTATTGAACTTCTATTTATGTTAATCTCTACTTATGGCAAATGATACTGGTTTTTCTTTTATAGTAATGATATAAAAATCTTAATTTTGTTGTTTAGGTGAGTAATTATGTACAAAATTGTAATAACACAGGTGGTATGCTGATAATACAAAACTATGAAAGTGGTATGCAAATAATGACTTTGCACTAGACAGCAAGAAATCGAACAATATGGGATGCCTGGGTGGCTCAATTGGTTAAGCATCTGCCTTTGGCTCAGGTCATGATCTCAGGGTCCTGGGATCAAGCCCCACATCAGGCTTCCTGCTCAGTGGGGAGTCTGCTTCTCCTTCTCCTTCTCCCTCTGCCTGCCGCTCTGCCTACTTATGCTCTCTGCTCTCTCTCGTGTTCTCTCTCTCAAATAAATAAAATCTTCAAAAAAATACACAAATAACTTGTAGATTAAGGAAGTAATAAATTATAAACTACAAATTATAATGCCTATAATTTATTTAAAGGCGTGAAAAAGGTAAGATGGATTAATGGAGGAAGGATGTATAGAAATGTGATGAAGCAAGAATAAAAAAATCTTAATGGTAGAATCTACCAGTAGATGATATGGATGTTCACTGTAAAATTCTTCCAACTCTGTGTTTGTTTGGAAACGCTCAAAATAAAATGTTGGGGAGAAATAAATAAATTAGAAATTATTTGAAAGGAATGATGACAACAGGGGCATCTGGGTGGCTCAGTCGTTAAGCATCTGTCTTCAGCTCAGGTCATGATCCCAGGGTCCTGGGATCGAGACCCATGTCAGGCTCCCTGCTCAGCAGGGAGTCTGCTTCTCCCTCATCCACTGCCCTTGCCCCCACTTGTGCTCACTCGCGCTCTCTCTCATGCTCTCTCTCCCAACAAGTAAATAAAAATCTTAAAAAAAAGGAATGACAACATAAGCATTATGTATCAAAACCTGTATTCTGCAGCCAAACAGTACTCAGAAAATATGTTGGGTTACATGCATGTATTAGAAAATAATAAAATTTAAAAATAAGTGAATAAAACATTAAAAAAAAACTAGACAAAAGATTATCAACTAATTACTCAAAATAAAAGCAAAAACTAATGTGAAAAGGAAAAAATAAAACAAACAGATTTGCTCAATAAAGCCAAAAGATGGTATTTGCGAAGACCAATAAAATGGCCAAAACTTTGACAAATCTTAGCAAGAAAAAGGGAGAGAAGACACAAATTTTTTTAAAATAAAGATGAAAAAGATAACTACAGGAATAAAGGAAAGTTTTAAATTGTGAGACACTGGAGCACACCTTTATACTAATAAATTTGAAAGGAATGTTTTAGATGAAATGGGTTCTTTCTAGGAAGAAATTACCAAAAATGACTCAAAAAGAGATTCTTTAGACAAAGACATCAATAATCATTTAAAAAATGGAAAAGGTAGCTGACCATCTCCCCTTGAAAATGGTACCCAGACAAGACTGTCTATGACTAAATTTTAGCAAAGTTTCAAGGAACAGATAATAATCTATTTGTTCTATTGGTATTTTTAGGTTTCAGAGCATAAAAGTGGAAAGCTTCCCAAGTCAAGCTGCTAAGTTAGCATAACTGATAGCAACACAAAGACCACCAAAAAATAAATCTATAGGTTAATCTTGTTTATGGAATATATATGTGCAAAATAAAAATCTATGAATCAATCTAGCAGTCTGGTAAAAGAATAATATATTATGAACAAGTAGGGTTTATCCCAAGAATTTAAAGATGATTCAACAGCAATAAATCTATTAATATATTTTACTTTATTAGCATATTAAAAAAGAAAAAGCCCATATCATCTCAATGGATGGAAAAAATCCATCTCATAAAACATGAATACTCATTCCAGATTAAAAAGGAAAAAAAAAAAAAAAACCTCGGCAAGACCAAAAGGAAACTTACTTAACTTGATAAAAGTTTATCTCCCATAAACCTACGGAGTAAACCTCATACAATCCCCATTTGTGCCTGTATCAACTGATGACCTCTCAACCCCACATGCATCCTTCACCAGCCAGCTTTGTCACCCGGATGCTTGCTCTATCTAACTAGTTCTCTTTTGCCCTGTGGCACAGTGATAAGCTTTGTCAGTAGAGGGTGCTGGAGGGACATGACAGGAGAGCTTCACTCCTTGGTTCCAGCGTCCTTCCTCTTTTGTTCCTGGGGCACATGCATGACAGTGGCATGTGTGTGGGACGCTGATGCCACTTATTCACCGTCAAGTTCTGTTGACACAACAGGATTCTTGCTTACCAAAGAGCCCACCGTTCCCAGTTTGCCCACTTTATCCCACTACCTATGAACGTGCTCTGACCCAGAACAACAAAGCAAACATCTCTCTCTGTTTATCCCTTCCTTGGATACAAGTCTTTATTTTTTATTTTTTTTTTAAAGACTTTATTTATTTATTTGAGAGAGAGAGAATGAGAGAGAGCACATAAGAGGGGGGAGGGTCAGAGGGAGAAGCAGACTCCCTGCTGAGCAGGGAGCCCGATGTGGGACTCAATCCAGGGACTCCAGGATCATGACCTGAGCCGAAGGCAGTCGCCCAACCACCTGAGCCACCCAGGCGCCCGGATACAAGTCTTTAGAGTTCTCTTTTATCCTTTCTTTGTAGCCAATCCCTTATTATCAGTTAATGATTCTTCTGCTAAATGTTCCCTGCTGAAACTACTGGTGTGTTTTCTGTCACCTAACTGAACCGTGATTCAAAACTGGTACCCAAAATAGCTTCTGTCCCACCTTCTCATTCATATGTCTTATTAAGGCATCCAAAGTCCTTGCTACGTCCTGTTCATCAGATAGAATCAGCATCATGCTGTGGACTACTACAATGTTTTGCAGAAAGTCAAAGCAGGCAGTGTCTCCGTAGACGGTATGATGGCCCGGATGTGAGCCTGTGAGGGTATACTGTTGGCCCTGCC
The DNA here is from genome assembly GCF_029215605.1 of Mirounga angustirostris. NCBI lineage: Eukaryota > Metazoa > Chordata > Mammalia > Carnivora > Phocidae > Mirounga > Mirounga angustirostris. The sequence goes on along the minus strand of NW_026991709.1, from coordinate 69,736,560 downwards.
AGGTAAAAGCAAACTGCTTCTGGAGCTTCTTCCAAAATGGGTTGGAGACACAAGCTTTGGTCAGGTGAAGGTTAATAGCTGCCTACCAAGTGCCAGTGGCCTTTGAAGAATTTCTCCAGTCAAGATACTACACCTGGAACTGTAGCTACAGTTGGAGTCATCACCCAACCGCACTTACAACAGCCCCAGTCATTGTCCAAGATCATTCAACTCAACAGGCCACACAGCTGAGTTAAATGGGGATGTGGTAAATATCACTACCTCTGCTTCTTTCTTCTTTGTTGGCACTAATTTCTGCAGTTGCAGCAGGCGTCCAGCATTTGCTCATGATTTACTATGTTGGTAGGAAGAGGAAGTTCCAGAGACTTCTACTTAGCCCTTACCACCATGATAGCCCTCACTCCATAGGTCAGAGAGCCAGTGTGGAAATTCTGTCTGTTGCTGAGAATGTCTATTCCAATTATATGTTCCATAATGGGAAATAACTACAGGGTGGATCCACAGAACAAGTGGTCCCAGAGTAAATCAGACTTGAGTTAAGACTCCACCTATCACCTGAGCACTATAATCCCTCATTTTGAGTAGGGACCACAGTGTTGTTTCGGGTCCCCAGGAATTAATATCAAATCAGAGCCAATGTTTAGTAATCTGAAAAAGTCTGGGTATTTTCTGTTTTCCAGTGTATAGTAACTGGTCCCTTTGAGTAGGCTTAGGGGAAGATTCACAATATATACCTGCAGTAATAGTGCAGAGTTCATCCTCAGGGGGACGTGGCCCTTTCAATTAAGGAGCTTTGGTCTCTGAATTGACTTAGTTCTGGAAATTGGAGGAGAAACCATGATCCTTCATTGTGGTGACTCAGATCAGGGTTTTGGCTTCTAATCTTGGACTTTCTTCTGTTACATATATCAAGTAATTCTTTATCAGGCCCCTCATCAATTTTGTTCATAGGGATACCATGATTAATCAGCTGTTGGCAAATACCCCTATGGGCAAAAGCATTCTGATTTCCAGTACATTCCTACTGCCCTTCATGGTAAATGTGTTCACCTGTCTTTAGCAGTTAAGTGCTGCTACATGTCCTCTGGCTCTCCAGGATCCCATCATCACCACTGACATCAGGGAAGCCATTTCAATGATGATATCACCCATGATCTTACCTGGCCTACATAGGAAAGCAACCAAAGACCTTTTCGAGGATGCAGGTGCTCCCCTCACTAATGTATTTCTCAATGTCTTAGTATAGGAGTGTCCTCTGGGAAAAAATGTCTCACAGAAACTCATTACATGTAGGTGCTCAGCAGTAGATCTGTAGGTCACACAAATTCACTCTGATATTCCTATTTCCCTAAGTCTTTGGATTCTCCTCCAGATCATAGCAGGGAAGCTCTGGCATCTCCACCTCATTAAATGTGGGCCACTGCTGAGTTGTTGAGTCCAAGTTTCAAGTGAACTCTTAAGAGTCACCTCCAGCTTCACAAGCTATCACATCAAATCCAGAATCTCTAGTAAGTATATCCATATCAATGAACATGACTCAATCTAGCATTATATCCCACCCGCATTGGTCTAACATCCTTAGAATCCATTCCCATACATGTCTCCCAATTACAAGCGAAGTCTTGTAATGCTTTAGGTTTATAAGCTATTTCCCTCTGAATTATAGTTATCTGAGTTATCTGTACCCTGGAACTTGCTGAGATTTGACTCTAGTAATGGATCCAGGGGCAATAGGAGTGATTGTGCTGGGTCTTGAGAGTGAGCATCTGACTCAGATGAAGTTATTACTACGGCATTTTCAGGGAAAATAAGGCTAATCTCCTCAGACCCTGGAGGGCATACTACTTCCACAGGCAAGGGAGGCTCAGGGTTACTTGGGGGTTCAAGATTATCAATTACTTCTGAATCCATAGAGATGTTCCTATTCCGAGTTTCAGGGTCCCATTATTTCCCAATAAATGCCCTAACTTGCACGTGAGAAACTTGGCATGATTATGAATTCATGTGTAATACTGACTGAAATACCATTAATACCAAGAATAGAAAAATGGGGCCCCATTATCACTACTACTAATCAACATTACACTTGACACTCAAGCTATACAATAAGCCACAAAATGGAAACAGATATATAAATAACAAAAAGGAAAATATAAATTTGTCTGCAGTCAATAAGATTTTCTATCTAGAAAATCTAAATGAATCAACTGAAAAACCATTAAAACTAATATGAGAGGACATAAGGCATCTACGGCGATAGGCAAAAATGAATAGCCTTTCCATATACCATGCATTTAGAGACATATCTAAACATGTTTAGCATTATTATACTAGCAAAACTCAGAAACAACCTGAATGTCCACTGGCAGAAGAATGGTTAACTAAATTTTGGTCTATCCCTTCAATGGGATATTATATAGCAGTTGTACTGCTATAGGAAACATTAAGACAAAGTGTATTTAAAAAAAAAACAGGGGCACCTGGGTGGCTCAGTCATTAAGCATCTGCCTTCAGCTCAGGTCATGATCCCAGGGTCCTGGGATCGAGCCCTGCATCGGGCTCCCTGCTCCGCGGGAAGCCTGATTCACCCTCTCCCACTCCCCCTGCTTGTGTTCCCTCTCTGGCTATGTCCTCTCTGTCAAATACATAAAATCTTTAAATAAATTAAATAAATAAAAATTAAAAAAAAACCAGTCTGGAACAATATATATAGTAGGATCCATTTATGTCACAAATATCAATATATTAATAAATAAATAGATGGCTAGATAAATACTAAAAACGTAAGTATTTAGGTACATACACAAGTATGCATATCAAGAAAAAGATGTAGAAGAAATATTGGAACAATTTGGAGTGATTACAAGAGCTTTCACTTTTTCACCTTTTAAAATCTGTGTATTTCTGTGCTGTCTCAAATTTTTCATTGAAAAATACTTACGGGGGCGCCTGGGTGGCTTAGGTCATGGATTGAGCCCGACATCAGGCTCCCTGCTCAGCGGGAGCCTGCTTCTCCCTCTCCCACTCCCCCTGCTTGTGTTCCCTCTCTCACTGTCTCTCTTTGTCAAATAAATAAATAAAATCTTAAAAAAAAAAGAAAAGTATTTATGCATTGCTTGTGTTATTGGGTTGTTGATCTAGGAAACACTGACTTTATCCATCCATTATCCATTTATCCACCAACTCATCTGACTGTTATTAAGCACATGCTAACTATGCATCTAACACTTGAACAAGTAACATGGTACATAATCCCTAAACTGCCTGGGTGTAAGACCCTATTCCTAATAGCCTACCAGATTTTTGTTTTCAGTAAGGCCCTCTGAGATAGCATCTATAAAGTATTTCTTAACCACAAATTTGGAATTGTTTACTGAAAATTTATTAGCTTTTCTCAAAGAAGCTAGACTGAATTGTAAGCTAGAAATTTTTTCCTTATTCACCCAACAGGGATATTTTTTTAAAACTCCATTCAGCTTAGTTTGTTATTAGTTTTAGAAATACTAATTAAAACCATTTCAATCACATAATTCACACAAGAAGAAAGAAGATAAAGAAATATATGAAAAAATGGTCAATTTTTCAATTCTATTAGCAAAAAAAGGCAAAATAAAACAACTCATTAAATTAACACCTTAAAAATATCTAAAATGCCTAGTGTGGTTGATGATACCTTGAAATTAGTGTCAGCAATTTACATTGTTGATGGTAGTGTAGAATAGAAAGTATTAGCAATATTTATCAAGAGTCCAGTCTCTCTGACATAACACTGTCATGTTTCAGATTTACTTTTGGTACATAACTGCAATGAAGGAAAACAGTTTTTTGGGCAAAGCTTTCATTACTGCATTATTTATAATAATGAAACCTTGGAAATAATCTAAATACCCAAAATAAAGGGTAACAAGCAAACTATGGCATAACCATTCAATAGAACATAAAACTATTTTAAACTATTTTATGAAGACACTGTAATAACATGAAAAAAAATGAGTGAAAAAGCAATTGACAATTTAAAAAAATCTTCCCTCAACTAAGAGTGTGTTATTTTAATAATTTTAAAAATCAGTAAATTTTATTTTAAAATTATGACTATGAGGAATATAGGAGCAAGAAAACAGTTTCTTATATAATGCTAAATGATAAAGGCAGAAGACAAAATTTTACCTGTACAGCTTTATAAAATATTCATTCAGATAGATAACTGTGAGACAAGATATGGGCTACAGCTCATTCATCAGGCCAGTAGAATTATGGTTGATTTTTTATCCCTCAAAAAATTTTTCCTTAAAAAAAATTTTTTTTGCCATCCTTGGTATTTTGTAAGTGGAACACAAACCCATTAGAGGGTAGAAAAGTTTTGGTGACCCACCTGCTGCTCCTTTCTAAGGAACATTTCAATCTCCATATGAATCCTGTTCTCTTCTTCGGTTTTCAGCCTCAGCTTCTGTGACAACAATAAACCAGTATCAGGAATTCTTGCCACGAGAAGTTCTCAAGATTAGAGGTGTAGCTGTGATCATATCTCAGGTTTCTTTACCAGCTGGGATCCCAAGAATCCTGCCATATTGCTCTAGGGTGGCAAATCATTCCCTTCAACCCAATTCGTGCTCATGAACATCACTGAGCCATGTGTCGGGCACTCTGCAGGACACGTGCCAGTGCCCAGGACAAAAGGACCAGGATCCGCTTGCCTGGATAAAGTGATGTCAATTTAAGGAGAGAAATAATACTTCAAGGGGACAAGGTTCTTAGGCCTAGAAAAGGAAATTCCAGAATGCAAGGAAAGTTTGTAGTCAGAGTCGTATGACAAACCCGGGGAGTAAGCTTTCAAATAAAGGGGGCCCAGAGAAAGCAGTCTTCCTCCCCACGGATGACGCCACTCATGTTTGCTCCTTCCCACCTACCTACTGTTCATTTAGCCATTGTGTCCTTCCTTTTCTAATGAGGGTCTACTCCTTGTTTCTTTCTCCTGATAATTTTTCACTGTGACTTGCCAGCTTTATAAATTTAGGTTTGAATGAAGTTCAGCTCTCTTGATTTTATATTTCTTAATGGAGGGATAAAAGGTACCAGTTGGGCAGCAGCAAAAAACCACACTTAGGAAGTATCTTGGAACGGCAACTGGTTTCATAAAATAAGGATAAAGTGACCAAGGGAAGAAAGTACAACTGATTTTCAAAGTCATCACAAAAAACAGTGGATGTAGCCTACAGCCTATCAGAATCTCTGCCTGCAAATACACAAGACCTCATTCTGTTTTTGTTTCTAGTCTCAAATGTGAGAGCTGCAGGAGAGATGGAGCAAAGATCAAGAAAATCTTCCCCTCCTTCCTCCTCTGTTAGCTGAGGCAATACAAAGAGTGACAGCTAGAATGCCATGTACCGTGTTCATTCCTAATGTAGTAGTGATTACCTCTATCTCTTCCAGCAAGAGCTCCTCAGTTCTGTTACATTTCTTCTGGGTCTGGGAGATCTGCAGCTCAGTGTTTTTCTTCATATAGTGATTTTCCATGTTGGTTTTTGCCTTCATCTCTTGCAACTGGTCCTTGAGGTGAGCAATATATTCATTCCGACTCTGTAGAGGTTAAGACCAAGTTTCTAAATTAAAATACATTCAGGGGGCGCCTGGGTGGCTCAGTTCGTTGGGCATCCGACTCTTGATTTCAACTCAGGTCATGATCTCAGGGTCATAAAATGAAGCCTGGCATTGGGCTCTTTGCTCAGTAGGGAATCTGCTTGAGATCCTCTCTCTTCCCCTCCCTTTCCCTTTGCCCCTACCCCTGGCCTCTCTCTTTCTCTCTAAAATAAATAAATCATTTTAAAAATAATAAAGTAAAAAAAAATACATTCTACCTCCATTCAGTTCAGCCAATGGCTAAAGCCTACCTTTTGTATTTATAAATCAACAAGGAACTGGATCTATTTTTCTGTTATTGCACTATAGGAAAGTTAGCCAATAATCATGGATAGTATACATGAAAATGAAGGATAAGTAGTTCTCAGCATCAGGAATGGGAGATTCTTTCCTAGGTACACTATTTGGGTAGTCTGTATGCACAAAGGTTTCCCATTACTATCACAGTTTGGTAGAAAGAGCCCTGGTCTAAATGATCAAAAGACCTGTCTTCCCACCCAAGCCCCCAATAGCTGTGTTAACCTGGCCAAGTCAGTTAAACTCTCCAAGTCTTACCTTCTATAAAATAAAAACATTAATATCTGCCCTGTCTGGAATATCTCAGCAAGTGATTATAAGGAATTAATTAAGAATATGTAAAAACTCTTTGCAGGTCACAAAGTGCTTGGCAATTTCAAGGTTTCCATATTCATTAAAAAAATATTCATTCAGTACCATACTAAGTTAAATAGTGGAGACCTAATAGACATGGTCTTTGCCTTCATAAAGCTTACAGTCTAGTGACAGAGATGTGATTAAAATAAAACAAACTTTTTGGGGCACCTGGCTGGCTCAGTCAGTGGAACGTGCGCCTCTGGATCTCAGGGTTATGAGTTCGAGCCCACGCTGGGTGTAGAGATTACTTAAAAATAAAATCTTAAGGGGTGCCTGGGTGGCTCAGTGAGTTGGGCAGCTAACTCTTGATTTCAGCTCAGATCATGATCTCAGGGTTGTGAGATCGAGCCCCATGTCCGGCTCCCTGCTCAGCGGGGAGTCTGCTTCAGGATTCTCTCCCTCTGCCCTTCTGCCTGCTTGCTCTCTCTCTTTCTCTCTAAAATAAATAAATAAATCTTTTAAAAGATAAAATAAATAAAATCTTAAAAAAGAAAGCAAACTTTTTTAAAGGCACAAAACACTATTAAAGAATAGGACAACAGGCCATGGGACAGAGTAACAACGGAGGCCCACATTAGATCAGATAGTCTATAAAGGATTCTCTGAGAAAGGAATGTTAAATCTGGTACCTGAACGATAAGTATGTATGTCACATGAAAAGTGGGGTCAAGGAAGAGTCTAAGAAAAAGGAAAAATAAGTGCCTAAGTCTTGAGGCAGCAAAAACCTGGATACATTCCAGGAAATGAAAAAAAAGTCCAGAGACTATCCCAGCAAGGGTTGAGAGTGGGACAAGATGAGGTTGTAGAGGGAGGTAGGATGGACCATGTAGGACCTCACAGGCACTAGTATGGAGTTTGAACTGTAATCCAAGGGCCATGGGGAGCCTCAGAAAGGTTTTAGTCAGGGAGGTAACATCTGATTGTTTGAGAAGAACCAGCCAGACACAGCATGAGTAATTTCACAGAGAGATGATAGTTAGCTGACAGCACGACAAGCAAACACAATTAATAATGAAAATGCATTGCTTTAGTCAGAGATCTCTGTTTCTCTAAATACCAACCAACTTTAGTTGTACCACGTAAGTTGGGTGGAGTTAGTTCTAAGCATTAGAAGAAGAAGCAAAGCAGAAATCGGTCAAGATCATCCAAGATGAAAAGCAAACATCGTTTAAAGGATCATAGGCCCCTAAAAATAGTCAGGAACTCTTCAAGCATCTTGTCTGGCTTCTTGGTGTAACTCTATGGAATCCTTCCAATTATCCAGCAGTTATTCCGACGGTATCAGAGCCCCTCCAAGAAGATAAGTATCTCTGGCAGAGAACCTGGGACAAGCCCAGTTGCTAATACATCGCAGTACTTCTTAACCTCTTACAAGTTGTAGGACTGTGGGCAATTTACTTAACCTAAGACCTTTCTCAACTGTAGAATCCTGCCAGTGCCTCGCACAACTTAGCTACTCAATAAATGTTTATTAAATGCATTTTAAGAGAGGCCTTTTTTGGCTCACTTTTCCCCCTTCCCTTCTTTCTACACTCTCCTCCCTTTTCCCATCTCTTCCCATTTTGCTTCCCTCCTCCCTCCTAATTCAAGCTGTATGGTAGTCAGCGATAAAGTCTGGATTTCTAGGAAGACTTGAGTTAGAGTGAAATGTGACAGCTTCACTTCCTCATTGGCCGGAATCTTTATACCTATTTAACCGCTTAGTCTTTCTTCAAGGTCCTGCTTATATGCCACTTAAGTCCAGAAAACCTTTTCTAGAAAACCTCAGCCCATATAAAACTGTAGTTTTATTTCTCACAGACTCTAATGGTGTTGAACAGTTAGGTGTTCATTAAATAGCATCCATACAAAGATATACTTTCAAAAACTCAAGAAAATGTTCTGGTCAGTTTTCTTTATCAAACCGAATATTGAGTCTTTCAGAGTAAAAATATGAAGATCAGAAATGCAGTTAAAACTCTAGGAGGTTCTGCCTATGGCAAGCAAAAGGTATTATGTTACGTAACTTAATAAGGTCATAAACCATTGGTCTACAATTACCCTGTGCCAAGCCAAAGGCATCTGGTTTCAGTGCTGTTGCCATGGGCCTCAGATTATTCCCTCCTATAATGCTGTTCTGCACAACTTGTGGCCTTCTATGGTCACCGTGTGGGAACAGAGGAAGATAGAAAATATTGACAGGCTAGTGATGGTAAAATCATGATCAAATGCACTGCAGTATCATCCCATATCTTCATCTTCCCAGTCTGCAAAAAGGAGGCAACCTAGAAGCAGGGCGGGTACAGGCCAAAGGTCGTCGTGGGTTGTAGAAGTTCCTTTTAGGATTCTCACTACGAAAAGATCTTCCCTCACCACAACCCACCAGCATAACCCTGGTCGCCCAGGGTGTCTACAGCCTTCCCCATGATCAAGGTCTGTGGACTGATGCAGCATATTTGTGGGTTTTTATAGCAGACCAAACTTGACTTACAAATCCCCAAATTGCCTTCAGATCTGTACTCGTTATTTGAATTCAGAGGAGGATGATTTAGTAATGGAAACAAGCAGTCAACCAATTATAGTTAATAAGGCTCCAATGGCTGCCACAAAAGTGTAAGCCAAAGGATTTTAATGGTAGTGTCCGTTTTCATAACTGAACACAAAGTAGAGAAGAGGGTTTGGTTGGAGGGAAAAAGGAAAATGGGGAATGTGGTCTATTAAAGTGACAAAAGCCAAAGAAAAAAAAAATACAATTCTGTATTAAGTTAACATCTGTATTTGTCTGTCTAGGACTAAGAACAGTGGCTGGTTCTAGAACAGTCTCTGAATAAACTCTGAGCTACACAGTCACCCATTCTAAGATGCAGATGAAACAGGTCCAGACTTCTAAAGTTTCAGGCTCCAATTCCAGCCATTCCTTCATTTCCATTTGAACAATTCCCGTTTCAATTGTACCAATTTCCTCTGCCCTTTTGTAATAAAGTTTCCTTTATTGACTGATCTTGACTGATCTCCTCTGAGTAAACTCCTTTAAATGTAATGCCTAAAACTATACACAATATTATAAATGTCTAACTACAACAGAGAACACGGGAGTATTTTTTTCCCTACTGTATAAATACTATACAGCGCCCCAAACTGCAGTAATCAAAACAAAGAGGAAGCACTTCAAATGCTTTTAACGAGACTGGTCACGATTGTCAGGGTTCTGAGGACAATCCAGTAGAAGCAGCACTGTAAAAGGCAGACTCTGCAAAATCTACAGAAGATGGGAAGGCAGGCACCTTTTAAAAATGCTGTTACTGGGCGCCTGGGTGGCTCAGTTGGTTAAGCGACTGCCTTCGGCTCAGGTCATGATCCTGGAGTCCTGGGATCGAGTCCCGCATCGGGCTCCCTGCTCTGCAGGGAGTCTGCTTCTCCCTCTGACCCTCCTCCCTCTCATGCTCTCTGTCTCTCATTCTCTCTGTCTCAAATAAATAAATAAAATCTTTAAAAAAAAAAAAAAATAAAAAAAAAAATAAAAATGCTGTTACTACAGAGCACCTGGGTGGCTCAGTTGGTTAAGTGTCTCACTTTGGCTCAGGTCATGCTCTCAGGGTCCTGGGATGGGGAATCTGCTTGTCCTCTGCACCCCCCTGCTTGTGCTTGCTTTCCCTCTCTTTCTCTGTCAATCAAATAAATAAAATCTTTTTTAAAAAATGCTGTTACTACCACAAAAAGTGGTAAGACCCTAACCTCAGGGATTCATGTTAGAACCTGGCTAAACCTCTAATGAAACTATTGAAGACAAGTTAGGTCTTCACAATTCTCAACTTCTAACAGTCTTCTAAACAAAATTAGGCCTTTTGTTTCACTTTCGCATCCTCCTGGAGTCAGTTCAGTGTTCTAGTAATCAACTGGGTTTTGAATTCTGATGTCTATTATCATATACCAGCTTTCAGTTGCTTGCAAATTAGCAAGCATGCCTTCTATATCTTCATTCACTTCTTTAATCCATTTTGGAGTCCAGAGATCATCAGAGTCATCTCAACCTATTCTCTTTGGTACCCACTCTATATCCAGTCCCCCCCAAAAAGGAAATTAAAGTCATCAAAGAGTACAAAAAGCTGAGGTGCTAAGTGAAGAAAAGAACTAGGTAACACGCAAAAGGTAGTAATAGTGTGGCCAGAGAAAAACCAAAGTATGGTTTGGAGGATGGAGTAGTTCAGGCCTGTTGTAAAATATGATGCAGTGGGGCCTGGGTGGCTCAGTCGGCTAAGGTGTCTAACTCTTGATTTCAGCTCAGGTCAGGATCTCAGGGTCGTGAGATAGAGCCCCCAAGTCAGGCTCTGCACTCAGCAGGGAGTCTGCTTGAGATTCTCTCTCTCTCTGCCCCTCCCTGCCCATGTGCATACTCTCTCTCTCTCAAATAAATAGATCTTTTTTTTTTTTTAAGATTTTATTTATTTATTTGACAGAGAGAGACACAGCAAGAGAGGGAACACAAGCAGGGGTGGTGGGAGAGGGCGAATCAGGCTTCCCTCTGAGCAGGGCCCTGATGTGGGGCTCGATCCCAGGACCCTGAAATTATGACCTGAGCTGAAGGCAGACGCTTCATGACTGAGCCACCCAGGCGCCCTTCAAATAAATAAATCTTAAAAAAAAAAAAAAATATATGATGCAAAGCTTCTGCATAGCACTGAGCTTTCCAAAATACAGTCAATGGGGCGCCTGGGTGGCTCAGTCATTAAGCGTCTGCCTTCGGCTTGGGTTGTGATCCCAGGGTCCTGGGACCAAGCCCCACATCGGGCTCCCTGCTTGGCGGGGAGCCTGCTTCTCCTCTCCCACTCCTGCTGCTTGTGTTCCCTCTCTCTCTGTGTTTCTCTCTGTCAAATAAATAAATAAATGTATCTTAAAAAAAAAAAAAAAAGAACAAAGTACAGTCAATGACTATGGATGGCAATGGGGTTGCTGAATAAAGAACCAAAAGCTGAGGAATTAGTGCTACAGTTGGCTTAAGGCCACCCAGTTTAGACATTCATGTGAGTCTGGATCTAAGAAATTTTAGGGTTGTAGGGCATCCAGCTTAGTGCCCTTTGGCTCCTGTAACCAGTTGAAATGAGTAGGAGTGGGTTCATATACTTCATTGCTACTACATTTAACCTCAATAATCAGGGCAAAGCTGAAATAAGTGAAGTACTCTTCTTTATCAGCCAACCTTCTCCTTGAAGGCATATACATACATAATAAATATATATATAATTTATTATATTACTATATATAAAAAAATACACATATATATAAATTTAAGGGAAATGAGAAGCCCCAGGCCCAGGAGAAAAATAAATCCTCCATGGCATCCTGTTTTGAGAATATCTCCCCAATGCTAAATACCTCAGTGGCAGCTCCAGCACTGGAAAGGTTTATTGTATGTGCTGGAGGCAGCAGAATGAGGTAAGGGTAATTGCTTAAAGAAACTTCAGGTCAACCTAAAGCCACGGGTCTGGAGAAGATTGGTATAGCCCTAAGAAACACAACAACAAAGGTTACAGACCCAGAATTTCAACATGGTCCAAACCCTGACCCCCAGGGACAAGACAGATTTCTTACATGATGAGCCTCCCCCACCTTTACGGCACCCATTGCTGATGTTTGCCCGGAGAAGCATGGCTTATAAGGCCCTCCATAATCTGTTCCCTATCTCCCATTCTAGGTTCATCTATGTTATTCTCTCCCTTTCTCTCCAAACTTTAGCAGTTATAAACTGGCCTTCTTTTAGTTCCTTACATATCCCAAGTTCTATCTCCTAACTGAATATTTAGAAGTTCAACTTTCACTATTGCCAATAAGCTCCTACAAGTATGACCCTCACACAGTTAATAACTATAAACTCTGGACTCAATATAAAAGGAAATTACATAAAACATTGGAGTGTACAAAATCAGGCAGATTCTGGAGGAAGGAGACACGTGTAAGAAGGGTGCAGCATGTGGTGAGTTTCCAACTTTTTATGACCTTGATTAGACCACAGTCAGCACTATGGAGTGTGTGTGGGGGGTGGTGGCATGTGTAAAGCAGTGGAAACCCTGATTCAAAATACCGTAGTCTTTTTAGACTGAAAAACCAGAAAACAGATTTTGGACAACCACAGCCAAATAATTTTCAATAATGCTGAAAGGGAGAAAGGAAGCTTCACATTTGGAGTATAAATTCTGTCCAAATCTGTAGCTGATATCTGAGGCACACAGTGCCAGGAAGAATGCAGCAGACCTGCTAAGGATAAAAGAAAGTGAACTGAGATGAGCTCCTGCCCAATGTAGGTGAGAGTTTTTAGTTTTAATTTAACCAAGTTAACTGACCACTAAAACAAAAATGCCTGTACACTTTGGGGGATAGAAGAGAATGCAGAGTCTCTACAACATAATATTCACACTGTCCAGGACACATTCCAAAATTAGTTCATATTGAAGAAAATGAAAACTATGAACCATTCTCAAGAGAGATTAACCTTAAAATGCCAAATGTTGGAATTAGCAGACAAGAGGTTTTTTTTTTAAGATTTTCTTTTTAAGTAATCTCTACACCCAACGTGGGGCTTGAATTCACAACCCTGAGATCAAGAGTTGTTGGCTCTACCAACTGAGCCAACCAGGCATCCCAGTGGACACGGAGTTTAAACAAAGCTCAATAAAGAGCAATATGCTCATAATAAATTAGAAAAAAAAAACAACAACAAGAAATCTCAGCAGAGAAATAGAGCTATAAAAAAAGAACTAAATAGAAATTCTAAAACTAAAAAATACATTATCTAGGGCACCTGGGTGGCTCAGTTGGTTAAGTGACTGCCTTTGGCTCAGGTCATGATCCTGGAGCCCTGAGATAGAGTCCCACATCAGGCTCCCTCTCAGCAGGGAGTCTGCTTCTCTCTCTGACCCTCCCCCCTCTCATGCTCTCATTCTCTTTCAAATAAATAAATTTTAAAAAATACATTATCTAAATTTTAAAACAAAAAAAGTACTAGAAGGGCTTAATAGGTAGAATGGAGATGATGGAAAGTCAGTAAACTTGAAGATAGACAAATAGAGATTATTCAATCACATGAACAAAGAGAAAAATTTTTTTAAGAAACACAGAGACCTGAAGGTCAATAACAAAAAGTCCAAATAGGGATAATTGGAGTTCTAGTAGGAGGAGTGCAAGCAAATGGAACTTTAAAACTATCTGAAAACATACTGGCTGGGACGCCTGGGTGGCTCAGTCGTTAAACGTCTGCCTTCGGCTCAGGTCATGATCCCAGAGTCCTGGGATCGAGCCCCGCAGGGAGCCTGCTTCTCTCTCTCCCTCTGCCACTCCCCCTGCTCATGCTCTCTCCCTCTTAAATAAATAAAATCTTTAAAAAAAAAAAATTCTTCTCGGGGTGCCTGGGTGGCTCAGTAGGTTAAGCGTCTGCCTTCGGCTTAGGTCATGATTCCAGGGTCCTGGGGCCGAGCCCCACATCGGGCTCCCTGCTCAGTGGGGAGCCTGCTTCTCCCTCTCCGACTTCCCCTGCTTGTGTTCCCTCTCTAGCTGTGTCTCTCTGTCAAATAAATAAAAATAAAATCTTTTTAAAAAAAAGTCTTCTAACTTCGATATACGGAATAATGAAGACTCCCTGAAGCATAAACTTGTCCAAATAGCTAGGCAAAAGCTGATATTAAGCCATATTCTGTAACTTTCTAAACTGCTAATAGTGTTAGAAATCTTAATAGAACTAATTTCTGGGTGCCTGGGTGGCTCAGTTGGTTGGGCGTCTGCCTTCAGCTTGGGTCGTGGTTCCAGGGTCCTGGGATCAATTCCCACATCAGTGGAGAGCCTGCTTCTCCCTCTGCCTGCCGCTCCCCCTGCTTGTGCTCTCTCTCTCTCTGACAAATAAGTAAATAAAATCTTAAAAAAAAAAAAAAAAAGAACTAATTTCTAACTGCCTGCACTGTAGCCCAAGCATTGTTTTGCAAGTCTATTGCTTAAAACTTGGGAAGCATTTTCTTATAGAGGTAAATTAGATATAAGGTTAGGTCCTAATGACTAAAAAAGCCCACTAAATCCACTCTGTACTTGAAATATAATACAGATGACATTATCAAACCTAACCATCATGTATAAGGAGGTTTGTAATGTGCTTAATGTCCCATCTGGGACTACAGTCTCCCATCTGGGATGCTGGAAAACAAGAGACTGCCTGGGATAAGGTCTCCTGTAGGGAAAGGGCAGGTGGTATGATTGAGTGGGATGGGAGGAGTAAGAACAGACTAAGCGTTCCAGAGAGTTGGGGTCTCCCTGAGTTCTATTCTGGACTTACTTATATACCCCAGGCAACTCTCTAGTTACTCTCTTTATATATACTCTGATTAGTAAAGGCATCCCAGGAGAAACAACAATTTCTCATACGTAATTTTTCTTTGCTTAAGAAAGATGGCTTCTACGTGGCTGTTTTAGCTCAGTAACTTTCAGTGTTGGCCAGGTGATTCTTACCTGTACTTCAGCTTGCTGTTCTCTTTTGACATTAAGCAGCTGTTTTTGAAGAGATCTTATCTGTTTTTTCCCTTTTTCCTCCCTAGAAGAAATAAGAATGATTTATTTAGAGGGGTGCTTCTCAAACTCTAGTGTGCACAAGGCTCACCCCCAATGTTCAAAAACAGATTCCTGGGCTCTACCCCAGAGATTCTGATTCATTAAGTCTGGGATGGGGCCCTGGAATTCACATCTCTAACAAGTTCTCGGATGTTGCTCATGGTGCTGGTCCATGGAACACTTTCAGTCACTTTATAGAACACTGCGATTTGTTTTAGTAAACCAGAAAAGGAGGTTTTGGCTTATATGTTGTATCTAAAATAGCTGATGCTCAGACAAAGCTAAGAGGAGGAGGAACAGGAAGAGGAAAAGGAAGAGCAGGGCACTCTCTTCCACCTAACCTCCCTCTCCTTCGCTTGGGGTCAGTTCAGCATTGAGTCCGAAGGCTCCCTCCACATTTTCTCTCACACAGGTGTTTCCCCTGATAAAGTCTTTGCATGAATAATCTCATCTTGGCAACTCTCAGAAGACATGACTTAACACACTTGCCATGGGCACACAAACAGTAAATGGCAAAGCAGGATTCAAATTCAGTACCATCTGAATTAGAACGTAACTACTTTAGGTTTCTGTTTGTACTCAGAAACAGAATTCTGCTTATCTCTAGTAATGCCATTATCTAGGTCTGAAGAAAAAAAACAAAACGATATAATAAATAAACAATGTAAGAATAAACAAAACAAAATAAAAACTGTCTTAGCTCACGCCACCATTACAAAATATATCAGATTGGGTGGCTTATAAATAACAGAATTCATTTCTCACAGTTTGGAGACTGTGAAGTCCAAGATCTAGGCGCCATCAGATTCAGTGTCTGGTGAGAAACAGTTTCCTGGTTCACAGATGGTCATTTTCACTTGCATCTTTATATGATGGAAGGGAAGAAGAAGCTCTCTGGGGTGTCCTTTATATGGGCATTAATCTCATTCATGAGGCCTCCACCCTCATGACCTAATCACTTCCCAAATTTCCCACCTTCTAATATCATTACATTGAGGGTTAGGGTTTCAACAAATAAATTGGGGGCAGGGGTGGGGTATGCAAACATTCAGTCTATAGCCACAACCAAAACACCTTCCCACTAAATAGCATCTAGATAAGTATTGCTATTCAGAAATGTTTAGAAAGCATGTAGTTAACTAGAATCTTGAGATTGAGATCGTCATTGCCGAACTATAGATTATGTAATTCCCATTTATAGATTATAAGAAACAGATAAGAAAGATGCAAAATATTTACCTCGAATAATAAATTCAGAACCCTGGTGTAGATTCAGTTAAATAAATAAGTGTTATTTATGAGGGAAACTAGAAATTAGTGGAGTATTGCCTTCAAAATTATGAAAGATAATTTTCTTTTTTTTTTTTAAAGATTTTTTTTTTTAATTTATTCATTTGAGACACAGAGATACAGAGAGAGAGAGAGAGAAGGAGAGAGCATGAGCAGGGAGAGAGGCAGAGGGAGAGGGAGAAGCAGGCTCCCCGCTGAGCAGGAAGCCCGCTGCGGGGCTCGATCCCAGGACGCTGGGATCATGACCTGAGCCGAAGGCAGACGCTTAACCATCTGAGCCACCCAGGCGCCCCAAAAGATGATTTTCAATCTAAAAATCTGTACCTAGTCAAATTACTAATAAAGCATGAAACAGAAAAAGATTTTCAGACATGTAAGATCTTAATATATGTAACTTCCACGCACCCTTTGTTCATGCTCCAACAAAATGGGGGATTTACATAAAAAAGAGGAAGAATGGGGGTCTAGAAAACAGGATCAAAAGGAAATCTCAGGAGATGAAAGGAAGGCCCAGAACCATAGTAATGCTGCAGGCCCTAGGAGCAACAGCAACAAAGAGGAGAAAAAGAACAGAAGAAAGTTTCAAAAGGAAAAAAGAAAGCGAAAGAAGGAAGGAAGGAAAGAAAGAAGAAAGGAAGGAAGGAAAGACTTAATATGTATGACTACACTTAAAGAGTTCCAGGGCTCTGGTGAAGAGTTGGGTGCTGGATTTGGAACAGAAATGTCAAAACAGGCAAACAAAAAAGTGGCAAGATTTAACTCTAGGGGAAAAAAAAAAAAAAGCTGTTCAAGAAAGAAAATTTCATCATTATATATACTGTATGTCCCATCTGTGAACTATTTACACATAATCATCATCATCATAATACTAAGTATTAATTTAACCAAAAATGATGCTCTAACTATTCTAGGGGCATGGAAAAAACCCAACAGATTACATCTAAAACTATATTCCCACTAGTGCTGTTTGCCATAAGGAAGAAAACTGGTCAGTGTGAGAAATGAAAAATGGTATACTATTGATTTGAAGGTAAACATTTCTTATATGTTTATTGGCCTACTATGTGTCCCCTTCAGTGAACTGTCTTTTCTTATCATTTTTGGATATGCCAAGCCAAAGGATGTCTCATCTCTCTGGATCAGACTACATTTTGATTCATCATCACAATGAAAGGAAATTTCAGCACACTAAGAGATAAAGACCAGTCAGCCCACTTTTTACTCTCTAGCAAAAGCAATGCCCAATTAAAACAGCAATGAGGCCACTATACACTGAACAGAAAGGCAGAAATCCAAAAGATTGACACCACCAAATGCTGCCAAGGATGTGGAGCAACAGGAACTCTCATTCATTGTTGGTGAGAATGCAGAAGTCAGTTTGGCAGCTTCTTACAAAACTAAACATACTCTTACCATAACAACCTAGCAATTATGCTCCTTGGTATTTCCTGAAATGAGTTAAAAATCTATGTCCACACCAAAACCTATACATAGAGGGGTGCCTGGGTGGCATGGCACAGGCAGTTAAAGCATCTGACTCTTGGTTTTGGCTCAAGTCTGATTGCAGGGTCATGAGATTGAGCCACGCATCGTGCTCCACACTCAGTGCGGAGTCTGCCTGAGTTTCTCTCTCTCTCTCCCTCTGCCCCACTCCTCCCGGCTTTCTCTCTTTCTCTCTCTAATAAATAAATACTAAAAAAAAAACCCATACATAGATATTTAAAGTAGTTTTATTCAATAATTGTCAAAACTTGGAAGCAACCAAGTTGTCCTTCAGTATGTGAATAGATAAACTGTGGTATAGCCAGACAATGAAATATTATTCTGTGCTAACAAAGAAATGAGCTGTCAAACATGAAAAGACATGGAAGAACCTTAAACACACAATACTAAGTGAAAGAAGCCAAACTGGAAAAGCTACGTACTGTATGATTCCAAATGCATGACATTCTGAAGAAGGCAAAACCATGAAGACAGTAAAAAAAATCAGTGGTTGCCAGGGACTCAGGGGGAGGGCAGGAGGGATGAATAGGTAGAACACAGAGAAATTTTAGGGCAGTGAAACTATTCTGCATAAAACTGGAATGGTGGATGCATGTCACCACACATTTGTCAAAATGCATAAAATGTATAACACAAAGAGTGATCCCCTATGGACGTTAGTTAATAATAATGTATCAATATTGGCTCATAGATGACAACAAATGCATTGCATTAATATAAGATGTTAATAATAAGGGGTATATAGGAACTCTACTTTCTGCCCAATTTTTCTATAAATCTAAAACTGAAGTCTATTAAAAAAAAAAAAAAAAGCAATGCCCAAACAATACTCACATAGTATTTAAGTTATGTACACCTTTCTACCACAAATGGGAATAGTGCTGGTGTGGTTTGCACGTTTATTAGTGACCTATATTCTACAGCTGAGTTCCAATAAGAAGTATCCAGGTTATGGCTTCAGCAAGCAGAGGGGCTATTCTGGCACCTTTGTTTGCCTTTCTAGAGTAGAGACTAAGTGACCATGATGAAAGTGATACCTCATACATCTTGACCTTCTGGACAAAATCTCAAAAGGCCTTAAAACCTGGCAAAATCTCTCCTTTCTTTTGCTTTGAAAAACGATGTAGTCTGCCTGCCCTGAATAATATTGAAGTGGGATACATATTAAAAAATAAGTGAGGGGGGCACCTGGGTGGCTCAGTCATTGGGCGTCTGCCTTCGGCTCAGGTCATGATCCCAGGGTCCTGAGATCGAGCCCTGCATCAGGCTCTCTGCTCAGTGGGAGGCCTGCTTCTCCCTCTCCCACTCCCCCTGCTTGTGTTCCCTCTCTCGCTGTCTCTCTCTCTCTGTCAAATAAATATATATAAAATCTTAAAATAAAAAAAATAAGTGAGGGGTGGCTGGCTGGCTCAGTTAGAAGAGCATGCCACTCTTGATCTCCAGGTTGTGAGTTTGAGCCCCATTTTGGGTGTAGAGATTACTTAAAAAAAAAAGTGAGAATGATTCTTAACCAAACGGGATTTAAGCAGAGGATTTTTACATGTTATTAATTCTTTTTTTTTTTTTTAGATTTTATTTATTATTTGACAGAGAGAGAATGAGAGAGAGCACATGAGAGGGGGGAGGGTCAGAGGGAGAAGCAGACTCCCCGCCAAGCAGGGAGCCCGATGCGGGACTCGATCCCGGGACTCCGGGATCATGACCTGAGCCGAAGGCAGTCGCTCAACCGACTGAGCCACCCAGGCGCCCACATGTTATTAATTCTTACTTAGGGGCAGATATGCACACATCTCACAGATAGAATGCATACTTTAAGCATGTCTTTCACATCCTCTGCTCCTGGAAGAAGGAAAAATCATTTTATGGCAGGCCCTATGTGTGGGGCTTTCCCCAAGACTCACTCATTACACTTATTTTTTCATTACATTTTTCTATTTATGTACTGATATTTTTCTTATTATTTTGTAAGACTTTATTGTTAGTGAAGATCATTACCACTAAAAGAAGCTTCATTTAAAACTAAACAGAGGAGCTGAGAAGAGATGGATGGAGAGTGAATACTAATGAGTACAGGCTTTCTTTTTTGGAATGATGAGAATGTTCTGGAATTAGATAGTAGTAATGATTACACAACTGTGAATATACCAAAACCCACCAAATTGTATACTTTAAAAGGATGAATGTTATGGTATCGACAAAACTCTCTCCTTGACCAAACTAATCAGGCTCCTCTGAGCCTTCTCTACTAGGCATGACCTTGGCCCCAGTACTTGCCTTCAGCCTGCATAGCCTGCATAAACTGCCTTCAGTTTAGCAAGATTTCTGCTAAGACAGTTTAGAGAGAATCCCCCACCCTTGATATCTGATCACCCTGGATATCTGATCAAATTCCTCATCCCCCATCCTTGATGTCTAAGCCTTTGGTCTGCTTTCAGCAAAAATCCTGTTAAATTAGTTTACCAAGAATCCCCTATTCTTTATGTATCTTAGTAATTTTCCATCCACTGACCCCCTCACTGTTCTCACTGGCTAGAAATCCTCAGCTGCCTTTACTGTATTCAGAGTTAAGCCTAATCTCTCTCCCTATTACAGCAGACCTGAATAAAGCCTTCCTCACCATTTTAACAAGTCTGAATAATTTCTTTAACAGTATGCAAAGTTTATTTCATAAAGCTCTTATTCAAGGAACTAAATAGAAAATCTTATCTATCTTCTAAGATAAGATTTTAAAAGTGCCAATCACACAATAGTTAAAATACTGAAAATTTGCTACTGATTTGCCCAAATCTAGATATAATTCTCCAACTTAAATAAATCTAAATTGATGCCTATCTAATTGGAAGAAAAATTAAAAGAAGAAATTATCATACACAATCACATATGTAAAATCAATCACTGGCAAACTATCTACATTATTATTTTCTCCCTTCCAAATAGTGGTACATATATTTCTTTTTTATTTTTCTTACTTGATTAGCTTTTTTTGAAATTACTAAGTAACAAAATGTGCTCACAATGCTAAGTCTATAATACTAGCTGTTATTATTATTATTAGACACTGTGTGCAGGAACTATCCTAAATGCTTTACATGTATTAATTAATCTAACCAAAAACATATTCCTAGTACAGAATTTATTACCAATTCTAAGGTGCAAAGGAAGAGAAAATAACTCAAGTAAAAACAATTCCTGTGCAAACAGGATAAACACTCTCATTTGAGTATTCAGGGTTCATATAAAAAGAATTTTGTTGTGGTCCCCAAATCATTTGATTGTGTTCAATTTCTTAGAGTATGAAAATCTTTGGAATTAGTTGAAAGGCTCTGGAAAAGAAAACTTTCCTTGGCATGCTTTTTATTATCACCCGCTATGGTCCAGGGATTTTCAGTGAATTCAGTCTTAAGAAAGATTACCGTAAAGGTATCCAAATCGGTAAGGAAGAAGTAAAACTTTCACTATTTGACTATTTGCAGATGACATGATACTATATATATTTATTTATATATAATAAGATATATATATCTCAAACCCAAAAGATTCCACCAAAAAACTGCTATACCCACTAAACAAACTTAGTGAAGTCGCAGAATACAAAATTAATGTACAGAAATCTGTTGCATTTCTATACACCAATAATGAAGTAACAGAAACAGAAATTAAGAAAACAATCCCATTTATAATTGCACCAAAAATAATAAGATACCTAGGAATAAACCTAACAAAAGAGATGAAGTCCTGTATTCTGAAAACTACAAAAAACTGATGAAAGAAATTGAAGACAATACCAAGAAATGGAAAGACATTCCATGCTCATGGATTGGAAGAACAAATCTTGTGAAAATGTCTATACTACCCAAAGCAATCTACATATTTAATGCAATCCCTATCAAAATACCAACAGCATTTTTCACAGAACTAGAACAAACAATCCTAAAATTTGTATGGAATCACAAAAGACCCCAAATAGACACAGCAATCTTGAAAAAGAACAGCAAAGCTGGAATCATCACAATTCTGGACTTCAGTTATATTACAAAGCTGTAGTAATCAAAATAGGATGGTACTGGCACAAAAATGGACACATAGATCAACGGAACAGAAGAGAAAATTCAGAAATAAACCCACAATTATATGGTCAATCAATCTTCGACAAAGCATGAAAGAATATCCAATGGGAAAAAGACCATATTCTTTAACAAATGTTGGGAAAACTGGACAGCAACACGCAAAAGGAAGAAACTGGACTACTTTCTTACACCATCTACAAAAATAAATTCAAAGTGGATTAAAGACCTAAATGTAAGACCTGAAACCATAAAAATCCTAGAAGAAAGCACAGGCAGTAACTTCTCTGACATTGGCTGTGGCAACTTTTTCTAGATAGGTCTCCTAAGGCAAGGGAAACAAAACCAAAAGTAAACTATTGGGACTGCATTAAAAAAAAAAAAAAAAAAAAAAAAAGCTTCTTCAGAGTGATGGAAACAATCAAGAAAACTAAAAGGCAATCTATAGAATGGGAGAAGATATTTGCAAATGACATATCTGATAAAAGGTTGGAACCCAAAATAAAGAACTTCTAAAACTCAACACCAAAAAAATAATCCAGTTAAAAAGTGGGTGCAAGACATGAACAGGCATTTCTCCAAAGACATACAGATGGCCAACAAATATATGAAATGATGTTCATCAAAACTTACCATCCGTGAAATACAAATCAAAACTACAATGAGGTATCACTTCACACCTGCCAGAATGGCTAAAATCAACAACACAAGAAACAACAGGTGTTGGTTGAGGATGTGGAGAAAAAAGGAACCATTCGCACTCTCGGTGGGAATGCAAACTGATGCAGCCACTGTAGAACACAGTACCGAGTTTCCTCAAAAAGTTAAAAATAGAACTACCTTATGATCCAGTAATTGTGCTACTAGGTTTTACCCAAAGAACATAAAAATACTAACTCAGAGGGATATATGCACCCCTATGTTTATAGCAGCATTATTTACAATAGCCAAGATATGGAAGCAGCCCAAGTGTTCATCGATTGAAGAATGGATATCGAAATGTGAATATACACAATGGACTATTATTTGGCCATAAAAAAGAACAAAATCTTGCCATTTGTAACAACATGAATGGAGCTAGAGAGTATAATGCTAAGCAAAGTCAGTCAGAGAAAGATAAATACCATATGATTTCATTCATATGTGGAATTTAATAAAACAAGCAAGCAAAGAAAAAAAAAGAGACAAACCAAGACACAGACTCTTAACTACAGAGAACAAACTGATGGTTACCAGAGGGGGGCGGGTATGGGTTAAATCGATGATGGGGATTAAGGAGTGCAATTGTCATGAGGAGCACCAGGTACTGTATAGAAGTGCTGAATCACTGTATCGTATACCTGAAACCAATATTACACTGTATGTTAACTATCCAGAAATAACATTTAAAAAAAAAGATTACTGTACAATAGGAAGAATATTCTTAACATACTGTAGATATACATAACTGAAGCCCAGAAATTTGAATTACTGTCCCAGCAAAACTAAGATTAGCACTTACATTTCTGAGTTCTATTTATCTTCCCTGGAAAGCACAAATTTGATTTGCTTTAGAAATCAAGAACTTCTGGTAAAAGTTTTATGGCATTTTAAAATACAACACAGCAGGGGCACCTGGGTCTGCCTTCAGCTCAGGTGATGATCCCGGAGTCCGGGGAGTGAACCCTACATCGGGCTCCCTGCTCAACGAGGAGTCTGCTTCTCCCTCTGCCTCACCCCCTGCTTGTGTGTGCTCTCTCTCTTGCTCACTTGCTCTCTCACTCTCTCTCAACCTCTCGCTCACTCTCCCTCTCAAATAAATAAATAAAAATCTTAAAAAAAAAAATACAACACAGCAAATAAACCTAATATTACTCAGACCTGGCAATGATATCATAAAAATGCATTTTGTTTTCCCTCTCTTTTCCCAGGGCTTTTAGGAGACTGGTGAAAGTGCCTGACTCTTCCAACTCCTGCATGGTATCTGTAATTATATCACTGAAAAATTGCCTGTAAGGAGACACAAAAAGGATGAGTTAATAAGGTATATTTTCTTACATTTACAAGGGCTACAGAAGTCACACAGGTTAAGACCCAGGATGAAAATCATAACTAAGTTGGAATTACTCCTGGAATGCAAGAATAGTTTAGCATTAGAAAGTCTATTAATAGTATTCAACACATAAACAAAAGGAAAGGAGAAAAAACATATGGCCATCACAACAGATGCAGAAAAGACATTTGGCAAAATTCAATATCCACTCATTTGAAAATGAGCAACAAAAACTCTCAGCAAACTAGAAATAAAAGAGAACTTCCTTAACCTGACAAAGTTTACATACCAAGGACTAACAAATATTGAATGTACAGTATGATATTATATATATAATATTTTAAAACATATAAAATTGTATTGTTTAAATAAAACACATACATACTTAATAAAAGTATCACAACAGAATGTAAGAGAATAATAAACACCAAATTCAGAAGAGAGTTTGTCTTTGGGGGAACAGTGAGGGGCTAGCATCAGAGGCTCCAATTGTATCTTAAGTATTTTATTTAAAAAAAACCAAACACCTCTAAAGTACTCATGGTAAAATGTTAGGATATGGTGGTTACACACTTAAGTACTCATTATTTCATTTTTTATATTTTTCTGCATTTTAAAAATATTTCATAATTTTGCAAAAGTTAAATCATTTAAAAAATTTTTTAAAGAGCTAATAGGGGAACCTGGGTGGCTCAGTTGGTTAAGTATCTGCCTGTGGCTCACGTCATGATCTCAGGGTCCTGGGATCAAGCCCTGCGTCCGGTTCCCTGCTCAGCGGGGAGTCTGCTTCTCCCTCTGCCCCTCCCCTCTCCCTCTCTCATAAATAAATAAAATCTTAAAAAAATAGAAGAGCTAATAAAACACTCACATTTTATAGATGAGTAAACCCAGGCACAGGAAGGTTAAATGACTTGCCCAAGGTCACATAACTAATTTGAGAAAAAGGTAGAACTACATAATCCAGGTTTCCTGGCTCATAGTCTGTTGCTTTTTATTTTATTTTTTAAAGATTTTTATTTATTTATTTGAGAGAGAGAGCTAGAGAGCACAAGCAGGGGGAGTGGCAGAGGGAGAGGGAGAAGCAGGCTCCTCACTGAGCAGGGAGCCCAACTCAGGGCCCAATCCCAGGACCCTGGGATCATGACCTGAGCCAAAGGCAGATGCTTAACTGACTGAGCCACCCAGGTCCCCATCCATTACTTTTTATAATATTCTTATAGGTATAGATTTTAAATGCTGCTATTTAATGTTTTCATAATAATTTTTGACAATAGTTCAAACAGAAAGATTCAATAACTATATTAAGAAAAAAGAAGTACATCGAAGTAAAAAAAAAAAAAAAACAATTGAAAAGATATGAGCCATCCCACAGAGAATGAAAAGGACATTAACTAGATTGGTGTTTATAAGCAGGACACCTTTCTGTCATGTATGCAAATCTGAGCCAGATTGATTTCACAAGAAACATTACCCCTCTGATGCAGGGGTTGGCAAACTTTTCCTATAAAGAGAGAAATGGTAAATATTCTTGGCTTTGCAGGCCATAAATTCTCTGTTGCAACTACTCAGCTTTGCTACTCATGAAAGCAGCAAGAAACAGTATGTAAACAAATGGGCAATGCTGTATTCTAATAAAATTTATTTTCAAAAACAGACTATGGGCTGGATATGGCTAGTGGCCCTGGGTAATTGCTATAAACATTCATTTACCAACAATTCTTACCATAATATTACATCCTCTTTTAAACTTAACAGGCTTCCTTGTCAGCAAGCCTGACAAAAAACTGAATAATGAGACAATGGAAACCGAGACTGCCTTTCAGAAATTCTCAGGATTAAAACTCAGCTTAAAAGTTGGCTACTTGGGGCGCCTGGGTGGCTCAGTCGTTAAGCGTCTGCCTTTGGCTCAGGTCATCATCCCAGGATCCTGGGATCAAGCTCTGCATCAGGCTCCCTGCTCGGCGGAGAGCCTGCTTCTCCCTCTCCCACTCCCCCTGCTTGTGTTCCCTCTCTCGCTGTGTCTCTCTCTGTCAAATAAATAAATAAAATCTTAAAAAAAAAAAAAAAGTTGGCTACTTGGATGGTGTCTGTCTCTTACTCATAGATAAAGCATCACAACAGCTACCAATTCGTGCCAGGCACTTGGCTGCAGCCTTATTTCTAATCCTCACACTGATATTGCAAAGTTGCTATAATTATTTTCACTTTTAAAAGCTGGACACAAACAACAACTTGCCCATGATCATATAGCCACCATACTTTCAATTGTACCACACTCCCTCTAAGCAGTCTTTAGCTAATCCTATTATCAGCAGTACCTTTGCATCTAATGACCAATCCCTAAGAGAAGACAGCAGCTACCCTTGCACCCATTTTACTATTACTTTTCCAAATATGCTCTCCTTCTTTACCTATCAATCTGGATTTTCTTCATTATGTCCGTGGACATTATGGTCTGTCTTGCAGGTTTTTTGAAGACAAAATCTTGCATTTTGTTAAACTCATTGGTAAATTGGCTTCCTTTTTGGACTCCTGGCAACTTGGTTTCTTCTTTAGGTAAGAATGGACTGGGTATTTTTGAGGTTCTTGAGGCCTCTGGAAGTTTTTCTAAGCTCTTGTTTTTCTTCTAAAAACAAGAAATGATGTTTTATGTAAGACAGATTTTAAGAGTAAAGAAACAATGCTATCCCAGGACTTCTGCCTACATTTGTCAACCGCACCTTCTGCCACTTGTATTCAACGCACAAGAAAATTACCCTTTTCTTCAGCCACCCAAATCACGTCCTGCTATTTTGTGCCTTACTGCCTTTAGACAACATTCCTTTTGCCTGTCTTTCCTCAACTTACCACCTGGTAAGCTTTAAGACTAAGATCAAAGGTAAAGTTCCTTATGAAATATCTCTATTAGCAGATATTTACCATGTTGTAATTATTTGTATGAATGTCTCCATTAGATTGTAAATTCTATGAGGGAAGGGGCAGTGTCTTAGAGATCTTGGTTCACCTCAGATTCTTTTTGGAACAAGACTGCATAATAAATGCAGCCATCTTTATAGTCTCATTGCTTAGAACAATGCCGAGGGCATAGAAAACTCAAATGTTCATTGAACACATGAATATGAAATATAAAGAATGAAAGAAATATCCTAGCAAAGAGCATAAGTTGGTAAAATTAGTGGTGTGGTATAGATTTCAAAGGTCATGTGGGAAAAAGCCAAAATAATTCATTTTTCAGACCCAAACTTGAACACTGAGGGGTAGGCATCAACCTGAGGAACAGCATATGTCTTTTAATTGATGATTCCTATTTAATCTGTTGCTAAAAGCTTTAGCTATTGAGAGGCCATATAACATAGCGATTATGCCTATGGACTCTGAAACCAAACTTCCTTGTTTGAATCCTGGCTTTATTTCTTACTAAACCATACTGACTTAGACAACTGTTTAATATCTCTATGCCTCCATTTTCCCATTGGTAAAACAGGGATACTAGCACTTGCTCTCACAGTTACTATGAGGATTAAATAAATCAATACACATAATGCATTTAGAACAGCACACAGAATTATTTAAGTTCTGTACTTGTTATGATTACTTAAATTCTTGTGCAGATCCTATGCACAGAAGAAAGGTTTATCTGCCTATTGATACATAAAGCCTAGGTCTTCCTTAGCTAAACTTCAACTAGCCCAGAAATGGTAAAAAACGATCCATTAACGGTTAATAAACGCAGACTCAACTGCATTTTTCTTTACATCAACAATAGGCAAAGATTCAGATCTGAGGAAAACATCTGTAGGCAAGAACAAAACAAAATGCTGCCTTAATTAAGAATTAAATTTTAAAATATTTCTTTAAATTAAAATTAATTTGACTGGCTACAAAGAGAACAGAAAAGTAGCATTTCAACAGTTAAGCTGAAACTTACCTGGATGTAAGGAAAACCTTAAGGGTGGTTATTATTTTAGATTATGCCTAGGTAGGAAAGGGGAAAGTGTAAGGCCTAGGAAGCTCTTTCTATTTCCCTATTTTTCCTCTACCTTTATGCTTGGGCATCTGGAAAAGGAGGCAACTGTGTCAAGCAGCCTGATTTACTCATTACTATAAATAAATATGAATTTTTTTTTAAAAGATTTTATTTATTTATTTTGACCGAGAGAGACACAGTGAGAGAGGGAACACAAGCAGGGGGAGTGGGAGAGGGGGAAGCAGGCTTCCTGCGGAGCAGGGAGCCCGATGCGGGGCTCAATCCCAGGACCCTGGGATCATGACCTGAGCTGAAGGCAGACGCTTAACGACTGAGCCACCCAGGCACCCCAAATATGAATTTTTTAAAGACAGAACTTAAAGGAACTAGCTAAATGTTTTAGTACACTCACTAAAAAATATTTTTATATAGCATACACTAGGTACAAGGTAGGGTATTAGACCCTAAGGGAAAAGGTAAGAGAAACAGTATCTCTGCAGGGGAGCTCTTCCCAAATTTTGGTCCAATTACTCCCACTTCTGGTAGAATCTGGTACATTAGTATTTTTTTTTTTTTTTTATCATTCTATCCCATGATTTTACCATTGAAAATCTATTTGGAGATGTCCTTAGCTATAAAAATAGCTATAAAGGAGGGATAATGCTAACTAACCTTTCATCCCAAGGTTGTTCTAAGGCTGAACAATATGAATGAAGCCTTTGGAGAAAGAAAACATCCACATACATACTAAGGATTTAAAATATATATCCTATGCCCTTATAGAGCAATGGCATTGTAAAATCTGTAAGTTAGAACTAGTATTAGGAAGTAAAAAAACAAACAATTATTTTAAAAGACTCACAATTTTGTAAGGTTGTGGAACTCATATTGAGGAAAGGGCTGTTAAGTTTCTATTAATCAAGATAAGAGTGGACGGGGGGTAAAAAAAAGATGAGTGTAAGCCTTTATTATATACACTACTATGAAATGATAAGCAGGGCCTCTGTTAAGTCGGCAAATTTTGTGGGTGAAGATCACTATCATAAACCAGAATAAAATAGTGCAAAAGTTTTGTTCTTTAATTTACTGAAGTGGTGACCACTGCTGAATTGTTTATAAATTTGGGTTTTCCATCCTCTCTTGAGTTTCTACGAAGGCAAATTATTCTTTTTTAGCCTGACACAGTAAGTATCACTGATAAGTATCATCAGACTTTATCTTGTTAACTATCTTTTTATTTTTGATTCCTACTGCTGGGAGACAATATATAGGAAGGAAACCCTAGACTCTTCTTTACTATTTGTTAACTAGATTAATGTATGAATTAGACTCTTGTTTTAAATGCATTGAAAGGCTTAGTTTTGGGGTTTCTAATCTCTTTACCATTCATAAATTGATTTAAAAAATTTGTTACAAAATTCTTGATATACCCATTACTGTTGTTTTAAAACTACCCCAAAACTCATAGAATGTTAGCACTGGAAGGGATGATATGGATCATTTAGCTAAAACTCCATTACACTGTAGGAGCCCCTGGTTTGCTCAGTCAGTGGAGCATGCGACTCTTGATCTTGGGGTTGTGAGTTCGAGTTCCACCTTGGGTGTGGAGGTTACTTAAAAATCTTAAAAAAAAACACACAAAAAGCTCCATCACATTTTACAAATAAGAACATGAAGACCAAGAAAGTGAAATGAACTGCTCATAGTACACAACTAAATCGCAAAGATCTCCTGACTCCAAATCCAGTGTTCTATTAAAATTTTAACTTTTAAACTTTAATAAAAGCTTTACAAACCCAGACTATATATATAACAATAATAATAACAATAATTTAAAAATGATAAGGTGTAATGAAAGGGAAATTTAATTATCTAGTTACAATAAATATGAACTTCTTTTCTGTTAGATATGGAAAGTAATTTACTCTGTTGTTTATACAGCAATTTTCATTTGTTAGAGAATCAGAAATAATGTATGCTGTACAAACTATATAATGTAATTTTGCTGAACGTAATAAATGTGTATTTGTACTTATAAGTTCTTTCCTGGAGCACTGGGTGGCTCAGCCAGTTAAGCATCTGATTCTTGATTTCGGTTCGGTCATGATCTCAGAGTTGTGAGATCAAGCCCCACGTCCAGCTCTGTGCTGGGAATGGAGCCTGCTTGGGATTCTCCCTCTCCCTCTTCTGCCCCTCACCCCCACCCCTGCTTGCTCTCATGCTCTCTCTCTCTCTAAAAAAAAATAAATAATAAGTTTTTTCATTTTATATCTATAATCTAAGTTATTATTACAAGAGCTTGGGGTGCCTGGGTGGTTCAGTCAGTTGAGGGACCTCTGCCCCTCCCACAGGCTCACATGCTCTCTCTCTCAAATAAATACATAAATGTTAAAAAAAAAATTTAAAAGAGCTTAAGAATTTATAAAGATTTTGCTCACTACCAAGTTGAGTTTTTTTGATAACTCAAATAGCATTTTGAGGAGGAGTCCATAACATCACTGAAAATGTAATGGCTGATGTAATGACCTGGCTGGATATTCACAAAAGCAGGTTGCAGCATATTCAACAACACAACAAAGTCTTTTTAGAATAAAGAAACATTGAGAAGGTCCAACTGAATTTCCTCCCCAGAGGGTTCAGTTAGCTTTCAGCAGCTAAGAAATGTAAGATAGGTGGGGCAATTCAGTAAATTGGCTACTCTCAGTACATATGCTGTATTTATACTGATTTACTATAGGGCTTTTTGAAATTGCCAACATACTGGAAGAAAAGGATATTCTGACTGGCAATGTATCTTGAGCTATAGTTATTTCCCTCCATCAATTCAGAGTACATATCTCAGGTAATTATTATAGCCCTCTTTGTCTGAGATAAAGGTGCTATTTCCCATGTTAAATTTGATAGCATAAGTACTCTAAGGGATAGAGAAATAAAAAGGAAAGAAAGCAAAAATTACATAATGGTGAGTGTATATACCATGCTGATACTTTGGCTTCTTCCATACTGAACTGGCATGATATAGTTTAGAATAGAGAGCTGGTCTGTGGTATCTTCCAGAACCGCGGAGATCCTCAGCACATCTAGAATGGAGAGTGGCTCTATGATTTCCGGGATGACTTCCTTGTCTGTTTCTTCAGCTGTTTCTTTTTCTTCTTCTACAGCACTGGGTGGCTCGCCTGTCACTGACACTGTCACCTCAGAATGCCAGACTTTTGATGGAAGATTTGAGGCTTCTAGTTGGCTTCTAAAAAAAAGAAAGAAAGAAAGAAAAAAATAAGTCAGCCACCAAATGTTTAAAAACTGCTTCAACTCAAAAGCACAGGCAGCATATAGATTGGCCCCTATGAAGTCCATATTGTCATATAACCAAGATAAAGAATGAAAGTAGGAGTTTACACATGGTTCTGCTAAATATCTCCCTGTGACATCCTGAACAACCAAAGGCAAGCCACTTACTGTTTAATAACTTCACGTCACCCATTCTATGGGTTAACCAATTTGAATTTCAGCCCAAATTAACTTTTTGTCTAGCAACATCTTTAAATGTTAATCAAAAGTGTGTCTCATGATTAATGAAAAACAGAATGTGGCAGGAGTGACTGGCTGGCTCATTCGGTGGAGCATGTGATCTTGGGGTTGTGAGTTCAAACCCCATGTCGGCACAGAGTTTACTTAAAAAAATAAATACATTAAAAACAAAAACAGGGGCGCCTGGGTGGCTCAGTCGTTAAGCGTCTGCCTTCGGCTCAGGTCATGATCCCAGGGTCCTGGGATCGAGCCCCGCATCGG
The DNA here is from genome assembly GCF_029215605.1 of Mirounga angustirostris. Classification (NCBI taxonomy): domain Eukaryota; kingdom Metazoa; phylum Chordata; class Mammalia; order Carnivora; family Phocidae; genus Mirounga; species Mirounga angustirostris. Next base: position 69,705,059 of record NW_026991709.1, on the reverse strand, counting down.
GCTTCCTGCTCAGCGGGAAGCCTTCTTCTCCCTCTCCCACTCCCCCTGCTTGTGTTCCCTCTCTCGCTGTCTCTCTCTCTGTCAAATAAATAAATAAAATAAAATAAACAAAAAACAACACAGTATGTAGTAGCCAGTCTCCAAAATGGGCCTATATGATTCCCACCTTCTTATATTCATACCCAAAAGGGTATGACTACAAAAGTAGTCTCCCCCACATTAAAAGGACTTTTATCACCTAACCGTAGGTTTAGGTGGTAAAACACAGTTTTTCCCTTACTCTCTCTCTCTCATATCTCTCACTCTGTAAGAAGTCAGCTGCCTTGCCATAAGGACATGTAAGCAGCTCTTTGGAGAAGTTTGTGAGGGTGTGGAACTAAGGCCTCTTGCCAACAGCCAGCATCAACTCCCCAGCTCTGTAAATGAGCCGTGTTGGAAGTATATCTTCCAGCCCCAGTCAAATTTTCAAATGTTTGCAGCCCTGGCCAACTTCAATCTTATGACAGACCCTAAGCCAGAACCAGCCAGCAAAGCTGTTCCCAAATTCCTGACCCACAGAAACTATGTGAAATAATAAAAGTTGATATTTTAAGTTACTAAGCTTTGGGGTAATTTGTTCACAGCAATAGATAAATAAATAAATTTAACATAAGGCATAATTTAAATAAATAAATATGTATACAAAATAAATTGGAATTTTGAACATACTCTCCCATTCTTCTTAAATTAATTGTAACTTCCGTGGTACATCTACAATCTCACAAAAAATGCAGTCACCTAAAATGGGAAGAAAACATTGAGATTAGTTTAAGGGAGTGTTGAATGATAAATTACTTCTATACCCTTTTAATAAGAGAAAATTAAAGAATTACAAGAGCTGCAGCTTATCCCTTCTTTTTGCTTATTAGAGCAGTCCCAGAGATGGAAGAACCCCTGACATCATGTAATTAATGACAAAAGCAATTATTGATAAATGCAATCTTTGAGTCTCTTCTTATGGTAAATTAATGTACAACATGGATTTCGTATTATTATTATATTCTGATTTTTAACTGGCAATATCTATAGATTTACTTTTGTTATTCTGATTACTAAAATATTTAATTTGATCATTCCATCTCACTGATCTGTCAGATAACAAAATTTATTGCACCTGGACTTAGAAGAACACTTGAGATTGTATTTAGAAAAGCTGTATTTCTCCTGAAAATCAGTTTACTATTACTATCAAGATGTTACTATAAGCCAAAATCCTTTCTGTTTAAGCAAGCTTTACAATGAGAACACCCTATGGAGAATTTTGCTCTATGCTAAATGAGTAATAAATGGTAAGTTTCCAGTATGATTTTGTCCACAACAAAGTGCTCCTAAGAAGGGGCATACAAATATATCTCATACAACATAAGTATTATATGTAAAAATGAAAACATATAAAACAGAATCTTTATGTAAATTGAAAAAGATATGCCAAACTAGCCAGATTTTCTGGTACAAGGGCAGTTTTAAGAGGAAGTATCATGGCATAAGGAAGATTTTGTTCTTTTGATGTGTTGTTGTTTCTCTATTTTTCCTTTTTTTAAGGCTTGGGGCATAGGTAAATGTGCTTCATGCAGGTAAGATAGGGCTATGCTGATGCACTATCCAGTATGTTCATGCTGTTTGGGCTCCTCATTCCTCAATGCTAGAAATCTAGGAGTCATTCTTCCTTCATCTTACTATTTTTTTTTTTAAAGATTTTATTTATTTATTTATTTGACAGAGAGACAGCAAGAGAGGGAACACAAGCAGGGGGAGTGGGAGAGGGAGAAGCAGGTTTCCTGCTGATCAGGGAGCCCGATGTGGGACTCAATCCCAGGACCCTGGGATCATGACCCGAGCCGAAGGCACATGCTTAACGACTGAGCCACCCAGGCGCCCCGATCTTACTATTTTTTTAAGATTTTATTTCTTTACTTGAGAGAGAGAAGGAGCAGGGGGAGGGCCAGAGGGAGAAGCAGGGAGCCCAACTCAGGGCTGGATCCCAGGACCCTGGGATCATGACCTGAGCCGAAAGGCAGAGGTTCAACTGATTAAGCCACCCAGGCACCCCCATTCCTCCTTCATCTTGATACCAGCATTTCCCAATCCAAACCATCACGAAGTCCTGTGGATTTTATCTTCTATTTCCATGTCCCCCAGTACCATGCTGGACCTGACAGTTGTTTCTTGCTTGAACAACTCTAATAGTCCCCAAACTGGAAGTGATGTTTTTTTCTTTTGAAAGAATGATTATATATTATTTTTTATTTTGCAAATGGAAATACAAGTGAGGATGTAAAGCAGCTGGAAATAAGTTATAATAAGGGAGCAGGAGTTACCCATGACAATCAACAGGAAGGCCCAGCAAATAGCATTTCACAGAAAGCAAGTTTCTTATGGTCCAGAAGGTGGAAGAATAAAATTTTGTTGTTATAATTTGTTTATTTTTTAAAGAAATGGCTGGTGTATCAATATCTAAAAGAAACAGCTCATTATTTAATCTAGAGTATTCCAACTCTAACTTTGTAATGGGATGTTAGGCTTCTCATGATTCTTGGAAAAACTGTCATTCCCCAAATATGCAATTACCTTGCTATCCTCTTCTAAAAGTCAGTATTTTTTTTTAAAAAACTATTAGTTTAAAGGGAAAAATATGTAATCAAATTTCCAAATGTTTCATTTTAGTCTATGTTTAAACAGTTTGCATGTTTAAACCGAAATTACATTTCTAACGGCTTTCATTTCCTTCAATCCAGCCCCAAACTGTATTTTCTTTTTTCCCCCATTTTTAAATTTAAATTCAATTAATTAACATATATTATTGGTTTCTGAGGTAGAGGTCAGTGATTCATCAGTCTCATATAATACCTAGTGCTCATTACACCCAGCCACCCCTAATGTCTATCAGGGGAATGACAGTTTTTCCAAGAATCATGAGAAGCCTAACATCCCATTACAAAGTTACAGCTGGAGGGCGCCTGGGTGGCTCAGTTGGTTAAGCAACTGCCTTCGGCTCAGGTCGTGATCCTGGAGTCCGGGATTGAGTCTCCCTCTGACCCTCCTCCCTCTCATGCTCTCTGTCTCTCATTCTTTCTGTCTCAAATAAATAAAAATAAAAATCTTTAAAAAAAAAAACAAAAAACAAAAAAAAAACCAAAGTTACAGCTGGAATACTCTAGATTAAATAATGAGCTGTCTCTTTTAGATATTGATACACCAGCCATTTCCTTAAAAAATAAACAAATTATAACAACAAAATTTTATTTTCCACCCCCTTCTCTCCAGCAACCCTCAGTTTGTTTCCTATGATTAAGAGTCTCTTATGGTTTGTCTCCCTCTCTGATTTCATCTTGTCTTATTTTTTAAATGAAAAATTGAAAATTTAAAACTGAAAATCTAATCATGTCTTTCCCTAGAACTCTTCTATGGTTTCCCATTGCCTTAGGACAAAAGCTAAAATTCTAAACTTGGATTCTAATTCTAAACTGCATGATCTGGCCTGCTCTGTTCCTCTTCAGATATCCACTTGGCACTGCCCTTTTCTTGCCCTCATGGCTCCTTGGGCTTCTTTCAGTTCTATGGAATCATGCCCCTTTCCAACTCAGGGTCTTTGCACGTGCTATTCCTTTGATTTGAACCATTCTTCCCCTCACTCTTCACCTTGTAAAGTCCCACTGATCCATCAGGTACCAGCCTAAATCAATGGCATTTGGCTAGGCATCTGTCATTTGCTCTAAATCAATTTCCACCATTTCTTACGCCCTGAGAGACTGACCCTTATGGAGCGCACCAACAGGAGATTCCGTAAGTGTAGGAGAGTGAGATCAAGTGTTACCCTCTCAGCTCCCTCCCTGCCAGATCACCATTGGTTGGCTATGTTTCTCTATTAAAGGCCATGGCACCTGTCAGGCAATCCTCTCCACATTGCTCTCTCTTGGGGTTTTGGGTAACTTTTTCTGCCCCATGTCCCTGGAGACTATGTCATCCCTTATAGTTTCACTCCTGCCTACACTTTTGTAAGCAGACCCTTTATGAAATTCTGAACTCTATCATTGTTTCCATCCAGGCAACACTGACTGATGCAATGACCTATATACAGAGATTTTTATACATAGTGTGCACATGCATACATATATATAAATATACATACACGCAAATAACTGAAACAAGTTTCATATAACGATTTACCCTTAATATGATATTAATACCTTTGATTCTATCATATTTTGCCTATAATACTATAAAGTATTATAATCACAATCTACTACTGGGCCTTCACCTGTGGTTTGAAAAATGCCCTAAATGACACTTCTGCAGGTGACACTTTCCCTGACTCATCAGGCTGGATCAGGACTCCACTGTTCACTCATTGCACTCTTATTTTCCTGCAGAGTTCTCTTCACAGTGTGTAATGTTGTAATTTCCCCCCACTAAACTTAAGTGTCATAAAAGCAGGAACATGATAGTGACGCTCACTATTATATCCTGTTTCAGGCACTGTGGTCAAGAAGTATTTGTAGAGTGAATGAAAGAACAAAGAAACAAAACTCACATTTAATGCGTTATTCCTCCCAGGACTACTTACATTTGGATTTCTAGTACATTTAATAGTGGGACTTGGGGCGCCTGGGTGGCTCAGTTGGTTAAGCGACTGCCTTCGGCTCAGGTCATGATCCTGGAGTCCCGGGATCGAGTCCCGCATCGGGCTCCCTGCTCGGCGGGGAGTCTGCTTCTCCCTCTGACCCTCCCCCCTCTCATGTGCTCTCTCTCTCTCTCTCATTCTCTCTCTTTCAAATAAATAAATAAATAAATAATCTTTAATAGTGGGACTTTTAGTGTATTTCTGGGACAGAGAAAACTGGATAGAGGGAGTGGGTTATAAGGTACAAACATTCTATCCTGATGTATTCATGAAAGGACTTCAAATACAATTTATAGATACTATTTCATAAAACTCTGGAGTTACCCTTTACTCCTTTCTCCCATTCCTTATCCATCAGCAAATCCTGTCAGGGTTACATTTAAAATATATTCAGAATTCCAGTACTTACCACCCCTGTCTACATGCCATCATCTATCAGGTTCACTACAATAGCCTCCTAATTGATCTTCCTGCTGGTGTTCTTGCTTCCCTTCAGTCTCAACAGAGTGACCCTGCTAAAATGAAGTCAGATCGAGTCACTTCTGCAGCCAGAACCCTCAAATGGTTTCTCATCTCAGAGTAAAACCCTTTTTTTACAGTGGCCTCCCTGCTTAATTTTTTTCTCGATAGAGAAAATTTTTCTCAGTTACCTTCTAACGTGCCATATATTTTACTTGCTTATTGTCTTGCTCCCCCTACTAGGATGTTAGCTCTATGAGGGCAGAGACTTCTGTGGTTTCGTTTACTGCAGTGTCCTCCGAGCCAAGAACAAAGCTTGGTACATAGTATTTAATCAATAAATTGCTGGATAAATGAATGAAGCATAGAGAAACCCAAATAAATGTGCAATAATTAGGCAATGTAAATCTCTGATATCCACTAATCTATCTCATTCTCGCCTGCAAGTATTTACTGAAGACCCATTTCGTGTAGGCACGGTGCTCTTTAAAAGGCATTAAGGCCTTTTCAGGGCAGTCCTATTCAGTCTGGAGTCAAAACGAAGGATGCAGGTAAGAACTTAGGTCATTTCTTGAAAGAGATAAAGGAGTAGGAGGAAAGGAGTAAGGGGGAAAACTTAAAAGAGAAGGGAAGAGCTCTTCCTGCCTTCGTGCTCCTGGCCTTTCTCTTCCACGCTAGGATCCGAGAGTCTCCGTTCACCCTACTCCTCTGTAGTAGGAAGGAAAGATACCCCCATGTTGGCGAATCAAATCTGGGATATCCGAGGCGGGGAGATATCCTCCAGTCTAGCTTCACTTTTTCCACCAAGGAACCAAGCTCTGGTGTTTCTCTGGCAACGCTCAGCTTCGGGGGACCTTTTCTTCTCCTCCTTTAGCTGGCTACCATCTTGCCTCCCTCTGTTATAAAACACGTGTTACAGCTCACAAAGATGAAAGGACTTAGAGAAAGAACTATAAGAGTGCACTTGAATGTGGTTTGTTTCAGTCAAAGACATCTGAGGTTTTTGTATTTTTATTTTTTCTGGCGGTTGCGGAAGATGCCTAAGCTGGGGGCGGGGCAGAGAGGTGTTTATCCCACAAGGCCACGCGGCGGGGCTTCGCCTTTCTTTTTCCGCCATCTTGGAGCCTGAGGAGGTGAGGGGAGTTTTTGTGGCTGAACTTTGGGTGCAAGTAAGTGCGGTGAGCTCAACCATATGCCTCGGCAGGGCACTGGTGCGGCTGGGAGGCTGTGCCAGCCAGTGATTTCTATGGATTCCAGCAACAGGGAGGACAGGATTGAGGAGATGTGGGACTGATTGTGCTGATCCCCGCACGCCCGGAGGACCGGCGCTCCCGTAATCGGTTGCTTCTTGGGCCTTAGCGGAGTAGTAGATGCACTTTGCCCGTGTGTAGTTCCCTATTTGAGGCAGTGCTCCTTTAGGGTGAGTTCTTTTTCCCTACGCTCCCACTCCAGACCTGGCTAGGTCTACAGTCCCCGTTTCCTCAGCATTTCCTTTTCCGTACAGTTCCTGTCTTTCTGTGTGCCTCTCTGATTACTCGCTCTTCATTTTTGTTCCTGCTGATCGTGGTATGGATTTTCTCAGGGCTTCCTTTCGGAGTTTTCAGGAGCTCCTTGTTTTACCGTGGAGTCTTGATACTTTTCGTTGTGGTCTTCATTTTGGAGTTTGCTCAGTTACCAGGCTTTCTCTGAGGTTGGCAAGTCTTGCCCGACTGTGCTTCATGTAGATGTCGTAGTATAATGATGTTTCCCCGTACCCTTAACGTGAAATGCCGAGCAAAAAGGAATGTGCCTGACAGGTTTAAGAAGCGGAGAGAGGACCGGGTGCGAAACGTGCGTTCCAAGATTTTAAACTGTTTTTTTGTTTGTTTTAAGGCCTGCTGGGAACAGGACTCCTCTAACGCCAAATAATGTCTGGAAGGTACGGGTTTTACATATAATTGCTTTGTATTTGTAGTTTTTTTGTCTTTAACAAGCATGAACATAAACATGAGATTGAAACCGGTGGGAAAAAACTAGATATTTGCTATAGGTAACATTTGAGTAGAGCTCATTACAAGTCAGATCTTACCAGGGACATGAAACGGGATCTTTTAACAACTGACGGTTACCGTGTGTTTTGTCTTAGACTGTGGTCCAAGGCCATTTTTGCTGGCTATAAGCGGGGTCTCCGGAACCAGAGGGAGCACACAGCTCTTCTTAAAATCGAAGGTGTTTATGCTCGAGATGAAACGGAATTCTATCTAGGCAAGAGATGTGCTTATGTGTACAAAGCAAAGAAGTAAGTTTATAGTATTAATAATGCCTTTTAAGTTTTTAGTTGAGATTTGTCTGTTTTTCCTGTTCAAAGAAGAATGATCAAAAGATGTTGGTAAACTAATATTTGGTGCTGTTGTGTTTTCTACTTTGGATCTTTAAGGAACTTCGTGGGAGGTTATAGAAGGATGTTACTTGTCTGGGTAGTGTTGGATTTAGGTATCTTCTGCACTTAGAAAGGTTACAGCTGTTAATTGTTTGAAGGAAGGAACCAACTCCTTAAATTGTGCTCCTCTTAAGGTGTTACAGAGCAGTTTTTCATGCACTTTAATTCATTTTGTTGCTTTCTTGAAATTAGGTTGTATACATGCTTAAAAATTATTATTAAACTCATTAAACCAGTTAAATTTTCTGGGGACATGGCTTTCATCTTTGCCCCCCATTCCTGCAGCAACAAGAATGATCCTTTAAAATTATAACTCAGATCACCTGTCTGTTGCTCCGATACCAACTTTCCTCCATCTTTAGTAAAAATGTCATTAAGGAGGCTTTAAGACCGTATTCTTTCAGGGCTTCCTATTTCTACTCTTAGCCTAGCTAGGATTCACTCCATGATACCTTCTGCCTTTCCATATTTTTTTAAAATATTGCAGCTATTATCATCTGACATTTAATATATTTTACTTACTACTTGGTTATCTGAAAGGGATTTTTTTTTGGTAACTGCAATTTTGTATTTTACAAAATTACAAAAAATACATTTATAAAAGTGTCTGGCATACAGTAGGCACTCAAATATTTGTTGAATGAATGGTGCCCCAGACTTCAGTTTCTCAGGTGACTTAGTGGTTAACTACAGTTGTGAGTTGGTGATCACTGGTCTACAGGTTACCTTGAATTTGTATCACCCTACACTAGTTGCCTGGGTTCTCACCTCTTTTATCCCCTTTTAAAACCAGCAACACAGTGACTCCTGGTGGCAAACCAAACAAAACCAGAGTAATCTGGGGAAAAGTAACTCGTGCTCATGGAAACAGTGGCATGGTTCGTGCCAAATTCCGAAGCAACCTTCCTGCTAAAGCCATTGGCCACAGAATCCGTGTGGTAAGTACAGTTATTAGCAGTATGACACTGGGGTCAAACTAAGCTCGGGTTTGGGCTCTGACCTCTAAAGACTATTGTGATTTTAAAATCACCCCATGAGTTGTGCTTCAGAATTATCTACCGTGTAGATGTATTATGAAATATCAGATATCCTGGCATTAGAAGGAAAGTGAAGGCAAAGTGTTCAGGAGGATTGTATATAGATTTCAAATTTTGCTAAAGCTTGGGGTCGGGGGGATAGTATTTAAATGAACAATTTTCTGGCAAAGATTTATTGAACACAGAAGTGATTGTTAGAAAAGAAAAAATTTTCCTGGCATAATTCATGATACTCCCGTTTCTTCATGACAGTCTTGTTAGAATAGGTGTTGTTATTAGCCTTATTTTATATAAGAAAACTGATGCTCATGTTTCTAGGTCCCAGGACTTCAGCTCAAGCCATTGAGTCCAGATCCTGTGGTTTTCTAAAACAGCTCCTGTTTTCCTTAGTATTCATTTTTAGTAGATAAGGCTATATTCTTGGGATCACATGGTACTTTGGAACCCTTCTGAGCCATTGAGATTTTTCATCAGAAGGTTTTTACTCTGTTCTTGGAAGAAGCAAAATTAAGTGGATTTTCAGGGTTCCCTATACTGGTTCTTAAAGTGTGTTCATCTAGATACTATAAGAATTTAGTTCTCTCCCTGCTAAGATGTAAGCAGTCATTGGATCCCTTTTAGAGATGAGTAATGGGACAGTGGGAGGAGATTTATCCATATTGTTGTACTCAACTGACATTTACAAATTTGTATATAACACACATCTAATTACACCCTGTTTTCTTTTTTCTTCCTAGATGCTGTACCCCTCAAGGATTTAAATTTAATGAAAAGTAAATAAAGGTGTAGATTTGTTCTCTTGTATTTTTGTTAAATGGCTTACCATTTTCTTTTTCCTAAATTCCAGTTGCTGTATTTAAATGGTGACGATTATCCAGCATTTTCAGAGTACAAGGAAGCCAGGGAGCTATATGTAACGGCAATTACAGAGATTTAGACAATAGGACGGTTTTAATGAGGGTAGGGAGGTTAGAGTATCTTAATACAAGGCCTTATGTGATGGGGGAGGGAAACAAGCTTTGATTGGAGCCAGTGGGAAAAGGAGTATGTTGGGAGTTTTAAAGTGATGGAGCACATGTTGTCTGAAAAACTTTTGTACAAATGGAGACCATGTATTCCAGGAAGGACAGAAGCCAGAAGTATTAGCCAGTACAGATATACACCATAACACTTGGCCAGGTTTCCACATCAAAATGGATCTATAACTCTTAAGTTTATTTCAACTTTGGTATTGTGGTATATTACATGTAACTGCCTTCCTCATTAGATTGGGAGTCGGTGAAAGAAACTTAAAATTATTTTGATGGCCTCCTTAATTACCTTAAAGTGTATGCACTTATTCAGTATAGATCGGTTGGGAAACTTGTGACATAAAAATGATAGTTGCAAGAACTTAAAATGAGGATTATATTGAGAGTATCTGGCAGCTTGTTTAGATAGGCAAGGATGAGATATCCTTGGGATGTGTGGCTGGACAAAGCATGCCAGTATAGAACACTTGACTGGTAATAATGTGTAAGTTAAACAAAATACGTCTCAAGAAAAAGTACTCGGGCACCTGGGTGGCTCAGATGGTTAAGCGTCTGCCTTCGGCTCAGGTCATGATCTCAGGGTCCTGGGATCGAGTCCCGCATCGGGCTTCCTGCTCCTTGGGAGCCTGCTTCTCCCTCTGCCTCTCTCTCTCTCTCTGTCTCTCATGAATAAATAAATAAAATCTTTAAAAAAAAAAAAAAGTACTCTTAGTTGGGAGTGGGGGGAGGTTGCCCAGACAGTGTAGTTTGGTTCTATGTTTTAATGTAGTAAAGTGTAGGATTGAGATACTTTAGTGTAAGATGAAACTAAAGCAGGGCTGCAGGGTATTTCAGATCTCTGAATTGTTGAAATAAAGTTTGAGCCAAGGCATCAGTTTGCAGTATTGTGGCTGTAGATACTTGATTGTTGCAGTAGCAGCCAGCTAATCTTTTTATTAACCACCAAATCTTGACATTCCACTGAAAATACCAATAAGAAACTTGAGACTTGGTCAAACTGAACCCCTTTTACAGTTTTTAATTCTACTTGGAGTAGCATACAGCAGTTATAAGAAAGGTGTGTTTAGCCCAGTGGTGGTCCTCAGGCCAAAAGTTGCTGTTGGAAGGAAAAATACCAGCTTTCACAGAAATGGCCTTGTGCTTGTACTGCAAGGCTCATTTGGGCTTATGTGGGAAGAACAGCTTCAAGGCAAAAGAGGTGAATGTGGGTCAGATGCAGCTTTGGTCCAGTGTTAACCATGTTTTCTTCACAAGATCTAAGCATTGTATTTCATGGCCACAATTTGGTTATAAGAACCCTAAGAAAATTGACATTGAAAAATTGGGTCAACGGCAAGAAGCACCAATCTCAGACCTACACCAGTGAGATTTAGTTGTTGAGAAACAACATAATCTAAAAGTATTCTCTTGTGTCATTTAAGTAGATGTATCAGTACTATTTTTAAATTTGAGAGTGTGTGAGTTGGGGGAGGGACAGAGGTAAAGGGAAAGAATCTCAAGCAGACTCCCCCGCAGAGCTCATAGCTGGATGTGGGGCTCCATCTCACAACCCTGAGACCTTGACCTGAACCAAAATCAAATGCACTGCTTAACGGACTGAGCCACCCAGGTGCCCCAAAGATGTATCAATATATTGGAGTGGTTAGGAATAGAGGAAGAAATGCTTGGGGAGGTATTTCATAGAAATTGACTTTTAGGGGGCGCCTGGGTGGCTCAGTTAAGCATCTGCCTTCGGCTCAGGTCCCAGGGTGCTGGGATCGAGCCCTGCGTCAGACTCTCAGCTCAGTGGGGAGTCTGCTGCTCTCTCTCCCTTTGCCTCTCCCCCTGCTTATGCTCGCTCTCTTGCTCATTCTCTCAAATGAATAAGTAAAATCTTAAAAAGACTTAGGATTTATGTGAAAGCAGAAGGCATCTGAGGAACTCTTCAACTGGGTTATGTAACTGAAACCTAATACTGTGGAAAATAAATAGAAAACTAAGAAATGGCTAGATTATGCCAGGTTTTATGTGCTGTACTAAGGATTAAGAGAATTCAAAGACCAACTGAGGAGTCTTCAAAGTTACATTCCTAGCTTTGGTTGTGGGGTGGGTAATAGTACATTTACAAAGTTGGGGGACCAGAAGATCATTTGGGGGGGGATGTTGAGTTTGAGGAAGCTATAGGATATTCAGTTGTGAACATGTCCAGGAAGGCAGCTGGATGTTCATGTCTGGATTAGGCATATAAAATTTTTTTATTTTAAAGATTTTATTTGAGAGAGAGAAACAGCATGAGAGGGGAGAAGGTCAGAGGGAGAAGCAGGCTCCCCGCTGAGCTGGGAGCCTGATGTGGGACTCGATCTAGGACTCTGGGATCATGACCTGAGCCGAAGGCAGTCGCTTAACCAACTGAGCCACCCAGGCGCCCTGGATTAGGCATATAGAGGAGGAAACCTCATAAAGCCTGTCACCTTTGTAGGAGTTTAACGAATACAGTATTCTGAGAAGGATGATGGTAGAGTAATGGAGGTGGATAAACAAGTGGGCATTTGGGCAAAGAGAAGTCTGAGAATCCCTAGGATGACCTGAGAAAATGCAGTGGCAAAACAACTTTGCACGCAAATTCGTCCTCTTCAACTGATTTAATAATGCAGTACTTGTAAATGAGAGGGTGCTTTATGCATTTCTGTTCCCATAATGAGATTCGGTGAGTACAAAGATAGTCCTCAAGTCAAAGGTACCACTGGAGGAATCCCGTGTTTCAGAGAAATGAGGTTGAATGGCTAGCAGTTTGTTGGCTGGATCACTGAAATAGCCTCTCTCCAGCATGACACAACTGTTAAAATTAGGAACTTGATGTTGACTGGTGCTATTCTCTGTTCACAATTCAGTTTCTTTGTAATCTTGTAGTGGAAAAAGCACATGTCATGAAAGTGATAAATTTGGTTTGGAGTCCCAATTTCCACTAGTTGTGGGATGATAGACCCATTATGTAATGAGCCTTTACTGGTAGAGTGACCCACCCTTGAATTTGAGTACATTATCTTTACCAATGAATGGCACAATCTTGGGGCTATTCTTTCCTTCCTATCTCCAGTTCCTAGTACAGTAATTTACAGTATTCAGTTCTGGTTAAATGACTTCCAGTTCAGTGCTTCCAATTACTTGTTTTAATGTTTAATGGGCCTTGGGGGAAATACCCCAATTTTCAATTTTTTTTTTTACAGTTCCTCATGGCCTAGATTGAAGGTAGAGTTTCCTTAATGGCAAGGATCCACCTGGTCTCTTCCTGGGTTAAATGCAGTTACAATTCTTGCGGTTTTGTTTGTTTTTTGTTGCAGTTTTTGTGTTTTTTCTTTTTTAAGTAGGCTCCACACCCAATGTGGGGCTTGAACTCACTACCCAGAGATCAGGAGTCACATACTGTACTGACTGAGCCAGCCAGGCGCCCCTAATTCTTGTTTTGTTTTATAGAAGTTAAGGGATGGGGTTGAATAGGAACGAATATATTGATTTTCTAAGAAATGACTAGTAAAGAAATGGTCCTAAAATTGGTGACTGAGGATAAAAAGTAAAAATGAAAATTATATTCCATTCATCTTTACACAGAGGGCTAAACCATTAAAGGTTCTGCATCAGATTGTTTAAGCCACCTGGCACCCAGTGTGGATGCCTATCTTTAAGGTGAGTAACTGAATTAAAGAGAAACGACCTCATTCCACCATCGCCTTACAACACCCACGGGGCTTCCTACAGCCCAACTCACGTGGTCCGCTAAACGGCACTTACTGGCAGGCTTTGCGCTTTGAGACGCGATGGCCGCGATGCGGTTCTCCTCCGCGGTGAACTGTAGGGCGATGCTAGCCAATCAAAACTTCCGCCGGCGGCGAGGGGCGGAGCTGGTGCAGGGTGGAGACGTCACGTACTCCATGGTAACGACGCTCGGCCCGAAGATGGCGGCCGAGTGGAAGGGAGTAGCAGGTTCCTCCGGTTCAGGCCCTGGCCCTAGCCAGTGGCGCTGGAGTAGGTCTTTGTGGGTCCGAGGCGTTTTACTCCTGTTGGGCGGCCTCTGGGCAAGGTCCACATCAGTTCCTCTCTCCTTGGACAGTTCCCCTCCCTGCCGGCACCACGTCCCCTCTGAGACTGAGGTAGGGTGACGGAGGGGCGGGAGCGGGCGCTGTGAGGGTAAAGTAACACGGGAGGCGAAGATGTAGAGGGTGGTTGTTGGAACAAGGTGTGTTGGAGAGGAAAGCGAAATTGGACTAGAAACTGAACTCTCAGGGGGCTGGACCTGCTATTGTTGCCAGGTGGACCTTGGCTCCTGAGGCCTTGACCCAGCCACTCCAAAAGATGTCGCTGGAGGCTCTTGGTCGGCCAGGAGAAAGAATTCAAGGACGGACAACACAGTAGATGAGCAGTACAAGCAGGAAAGTTTCTTCAAGTCAGAGTACACTCTAGAGATGTGAGAGCGGGTACGCTCAAGAAGTGCTGAGCCCACTGCGTTTGGATTTCTGTTATTGACAGTTGTTAACAAAGGGGTGGAATATTCATTACTTGAAGTGAGGATTTCTTAGAAGCAGGGTGGTCTCTTCCAGGAATGTTAGGTTATGCCCTTTTTCTTGCCTTATTTGCCCCATAAGGAACTCTCGCGGAGATTTCAGAGGCGGAGCTCCTTCAAAACGCAATGCTAATGATATAACAACTGTATAATGAGCTTAGGTCACTCACGCTGTCAAGATGGGAGTCCCGTGTGGTTTTCTTTTGGAGTGCTGCCAGGGCAGGCCTCTTCCTTATAGTTGGCCATGACTTCCTCTTTGCTGACCTCGCGGCATCTTGTTAGAAGCGAACTAACTGCCTGCTCTAACAGTATTAACTCCCTTTCTGCACCTAGCAAAGTGGCTGAGTTAGGCACTCAGAACATGAAGGCTTTCCTGTACTGAGAGTTGTACTTAGGTAGTTGTAGAGCAGGGTGGTTTTCAACTTGAGAGTGCATCAGAATCACCTAAAGGATTTGTTAAAAACACAGTTTGCTGCCCCACTCCCCCACTTTCTGACTCATTAGGTCTGGGATGGTACCCAGAATTTGCAGTTCAAGTTCCCAGATGGTTGATGATGTTACTTGTCCAAAGACCACACTTTGTGCTCTACTGACCTAAAGGTTTTGGAAGAAGTTGATAGAAGAGCTAAAGGCATTGCAAGGATGTTGGGGGGTTCTCTGAAGACAAAATTCAGGCTTATTTTCAAGTTACTTCACCACATTGCTTGCTTTACGCTATTCTCCTACCCTCCTTCACACTCTTTCTCTTCCTCTCTACATTCTTTTAATCTTAAAGTTCCCTAAGTTCAAGACCGTGAGCTGAAACCGCTCCAGCAGAATGCTTTTTCCATTTCATAGTATGTCTTATCTATAATCTCTTCTGGCACTTAACCAAGTACTGCTGTGTGGGGAAGGTTTATTTCTCAGGCATTTCTTTGTAGTCTTTTGTAGTTAAATTGTAAGGTTCTTTTGGATGAGGTTTATGTCTTTGATTCCTCCACAGTATTTAGAGAGCCCACAATAATCAGTGTTCTTTGAGGAAAGGAGATAGAGTACTTGGCGCAGGGTGGCATGTTATGATTGATTTTATAATTTGTCTTACTACTTTATCAAGAAAGTCTGATCTAGAAATTTTCAGTTCAGCCCAGAAATCTAAGACCACTCATTTTTGTGGTAATTTTCAAAAAGTTCTGTGCATACTGTTCATAACCATATGTGCCAAAATACTAAGTTTGGGGCTTGTAGCTGTATTCCAGCTTTTATCATGACTCTGCATTTTGGCTGAATTTTATTTATTTTTTAGTCTCTTAGCAACTTTTAAGTTTATAATACAGTATTGTTGATCATAGTCACTATGTTATATATTAGATCTCCAGGGCTTATTTATTTACTGGTTGCAAGGTTGTACCCTTAAACAGTATATCCCCAGTTCTCCCACCCCTGATGAATTCTCTCTAAAAAAAAAAAATCCTGTAAAAACCTGTGTTTCTTTCTTAGAATGTAGATTACAGTAGGAGAAAGCTATTCAAAGAACTGCAAAATCTCTCCACTAGAGGGAACCTAAATAGCTGTTTCTTCTAGTGATTATTGCCAGTGTTCAAAACTCCAATTTATATTTGAACATCTCTGTGGATAGGGAGATTATCTCCAGATTATCTCATCTTTAATAAATTTTCCTAGTTCTTCATAGAGTATGTAATAGCAAGTCCTCCTAACCACTATCTTAACTTTAACCTAGACATAAAATATAGGCAAGAATTATTCATTGTACTCCTACTAGTGACTTACAGCTCTGTTAAATGGTATAGGAAATTATATTACATTTTTTGGGTTGTGGTGGGAAGTACAAAACATGTTGGGAAAAAAAAAAAAGCAAGTGGGGAGGTGTGGGGAGGCGCCTGGCTGGCTAAGTTGGTAGAGTGTGAGATTCTTAATCTCTGAGTTCAAGCCCCATGTTGGGTGTAGAACCAACTCAAAAAAAAAATTTTTTTTGGACACATTTAAGTTTTCAACTAAAACCTCTAAGTTTCATTTTTTTAATTATGTAAATTAAACCCCAAAAAAACGGAATAGTATAATGGACTCCCATGGACCCATCACCCAGCTTTAACTCTTACCATATTCTCTCATTCTTTTTTTTTAAGATTTTATTTATTTATTTGAGAGCGAGAATGAGAGAGAGAGAGAGAGAGAGCATGAGAGGGGGAGTGTCAGAGGGAGAAGCAGACTCCCTGCCGAGCAGGGAGCCCGATGCGGGACTCGATCCCGGGACTCCAGGATCATGATCTGAGCCGAAGGCAGTCACTTAACCAACTGAGCCACCCAGGCACCCCTTTATTCTCTCATTCTTGTTTCATATACTTTCACCCATTCCCCATCCTCTCATTTGTTATTGTTACTTTTAAAAGTTTTGCTGTTGGATCACCTGGGAGGCTCAGTCGGTTAAGTGTCTGTCTCTTGATTTCTGCTCAGGTCATGGTCTCAGGGTTGTGAGATCAAGCTCCATGTAGGGCTCTGTGCTGGGAGTGGAGCCTGCTTGGGATTCTCCCTCTCTCTCTCTCTCTCTCTCTGCTCCTCCCCCCCCCAAAAAAATATTATTTTAAACTTTTTTTTTTTTTAAGTAATCTCTATGCCCAGCATGGGGCTTGAACTCACAACCCCAAGATCAAGAATGGCATGCTCTACCAACTGAGCCAGGCAGGTGGCCCTAAAAGTTTTCTTGTAAAATTTACATGTATTAAAATGCAATAAATGCAATCATGTACTTCACGTGAAACTTGTAACCACATGATATAGAACATTTCCATGTCTCCAGAAAGACCCCCGCTCCATTTTGTGCCAGTCAGTCTCCCCCGTCCAGATACCCCAGGCAACAATTGTTCTCATTTTTTTTTTTTTTTAACATTAGTTTTGTCTTGGGACCCCTGGGTGGCTCAGTCAGTTTCAGCTCAGGGCATGATCCCAGGGTCCTGGGATCGAGTCCCCCATCGGGCTCCTTGCTCGGCAGGGAGCCTGCTTCTCCTTCTACCTGCTGCTCTCCCTGCTTGTGCTCTTTCTCTCTCTGACAAATAAATAAATAAAATCTAAAAAAAGAAAAAGAAAGAAAATTAGTTTTGTCTCTTCTAGAGCTTAGTTTACACAAATGAAATTATGTAAAATATTTGTTATCCAATAGTAAATTGTGTAAATAGCAATTGCTTTTTGTGATAGACCCTATTTGGTCTTAACTTAAGGGTATTATCCTTTTTATATACCTCTGAATTCAATTTGCTAATAGTTGTTAAAGATTTTTGTATCTATGTTTATGAGTAATGTTGGTTTATAATTTCTTTTTTTAGTGAAGTTTTTGTTCATTTTTTTTAAAAGATATTGTTTATTTGAGCAGGGGGAACGTCAGGTAGAGGGAGAAGCAGGCTCCCCGCTGAGCAAGGAGCCCGATGGGGGACTTGATCCCAGGACCATGGGATCATGACCTGAGCCAAAGGGAGCCGCTTGACCGACTGAGCCACCCAGGCATACCTTTGTACATTTTTGATACCAGAATTATACTGCCTTCACATAATGAGTTGGGAAATGTTCCATCTTCTTGTATTTTTTAAAAGAGTTTGTATAAAATTGAAATCATTTCTTCCTTAAATGTTTAGTATAATTCATAATTGAGACCACCTGGATGGGCCTGCCCTTTTCTTTGTAGAGAGTTGTTTTTTGTTTTTTATTTTAAGATTTAATTTATTTATTTGACAGAGAGAGACGCAGCGAGAGAGGGAACACAAGCAGGGGGAGTGGGAGAGGGAGAAGCAGGCTTCCCGCTGAGCAGGGAGCCCGATGTGGGGTTTGATCCCAGGACCCCAGGATCATGACCTGAGCTGAAGGCAGATGCTTAACCAACTGAGACACCCAGGCACCCCTGAATTTTATTAAATGTCTTTTCTGCATCAATTAATATAATTGTGTAGCTTTTCTTCTTTACTATGTTGATATTGTGAATTACATTGATTTTTTTTTTAATGATAAACTAGCATTGCATTCCTGAGATTAAAACTCCAGTTGGTTATGATGTATTACCCTTTTTACATTTTGCTGGATTTGACTTGCTAATATTGTTGATAATTTTGCATATATATTCATGAAGGATATTGGTCTGTAGTTTTTTTTTTCGTTCAATAACTGTTGGGGTTGGTATTAGGGTAATGCTGGCCTCATAGAATGGGTTCAGAAATATTCCTTCCTCTTCCATTTTAAGGAAGAGCTTGCATACAGTCACTGTTGTTTCTTCCTTAAATGTTTAGTAGAATTCATGAATGAAGCCATCTCAACCTGGAATTTTCTTTACTGGAGAGTTTTGTTTTGTTTTGTTTTTTTTAAAGATTTTATTTATTTATTTGACAGAGACAGAGACAGCGAGAGCAGGAACACAAGCAGGGGGAGTGGGAGAGGGAGAAGCAGGCTTCCTGCTGAGCCGGGAGCCCGATGTGGGACTCAATCCCAGGACCCTGAGATCATGACCTGAGCCGAAGGCAGTCGCCAAACCGACTGAGCCACCCAGGTGCCCCTTTACTGGAGATAGATAATGGGCTATTCAGGTTATATCTTCTTGATTGTGTTTTGATTAAGTTACATCTTTCAGAGATTTTCATTTCATTGAAGTTGTCAAATTTATGGACATAAAGTTTTTCTTAATATTCTCTTTTGATCTTTTAAATGTCTGTGAAGGGTTCTGGTACCAATTCCAATGTGTGGGGTTTTTTCTACACACCACCAAGCAACTCTTCTACACAAACAAACTCAATTCTGACACTACCCAGTGATAGCGTCAGATTCCACAGTTCTACAAGACTGGTCCCCACCCCACCATTTCGGACACCAGTTGTAAGTCTAGACTGTCACCTGAGCTTCTGACCAAATTACTATAGATTGGAGTTTCCAACAACCCCGTCCTTGGGTTGGATTAATTTGCTAGAGCAGCTCACAGAACTCAGAGAAAAAATTTACTACTAGATTACTGGTCTATTATAAAAAAGTATAACTCAAGAACAACTAGATGGAAGAGATGCATAGGGCAAGGTATAGAGAAAGGACAAGGAGTTTCCCCCCATCAGAGCATTCCATTCTCCAGGAATCTCTTGGGGAAACCTCATTTAGAATGGAGCTGGGAGGCCAGCAAGAGGGAGCTCTGGTGCCCTACCCTTCATTGTCAATTGCAGACCTAACAGGAAGTGATGGACCTTTTATGTGGATACTATTTTACTATCCCAGCAGGAGGAAGAATGTTTTTGCTCCTTGCCTGGCAGTAGTCCAGCCCATGAGAGACTGTCACAACTAAGCCAATGAAAAGCCATTATACTTTGAACTACCAGTTTATTCCAGTAGACGTTTTGCTTGTAACAGCCCTCCCAGCTTCCTTTTTTTTTTCTATAAAAGAGTATTATTCCTCACCTTTGTTCTTCAGACTTGCCTATGGTTTTGTTGTAGCATGCTTGTCCTGGATTGCAATTCTCTGCTATTCCCAAATCCATTTTTGCTGGAAAAATAACCAGCAGTTTTATTTTTAAGGTTAACAGTATTCACCAACAGGAAACTCCAAACCCCATCCTTTTGGGTTTTATAGAGGCTTCATTACATAGACATGATTGATTAAATCATCAGCCATTAGAGAACTCAATCTGCAGCCCCTCTCTCCTCATCAGAGGTAGAGTGGGTGAAGACTGAAAGTTCCAAACCTCTATTCATATGATTGGCTCCACTGGCAAGCAGTCCCCATCCTTAGGTGCTTTCCAAAAGTCACCTCATTAACATAACAAAAGACATCTTTTTTTTCACTCTCATCACTTAGGAAATTCCAAGAGTTTAAGAACTCTGTGCCAGTAATGGGACAAAAGCCAAATACATATTTCCTATTGTAAGTCACAGTATCACAGTCTGTAAAGTCGTCTCCTGTTTCATTCTTGACATTGGTAATTGGTGTTCTCTCTTTCTCCTGATTAGTCTGCTTAGAGGTTTATCAGTTATATTAGTCTTCTCAAAGAATCAGCTCTTAGTTTTATTGATTTCTCTATTATTTTTGTTTTCCATTTAATTGATTTCTGCTCTTTATTATTTTCTTCTTTTTTCTCTGAGTTTAATTTGCTCTTTTTCTAGTTTCTTTCTTTCTTTTTTTTTTTTTTTAAGATTTATTTGAGAAAAAGAGAGCACAAGCAGGGGGAGTGGCACAGGGAGACAGAAAAGCAGGCTCCCCACTGAGCAGGGAGCCCAACGCAGGGCTCAATCCCAGGACTCTGGAATCATAACCTGAGCAAAAGGCAGATGCTTAACCAACTGAGCCAACCAGGCACCCCCGTTTTCTAGTTTCTTAAAAGAGAAGCTTAGATCATTAATTTGAGGGTTTTTTTTTTCCTAAGGTAGGTATGTAAAGCTATAAATTTTCCTCTAAACGTTGCTTTAGCTGTATGCCACAAATATTAATTTGCTGTAATTTTATTTTCATTCAACTAAAAGTATGTGGGGCTTGAACTCAACAGCTGTGTGAACCAGCCAGGCGCCCCCTTTTAATTTAAGTATAGTTGACATACAATGTTAGATTAGTTTCAGGTATGCAACATAGTGATTCAACAAATTTATACCTTATGCTAAGCCAACCACAAGTGTAGCTACCATCTGTCACCATACAACACTCTTAGAATACCATTGACTATTATTTCCTATGCTGTACCTTTTGTTTCTGTGGCTTATAGATTCCATAACTGGAAGCCTGTATATCCCACTCCCCTTCACCCATTTTGCCCATCCCTTCACCCCCTTTCCATCTGACAGCCATCAGTTTGTTTCCTGTATTTATGTCTGATTCTGCTTTTTGTTTGTTTGTTTTTTGTTAGATTTCACCATTTTGCTACTGTTACATATTACCTCTACATATATTATAAGTCTCACAATTACAATTTTCCAATTTTAGCTTTAAAAAGTTAATGTCTCTAAACAAATAAAAAGAAAATAAATATATGTATAATTGTGTTGAGGGTCTCCAAGACCCATCAGGTTTAGTGACTTGCTAGAGTACTCACAGTACTTGGCATACGGTTGTACTCAAGCTAAGATTTATTACAGGGAAAGGATACAAAGCATAGTCAGCAAAGAGAAAAGGCTCATGGAGCAAAGACTGAAGGAAACCAGGCACAAGCTTACAAGACTCCTCTCCTCGGGGAGTCACATAGGATGTGCTTAATTCCTTCAGCTGTAACTTGTAACAAGAACAAAATGTTGTCTGACTGGGAAGCTCATCTGAGCTTATGAGTCCAGGGTTTTTGTATGAGATTGGTTATGTAGGCACAATTTCAGTCCCTAAAATTTCAGACTCTGAGGCGTAAACAAGTATTCAGCATAAACTATAGTTTCTATTAATACTTTAGGTACAATGAACCTACCTTATTTAGGGAAATTTTATATCAGTGTAGGGAACTGATTACCAGTCAGGTTCTCAGACCTACAAAAAAAAAACCCTGAATATTTGTGTCCCCTCCAAAATTTATATGTTGAAATCCTAACTCCCATTGTGTTGGTTACGAGGTGGGGTCTTTTGTAGGTGATTAGATCATGACAGCAGAGCCATAATGAATGGAATTAATACCCTTATGAAAGAGACCCCAGAGAGCTCCTTTGCCTCTTATGCCAAAGGACACAGTAAGAATATGGCCTTATGAAACAAGAAGGGGGCCATCCCCAGACACTCAATCTTCAAACACCTTGATCTTGGACTTACTAGTCTCCAAAATTGTGAGAAATAGATTTCCATGTTTATAAGCCACCCGGTTTATGGTATTCTGTTATAGCAGCCTGAACTGTCTGATAAAAGATCCAAGATACCATCTAGTGTCATTTGCATGTCCATGAAGAACTTCCTTTAGAATGAATGAATGAAGAATTCATTCAAATAGAAAGAATGAAGAACTTCCTTTAAAAGGAAATGAATATAGTGCTGGTAATGAATTCTCTTAATTTTTGTTTGTCTGAAATATATTTATGTCCTCTTCACTTTTGAAGGGTAGTTTCATTGTATATGGACTTCCTTTAGCACTTTATTTGTTCCATTGTCTTCTGGTCTCCATTTTTTTTTTTTTTTAATTAAAGACTACTTTTTAGAGCAGTTTTAGTTTTACTGAAGAACTAAGAAGAAGGTACAGAGATTTCCCAAATGCCCTGTTTCCTCTCACATGCATAGATTCCCCCATTATCAACATCCCCAACCAGAGTAGTACTTTTGTTACAATTGATGAACCTACACTGGCACATTATAATCACCCAGAATTCATAGTTCACATTATGATTTGCTCTTGATGGGGTACATTTTATGGGTTTGGACAAATGTATAATGAAATGTATTCATTAATAGAGTATCATACAGGGTATTTTTATTGCACTAAAAATCCTCTGTGTTCCATCTATTCATCTCTTTTCTCACCCCTACCCTCTGGCAAACACTGATCTTTTTACTGTGTCCATAGTTTTCCCTTCCCCAGAATGTCATATATTGGTAATCATACAGTATGTAACTTTTCAGATTGGCTTCTTTCATTTAGTATCCTGTATTTAAGCTTTCTCCATGTCTTTTCATGGCTTGATATTTCATCTTTTGAGCTTTAAATAATATTCCATCATCTGGATGTATCACAGTTTATCTGCTAGCATACTGAGGAACATCTTGATAACTTCTAAGTTGTAGCAATTATGAATAAGGCTGCTATAAATATCTGTGTATAGGTTTTCTGTGTACAGGTTTTGTGTGTACAGACATCTTTGTACATAATTTTTATTTTATTTTATTTATTTTATTTTATTTTTTTTAAAGATTTTATTTATTTGAGAGAGAGAGAATGAGAGAGGGAGAACACATGAGAGGGGGGAGGGTCAGAGGGAGAAGCAGACTCCCTGCTGAGCAGGGAGCCCGATGCGGGACTCCATCCAGGGACTCCAGGATCATGACCTGAGCCGAAGGCAGTCGCTTAACCAACTGAGCCACCCAGGCGCCCTTTTTTTTTTTTTTTTTTTTTTAAGATTTTTGTACATAATTTTTAATTCATTTAAGCAAATAGTGAAGAGCACAGTTGCTCAGCTGTAATGGTAAGAGTGTATTTTGTTTTGTAAGAGACTGCCAAGCTGGCTTCCAAAGTGGCTGTACCATTTTGCATTCCCACCCACAATGAATGAGAATTCCTGTTGCTCCATATCCTTGGCAGCATTTGGTGTTGTCCATGTTCCAGATTTGGGTCATTCTAATAGATGTGTAATAGTATTTCCTTGTTGTTTTAATTTGTATTTCCCTGATGACATATAATATGGAGCATCTTTTCATATGCTTGTTTGCCATCTGTATATCTTTTCTGGTGAAGTGTTTGTGCACATCTTTTGCCCAGTTTTTAATTGAACTGTTCATTTTCTTAATGTTGAGTTTTAAGACTTCTTTGTATGTTTTGTGTAATAGTCCTTTATCAGATGTGTCTTTGCAAATATTTTCTCCCAGTCTGTGGCTTGTCTTACTCTCTTCATGTTATCTTTCACAGAGCATAAGTTTTTAATTTTAATAAAGTCAGATTTATCAATTATTTCTGTCTTAGATCACTCTTTAAGTGTATCTTTTTTTTTTTTTTTTTTTAAGATCCATCTATTTTAGAGAGTGAGAGAGAGCACGCATATGTGCCAGTGGGGGGATTGGCAGAGGGTGGAATCTTCAAGCAGACTCCCCACTGAGGCGGAGCCTGTTGCTGGGCTTGATGCTGGGCTCAATCCCACGACCTATGAGATCATGACCTGGGCTGAAACCAAGAGCTGGACGCTTACCTGACTGAGGCACCCGGGCACCGCATTTGGTGTTGTATCTAGAAAGTCATTGCCACACCCAAGCTTATCTAGGTTTTCTCCTATAATATCTTCTAAGAGTTTTATGTTTTGCATTTTACATTTAGGTGTGTAATCCATCTTGAGTTAGTTTTTGTGAAGGACATAAGGTCTGTCTCCAGGTTCTTTTTTTATTTTTAATATGGCTGTCCAGTTGTTCATAGCATTTGTTGAAAAGACTTTCTTTGCTCATTGTATTACCTTTGCTTCTTTGTTAAACATCATTTGGCTGTATTCACATGGGCTTATTTTTGGGCTCTCTTTCCTGTTCCATTGGTCTATTAGTCTATTTTTTCCTTTTTTATTATTTTTTTTATTTTTTTAAAGATTTTATTTATTTATTTGAGAGAGAATGAGATAGAGAGAGAGAGCATGAGGGGGGAGGGTCAGAGGGAGAAGCAGACTCCCTGCTGACAGCAGGGAGCCTGATGCGGGACTCGATCCCAGGACTCCAGGATCATGACCTGAGCCGAAGGCAGTAGCCCAACCAACTGAGCCACCCAGGCGCCCCTATTTTTTCCTTTTTTAAAATTTTTAATTGAAATATAGTTGATGTATAATATTAATTTTAGGTGTACAACATAGTGAGTTGACAATTACATACATTACAAAATGCTTACCACAATAAATGTAGTTACTATCTGTCACTATAAAATGTTATTACAATATTGTTGACTATATTCCCTATGCTGTACTTTTCATCCCTGTGACTTGTTTTATTTTATAACTGTAAATCTGTATCTCTTTATCCCCTTCATCTATTTTGCCTTCTCTACCTCGCTCTCCTCTGGCAACTACCACTTTGTTCTCTGTATTTATGAGTCTGTTTTTTGGTTTTTGTTTGTTCATTTTTATTTTTTTAGATTCCACATATAAGTAAAATCATGTTGTCTTTCTCCGACTTATTTCACTTAACATAATACCCTCTAGGTCTATCTATATTGTCATGAATGGCAAGATTTCATTCTTTTTTATGGCTGAGTAATATTCCATTGAGTAATATCACATCTTCTTTATCCATTCATCTGTCAATGGACATTTAGGCTGCTTCTATATCTTGGCTATTTTAAATAATGCTGCAATAAATATTTGTCTCTTTTGTAAATACCACGTGTTTTGATCACTGTAGCTTATAGTAAATCTTGAAGTCAGGTACTATCAGTCTTCCAACTTTGTTCTTCTCCTTTGACATTGTATTGGCTATTCTTGGTCTTTTGGCTTTCCATATAAACTTTAGAATCAATTTGTTTGGTACGCAATATAACTTCCTGGGATTCTAATTGGGATTGCATTCAGTCTATAGATCAAATTGGGAAGAGCTGACATCCTGACAATATTGAGTCTTCTATCCATGAACATGAAACATCTCTTCATTTATTTAGTTCTTTTATTTTTTTTCTGGTTAGAATCTCAATTGGCTAATCTATACAACACCCTTTAAATTTTTTTTCAAATCTATTCTTTCTTTCAGGTCATAAATAAGGTTCATCTTCAGGCAAATCATGTTGTAAAAAGAGATGTTGATGAACATTTAAGAATCAAGACTGTCTATGATAAAAGTATTGATGAGTAAGTACACCATTATTTTGCCTTTTTAAAATTAAGAATCATGGGGTGCCTGTATTATAAAAAATAAAAAGGTGGGGGCGCCTGGGTGGCTCAGTCGTTAAGTGTCTGCCTTCGGCTTGGGTCATGATCCCAGGGTCCTGGGATCGAGCCCCACATCGGGCTCCCTGCTCCACGGGAAGCCTGCTTCTCCCTCTCCCACTCTCCTTGGTTTGTGTTCCCTCTCTCGCTGTGTCTCTCTGTCAAATAAATAAATAAAAATCTTAAAAAAAAAAATTAAGAATCAAAGTATTAAAGATACTTTCATCTGTTACCTGAAGATCCATAGGTGGAGCTACATGCTAATGCACCTTCAAGATGGAATGAAGCTTGGGGCACCTGGGTGGCTCAGTTGTTAAGTGTCTGCCTTCGGCTCAGGTCATGATCCCAGGGTTCTGGGATTGAGCCCCGCATCGGGCTCCCTGCTCAGGGGAGAGCCTGCTTCTCCCTCTCCCACTCTCCCTGCTTGTGTTCCCTCTCTCGCTGTGTCTCTCTCTGTCAAATAAATAAATAGAATCTTAAAAAAAAAAAAGATGGAATGAAGCTAAAAATGCTTTTTAGTCTGGAAAGGTGAAAACCATGGGATATGATTAAAATCTATACATCATAAACAGTTTAAACAGAACAAGTATGGATCTACTTGGTTGTGGTCATAACATACCTGGAAGGAACCTCCTCAATAAGTACTTGGAGGAAAAATAAAAGGAAGTACTAATATATACAATAAGAACATTTATAAAATTATTAGCCAGAGGGATGATAGTCTAATCTTTCATTTAGTGTAAGAGGGGTTCAGAAAATAGATAAATTATGAGGCGCCTGGGTGGCTCAGTCGTTAAGTGTCTGCCTTCGGCTCAGGTCATGATCCCAGGGTCTTGGGATCGAGCCCCACATCGGGCTCTCTGCTCGGCCGGGAGCCTGCTTCTCCCTCTCCCACTCCCCTTGCTTGTGTTCCCTCTCTCGCTGTGTCTCTCTCTGTCAAATAAATAAAATCTTTAAAAAAAAAAAAAAGAAAAGAGATAAATTATGAATCTGTAGTCATGTACGAAGAGCTATTAGGAGTGATTGATATCTTTCCCTCTCCTTAATTTCCCAGAAGAATGAGATAACATGATCATGCCTAGCTTTGTGCTTTGCTACAGAGTAAACTCAAATGTTTATTGAGGTAAATTGAGATTTTAGGGGACTGACACTAGATCTGTCCACAAAACATTCCTTGGGGGTCCTGCCAGATATATTCTGAACAAATGAGACAGTGCTGTGCCCATCGTGGCAATTCTTATGTTTTATGTCTTCATTTTCAGATTGCTCCCTGAGAAAAGATACCTTGTAAAGGTATGTAATAAGTACTCATGGCTTGAATTTGATACTTAAAATGGGTACACTTTATTATATAAACTGTACTTCAATAAAGAAAATATATACATGACTGTTTAGTGAATGAATGAATAAAAGGTGTTGGTAATGAACGTATTTATCATTTTCTTCAAAGGCGTCTCTGTGATGCACTCACCAAAACTTTGTCCTTATTTGATGCTAAATTAGTCTTCTCATTTTACAATTTAATAGTAAATCAGTCTTCTTGTTTTCTTACTTGTTCTCTTATGTTTTGTGGGAGAAGAACATGCTAAAGATAGGGTGAAGAAGAGAATTTTTGAAATACATTGAGAATACTATTGTCTTGTGGAAATACTCATTCCCCTGAAGATGGATGTATCTGATTATATAATATGCCAAAGTTGCTTATAGAGGTGCTAACTTCAGCAGTTGCTTAGCTGTTAGTCACACATGCACATTAAGCCAATTCATTATGGGTCACAGAAATTGGTGAGATTAAAGTAGATCTTCTAAACATAAGATTTTCTTAACATAAATTACCTTAACGTTGGAATCATCTAATTCAGTCCCAAATTTGAAGTAATTTAGATTAGTTGAGATTTATATACTCTAATATTCTCTTTAAGTGGAGATAGGGAAGGAATTTTTCACTTAGTTCTCTTTCCCCAAACTCAACTAAGAAAATAAGGAAATTCCTTTGCTCCTAGACTCATTCTCTTGCCACACAACCTTTGACTAACTAGCGTATTGTATTCCAGAATTGTAAAGTTTCCCCCTTTTTTCCCCCTCAGTCATTAATATCCTATGCTTACTTGTTTTAAATATATTTGTCCTTTAACTATAATTCTGACTTTTTTTTTTTTCAACTTTTATTTAGAACAAACTTTTTCCACAAGCTATTTCTTATTTAGAGAAGACTTTCCAGGTTCGTAGACCTTCAGGCACTATCCTACTTAGCAGGTATGTCACATTCAATACAGGTCATTTTCTTCACTTGTTTAGTACACTGACCTCCCCATTCTGCCAGTATGACAAATTGCAAAACTCATACTAGAATATTTCATTATGTTTGTCCTTAGAGACCAAACTGCAAGGTATTTAAAAGGAATAACGAAGCACCTGTTAGGTAATCATTCTTTCCTTGATTTTCCATTATGAGGTGACCTGCTAGATCTTTTCCTAGGGTTTAGTTGCCTGGTCCCCATATCCCCTTCCTCCCTCATGTGTCTACAGTAGAGGCTTATGAACTATTTGGGAGTCTAAAAACCTAGCTTAGGAGAATTTCCCATGAAACTAAGAATTCTTTCTTAGTCCACTTTTCTAACAAAAATAGTAATCATTATTAATGAACTAATATAGTAGCTGCTAGGTTTTTAAAATGTTTTTAACTACTGTGAACTATGTTTCTTTCTTTTTTTTCCTATTTTTTTGTAATTAAATTTTGATGTACAAATGAACTGAAGACAACGTGCAACCAACCGATACCTACAGAAGGAAAATGATCCTCATAGATACTGTACTGGGGAATTTGCAGAGCATACAAAATGCGGCCCAGTTATAGTGCCTGAGGAGCACCTCCAGGTAATTCACCCTACTCTTAGCATAGTTTTTACTCTTTTTTTTTTTTTTTAAAGATATTATTTATTTTTTTGAGAGAGAGAGAGACACAATGAGAGAGGGAACACAAGCAGGGGGGAGTGGGAGAGGGAGAACTGGCTTCGCGGGGAGCTGGATGCAGGGCTCGATCCCAGGAGCCTGGGATCATGACCTGAGCCAAAGGCAGACGCGTAATGACTGAGCCACCCAGGGACCCTGTTTTTACTCTTTAGGATAAACTGAGAGAGGGAGATTGTGAATCTGTGAGTGTCACCAAGGAATTTTTATAGACTTAAATTCAAAAGCTTCATTTTTCTTTCAAAAGTAATCTTAGCTCATTTTATTCTTTCATTTTTTTTTCAAATGAATTTGATGATACCTTCTTTCCTTTTTTTTTTTCTTTTTTCAATTTATCTCTGGGGCTGCTGAACCATTTCAGCTTAGAACTTTATCTTTGTCTTCCAAAACATCTTTTAGCAGGTATATACTCAGTATTTTTGAAGGGCAATTTGATATTATCTCTTAAAATAAAAAATATGTATGGTATGCTTCAACCCAATTTGGAAGTGTATTCCATAAAAATACTTACAAATCCGCTATATATGTTCAAGGATATTCTTTGCAAAACCATAAATATGCCAATATTAGTATTAAATTATGGTATAATCCTATAATGGAATACTATGCAGCTGTTAAAGAATGAGGTAGATCTCTATATACTGACTTGAAAAGATATTTAAGCTCTTAAATGAAAAAAGTTGGAAATCAGTATGTGTAGTTAGCCCATTTTATTTAAGAATTATAATCAATAATTCAACTTAATAAAACTGAAATAAAAACATAAAAAAATTAAAAAGTGTAGGTAGATATACAATGAAAAATTACGAAACCACCTAGAGGTATACACATACTAAAGAATCTGGAGCCAAATTAAAATATTAGTGGTTTTTTTTAAGAATTGGAGTATGGGGGGCTTTTCTTTGGTAAATTATGTATTTTTGTAATGTTCTGATTTTTCATATTAAGCATATACTACTTATCAGTAAAAAGATAAAAATTTTAAATGTGTATACGAGGAAACCAATTTATTATACATATACATTTGAAAATATGATTATTGCCTTAGCTGTTTCTCTCTATTGAACTGTGTTCTCTGGTTACTTCTGGAAAATGAATATATTACTGAACATTTACTTTGTAACCAAAATTAAGCATATGTTTATATGAAGTTTACTTTGTATTTTTTTTAAGTTATATGAAACTCAGTAAGGCTTTTAGAGGCCTGTATATTGGCACTAATACAACTAACTTACTCAGCTTTCATTTCTTAGATTTCTTGGGAGTGTATAAAAGGTTTTAGGGACATGTTTAAAAGTTAAAACAACTTGTTATTACATATCCAGCTCTTTCCCCAAGAAATTTAGAGGCATTTTATAGACATTTTAAGACCCATTCCTTGGGGCACATGGTTGGATCAGTTGAAAGAGCATGCAAATCAATCTCTGGGTCGTGAGTTTGAGCCCCTCATTGGGTGTAGAGATTACTTAAAAATAAAATCTTTAAAAAAAAAAAAAAGACATTTCTTAGCTTTTTTTCTAAGGTATTTTTTGTCTTCAATTCTGTTGGCTTCTCCAAATTCTGCTTCTTACTTCTTGATGGGTTGGGGGGTTGATGTGTCCTGATTTTTTTTTTTTTAAATACATGAGTGATCATGGAAAAGAATGTTTAAAAATCACAACTTTTTGTAACACTATTAATAGGTTAAAGTAATTGAACTGAAAAATTATAAATATATGTATTAGAGAAACAAGAGTAAACAATGTAATGAAATGGAGATTTCTGGTTTTTTTCTATATAAAACCATCACTTACACCTAAAAAAATCAGAATTTACTGATTTTTTAATTTGTAATTTGGAGGTTTGAGAAAGGAAGTTCTCTAAAAAGCAGCTGTTACACAGGCAAAGATTTAAATAAAAAACTAGAAATAAGAGTGATGTTGAGGTGACTTTACCCTTTAAACTCATCTTTAAAAGGTAAAGATGACTAACTTTTTACTTTGTACATGTTTGTATTATATGAATAACAAGATACAGGAATTACTTTATAATAGAAAATACATTTCCATTAGATAAAAAACTTTTTATTAATTTTGAAATAACTGTAGATTCACAAGAATATGCAATATATATGTGTATATATACACACATACAAGAAGGTCCACTGTAACTTTTCACCTAGTTTAAAAGTTTAAAACCTTTTCTATTTGTCTTTTTTTGCATCCTGGTTGACTGCCCTTAAAAATAATAAACAATTGATTGTTTTAATTAAGATTATAGATTTATAATCATTTATAAAGTAGGAATTTTGGTAAAATAAATTCACAATTAGAGAGAGGAACTGAGTAGAGGTAGGAATGGATTTTGATAAAAATTGAAGGGTAATAAAAGTTAAATCATACAAATTTAGAATCTGGATTCACTATAAAATAAAAGTCCCTATAGCTAACCTTGTCTCTGGTCTGATTTTCTGTTGCCTGCCATGGGCTCAGCGATGCAGGGTCTGCCGTGGGGGCAAGTGGTCCTGTGTAGCAGTGGGTGTACAAGACCAAGAGGGCGTCCGGGATGCAGACTTTGTTCTGTATGTTGGTGCTCTGGCCACCGAGAGGTGCAGCCATGAAAACATCATCTCTTATGCAGCCTATTGTCAACAGGAAGCAAAAATGGACAGGTAAACTTTCCCCCGAGACTTATTTTCCAAGATCTAAAATGGGAACTCTTAAAATGAATCCTAAGTGTTTAGAATACAGGATGTTTGCCTTTTCCAGATTGCCTCCAGTAGTAAGAAACTGTACCCTGCTTGGATGGGGTAGTGGGGACGGTAGGGCATGGTGGGTGGAGGAGAGTGTCAGGTGATAGAACTGTTATTGATATGGTAATGTCAGTACCAACTCCAAAGATAAAGTCTACTGTGGAGAGAATTTTCTTTGGAAGTAAATACCTCTCTAAGGAAACAATTTTAACTTTAATTTTAGCACCTCTGTGCTAAATCTGTAAGATGTTAAAAATAACTGTCCATCTAATTGTCATATTATTTGCTATGTCCTTCACTTAGATAAATTATCACTTAAAATATTTAGAGGCTCTTTTTAATTTATAAAAGATTAAAAAAAAAAATTTCCAAGTGAGGCAGGCTTGAAATGATGTTATTTTATATGCAGAAGATTGCCTGTCACATTCCAAACAAATCAGTCAAAGGTATTAGAAATTGCCATGTCTCAGGATAGATTGTAACATTCTCAAATCTAGGAGAGTTAATGTGACCAATTCATGTGTATATTAGGACCACTGCTGAGATCTTGAACGTTCATCTATCTGTCAAGACTAGCTGACTTTAAAGAGCTGTTTCATTTATATTGATGTACAGTTCATTTGAGGAAAAAAATGAAATCATTTGTTGAACCAAGTAGGCAATACAAAGGAAATAGTGGTATATGTTTACCTAAAGGTGTTAAGGATACAGTCAAAATCAGCATCATGGATTATGAAACAGTCTGTTACCATGATGCTATGTAACTGATGATCTGTGAAATCTGTCCAAAAATCTTTAGCTTCTAAATGTTAGGAAAGCTTAGAGTAAAATGATTGAATGTATTACTGAAAAAGAAAGTGCTATATGTTTTTGCAAAATATATATATATATGTATATATATATTGTTTAGTGAAAATACATGTATTTAATAGAGTATTCCTTTTTTCTGAGAAGTTGTCATTAAATTTATGATATTTTATAATTAATGGTATCTCAATATCAAGGAAATGTGGTATTTGGAGTGCTAAATGAATGATAAGTTATCTCATAAAATGAGATACTTTTTTAATGTAGGTATCTGTGTGAAATATACCTTCATAATAGTAGTGCCACGAAATCATGGTTATCTTAATTTGAACTAAACTGTATGAATTGTGCACACACATACACACACAATTTCATTTTCAATATACTGTTGAGTGTAAAAGACCATTGTAAAATAGTGTATATAATATTACATATTTGTTTTAAAGTTTATATATGTACTTGAGCTGCTAAGAAGAAAGAATTATTTCTTGTTTCTAAGAAGAATTATTCCTATAAAGTAATAATTAGGATTACCAGCCATTCCAATTTGGTCTGGACGTCCCTTGTTTTAGCACTAAAAATCTTATCCTGGGAAAGCCCTCAGTCCTGGGCAAATCGGGATGGCTGGTTATGCTAAAAATAAAGCACCCCAGATTGTTGATAGCAGTTAATTCTGATAGTGAAATTTAGGGGGAAGTAGGTTGTAAAACAAAATTTTCATGTTTTTTCTTTAGACATTTCTATGTTGTTTAGATATATACCCTTTCACAATGAGCTTTTATTACTTTTTTTTTTTTAAATAAAAGACATATTAAAGTGAACTTTATGTATTAGGAACAGAATGGCTTCCTTGGAAAAGTCGGGAGAGGGATATAAAATCCCATGTTGAGGTGGATCTAGATTAGTTCATCTCCTGTCAGCATCTGACAATGCTGAAAATACCTAAAGTTATCTAGTTGTCTTTTGGTGAGAGAATCCAGCATAGGAACCATCACACAGATAAGAATCCCATAACCCAGAGGTGTGTTTCAGTTTCTTTGCACTGCTATTAATGTTTGTTTAAAGTACTTTTAAGTTTCGGGCACCTGGGTGGCTCAGTCGGTTAAGCGGCTGCCTTTGCCTCAGGTCATGATCCCAGAGTCCTGGGATCGAGTCCCGCATCGGGCTCCCTGCTCTGCAGGGAGCCTGCTTCTCCCTCTCCCTCTGCCTACTTGTGTTCTCTATCTCTCTGTCAAATAAATAAATAAAATCTTTAAAAAAAAAAAATACTTTTAAGTTTCGGTTCACATTTGATATAAATGAGTAACTAAAAGAGTAAATGTTGGTACCAGTGAATATGGAGCTACTCATATATGTCTTCTCATATCTGGGAAAAGAATTTTGTTTCTTCTGATGTTGATGTTGGAAGAAAAAGTATCTTCAGTTCTTTTTTAATCTTTTAGTTGAAAGAGAAACTTTCCTTCAAAACTGCCATATCAATTCATTCCATGAATATTTGAGTGCCTGTGTTCAGCCAGCAGACTAGGTGAACAAAATAGACACATGTACCTGCATCACAGAACATACAAATTACTGAGGGAGACAGATACTAAATATACTTACAAATAAATGTGATTTCAAAATGTGATAAATTGTAGGGGGAAAAGGGTGCTGTAACATAAAAGAGAAAAAAGGGGGAAACATAAATTATGGCAAAGACAGACTATTTGAAAGTGAAACTTTAGGTGTAACCTGAACATTGATAAGCTTCAGCCAAATAAAGAGCTTGAGAAAGACTTAACGTTAGGAAAAATCCGTGTGTGCCTGTTGCTGTTAGAAGCCACTTCTGTGGACACTGGGTTTGAGGATGAGAACTTAAGGAGATGCATCGGAGAGACAGGGCTGTTTTATTTTAAATGCTGTAGGAAGTCCCTGATGAGTTTTAAGCCTGGCAGTGGCATCCATTTTATATTTTAGAGGTCAGTGTAGCAGTGTTCTGGTAAGTGAACTACATTCATACTTTTTTTAAGTGTAAGTCCATTCTCAAGTGTGAACAAAGTATGCCGTGTGTTTCTTACTTAAATAAGGCAAATGTTATTTTGGAAAAGGTGATTTACATTTTAAGTGGTAAAATGTTAGGGTAGTGGTGGGAGAAAGGACTTTAGAGTTCCTTACTATTGTCTGTTTGCCACAGCTTTTGAAAGACAGGTGCGTGGTGGAACTGACTGAATTACGCTAGGTGATAGTCAGCTCTTGGACTCTCAGGTTCTAGGCTTAGAAAGTGATAGAATTGTGTAGATTCTAGAAAGTTTAGACTATGAAAGAAGATGATGGGAAGATAAAAAATATCTGTATGCAAATGAAGGCAATGTTAGGGCAATCTGTCTGCAAAATCAGCAAGATGGGCATAAGAAGCTTGAGCAACCTGAATGATTTGCTTATTGTCCTATTGTATATCTAGCTTCCCTTTCCACCGACCTATAAATATAGTGAAATGCTGAAGTAAAAAATGGATTTTACAAGTAAACCAGTGTTAGAATTTAAGTTTCTGAGTCCATTCTTATCTTTTGATATATATGAACATATTTTATAAATTCACACTGAGGTGTAATTAACTTTATATTAACTTTCCTTTTGTGAGGACAGGTGCTAATGAGCCACACCATAGGAAAACAGAGGTAGATGTCTTGAAGGTGTAAGACAGTGAGTTAGATGTTATGGTACAAAATGACGTTTGATATTTAGCAAAGACTTTTCTTACCTTTGTCAATGTTTTATAGAAAAGTATAGGTTAGTACTTGAAATTAATATTGCACTGTATGTTAACCACCTGGAATTTAAATAAAAACTTGGGGGGAAAAAGATAAAAGTATAGGTTAGTAAATATCATAATACGTATTTTTCTGGAATATAATAAAAAATTCAATGTCTATTTTAACAGGCCAATAGCAGGATATGCTAACCTGTGTCCAAATATGATCTCTACCCAGCCTCAGGAGTTTATTGGGATGCTGTCCACAGTAAAACATGAGATTATTCATGCCCTGGTAAATTTTGCTGTTAACTCCTCTTCTTTTCTTTGTGCTTCGATTTTCTGTTTATTATGCTCTCATGTTGATGTATATGTTAAGTTTTGGATTCTTAGATATATGTCAGTAAAACCTAGATGATTAGGCCTCTGCCAATAGAGAATTTTTAATGATTAAGAAAATGGCTAGGTTGAGTTATACTACCCAAATTAATTAAACAAGTAAATTCATTGGGCAAATAGGAGTTTTGAGAAAATGATTACTATTCTTTAAAAAAAAAAAACTTAGTAATTTAGAAAAATTCACTTTCCTCTAAAGTGATAATTGATAATGCTAGTTTTAGATCTTTCTTATTTTTTACAGAGATCTGATTTGAAAAGACCTCTTGAGTTGCTTAGGCTTTCTAAAATTTAAATATACTGACTGATTCAAACCTCCCCTTCCTTTTCCCTAATTTGTCCAAAATAGTGAACTTTTATGATATGTACAGAAAATTAAATAAAGTTACCTAAGACCCTAGGAAATGTTCTCTTGATGCCATTTATGTATTTAGAAAATAGATAGTAGTAAAATGCAGTAATTGAGAGAGAATAGATTACACAGATTTAGGTGTGAATCTTCTTAACTTTACCACTGAAAATCTTTGGGATCTTGTGTAAATTATTTAGCCTTTGTAAGCCTCACTTTCATTTGTTAAAATGAAGATAATAGTAATACATACTAGAGTGGATTTTTTTTTTTTTTGGAGATTAAGTAAGATAAAATAGAAATGCCCTAGCACTATGCTATAAATAGTAAGGTATAATAAAATTAGTGGCAATTATTTATTAGTCTTACTTAGTGAGCTGTCATGTATGACCTTGCCTGTCTTTAAATCAGCATTGAATAACTCAGTGAAACTCCAGTGTAACCAGACAGCATTTATGTCCTTGAAGTAAGGGGATTCTAAAATGAATTATCTCTTTGTCTTTTATTTAAAAAATTAAGCTGAACCTGCTAATTGAGGTGAAACACAAGGATCATTCTAAGTAAGATCTAAAACCTATAGGGGCGCCTGGGTGGTTCAGTCGTTAAGTGTCTGCCTTGGGCTCAGGTCATGGTTCCAGGGTCCTGGGATCAAGCCCTGCATCGGGCTCCCTGCTCTGCAGGAAGCCTGATTCTCCATCTCCCACTCCCCCTGCTTGTGTTCCCTCTCTCGCTGTCTCTCTGTTAAAAAATAAATAAAATCTTTTTAAAAAAATAAGAAATAAAAACTATAGATACTTGATGTTGAGAGAAACAAAGAAAAACAACAGGTTTTAAGTGAACATGAATGCTGAGGTCCCAGGCATGAGGTAAATTAGGTTATGAACAGGCAATTCAGAGAAGAAAAAATCCAATTGACTGAAAAATGTGTAAGAAGGTATTCAGACTTACTTTAGCTGTCAAGGAATTTCAAATTAAAGCTAGATACCACTGGGGCACCTGTGTGTGGCTTAGTTGTTAAGCGTCTGCCTTTGGCTCAGGTCATGATTCCAGGGTGCTGGGATCGAGCCCCACTGCTCAGCAGGGAGTCTGCTTCTCCCTCTCCCACTCCCCCTGCTTGTGTTCCCTGTCTCGCTGGGTCTCTCTCTGTCAAATAAATAAATAAAATCTTAAAAAAAAAAAAAAACTAGATACCACTGACTGTAAAAGCATGTATGAAAGTTATGCACATTGACTTCAAGGTAGTGGTTACTTCTAGGAATAGAGGGAGGAAAAGGGGGTTAGGTAATGGGGCTTCAGCCATATTTACTCTCCAGTGTTTTATTTCTTAAAAGTTTGAAGAAAATATGGTAAAACTAACATCTTAAATACCCTTAAAGAAGATACATAAGTTTGGGGGTGGTTTTTTTTGTTTTTTGTGTTTTGTTTTTTTGTTTGTTTTACTTTGTATATTTGAATTATTTTAAAAATTGTAAAAACCTAAGAAGTTTTAAATATTAGCTTACGTCTCAAAAACCATCCTGGACAATGGTAAGAATTGTATGTTTAACAGAGATTCCCTATGAAATTATATATGCTCATAGCTATCGATTACAGTTACCTGTGGTGCTTTGAATACCTAATAAGCCTTCTGAGATGTGTGTTTAGAATAATTTTCAAGCTGATAGAGTGGAAAAAAATGTGTATTTACAATATTATAAAGGATGAGGCAAATTATACTATTTTAAGCTTTGTATGACTTCAGTGAATTGTATATTAAGAACTATTCAGGTTTTCTTAAAGAACTATTCAGATTTTCTTAGGTGACTCAATTAAGTGTCCTTTGCATCTTCAGAGATTAAAAAAGAAGAAGAAATTCAGGAATAAAAGAATAACCTGGATTCCATTAATCATTTTGGCAAGCCTTGAATGACACAGAGGCCCCAGTTGTGTAAGCAAAGAAATTTGCCAAAGAAATTGGTTAATTAAGTGATCATTTGTGGTTGTTAATTATTTAGATATGAGCATATTCTCAGTGTGCAAAACATACATAAAAAAGTAGTTACAAAAGTGCTTTGTTTTAGTTACTAGATTAGGAAAGACAGCAAGAAAGGAAATCTCACTAATGAAATAGGACATATCAATGGCAATCATTTTGTGTGTGTGTCCCCATTTTCTCATCTATTTTGGGAGGGGAAGGATAGAGAATGGGAAACTTTATGTGAAGTATCCATTATGTCATTAAAATTGAAGACTTATTAAAAATAGTATTTAAATTATGACTGTAAATATAAGAAATTCACATTGCAAAAGAATTGGGGGATATAAGTGATTTTACACATTACCCTACCATCAAGAGAACCACAGCTAACATTTTGATATATGTTTCCATTATTTTTTCCTAAGTGTACACACACAAACACATTTCCAGTCTTGTTAAGTACAGATATATATTAAATGTGGACTTCAGGATCAAAGATTTTGAATTTTTATGAGCGCGCTTAGGAGCACACTTGATTACCCACCCCCTACTCTAAACTATGTTAATTGTTCTTAGTGGTAACATTCCCTGGATGCAATTGTACAGCTTATGTAGTAAGTTTGTGTGAAGAGGATAAACTGATAAATACATTCTTAAACACATATATTTCCTTATTTATGGCAGTGCCAGAAGCATGTTGTCATTATTACTTTGGATTTCTTCACTTACTCAAGTAATTGAAATTTAAAATTCATAAGATGGAATCCGAATTTTTGTCCAATTCCAATATATGGCAGATCCCTGTAGAAGTATTGGCTGGGTGCTTTTGTTCTCTTTTGATAGCAGTGTGTTATGATGTGTATAATCAGACTTGATATTTTTCACATTGAGGCATTTTGAACTTTTTTTATAGGGATTCTCTGCTGGTCTATTTGCATTTTACCATGATAAAGATGGAAATCCTCTAACTTCAAGATTTGCAGATGGTCTCCCACCTTTTAATTATAGGTATTTGTTATTTTTGTTCTTGTTCTTCTCTTTTAGAAGGGTGCTAAGACTAGAATCTGAGAATCATGGCATGTTAGGTGCCATAAATAATAGTGGCTTCATGGCTAGCCTAAAAAAACTGTAGCTATTAAAACAGGATAAAAGAGGTCATGAAAGCATTACCCTTTCATTTTAAAGATGAAGCAGTTAAGATGCAGAAAACTTAAGTGACTTGCCCAAAGAGCTGGGACTCTTCTTGCCAGCAGAGCTCTTTTCCACCACATTGTAACTTGTATTACCATACAGTATAGTTAGGCCATGGGAAAATGTGGGTTGGTTATATTTTGGTTTATTAATAATTCTTGCCTCTCATGGCAATATTTGCATGTGAACTGATACTGTATTTAGTATAGCATATTAGTAGCAATCTATAGGTTCAGAGCCTAAAATAATAATATTAACACTAAAAAAAATTTATCAAGAATTTTTTATAGCATATCAATCACAGAACTGTTAACTATTTGCATACATTTATATAAAAAACAAATCTCTACATTAAGAGGATATGTCCACAAAAAGACATGCACAAGAATGTTCGTGGCAGTTTTGTAATTAATTGCCAAAAAATAGAAACTACCCAAAGATCCATCAATAGAAGAATGGATAAATAAGTTATGATATATTCATATAATTAAAAACTAGGCACTAATAAAGAACATACTATTGTTACATGCAGTAGCATATATGAATGTCACAGATACAATGTTGAGCAAAAGAAGTCAATCTGTTCGTATGGAATTTAAAAAAGAGCCATGATAAAAGGAAGATAAGTGGTTTTACTTGAAGGGCCAAGCTGTTAAATGGCATACAGGTTGAGTATAGATTGGGAAAGGGCACAAGGAAAGCTTCCAGGGGTACTGACAGTGTTCCCTACCTTTATCAGATTAGTGGTATATGGATGTGAAATAAACAGTTAAACCTTACGCTTAAAATTTGTTCACTTTGGGGCGCCTGGGTGGCTCAGTTGGTTGGGCGTCTGCCTTCGGCTCAGGTCATGATCCCAGGGTCCTGGGATCAAGTCCCACATCGGGCTCCCTGCTCGGCAGGAAGCCTGCTTCTCCCTCTCCCACTCCCCCTGCTTGTGTTCCTGCTCTCGCTATCTCTCTGTCAAATAAATAAATAAAAATCTTTAAAAAAATAAAAAAAATAAAAACTTTGTTCACTTTGTGTATATTTTGCTTTAATTAGAGAGATTTCTATTAAAATAGCTAGAATTAAATACTGAAGCAGATAATATTTTATTCATCATAATATTTTTTAGAGTACATGTGAAGAAACAAATTCTAATTGGAAATAGATATTT
This sequence comes from Mirounga angustirostris, assembly GCF_029215605.1. Lineage (NCBI taxonomy): Eukaryota > Metazoa > Chordata > Mammalia > Carnivora > Phocidae > Mirounga > Mirounga angustirostris. The sequence continues at coordinate 69,665,114 of NW_026991709.1, read as the reverse complement.
TCCTTCTTAGATAGTTTGTGTTCATTTGGTTGTGTAGGAAGGTCTGGTCTTTCCTAAGAATTGTGGTCTTATGGGAAACATTAAGTGGTGAGATAGACATCATCTGCATAGTGATGTAGGTAAGGAGGAGAGAGATAGCCACACAGAAGAACTATTGTTAAGCTGATAATTTGCAGTGCTTTCTTGTATTCAGGATATTCCTCAAAAGCAGGAAATCTTACGTATAAATGGAGATAATAGAATAATAGGAAATTCAGTTGATAACATATGAAGAGTTGAATTTGTCCCTACCGTATCTGGAGAAACTATTTGTCTTGAAATGTAGATAGTGAGGGCGCCTGGGTGGCTCAGTTGGTTAAGTGACTGCCTTCGGCTCAGGTCATGATCCTGGAGTCCCGGGATCGAGTCCCACATCAGGCTCCCTGCTCAGCAGGGAGTCTGCTTCTCCCTCTGACCCTCCTCCCTCTCATGCTGTCTGTCTCTCATTCTCTCTCTTGCAAATAAATAAAATCTTAAAAAAAAAAAAAAACAAATGTAGATAGTGAAGAGGATATTGGGAGTTATTAATAAGGTAAAAGCTGGGGCGCCTGGGTGGCTCAGTTGGTTAAGCGACTGCCTTCGGCTCAGGTCATGATCCTGGAGTCCCTGGATCGAGTCCCGCATTGGGCTCCCTGCTCAGCAGGGAGCCTGCTTCTCCCTCTGACCCTCCCCCCTCTCATGTGCTCGCTCTCTCTCATTCCCTCTCTCTCAAATAAATAAAATCTTTAAAAAAAAAAAATAAGGTAAAAGCTGTTTATTTTCTTGCTGCCTTTGATCACTATGGGTGGTTAAACATTAATTTGCCATGGAAAAAGATAAAAGGAATTAAGAAACAGTGCAGAGGATCATAGGGGAAGGGAGGGAAGACTGAATGGGAAGTCATCAGAGAGGGAAAAAACCATGAGAGACTCTTAACTATAGGAAGCAAACTGAGGGTTGCTGGAGGGGAGGTGGGTAGGGGGATGGGGTAATTGGGTGATGGGCATTAAGGAGGGCACGTGATATGAAGAGCACTGGGTGTTTCACACAACTGATGAATTATTGAACACTACATCTGAAACTAATGATGTACTATATGTTGGCTAATTGCATCTAAATTAAATAAATAAATAAACTAATAAAAAAATAACATCTTCGAGGCATGGGTAGATGAACAGATATATGACACAGAAAATATAACAAAATATTAATTGTAGAATCAAAGTGATAGTTATCAGTTATGCAAGTGTTCTCTTTAGAATTCTGTCAACATTGTGTGTGTTTAAAATTTCCATAAAATAATAGTGGGAAAAATATAGCTTCTTTATATTCTGTTTTATTGGTGAAAATAAGAGATTCATAGGGTTAATGATAGAAGTAATCTAGGAAAAAAGCCAGAAAAAAAATAATATGGATTATAGGGAAAGACAAAATTGATGTCCATTATAATTGATGTCATTATATCCTACCAATGATATATGAATACTTACCTTACCAGTACTGGATAGTATAGATCTTTTTTTTAGGCCAATCTGGTAAAAGATGGTATCTTGTATTTCTAGGACTACTGCTAAGGTTTCAGCCATTTGAATTTTCTCTTTGTATACAGCCTGTGTATGTTTTTTGGCCAATCTTAGGTTATTTTTCCTCTTCTAATGATTTTGTTAGAGTACTTTATAATTTAGGGATATTAATCCTTTTTCGAGTTTGTTGCAAATATTTACCCCATTTACTTATTTCATTTATCATATTTTTTCATACAAAAAATTTTAAAATTTTATCATTAAATTCATCTATTTTTTCTTCTGTTGCTTAAGAAATTTCTGCCCTCCAATGATTATAAAAATATTCTAAATGTCTTCTAGTAAATTATTATTTGAATTTTTTACTTTCATAGCTTTAATTCATTTGGAATTTATTTTTGCTTCATGTATTTTGGGTTTTTTTTTATAAGGTACATATATGTTTATAACTGTTATATCTTCTTGGTAGATTGACCCTTTCATCATTATAAAATGTCCCTCTTTGTCTCTACTAACAATTTTTGTTTTAAAGTCTATTTTGTCTGATATTGGCACAGCCATTCCAACTTTCTTTTGAGTACTGTTTGCATGGTACATCTGTTTAATTCTTTTACATTCTTTGTGTCCTTGAGTCTGAACTGTGTTTCTTATAAACATAGTTGGATTATGGTTTTTTTTTAAAAATGCATTGTTCCAGTCAACCACATTCTGCCCCCTCTGTAGTGGTTGCCAGGTTGCTGGTTTTCATGATTGTGGGCTTTTAGTTTTCAGGGCTGCCACATAACTGGAGAGAGGGCATGGGAAAATGCCACAAAACTTGCTGTTCTTACTGAATTTTTCCATTTTTTAAAAAAATAAATGCTTTCTGAATTGCTGCAAGTCTTTAGTTAATTTTCAAAGTTCTGAAAAAGTTGATTAGGCATTTTGCCACTCTGCTCATTGCAGAGAATTTTCAGAGGTCTGCCATTTTTGCTGACATCTTCCTGAAATTTATTTCTGTATATGAGATGAAATAGGGATTTAACTTTTTTCCTTAATAGATAACCAGTTTTACAGCACAGTTACTAAGTAAATTATACTTTCCCACTAAATTAAAATGCCATTTTTGTTGTTATTTATTAAGTTTCCTAATTATTTGGATATGTCTCTGGACTTGCTTTCGTTTTATCCAATAAATTTGTTAAAAGGAAGTAATTCATTGTCATCTGAACCAAGTATTAGCTATGTGAACTTGAGCAAGTTACTTCATCTCTCCAAACTTCTGTCTCTTTATCTGCAAAATAGTGATGATAATCTCATAAGGTTGAAAAGATTAAATTAGAAAATTTCAAGTACTTTGCAAGGACTTGGTACTTAGTAAACTCAAATATTTTAATTTCATATTGATGTTCATAAACACTTTTACTATTTAAAGTTGTGGTGAATTTGCAAAATCACTGTCTTTTATTCTTTAATTGCAGTCTTGGACTATATCAGTGGAGTGATAAAGTAGTTCGAAAAGTGGAGAGATTATGGAATGTTCGAGATAATAAGATCGTTTCTCACACTGTGTATCTTCTAGTAACACCTCGTGTTGTCGTACGTATTAACCCAACTTCTTCTTTTCCTGATCCATCTTTTCTTTTCCTTTCTTATAGTTCTTTCTTTACTAATCATTATTGTTAAAGAATTTAAGACTAGGGGCATCTGGGTGGCTTAGTTGGTTAAGTGTCTGACTCTTGGTTTCGGCTCAGGTCATGATCTCAGGGTTGTGGGATCGAGCCCCACATAGGGCTTTGTGCTCAGTGTGGAGTCTGCTTCAGATTCTCTTTCTCTCTGCCCTTTCTCGCAATTGTTCATGCACACTGTCTCTCTCTCTAAAATAAATAAATACATCTATAAAAAAAAAGAACTTAAGATTAAATTTCAGAACCTATAATAAGAAAAATAATATAAAGGCAGTATAGGAAAGCTACAAGCCAAGAGAAATCTGAAGAAATTGAAATTTGTCAATAACTTTCATGGCTCCATTTTACTCATTGCTTTAAGCCAGTGCTCCTCTACTCTCGTACCTCTTAGGATCTCTAAGGCTGGCAGGCTGGACACTCAGGGAAGAGTTACAGTTTGAGTCCAAAGGCAGTAAGCTGGCAGAATTCCTTCTTGCTTGGACAAAGTCAGTCTTTGTTCTTTTTAGGCCTTCAACTGATTGGATGAGGCCTGTCTATATTATGGAGGGTAATCTGCTTTACTTAAAGTAATTTAAATGTTAATCTCATCCAAAAACACCCTTAACTGAAACATTCAGAATAATATTTGATCAAATATCTGGGTACTGTGGCCTAGCCAAGTTGACATGTAAAATTAACCATCCCATTCTCTTATTTTTAAAATAAGCTCTACCCCCAACGTGGGGCTCAAACTGATGACCCTAGGATCAAGAGTCACATGCTCTACTGACAGCCAGCCAGCACCCCTGTCTTCGGAACTTTTGCACAGCTCTTGGGATATTTCCCATCACTGGAAATTTCTAACCAAAGGACAGAAAAAACCAAATGAGCAAAATTGTATTCTAATGAAGAACTTATTTTTGTTTCAAGGACTATATCTATACTAAGAGCAGTTTATACCTTCATTAAAAACATTGTTGATATAATAGTTACAAATGGCAATCATGTTAGTCTGTAGCCTTTTTGAAACATGTGACGTAAAGCCAAAATCTTCAAATAGAGGAAAACATATTAAGAGAAATAGTAATTTACTAGCAAAGAAGAGTGTAATAGTATCAAAATATTTAATTATATTAAAAGCCATATTTTTAAAAGATGTTCTCTCACTTCTCAACAAAGTAATTCTTTAACAGCTACTTTATTATATTTATATTAGATAAAGAATCTGCCGTTAGCTTATCGTACTTCTGTAGGGTTTATTTATTTTTTTCTGATTCTTAGGATGAAGCACGAAAACATTTTAACTGTCCAATTCTGGAGGGAATGGAACTCGAAAATCAAGGTGGTATGGGCACTGAGCTCAATCATTGGGAAAAGCGGTTATTAGAGGTCAGTTTATTTTTAAATTTTACTAGACATATTTTTTCTTTAACAAAAGTAATTCCCTTTTTAATAAAAGTAATTCTTATTCGGGCGCCTGGGTGGCTCAGTCGGTTAAGCGTCTGCCTTCGGCTCAGGTCATGATCCCAGGGTCCTGGGATCGAGTCCCGCATTGGGCTCCCTGCTCAGCCAGGAGCCTGCTTCTCCCTCTCCCACTCCCCCTGCTTGTGTTCCCTCTCTCGCTGTCTCTCTCTGTCAAATAAATAAATAAAATCTTAAAAAAAAAAAATCTTTAAAAAAAAAAAAAGTAATTCTTATTCAAGCTATTCAAACAGTATAATGGGTTATAAAGTAAAATTTTTTCTTTTTCTTGTTCTGTTTTTCCTCTTAACAAGCAGTTTCTCATTAATAAGTTCAGGTCAATAGTGAACTAGAATGAATCTTAACCAACCTCCTTGGTTATTGTTTGTTTGTTACTTAACTTCTTGCCTCTTTTTAAAACTACAATGTTTGATAGGCAGTGACTGAAATAAGTCCTCCTCTTTTCCACTCACTTCCCTTTCTTTTCCGTAAGGTGGACCCTATGTAAACCTAAAAACATCGTGACTTAAAGTTCCTTTTCCCCTTAGCGCTCCAGATTGACTTTTAGATGTAATCACTATTTAAGTTCTTTGTATATCCTTCCAGAAATATTATATATATGTAGAGATACACATGCCAACACAGTTTGTTTTTTTAATGGATTCATATATTTGTGCAACTGTTTTCCACTTAATAATGTATCTTAGACATCTTGCCAAGCAGTACAGGGCTCCTGCTGTAATGCAATGTATGCTTTCCTAAAAAACCTCTTTCTTCAAAATTGAACACGAAAAATAACAAGACTTGAGGGCGCCTGGGTGGCTCAGTTGGTTAAGTGTCTGCCTTCTGCTCCGGTCATGATCCCAGGGTCCTGGGATTGAGCCCTGTGTTGGGCTCTCTGCTCAGCGGAGAGCCTGCTTCTCCCTCTCCCGCTCCCCCTGCTTGTGCTCTCTCTCTCTCTCTCTCTCTCTCTCTGTCAAATAAAAAAATATATAAAATATTTTTTTAAATAAGTAAAAATAACAAGACTCATGGAAAAAACAAATAATATACCACTAAGAAAAGTAGTAGCTCAGAATAAAAGTACTAGCTCAGTTTTAAACATATCTCCAATAAAGAAGCTCCTATATTTACTATAATATTTCTTTACCTTAAACAACAACAAAAAGCAATGGTAGTTGGAAGGGAGACTATAAATTGAGTAATGGGGGCAAGAGTAAAATGTACAAAATTAGAGGGAGTCATGCAATAATCACTTTTAAAACAGAGCCTCTGGCCATATTGAAGCAAGTGGAAGAACATGGAGTGAATGGGCATCATGCACAGTACAGCATTCCTCTGTTGCTGTGTTTAGCTGTCCTAATGTACTTTATATTTAGCTGCCATTGCTCCATTGCACAGAATAGGAAAATCCAAGGACAAGTTATTATGAACCAACATAATTTAACAGCTACATAGTATTATATGACTCTAACAATAGTCCTGTGTTAATGAACAGCTATGTTTTAAATTTTTTATTTTATTTTCTTTATTTTTATTTTATTTCTAAGATTTTATTTTTTTTAATTTTTTTTTTTAAAGATTTTATTTATTTATTCATGAGAGACAGAGAGAGAGACAGAGGCAGAGGGAGAAGCAGGCTCCCTGCTGAGCAGGGAGCCCGATGCGGGACTTGATCCCAGGACCCTGGGATCATGACCTGAGCCGAAGGCAGACGCTTAACCGACTGAGCCACCCAGGCATCCCTCTAAGATTTTATTTTTAAGTAATCTCTACCCCCAACATGGGGCTTAAAACTCTGAGATCAAGAGGCGCACACTCTACTGACTGAGCCAGCCAGGTGCCCCTAAATTTTTTATTTTAAAAATGTTGTGATAGGGCACCTGGGTGGCTCAGTCAGTTAAACATCTGCCTTCAGCTCAGGTCATGATCTTAGGGTCCTGGGATTGAGTCCCACGTCGGACTCTCTGCTCAGTGGGGCGTCTGCTTCTCCTTCTCCTTCTGCCCCTACCCCCTCTCGTGCTCTCTCTCAAATAAATAAATAAAATCATTAAAAAATAATAAAAATTAAAAATATTAAAATGCTGTGATGAGGAATTTATTTATATCTGTGATCCCTTTCAGGAGTAGCATTCCAGTGGGTATTCTTAAGTTCAACCAAACAAGCATTCAAGCTCACAAGACCTAACAGGCCACATTGAAAAAAGATTCACTTGGAAGGATACAAGAAAGAACATGCAGCATGGCAGTATGGTAGAAGTCAGGCATTTCTCTTGTGCTCCACACAGCAGATTAGGGGCATCCATGCCTCTCCCCTATCCCTTTCCAGGTCAAATACAGGAGCATAAGGCCATAACAGAGGGCATAAGAACCAGCATGGCTTAGAAGTACTATGTTCCAAATAAGAACTAATATATGTTTTTTTTTAACAGTTCCATAGACATAACTTCCAGATCTCTGTAAGGGAATCCTCATAAGAGTCAGTGCACATGGGGAGGTTCCAAACTATGGCTTACAAAAGAGTAAAATTAATGCTTGTGCTGACTATTCTTATCCAGGTGACCATAAAGCAATAGTGATAGAAACTTATGGAAGACACATTATATTTGTTTCTCTCATGGGACTTTCAGTTTTTTAATTTTCCTTAAGCAGTTTTCGCAAGTGATTCCCATTAGATAACTGTAGATTAGTCACACACGAAAATTTATTTACTCTGCAGTAGAGACTTGAGAGTATTAATTTCATTAAGAGCTGCCTTTCTCTGAAATCAACTTTGTGTCCTTGAACTACTTTTTTTTTTTTTTTTTAAAGATTTTATTTGAGAGAGAGAGAGAGCACGAGCTGGGGTGGGGAGAGGGAGAAGCAGGCCCCCCACTGAGCTGGGAGCCCCACGTGGGGCTTGATCCAAGGACCCCAGGATCATGACCTGAACTAAAGGCAGACCGACACCCAAGAGGCACCCAAGAGGCACCCAAGTGCCCCCTTGAACTCCTTTTTTAAATGATTTTAAAGTACTCAAGGTGACCATCCAGCATTTAGCATAAGGATTTGAAGAATAATCAGAGCTGTTGTAGGATTTTTAGGATATTAATTAAAACACTGAGTAGATAGTAGACCTTGATGACATTTTAGGTCCCTCATCTAACTTCTTTGATCCTATGATTCTGTGATACTTGTTTTGCATATTAATGTATATTTCTGTGACCATAAGATTGAAGGGTTATAAAAGCATTTTTGTTGTTGTTGTTGTTAATCAGGCAAATAACCATCCCTTCCAATATTTTATGGGCATCTGTCTCAACCACTCATTTACTTTTGTCTAGATAGCGTAAAATTTTTGCAGTATTTCTGTTTCTATATATTTATCTTCATTTTCATCAGAGTTCTAAATGCTGGTTGTCTGCCATTGTAGGAAATTGTTTTGTTTAAGGCAGAAAGCAGATCTTTTTTTAAGCTTCATTGTTGTCATTTTAAAGAAGGCTTATGTATTTCACTACTTTAAGTGAGTAAGTCAGCCTCTCACACTTGAGACATTTTTTTTAAAGATTTTATTTATTTATTTGAGAGAGAGCGAGCACAAGAGGGGGGAGCGGGAGAGGGAGAAGCAGACTCCCTGCTGAGCAGGGACCCCAATGCGGGACTCAATCCCGGGACTCCAGGATCATGACCTGAGCCAAAGGCAGTTACTTAACCAACTGAGCTACCCAAGTGCCCACACTTGAGACATTTTACATATACATCAAAGTAATCACGGAAATTATTGGGAGTTTCAGGAGGCCTAGTCTTCTAATTTAAAATCTGTTGATTTTCAGAATGAAGCAATGACTGGCTCTCACACCCAGAACCGAGTCTTCTCTCGAATCACTTTGGCATTAATGGAAGATACTGGGTAAGATAGCTGTGAGAATATTATATGCATTGTTTATTAAAATGAAATGAGTATTAAGTTAATATTAAGATGAAATGAATATTAGCTTAAGAAAATATATTTTAGGGGCGCCTGGGTGGCTCAGTTGGTTAAGCGACTGCCTTCGGCTCAGGTCATGATCCTGGAGTCCTGGGATCGAGTCCCGCATCGGGCTCCCTGCTCAGTGGGGGGTCTGCTTCTCCCTCTGACCCTCCTCCCTCTCGTGCTCTCTCTCTCACAAATAAAAAAAATTAAAAAAAAAAAGAAAATATATTTTACACTGAAGTAAAATATTTGAATTTTGTGCAGTTAACTATCTTTACCTATACCAACTCCATCATTCATTCAATAAATCTTTGAGGCCCTGAGGTATAATAATGAATAGATCAAAATTCCAGGCATTGTAAGATTTATTTTCTTTCTTTTTTTTTTTTTTAAAGATTTTATTTATTTATCTTAGAGAGAGAATGGGAGACAGAGAGCATGAGAGGGGGAGGATCAGGGGGAGGATCAGAGGGAGAAGCACACTCGCCACCGAGCAGGGAGCCCGATGCGGGACTCGATCCCGGGACTCCAGGATCATGACCTGAGCTGAAGGCAGTTGCTTAACCAACTGAGCCACCCAGGCGCCCCGTAAGATTTATTTTCTAATGAATAGAGACCATGCTAATATAAAGGAAAGACTAATCTAAACAAGTTTTTAAAGTTGTAAATGAAATTGATGATGTGTAGATTCCTGGTTTTTAAAGCAGTAGAACTTTTGGTAAAGCAGTAGAATACTGTTTTTAAATGACTCCAATGGGAGTCTTTTTCTGTGGGCTCCTGAGTTCTTTTGACGAGACTCACTAGTTTTTGATAGCTTCCTTCCGTCCTTTTTTTGGATGTGCCAGGCTGATGGGCATACACCCTATCCTAGATCTGCACATCAGCCAATCTTCCAAGGATCACTGGTTGCATTTAGTGGAGACTAGATCCCATGCATGAAGCCCACCTAAAAATAAAACAAAACAAAACAAAAAACCACAACCTACTGTGTTCATTGCTACTAGGTTATCATTGCTTCTCATAGCTTTTAGTGGAGCAAGTTGGGAAATTCATATTTTTGAAAAGAAAGAAGAAAACACTGGGTTTCTTGTAGTACCATTATAACTCTTTCCCATTTACTTTTGGTCAAGCAATGGCCGGCAAAAGTGGTCCTGCTGCTCTGTTTAACAACCTATTTATAGCCCTTTTATAAACAATGCTAGTTTCTTTAAGATACCAATATGTTACAGAAACACTGTGAGTGTGTGAGTCACTAGTGAAATCATGGCACTGGTGATTTTTATAGCATTTTTCCTTTTTCTGGGGCAACACAACAGTAACATGACCAGATGTTTCTAAATATCTGGCAATATTTTAAAGTTGTAGACATGGAAATTAATTTTCATAAATCCATAAGACTTAGGTGTAGGTTAACTAAGTTGCTTCTCTCAGTAAAAAACATTATTATTTATCCATCCAGAAACCTGGGAATCATCCTTGACAACTCCCTCTTCCCACCTCTTACATCCAATCAATCAAAAGTCTTCCATGATTTTTAGCTCTTCTATCCCTGGAGTCTGTCTACTTTTTTGGTCACCACTACTATTATCTTTTGCCTGGATTACTATAGTAGTTTTTTCTTATCTGTCTCACTGCATTTTAAATGGTCCTTTCTATTGCCCAAAGGCTTTTCACAGTGTTCTTTAGAAGTTTTTGTTCGTATACCATCTTACACATAAGAAAGATACATATCATGACCAAACTACACACATACATATATAACGGTTAAGAGCAAAGACATTGATAGGGGTACTAAGACCATTCTATGATGAAAGAATACTTTTTTTCAACAAATGGTGCTGGGACAACTGGATATCCACATGCAAAAGAATAAACCCCTACTACATATGATATACAAAGATTACCTCAAAATGGATCAAAGACCTAAATATAAGACCAAAACTATAAAACTCTTAGAATCAAAGAGTCCAAGATAGCAGAGTAAGAGACCTTAGTCTTGTTCCAGGAGTTCAGCTAGATAGCTATCAAATCATTCTGAACACCTGTGAACTCAGCTGGAAATCTAAGAAAAGAATTGCTGCAATTCTACAAATAGAAAAGTGACCACTTTCTGCAAGAATGACAAGATGGAAAAACTCACCTTAAAAAAAGCGAACAAGAGGCAGTACTGACTGCCAGGGACCTAATCAGTATGGACATAAGTAAGATGTTGAAACTAGAGTTCAGAATAACAATTATAAAGATACTAGATGGGCTTGAAAAAAGCATAGAAGACACTAGAGAATCCCTTTCTGGAGAAATAAAAGAAGTAAAATCTAATCAAGTCAAAATAAAAAAGGCTATTAATGAGATGCAATAAAAAATGGAGTCTCTAACTAGGATAAATGATGCAGAAGAGAGAATTAGTGATACAGAAGACAAAATGATGGAGAATAAAGAAGCTGAGAAAAAGAGAGATAAACAACTACTGGATTACAAGGGGAGAATTTGAGAGAGAAGTGATACCATAAAGCGAAACAATATTAAAATAATTGGGATCCCAGAAGAAGAGGAAAGGGGTGTGCAGAAGGTATATTGGAGCAAATTATAGCTGAGAACTTCCCTAATCTGGGGAAGGAAACAGGCATTCAAGTCCAGGAGGCACAGAGAACTCCACTCAAAATCAGTAAAAATAGGTTAACATCTTGACATACAATAGTGAAACTTGCAGATCTCAGAGAAAAGGGAATATCCTGAAAGCAGCTCAAATTAAGAGGTCCGTAACCTACAAGGGTGGACACATTAGACTGGCAGCAGACCTATCCACAGAGACCTGGCAGGCCAGAAAGGACTGCATGATATATTCAGGGTGCTATATGAGAAAAATATGCAATCAAGGATACTTTATTCAGCAAAGCTGTCGTTGAAAATGGAAGGAGAGGGCGCCTGGATGGCTCAGTTGGTTAAGCGACTGCCTTCGGCTCAGGTTACGATCCTGGAGTCCCGGGATCGAGTCCCGCATTGGGCTCCCTGCTCAGCGGGGAGTCTGCTTCTCCCTCTGACCCTCCCCCCTCTCATGTGCTCTCTCTCCCTCATTCTCTCTCTCAAATAAATAAATAAAATCTTTAAAAAAAAAAAAGAAAAAGAAAATGGAAGGAGAGATAAAAAGCTTCCAGGGCAAACAGAAACTAAAAGAATTTGTGATCACTAAGCCAGCCCTGCAAAAAATATTAAGGGGGATCCTTTAAGTGAGGAGAGAGCCGAAAAGTAACATAGACCAGAAAGAAACAGAGAAAATATACAGAAACAGTGACTTTACAGGTAATACAGTGACACTAAATTTGTATCTTTCAGTAGTTACTCTGAATGTAAATGGGCTGAATGCCCCAATCAAAAGACACAGGATATCAGATTGAATAAAAAAGCAAGACCCATCAGTATAATGTCTGTAGGAGGCTCTTTTTAAACCCAAAGACACGTCCAGATTGAAAGTGAGGGGGATGGAAAACCATTTATCGTGCTAATGGACATCAAAAGAAAGCTGGGATAGCAATCCTTATATCAGACAAATTAGATTTTATTTTTTTTTATTTTTTATTTTTTTAAAGATTTTATTTATTTATCTGAGAGAGACAATGAGATAGAGCATGAGAGGGGGGAGGGTCAGAGGGAGAAGCAGACTCCCTGCCGAGCAAGGAGCCCGATGCGGGACTCGATCCCAGGACTCCAGGATCATGACCTGAGCCGAAGGCAGTCGCTTAACCAACTGAGCCACCCAGGCGCCCCGACAAATTAGATTTTAAACCAAAGACTGTAATAAGAGAGGAAGGACACTATTATCATAATTGAAGGGTCTGTCCAACAAGAAGATCTAACAATTATAAATATTTATGCCCCTAACATGGGAGGAGCCAATTATAGAAACCAATTAATAACAAAATTAAAGAAACACATTGAAAGTAATATAATAATAGTAGGGGACTTCACCCCACTCACTGCAATGGACAGATCATCTAAGCAGAAGGTCAACAAGGAAATAAGGGCTTTGAATAACATATTGGACCAGATGGACTTCACAGATATATTCAGAGCAGTCCATCCTAAAGCAACAGAATATACATTCTTCTTGAGTGCACATGGAACATTCCCCAGAATAGATCACATTCTGGGTCACAAATCAAGTCTTAGCCTGTACCAAAAGATTGGGATCATTCCCTGCATATTTTCAGACCACATTGTTTTGAAACTTGAACTCAATCACAAGAGGAAATTTGGAAAGAACTCAAATACATGGGAGGCTAAAGAGCATCCTACTCAAGAATGAATGGTTCACAAAGAACAAATAATCCAATCAAGAAATGGGCAGAAGACATAAACAGACGTTTCTCGAAAGAAGACATACAAATGAAAAAATTTAAAAAAAGAAGAAGAAGACATACAAATGGCCAACAGGCACATGAAACAGTGTTCAATATCACTCAGCATAAGGAAATACCAATCAAAACCACAATAAGATACCACCTTACACCAGTCAGAATGGCTAAAATTAACAAGTCAGGAAACAACAGATGTTGGCAAGGATGCAGAGAAAAGGGAACCCTCTAACACTGTTGGTGGGAATGCAAGCTGGTGCAGCCACTCTGGAACTCAGTATAGAGGTTCCTCAAAAAAGTTGAAAATAGAGCTACCCTATGACCCAGCAATTGCACTACTAGGTATTTACCCCAAAGATACAAATGTAGTGACCTGAAGGGGCACCTGCACCACAATATTTATAGCAGCAATGTGCATAATAGCCAAACTATGGGAAGAGCCCAGATGTCCATCATTGGATGAATGGGTAAAGAACATGTGGTGTATATATACAATGGAATACTACTCAGCCATCAAAAAATGAAATCTTGCCATTTGCAATGACATGGATAGAACTAGAGGGTATTATGCTAAGGAAAATAAGTCAATCTGAGAAAGACAATTATCATATGATCTCACTGATATGTGGAATTTAAGAAACAAAGGATCGAAGGGGAAGAGAGGAAGAAATAAAACAAGATGAAATCAGAGAGGGAGACAAACCATAAGAGACTCTTAATCATAGGAAACAAACTGAGGGTTGCTGGAAGGGAGGGGGGGGATGGGGCAACTGGGTGATGGACATTAAGGAGGGTATATGATGTAATGAGCACTGGGTATTATATAAGACTAATGAATCACTGAACACTACCTCTGAAACTAATAATACACTATATATTAATTAATTGAATTTAAATTTAAAATCTCTTAGAATCCGAGGTGTTAATCTTTATGATACTGGGGTAAGCAGTAATTTTTTTTTAAGATTTTATTTATTTATTTGAGAGAGAGAGAGCTCAAGCAGAGGGAGCGGCAAAGGGAGGAGAAGCAGATTCCCCACTGAGTAGGGAGCCCGATGTGAGACTTGATCCCAGGACCCTGGGATCATGACCTGAGTCAAAGGCAGACACTTAACCTATTGAGCCACCCAGGTGCCCCAGCAGTGATTCTTTTTAAAAGATTTTATTTATTTATTTGAGAGAGAGAGAGCACACGCAAGGGATGGGGAGAGGCAGAGGGAGAGGGACCAGGAGACTCCCTGCTGAGCTCCCTGACACAGGGCTCAGTACCAGATCTCAGGTCTGAGATCATGACCTGAGCCAATGGCACTTAACCGACTGAGTTACAAAGGTGCCCTAGCAGTGTGATTTCTTAAATATGATAATGAAAGCATAAGCAACCAAAGAAATATTAGATAGATTAGACTTCATCAAAATTAAAAACTTTTGTGCTTCAAAGGTTACTATCAAGAAAGTGATGGGCTCCCTGCTTGGCAGGAAGTCTGCTTCTCCCTCTCCCACTCCCCCTGCTTACGTTCCCTCTCTCGCTGTGTCTCTCTCTGTCAAATAAATAAATAAAATCTTTAAAAAAAAAAAAAAAGAAAGTGAAAAGACAACTCACAAAATGTGAGAAAATATTTGCAAATCATCTATCTGATAAACATCTAGTACCCAGAAAATATAAAGAATTCTTATAACTCAACAATAAAAAGGCAACCTGATTTAAAAATAGGTGAAGGATTTGAATAGATATTTCTCCAAAGAAGATACAGAAAAATGGCCAGTAAGCACATGAAATGATTCTCAGCATCATTAGTCCTTACGGAAATGCAAATCAAAATTACAATGAGATACTATTTTCACACCCACTAGGATGGCTGTAATAAAAAAGACAGTTGCATATACTGATGAGGATGTGGGAAAATTGGAACTCATATACCGCTAGGGGGAATGTAAAATGATCCAGCCACTTTGGAAAACAGATTGGTAGTTCCTCAAAAAGTTAAGCAGATTTACCATATGATCTAGCAAGTTTACTCCCAGTTGTCTATCTAAAAGAATTGAAAACATGTCCACACAAAAACCTATACATGAATATTCACAGCAACTTTACTCATAATCAAAAAGTAGGAACTGCCCAAATGTTCATCAGTTGATGAATGGATAAACAAAATGTGGTATATACATACAAAGGAATATTATTAAGCCACAAAAAGGAATGAAGTCAAGAGAATGAAGAGACATGCTACAGACAGGGAGAATATATTTGTAAAAGGCACATCTGATAAAGGACTATTACCCAAATATATATTTAAAAAAATCTTAAAACTCAAGGGACACCTGGGTGGCTCTGTAGGTTGAGCGTCTGCCTTCAGCTTAGATCATGATCCCAGAGTCCTGGGATTGAGTCCCACATCTAGCTCCTTGCTCAGCGGGGAGCCTGCTTCTCCCTCTGCCTGCATTCTCCCTGCTTGTGCACCCTCTCTCTCTCTCTGACAAATAAATAAATAAAGTCTTTTTTAAAACAAAAGTCTTAAAACTCAACAATAAGAAAATGAACAACCCAATTAAACATTAGCAAAGATCTGTACAGACCCTTCACCGAAAAAGGTATATAGATAAGCATATGAAAAGATGCTCCAGGGCACCTGGGTGGCTCAGTGGGTTAAGCGACTGCCTTCGGCTCAGGTCATGATCCCAGGGTCCTGGGATTGAGTCCCACATCAGGCTCCCTGCTCAGCAGGGAGCCTGCTTCTCCCTCTCCCTCTGCCTGCCACTCCCCCTGCTTGTGCTCTCTCTCTCTGACAAATAAATAAAATCTTCAAAAAAAAAAAAAAGAAAGAAAGAAAAGATGCTCCATGTTTTATTTAATGACAAAAACATTTTGTCAGTAATTTTAACATCATTACAAAAAGAGTTTATAGGGCACCTGGATGGCTCAATTGGTTAAGCGTCTTTTTTGCCTCAGGTTATGATTCCACAGTCCTGGGATTGAGTCCTGCATTAGGCTCTTTGCTCAGTAGGGGTGGGGCGGGGGGGCTGCTTCTCCCCTTCCTTCTGCTGCTCTCTCTGGTTGTACTCTCTCTCCCTCTCTCTGTCAAATAAATAAATAAATAAATAAAATCTTTAAAAAAAAAGAGCTTGTGACTATAAGTTTTTGATGTTTACTAGATTTTGATTTCCTTAATAAACCATTTCTTTTCATCTTCTTATTTAGAAAGAAAGAAAAAAGGAAAGGAAGGGAGGAAGGAATAAAAGGGGGAGAAGAAAGAGGAAGGAAGGAAAAAAGAAAGAAGTATCAGCAACAGAAAGACATTCTTCCCACTTCTTGGATTTCAAAACTACAATTTGGAGTAATAGCAACTGTAGGAAGGAAATAGACTATGTGTGAACTCTTAAGTTGAAAATTTAATGTGGTTTGGATGTGTGCATTAATCCATTTTTAGAAAAAAACACTACCCACTAATTATGGCCAAACCATGAGTTAGCTGTATTGTACTTAAGAACAGTACTTTGTGAACATGAGTGGTAATAAGAGTTCTATCCTAGGATGCTGTCTGGTGCAACAAAAAAGTAGATTAGATGCTATTAAGAAGGCACCTAATAATATATCATGGAAGATGGCAACCGTATTAAAGAAAAAGCAGGGAAAAAAATGTCATCAGGGAAATGCAAATTAAAGTAACAATGAGATACTACTACACACCCATTAGAATGGCCAGAATCTGGAACACAGACAACACCAAATGCTGCTAAAGACGTGGAGCAACAGGAACTCTCATTCATTGTTGGTGGGAATGCAAAATGGTACAGCCACTTTGGAAGACAGTTTAGTATCTCTCTCTTTTTTTTAATTTATTTATTTATTTTAGAGAGAGAGAGCATGAGCAGGAGGGGCAAAGGGAAAGGGAGAGAGAATCTGAAGCAGACTCCACGTTGAGCGCAGAACCTGACATGGGGCTTGATCTCACGACCCTGAGATCACGAGTAATGATTAGTGATTACTAATGGGGACATAGTTTTTTGAGGCCTGATGAAAATGTGCTGAAATTAGATATAGGTATGCCTTAGAGAAATATCAGGTTTGGCTCCAGACCACTGGACTAAAGCAAATCAAATGAATTTTTTTTTGTTTCCCAGTGCATATAAAAGTTATCATTATACTATATTGTAGTCTGTTAAGTGTGCAATAGCATTATGTCTAAAAAAACAATGTATATACCTTTTTTTTTTTTAAGTAATCTCTACACCCAGTATGGGGCTTGAACTCATGACCCTGAGATAAAGAGTAGTGTGCTGTACTGAGTGAACCAGCCAGGCACCCCACAATGTACATACCATAATTTAAAAACTTGGGTTTTCTAGGTGGCTCGGTTGGTTAAGCATCTGACTCTTGGTTTAGGCTCAGGTCATCATCTTGCGGTGGTGGGATCGAGTTCCACTCAGGCTCCATGCTCAGCACAGAGTCAGCTTTGGATTCTCTCTCCCTCTTCCTCTGCTTCTCCCCCCGCTCATGCTACTCTCTCTCTCTCTCTAAATTAAATAAATAAATAAATAAAATAATTAAGATAAAATAAATCAAATCTTTAAAAATACTTTATTACGTGGGGCGCCTGGCTGGTTCAGTCAGTAGAGCATGAGACACTTGATCTCTGGGTTTTAAGTTCGAGCCCCACCTTGGATGTAAAGGTTACTAAAAATCTTTAAAAAAAAATACTTTATTGCTCAAAAATGCTAACTATCAACTGAACTTTCTGCAAGTCATAACCTTTTTCCTGGTGGAGGGTCTTGCCCTGATGTTGATTGCTGCTGGCTGATGAGGGTGGTGGGTGATAAAGGTTGGGGTGGTTGTTATAATTTCTTAAAAGAAGACAATGAAGTTTGTCACACTATTTGACTCTTCCTTTAATGAATGACTTCTCTGTAGCATGCAATGCTGTTTGGTAGCATTTTACCCACAGTAGGTTTTTTTTTCAGAATTGGAACCAGTCCTCTCAAACCCTGCCACTGCTTCATCAACTAAGTTTATGTCATGCTCTAAATCCTTTATTGTCCTTTCAACAGTCTTCACAGCATCTGTACCAGGAGTAGTTTCCATCTCAATAAACTGCCTTCTGTCTTCATCCATAAGAAGCAACTCCTCATCCATTCAAGTTTTATCATGAGATTGCAGCAATTCAGTCACATCTTCAGGCTCCACTTCTAATTCTAGTTCTCTTGCTGTTTCCCCCATATCTGTACTTACTTCCTCCCCTGCAGTCTTGGACCCTCAAAGTCATCCATGAGGGTTGGAATCAATGTCTACCAGACTCCTGCTGATGTTGCTATTTTGACCTCTTCCCATGAATCACAAATGTTCTTAATGGCATCTAGAATGGTGAATCCTTTCCAGAAGGTTTTCAACTTCCTTTGCCAGGATCCATCTGAGGAATCGCTGTCTATGGCTACTACAGCCTATCCGATGTATTTCTTAAGTAATAAGACTCAAAAGTCAATTACTCCTTGATCTGTGGGCTGCAGAATGGATGCTATGTTAGGCATGAAAGCAACATTAACCTTGTTGTCCATATCCATCAGAGCTCTTGGGTGACCAGGTGCATTGACAATGAGCAGTAATATTTTGAAAGTAATCTTTTTCTTTTTCTTTTTTTTTAAGGTAGGCTCCATGCCCAGCATGGGGCTTGAACTCACGACCCTGAGATTAAGAGTCATGTGCTCTACCAACTGAGCCAGTCAGGCACACCAGGAATCTTTTTTTTTTCTTTCTGTGCAGTCTCAACAGTGGGCTTATAATATTCAGTAAACCATATTGCAAACAGATGTGCTGTCATCCAGGCTTTGTTGTTCCATTTACAGAACAAAGGCAGAGTAGATTTGGTGTAATTCTTAAGGGCCCTGGGATTTTCAGAATGGTAAATGAGCACTGGCTTCAACTTCAAGTCACCAGCTGCATTAGCCCCTAACAAGAGAGTTGGCCTGCCTTTGGAAGCCTTTGGAAGGTTTGAAGCCAGGTATTGACTTCTCTCTAGCTATGAATGTCCTCAATGGCATCTTCCAACAGAAGCTTCATGTACATTGCAAATCTGTTGTTTAGTGTAGCCACTTCCACTGCTTATCTGAGCTAGATCTTCTGGAGAACTTGCTGCAGCTAATACAACAGCACCTGCTGCTTCCCCTTACGCTTGTACGTTATGGAGACGTCTTCTTTCCCTAAACCTCATGAACCAACCAATACTAGCTTCCAACTTTTCTTCTGCAACTTCCTCACTTCTCTTGGCCTTCACAGAATTGAAGAGAGTTAAGGCCTTGCTCTGGATTAGGCTTTGGCTTAAGAGAATGTTGTGGTTAATTTGATCTATCCAGACCACTCAGACTTTCTTCATTATCAGCAATAAGGCTGTTTCACTTTCTTTATTATTCATGTGTTCACTGTAATACCACTTTTCATTTCCTTCAAGAACTTTTCCTTTGCATTTACAACTTGGCTAACTGGTGCAACAGGCCTAGCTTTGGGCCTGTCTCAGCTTTTGACATGCCTTCCTCATTAAGCTAAATCATTTCTAGTTTTTGATTTAGTAAGAGACATGTGACTCTTCCTTTCACTTGAACACTTAAAGTCCATCATAGGGTTTTTGTTTTGTTTTGTTTTTAAGATTTAGTTACTTATTTGAGAGAGAGAAGAGCATGAGTGGGGGGAGGAGCAGAGGGAGAGGAGGAAGCAGACTCTGCGCTGAGTCCAGAGTCTGACACGGGGCTTGATCCCAGAATCCTGGGATCATGACCTGAGCCAAAATCAAGTCGGACGTGTAACCAACTGAGCTACCCAAGTACCCCCACTGTAGGGTATTAATTGGCTTAATTTCAATATTGTTGTGTCTCATGTAATAGGGGAGGCCTGAGGAAAGAGAGAGACAGGGAACAACAGTCAGTGGAGCAGAATACACAAAACATTTATTGTTGTATAGGTGTGGTTCCTGGTGCCCAAAACAATTATAATAGTAACATGAAAGATCACTGATCACAGATCACTGTTTCAAATATAATAATGATGAAAAAGTTCAAAATATTGTGAAAATTACCAACGTGTGATACAAAGACAGAAAGTTAGCAAATGCTCTTGGGAAAAATGGTGCCAGTAGACTTGCTCGACACAGGGTTGCCACGAACCTTCAATTTGTAACCCAAAAAAGGCAGTATCTGCAAAGTGTAATAAAGTGGAATGCAAGAAAATGAGATACGCCTGTAGTTGTAATGGTTGTACAAGCCTGTGAATATACTAAAACCATTGAATTGTACACATTATAAGGGTGAATTTTATAGGATATAAACTATCTCCATTTTTTTATAAAGCACACTGACATTGAAGCCAGAACCCTAGATTTAAATCCCGTCTTTGCTACTTACTTGCTGTATCTTTCCCTGAGTTCTCTCATCTGTAAAGTAAGGGTAAAATGTGATACCTACCTCATAGAGTTTTGTGAGCCTTTAATGAGTTAATACATGTAAAGTCCTTAGTAAAGTGTTTGGCACGTGTAGGTGCCAACTCAGGTATTAGCTCTTGTATACGAAACTGAACCAAAGTTCATGGAAATATATTTACCCTACTACCAACAATGCAGTCCTTTTTTTTTTTTTTCTATTTTATTGATTTTAAAAGAAAGAGAAATAAATGTTAAGATACAGTAAGTTGATTTCACAACCCTCTAATGCCACTAAGAAAACTGTTTCCAGTGCTTTCCCTGCTCCCTCAGCCAACTCCTGCTCATCCTCTGGGTTTAGCTTAAAGTTGCTTCCTCAAACAAATCTTTCCTAATTCCCCAGACTAACTTAGATTTTCCTATTACTGTGCTGCTATTAGCACCTTATACTTAACCTCTGTAGCACTCATCCCAGTTGTAATTTTTTTTTAAACATCTGTCTTCCCCACTAGATTATAATCTTCATGAGGGAAGGAACTGTGTCTGTTTATTCACTGGTGTAGCCTTATCATTAAACAAAGTGCCTACCAAATAAGAAGTGCTTAATAACTATTGACTTGTAGCGTAGGAAGAGCTGCAAAGAAGGTATTGGGACGGTTTCAAGAAATGTGGCTGGAGTGCCTAGCTGGTGACTGAGTGACATAGTGCTGATACTATGCTCTGCACTCAACCTAGTCTAGATACGGTCATTCCCAAGGGAATCTTATTACTTTACATTTCATCCATAGGAAGAAGGACCGCCTAACCTAGGCACTGCTGAAATGACTGCTGATGTGCAATACTGAGGGCATCTGTTACTATCTGGGCAAGTTGACCTGCTGTGATAACTGTGTTAGCTGATTAACATAAGTCACGTTATAGCTGCAGAGGTTGCTGGCATTTTGGTTATTGGAGTGCTGAGATTCATGTCTTCAGTTTCTGTCTCAGAGAGTTCTGTCCTTTAAAAAAAAAAAAAGGTGAAGGTTTTGGGGTGCGCCTGGGTGGCTCAGTTAGTTAAACGTCCGTCTTTGGCTCAGGTCATGATCCCAGGGTCCTGGGATGGAGCCCTGCGTCGGACTCCCTGCTCAGGGAGCATCTGCCTCTCCTTCTCCTTCTCCCCCTGCTCCTGCTCTCTCTCTCTGAAATAAATAAATAAAATCTTAAAAAAAAAATAAAAATTAAAAAAGGTTTTGAAGATGTTGTATCATATTTCTATTTGTGTTTGATTTTGTGGGAGGGTGGCTGGAGTGGAGGAAATAATTTTCATCATTCCCTTGGCCTTTGAGCCTATGTTTTTATTTTACTGTTTTGGTAATGCTAAAGGGATAAGATACAATACAAAAAGGTTAGAAACTGGGGCGCCTGGGTGGCTCAGTCAGTTAAGCATCGACTCTTGGTTTCAACTAGGTTATGATCTCAGGGGCATGAGATTGAGCCCCAGGTCGGGCTCACACCAAGTCCACTAGAGATTCTGCCCCCCCCACTCCAACCCCTGGCATGCATGTGTGCAGTCACTCGCTTTCTCTCAAATACATAAATAAGTAAATAAAATATTTTTTAAAAGGTAAGAAACTATTTTTTATAATTTCATAATTTTTATAAACTAATCTTGTTATTAAGAATAAAGAAGAAAGGGGTGCCTGCCTCAGTGGGTTAAACGTCTGCCTTCAGCTTAGGTCATGATCCCAGGTCCTGGGATTGAGTGCTGCATCTGGCACCCTACTCAGTGGGGAGCCTTCTTCTCCCTTTCCCTCTGCCATTCTCCCTGCTTGTGTTCCTTTGCTCTCAAATAAATAAATAAGTAAAATCTTAAAAAAAAAAAAAAA